>NC_083571.1:4840944-5588444 GCF_027579695.1 Neoarius graeffei
CTCTCCGCCCCCGTGGCTCCCGGCCCACGCACTCCTTTCTCTTTCTTTCTTCCCCCGCAGTCCATCGTGCTTTGCATCCTCACATCCTCGCCATCCTCGCATGAAAATCCCCCTCACATATTTGGCTGAGTCATCTGTAAGCAGTAAATCCACCACCTGGCCGTCTGGTTATTATATATACACGGGAGATAACACAATACCACTCTTTCATTTCCGATACCGATACTGAGACCTGGAGTATCAGCCGATACGATACTGAGACCTGGAGTATCGGCCGATACCGATACTGAGACCTGGAGTATCGGCCGATACCGATACTGAGACCTGGAGTATTGGCCGATACCGATACTGAGACCTGGAGTATCGGCCGATACCGATACTGAGACCTGGAGTATCGGCCGATACCGATACTGAGACCTGGAGTATCAGCCGATACGATACTGAGACCTGGAGTATCAGCCGATACCGATATTGAGACCTGGAGTATCAGCCGATACCGATACTGAGACCTGGATTATCAGACGATATTGATACCGATACTAAAACCAGAAGCATCATACAATATTGATACCGATACTAAAACCAGGAGTATCAGACGATATTGATACCGATATTAAAATCAGAAGCATCATACGAAATTGATCCTGATACTAAAACCAGGAGTATCAGACAATATTGATACCAATACTAAAACCAGGAGTATCATACGATACTGATACGGCTACTAAAACCAGGAGTATCAGACGATATTGAGACTGATATTAAAACCAGAAGCATCATACGATACTGATACCGATAGTAAAACCAGGAGTATCATACGATATTGATACTGATACTAAAATCTTGAGTATCAGACAATATTGATACCGATACTAAAACCAGGAGTATCAGATGATATTGACCCTGATACTAAAACCAGGAGTATCCGTTGATTCTGATACTGATACTAAAACCAGGAGTATCAGACGATATTGAGACCGATACTAAAACCAGAAGCATCATAAGATATTGATACCGATATTAAAACCAGAAGCATCATACGATACTGATACTTATACTAAAACCAGGAGTATCAGCTGATATTGAGACTGATACTAAAACCAGGAGTATCAGACAATACTGATATTAAAACCAGGAGTATCAGACGATACTGATATTTATACTAAAACCTTCAGTATCAGACGATATTGATACCAATACTAAAACTTTCAGTATCAGACGATATTGAGACCGACACTAAAACCAGGAGTATCAGACGATATTGATCCCGATACTAAAACTTTCAGTATCAGACGATATTGATACTGATACTAAAACCAGGAGTATCAGATTATATTGATACTGATACTAAAACCAGGAGTATCAGACAATATTGATCCCGATACTAAAACTTTCAGTATCAGACGATATTGAGACCGACACTAAAACCAGGAGTATCAGACGCTATTGATCCCGATACTAAAACTTTCAGTATCAGATGATATTGAGACCGACACTAAAACCAGGAGTATCAGACGCTATTGATCCCGATACTAAAACTTTCAGTATCAGACGATATTGATACTGATACTAAAACCAGGAGTATCAGACGATATTGATATCAATACTAAAACCTTCAGTATCAGACGATATTGATACTGATACTAGAACCAGGAGTATCAGATGATATTGATATCAATACTAAAACTTTCAGTATCAGACGATATTGATCCCGATACTAAAACCTTCAGTATCAGACAATATTGATACTGATACTAAAACCAGGAGTATCAGACGATATTGATCCTGATACTAAAACCTTCGGTATCAGACAATATTGATACTGATACTAAAACCAGGAGTATCAGACGATATTGAGACCGATACTAAAACTTTCAGTATCAGACGATATTGATACTGATACTAAAACCTTCAGTATCAGACAATATTGAGACCGACACTAAAACTTTCAGTATCAGACAATATTGATACTGATACTAAAACCTTCAGTATCAGACAATATTGATACTGATACTAAAACCAGGAGTATCAGACGATATTGATCCCGATACTAAAACCTTCAGTATCAGACAATATTGATACTGATACTAAAACCAGGAGTATCAGACGATATTGATCCCGATACTAAAACCTTCAGTATCAGACAATATTGATACTGATACTAAAACCTTCAGTATCAGACGATATTGAGACCGACACTAAAACTTTCAGTATCAGACAATATTGATACTGATACTAAAACCTTCAGTATCAGACGATATTGAGACCGACACTAAAACTTTCAGTATCAGACAATATTGATACTGATACTAAAACCTTCATTATCAGACGATATTGAGACCGACACTAAAACCAGGAGTATCAGACGATATTGATCCCAATACTAAAACTTTCAGTATCAGACGATATTGATACTGATACTAAAACCTTGAGTAAAAATATTCATTTTTTTCTTTTATATCTGATCCACTGTTTTTGCTGATCCCAGGTCGTCATCACGCTGTATTTTCCTCAGTGCTGTTTTTCAGAATGTCGTTAATATCTGGATGTGTTTTGTGTGATGTTCCAGACTGCAGAGGAGATTGAGAAGTTAACTGTAGACGAAGATCTGAATGACATCGAGCGAGCAGTCTACCTCCTCAGGTAAAGGGCTTCGACATCATGATTACAGGGAATAGGTTTCGTACTACTCATTCTATTTCATGTTTTTTATTTATCGGATCATAACGATTAGAATGGTCTCAATCCTTAATGATTTTTCCTTAATGAATTAATTTCCGTGTTATTATATGCATTATGATGTTCATATTGGGTAGTTAGTATCTGTTCTACACAGAGCTGCACCGTTTACCCTTTAATTCATTCAAATTAATAAAAGGAAAATAAATACAAAACAAACCTCGCCCGGCAGCACTTATTTTATACCTGGATGTTGATAACAGTAATATTTCTCAATCATCAGCTGTCAGGTTATAGTCCTATGAAAATCCATGACCTTGAGTTTGACCTTTCAAGCTCACTCAAGGTCAAGGATCATGGTGCCAAATGAAAGGCCATATAGGAGTTCCTATTTGCTCATAACAGTAAACATCTGCCTATCGGCAACCGTTTTTGAGTTATAATGGAAAATATGTTATTTTGACCGAAAGGTTGACTTTTTCGGTGACCTTCATCTTAACCCAATTACCCTCAAAATTTAATCAGGTAATCTACAGACCAGTGCCCACCTACCCTGGAAATTTGAAGTTAGTCGGTGCAACCGTCTAGACGCTAGATTGTTAACAGACAAACAAACAAACAGCACTGATTACAGTCCGTCACCCTGCTGACTCTGTCGTGGTAATAACATAAGGTAGTTAGGATTATTGTATATACACTGTGATATTATCTTTCATTTAATATTATGCTTTTTAAAGCTTTGTTTGTTGCAGATATAAACTTGAATCCGGGTTTAACCTTTGCGGAATTAAATATTGTGGTATGTCTATGGGTAGAAAGAAAAAAATTTTTTTTTCATAATTGTGCGAGTTGTTTCATAAATGAGAGTTTATATTTAAATTTTTGTTTTTTAGTTTTATTTTTGGCACAAATACCTCCAAGATCATAAAACCTCATGAATGCATTTTTAAGACAAATTTTCTCCTCGGAAGTCAGTGCCGTCATTTGTGAATATTAACAATTTGTGTCAGATAACGTTATCCAGGGACACATGTCGGCCCGGGGCATTTTGAGTTATTGACAGATTCAGAAAGTACAGTTTCTAAGCTTTCCAATGATGCCTTCCATGTGGAGATCTGACAATATTTGAAGAATGTGTGGCCTTTTGAAAGTGTATACCTCTTAAAACAGAAAAGGGAGAAAATCGCCCTCAAAGTTTTCCATCTCAGCTACTCTGGGTGTAGGGCGGGCACATAATGGTGCTCATTTGCATGACATTAAGGAAAGCCCTACCCCCTACCATGCTACTTTCATGTAAACAAAGATCACCACGTCAATTTTCCTTCCATGCAAAGTATGCCCAACACAATTATGAAGTACAAAAATAAGTCCTAAAGTATACTTTAACGTTTTGTGGTCGAAAAATTACTCACACCGTTAGAAAGAAAGATAGCATGATGATGACACAACTAACAGAATGCTAGTTTCATGTAACCAAACCACAACACTCTCCGTTACATGCAAAAATAACCACACAACCTTAGATTAATAAACCTACCCCATCAGAAAGAGAAACGTCGCCTTGCACACACCAATGCCTCCGATGGAATGTAATCCTAGAACACTTCCTTTTGGTTGCGTTTTTTTTTGCTAGAAATGGTTATCTCTGATGTAACTACCGTGCGTCTGTTTGCTTCGGGGTGTTTCAGCTCCTCTGCGCTCTGTTTAGCTTGCTCATTCCATAGTGAAATTACATGCCTGTATGCAGCTTAAGTAGCCATGCGCTCAGCTCGTATCATACAGCTGATTCGCGAAAAAAAAAAAAGACTTAAATCATCATGTGAATGGCCCATATGGTAATTTACCCACACCCCCCAGCAGGCTACAGTCCTGACAAAAATGAGACAATTTGCAACAAAAAATGTATGCTTTTCCAACAAAACAATCTATTATCTGAAATACTGATTGCATTCTTCAAGATCTCAACTTGCACATGATGGAAAAAAACGAAAATCACAAATTTTGAAAAAAAAAGCTTCTTTTGCGATTATCTCGGATTCGTTTCGGCCGACATGCGTCCCTGGATTCGGTGAGGTGTCACATTTTTTAAAAAAACATTGGATTTTTTTTTTAAATGTATATCTTATCTATCAAAGTCCCTCCTTAACCAGAACCTGGTCTTCCTGAGGAGTCTCCCATCCCAGTATTAACCAGGCCCTTGAGGCGCATTGGGTGTCGCCAATCTCCGTTTTCGTAGCCCTCAGCCTCCCACCTATTACATAACTAGGGTTACAGTGGGGAGTGGGTCTTCTGGTAACCACAAGAGTTTGACTCCCGACTTACATCTGTATTGCAGTGCCTCGCCAGATGGCAGTAGGTACCATTTTTATGATGGCCTTTGATATGACCCAACCAGTAGAACTCATGATATCATACTGCTAAAGCTACACTGGAGTAGCTTTACTTCAGCTTTCCTGTCCCTGCAGATGAAAAAAAAAAATCCCCACAGCATGATGCTGCCACCACCATGCTTCACTGTAGGAATGGTGTTCTCAGGGTGTTGGGTTTTGCGCCACACATGGCGTTTCTCATGATGGCCAAAAAGATCAATTTTAGTCTCATTTGACCAGAGAATCTTCTTCCATGTTTTTGGGGAGTCTGCCACAGGCTGTTGGGCAAATTCCAAACAGATACTCCCATCTCCGCTGTGGATCTTTGCAGCTCCTTCAGTGTTATCTTTGGTGTCTTTGTTGCATCTCTGATTAATGCCCTCCTTGCCTGGTCTGTGAGTTTTGGTGGGCGGGGCCTTCTCTTGTCAGGTTTGTAGTGGTGCCATATTCTTTCCATTTTGCTATAATGGATTTAATGGAGCTCCGTGGGATATTCAAAGTTTGGGATATGTTTTAGAACCCAACCCTGATCTATCTACTCTGTCTTGCTTATTAATTGTGAGTTGTGGTTGAGCTGGAGCCAATCCCAACTGACTTTGGGTGAGAGGCGGGGTTCACCATGGACAGGTTGCCAATCTACCATGGGGATAACGAGACAAACGACCATCATACTCACATTCACTCCTGCAGGTGTGAATGTGAGTCACGAATTGATCTAATCCACATGGTTTTGGATTGTGGGAGGAAACCAGAGCACCTGGAGGAAACCCACACGTGTACTGGGTGAACATTCTATACAGAAAGACCCCAGTCAGCTGCGAGGTCCGAACCCAGAACCTTCTTGCTGTGAGGTGACAGTTGAAATAAGTTTATATGACTTGCAATTTTAAGCGATAAAAATCCATCTCCAGAATCTGGCCATGTTTTTAAAGAATGCATCATGACACGACTTTGATAGTTCGAGCATTATAGCATGTGAATCATTTGCTCACTGGTTCTCCAGCATGGACCAGACTGAGTTCACGAGTCCAGCTGATGTCATCACTTATGTACTTGCCTCATGTATAATCCAGCTAGTGACCTTTCATTCAAGTCTTTAGCCAAGTTAACTATTTACTCGTCTCCAGATGATTACCAGAGTCCTGAAAGAAAGCGTTCTTAATCCTCCGTGTTACTGACACTCAGATGCACAGCTACAACAACAATCCATCACTATCTGATGGAGGATTTCAGCTGATTAAAGTTGGATGGCTGTGATCTGATTACCAGATTGGATTATACTTCTATCAGATCGCTTTAAATCCGCCAGAGCTTCACGGACGTCTGTTTAAAAAGATAGCTCTCAGATAGCGCTAATTCAATCGCTCATCAATTTTACAAAAACAAAGTCTGTAATTAGCAAGAACAAGTCTGACATGGCATTCAGAGACATCTTCAAAGTTTTATTTTCCAGATCAGATCTGTGTCGGAGTTATAACTTTTATAACTCCTTTGATTAAATGTTATACATAAAGTTATACAGTGTCTTGCAAAAGTATTCATCCCCCTTGGTGTTTGTCCTGTTTTGTCGCATTGCAAGATGGAATTAAAATGGACAGTTAGCACCATTTGATTTTTTACACAACATGCCGACCACTTGAAAGGTGAAAATTGTAGTTTTATTGTGACACAAACAATAATTAAGATGAAAAAAACAGAAATCTGGAGTGTGCATAGATATTCACCCCCTCCAAAATCAATACTTTGTAGAGCCATTTTTTGCTGCAATTACAGCTGCAAGTCTCTTGGCGTATGTCTCTATTAGCTTAGCACATCTAGCCACTGGGATTTTTGCCCGTTCGTCAAGGCAAAACTGCTCCAACTCCTTCAAGTTGGATGGGTTGCGTTGGTCTAGCAATCTTCAAGTTTACGCCACAGATCCTCAATTGGATTGAGGTCTGGGCTTTGACGAGGCCATTCCAAGACATTTAAATGTTTCCCTTTAAACCACTCCAGTGTAGCTTTAGCAGTATGTTTAGGGTCGTTGTCCTGCTGGAAAGTGAACCTTCGTCCCAGTCTCAAACCTCTGGCCGACTCAAACAGGTTTTCCTCCAGAACTGCCCTGTATTTAGTGCCAGCCATCTTTCCTTCAGTCCTGACCAGCTTTCCTGTCCCTGCAGATGAAAAACATCCCCACAGCATGATGCTGCCACCACCATGCTTCACTGTAGGAATGGTGCAGAGGTGCCAATCATTACGATTTCGCCGTAATCATTACGATTTTCAAAGTAAATTCTGCAATTACGATTTTGGCTCTAATTGTTCCGATATTGAGAGTTTCTTACATGGGTGCATCATAGTTGACCGTTCCGCAGGTGGCGCTTCCGCATTTTTTTCCCCAGAGTAGTATAATTTACAATTATTGGTCGAAAAACAAATCCACAATAACCATTGACCAACAGAATTCAATCTTACATGTCTAGCATGAGTCTGGACGCCATTCTGCTTGTTTATCAAGTCATGGAATTTCTTTTTCAGTTTTAATTTTTGAAGTATAATTATGTCGGGTGTAGTGGTTAGCGCTGTCGCCTCACAGCAAGAAGGTCCTGGGTTCGAGCCCCGGGGCCGGCGAGGGCCTTTCTGTGTGGAGTTTGCATGTTCTCCCCGTGTCCGCGTGGGTTTCCTCCGGGTGCTCCGGTTTCCCCCACAGTCCAAAGACATGCAGGTTAGGTTAACTGGTGACTCTAAATTGAGCGTAGGTGTGAATGTGAGTGTGAATGGTTGTCTGTGTCTATGTGTCAGCCCTGTGATGACCTGGCGACTTGTCCAGGGTGTACCCCGCCTTTCGCCCGTAGTTGGCTGGGATAGGCTCCAGCTTGCGTGCGACCCTGTAGAAGGATAAAGCGGCTAGAGATAATGTGATGTGTGTGATGTGATAATTATGTCGAGCGAAAAGGATAGTAAACCTAAAGCCGGTAGACCAACAAAAACAGTTAACCAAAAGTTCCGTAAGGAGTACACTGATAAATTTAATTTCATCATCCCTTCTAAGAAGTCAGTTCACCACGCTCTCTGCTCGACATGTCGAGTAGACATATCTATATCCCATGGGGGTATGTGCGGCATGCGACGGCATGTTAATACCAAAGGACACAAGGGTAACGCCGAAACTCTTGGGAGCAATAAGAGAATATCGGATATTTTCGTGAAGTCCAACAGTGACCTGGATGCCAAGGTGACAAAGGCAGAGGTTATGTTCACAAACTTCATTGTGGAACATAATCTGCCCATTGCCGTTGCAGACCACACTGGACAACTTTTCAAGAACATGTTTTCTGATTCAGAGATCGCGAAAAAGGTCAGTTTATTATTCAGTTTTTTCAGTGATTAATTAGCAATTATTAGGATCAATTAGAAGTGTCCGGGGTAGGAGATCTCGTCAATTTGAACCATGTTTTACACCCTCCAAATAGGCAAATACCCTGAATAATCATTTAAATAATTCAACAATTTACTATTTTATTATATGTCTGCTGTGAGTAAAATACTAATATAAAAAAAATATTACTTCCTACTTTTTTCTAATACATAAAGTTATTAAGCAAATAATGTAATCCGCACTCTCCGTTCGTGTTGGATCATTATGATATGGGATCACTAAAGGTTGGCACCTCTGAATGGTGTTCTCAGGGTGGTGGGTTTGTGCCACACATGGCGTTTCCCATGACGGCCAAAAAGTTCAATTTTAGTCTCATTTGACCAGAGAATCTTCTTCCATGTGTTTGGGGAGTCTGCCACATGCTGTTGGGCAAACTCCAAATGTGATTTCTTAAGCAATGACTTTTTTCTGGCCACTCTTCCATAAAGCCCCGCCCACTCTGTGGAGTGTACGGCTTAAAGTGGTCCTATGGACAGATACTCCCATCTCCACTGTGGATCTTTGCAGCTCCTTCAGTGTTATCTTTGGTGTCTTTGTTGTATCTCTGATTAATGCCCTCCTTGCCCGGTCTGTGAGTTTTGGTGGGCGGGGCCTTCTCTTGTCAGGTTTGTAGTGGTGACATATTCTTTCCATTTTGCTATAATGGGTTTAATGGAGCTCTGTGGGATATTCAAAGTTTGGGATATTTTTTATAACCCAACCCTGATCTATACTTCTCCACAACTTTGTCTCTGACCTGTTTGGAGGCTCCTTGGTTTTAGTCGTGTTGCAGAGTCAGGGTCCTTCCAGAACAGGCTGATTTATACAGACATCATGTGACACTTTGATTATACACAGGCGGATCTTAATCAACTAATTATGGGACTTATGAAGTGAATTGGTTGGACCAGCTCTTATTTAGGGGTTTCATGCAAAAGGGGGTGAATACTTATGCACATAAAAACAGGATTTTTTTCAATCACTTATAACTCTGTCAATTTTCATGATTTTTTTTTCAAATTTTTTTTTTTAAATTCAGGCCGGCAGGGCATAACTTTTCCTCACTAAGTGTCATTCTCTGTCTCTTACCGTTCCGGATCTATAGGGTACAGTGACTAGATGTCCCGGTTTGTAACAGCTAGCACAGATTGCCATGACTTTAGTCACAGTCTCTGTCTAGTTGTTTATCGCTGTCTATGGAATTCTTGCTGCTTTCAGGTCGTCCTGCAACTCTTTTCTCAAACTCTTGACTCATGGCTTGTCTCTTACCTTCATTATCATAAAGTCTGGGAGAGCATTGTAAATTTTTCTGGCCGGAGATGATTAGCTGTCATTTCATGAACTTTATAGAACTAATTTTACTGACAGGGATATCGGGGTTTTTTTGGGGTTTTTTGCAATCAATTTCACTTTTCCCCAGTTTAGTTATATTTTCACATTGAACAATTAGTTGATGATTAGACTTTGTTTACGTGATAATCAGCGCTTAGATAAAGCCTAAACACGGGAGATTATGCGTGTATGTATAATTTATATGTGTGTGTGTGAGAGTGTTAAAGCCTGGTGTTCTTTAATCAGCTGGTCAGACTTACTGCTGAAACCATGACATATGAGCTTATTTATTGCTGTCACAGTTTGATCTCAGAAAGCATATAAAATGTGCCAGAAATCAACCAATCACATGCTTTGTTGGCAGAGCTCCACGTTTCTCTTTAACCTACAAATCTATGTAGCGTTCCTTCTCTGTGCTAATTATGTTCCCGAGTCTTTCCACACCTCGGTTCCCTCGGGCTGCAAACTAGTTCTCAGAACAGTTTAATCGCCCCTGCTGGCTGTCACTCGGAGCTTAAAAGCAGGCTGCCAATGATTTAATCTGTGAGATGACAGATCGGAGAGATGTTTGCGAAGCTGTCGAGAGGATGCATTTCTTTTCAATCTGGATTGATAAAAATACACTCTTTCCTTCATCAGACTGGTGCATGTTTGCATATCTACAAGGCACTGACTCTGTGTCAGGCTGTTACAGGAAAATAATCAACGGCAGGGTGGTGTGATGAGGCTACCGAGTTAGTTTTACCTCCCTGAAGTTGAAATAGTCGAAACAAACATTTTATTCCTTTTGTACGACAGCAAAGTGTCGACAATTATTCAAGAACAATATGTAGTACATTTTGTTGTTCTGTTTATAGTTACAGTGGTGCTCAAAAGTTTGTGAACCCTTTAGAATTTTCTATATCTCTGCATAAATATGACTTAAAACATCATCAGATTTTCACACAAGTCCTAAAAGTACATAAAGAGAACCCAGTTAAACAAATGAGACAAAAATATTATACTTGGCCATTTATTTATTGAGGAAAATGATCCAATATTACATATCTGTGAGTGGCAAAAGTATGTGAACCTCAAGGATTAGCAGTTAATTTGAAGGTGAGATTAGAGTCAGGTGTTTTCAATCAATGGGATGACAGTCAGGTGTGAGTGGGCACCCTGTTTTATTTAAAGAACAGGGATCTATCAAAGTCTGATCTTCACAACACATTTGTGGAAGTGTATCATGACATGAACAAAGGAGATTTCTGAGGACCTCAGAAAAAGCATTGTTGATGCTCATCAGGCTGGAAAAGGTTACAAAACCATCTCTAAAGAGTTTGGACTCCACCAATCCACAGTCAGACAGATTGTGTACAAATGGAGGAACTTCAAGACCATTGTTACCCTCCCCGGGAGTGGTCAACCAACAAAGATCACTCCAAGAGCAAGGCGTGTAATAGTCGGCAAGGTCACAAAGAACCCCAGGTTAACTTCTAAGCAACTGAAGGCCTCTCTCACATTGGCTAATGTTAATGTTCATGAGTCCACCATCAGGAGAACACTGAACAACAATGGTGTGCATGGCAGGGTTGCAAGGAGAAAGCCACTGCTCTCCAAAAATAATATTGCTGCTCATTTGCAGTTTGCTAAAGATCGTGTGGACAAGCCAGAAGGCTATTGGAAAAATGTTTTGTGGATGGATGAGACCAAAATAGAACTTTTTGGTTTAAATGAGAAGTGTTATGTTTGGAGAAAGGAAAACACTGCATTCCAGCATAAGAACCTTATCCCATCTGTGAAACATGGTGGTGGTAGTATCATGGTTTGCACCTTTTTTTGCTGCATCTGGGCCAGGACGGCTTGTCATCATTGATGCAACAATGACTTCTGAATTATACCAGCGAATTCTAAAGGAAAATGTCAGGACATCTGTCCATGAACTGAATCTCAAGAGAAGGTGGGTCATGCAGCAAGACAACGACCCTATGCACACAAGTCGTTCTACCAAAGAATGGTTAAAGAAGAATAAAGTTAATGTTTTGGAATGGCCAAGTCAAAGTCCTGACCTTAATCCAATGGAAATGTTGTGGAAGGACCTGAAGCGAGCAGTTCATGTGAGGAAACCCACCAACATCCCAGAGTTGAAGCTGTTCTGTACGGAGGAACGGGCTAAAATTCCTCCAAGCTGGTGTGCAGGACTGATCAACAGTTACCGCAAACGTTTAGTTGCAGTTATTGCTGCACAAGGGGGTCACACCAGATACTGAAAGCAAAGGTTCACATACTTTTGCCACTCACAGATATGTAATATTGGATCATTTTCCTCAATAAATAAATGGCCAAGTATAATATTTTTGCCTCATTTGTTTAACTGGGTTCTCTTTATCTACTTTTAGGACTTGTGTGAAAGTCTGATGATGTTTTAGATCATATTTATGCAGAAATATAGAAAATTCTAAAGGGTTCACAAACTTTCAAGCACCACTGTATGTTTAATGTTGTGGGACATCTGTGAAACAAGTTAATTCCTGTTATTAAGTACGTTATAGCAGCGATAAAAATGTTATGGGTGAATTCTGAAATCAGGTGATTCTAGATTTACCTAGGTGAATTAGGGCGCTGTTTACACATACCCGGGTATTTTTAAAAACGCATATTTTCTAAACTCCGTTTTCCAAAATAACTTCATGCACACAGCTGCATTTTTTAAAAAAAATTACGTTTATATTGATCCGCATAAATACGCTGTCAAGAGCTGTTAAACTACGCCAGAGTGTGCAGGCAACTTTATTGACGACATCGACAGAAGCGCGCATGTGAGTACACTCACCCTGTATGTACGGACGTACCAACTCTGCGAGTGACAGGAGTGAGGATCGCGACATTCTGAAATTTTCCTGCCATTCCTCCGGGACGACAACGCCATTCTCGAAATTCTCCCACCAGATAGCAGTCCGTCCAGGTCGAACCCAAAATCGCCAACGCTGGCGGTGGTACGGTCGGGCTCTTTTGGTCACCAGAAGCTCCGCAATTGCTGCCGTCCGAGCCCTAATGCGTCTCTGCTGGTCAATGAGCTTTATTCTCAAAAGCAAACAGGCAAATATAGCTCTTAATAACAGAAATGCTGCTACTCTGAGTGTTTCCATGCTTGTCATATGTACAATGGTCGCTCTTTTGTGGCGCGAAGATTGCCTAAAACTCCGTTTTGGTCTCTTTACACACAAACGCAAAACGGAGTTTTCAAAAAATCTCCACTTTTGCCGGGGTTTTTAGAAAGAATCGTTTTCAGAGGAAAAAACTCCGTTTGTGTATAAACGAAAGGCACAAACGAAGGAAAAGGTCTGCGTTTTTAAAAATACCCGGGTATGTGTAAACAGCGCCTAGGTCAACATTTTTAAAAGGGATTTTTTTGGGGGGGGGGACTCATTAAAACGAGTCATCGGAAATGACGTATCTCCCTGGCCCCGATATGAAACCCCACTCCACATTTTCAGAAGTTGAATCGGTCGACATGGAAATACGGAAATAAAATAATCACAGAAATCCCAAACTGTCAAAAGGCACAACTGCTCTAGTCACTTAACTGTGAGGTTTTGTGAAAATAATTCTTAATAGTTTTTGAGTTATGCTCCAGAAACTAAAATGTTTACAGACGGACAGAGCAATAGCTACACCGGTCCATTCATTACCTGTAACCACTTATCCTGTACAGGGTCGCAGGCAAGCTGGAGCCTATCCCAGCTGAGTATAGGTGAGAGGCGGGGTACACCCTGGACAAGTCGCAGGTCATCACAGGGCTGACACATAGACACAGACAACCATTCATACCTACAGTCAATTTAGAGCCACCAATTAGCCTTCTTTGGGGGAAACTGGAGCACCCGGAGGAAACCCACACAGACACGGGGAGAACATGCAAACTCCACACAGAAAGGCTCCCATTGGCCGTTGGGCTCTAACCCAGAACCTTCTTGCTGTGGGGCAACAGTGCTAACCACTACACCACCATGCTGCCCGGTAGCTACAGTGGTGCTTGAAAGTTTGTGAACCCTTTAGAATTTTCTATATTTCTGCATAAATATGACCTAAAACATCATCAGATTTTCACACAAGTCCTAAAAGTAGATAAAGAGAACCCAGTTAAATAAATGAGACAAAAATATTATACTTGGCCATTTATTTATTGAGGAAAATGATCCAATATTACATATCTGTGAGTGGCAAAAGTATGTGAACCTCTAGGATTAGCAGTTAATCTGAAGGTGAAATTAGAGTCAGGTGTTTTCAATCAATGGGATGACAATCAGGTGTGAGTGGGCACCCTGTTTTATTTAAAGAACAGGGATCTATCAAAGTCTGATCTTCACAACACATGTTTGTGGAAGTGTATCATGGCACGAACAAAGGAAATTTCTGAGGACCTCAGAAAAAGCGTTGTTGATGCTCATCAGGCTGGAAAAGGTTACAAAACCATCTCTAAAGAGTTTGGACTCCACCAATCCACAGTCAGACAGATTGTGTACTGTAGCTTTCCCTAGGTGTGGGTGGAGCACAGAGGACGGCAGGACAGAGATCAGGTTCAACAAACAGTTTTATTGTTCCACTTTTCAGGGAACACAATAGCTTTCACGCAGACACACGCACACACACACACATCAGGTGTCTGGTTCGGGAGAGATCTCCTCTGCTCTCGCTCTCCCTCCCTAAATAGGGCGCGGTCCCTGGGAAGACACACAAACACAGGTTCATTGCTCTCAGGTGAAGTGAATCTGCCACTTACCTTCCCTGACTCCGCCCTCCTGTCACAGACCGGTGCTCGACCACGCCCCCGCTGCCACATACCCCCACCGCCCGACTCAGGCCGGGCAGCCGTCCGGCCCGCAGCCGACTCCCCCCCCCCTTGACGGGAGAGGAAGTCCGCCACGACCATCTGCGCCCCCGGCCTGTGGACCACCTTGAAATTAAAGGGTTGGAGCGCCAGATACCAACGGGTGATCCGCGCGTTGGCATCTTTCATGCGGTGGAGCCACTGGAGGGGCGCGTGGTCCGAACAGAGGGTGAAAGAGCGCCCCAGCAGGTAGTACCGGAGGGCGAGGACCGCCCATTTGATCGCCAGGCACTCCTTCTCAATCGTGCTGTAGCGCCCCTCACGCACTGACAGCTTCCGGCTGATGTATAGGACCGGGCGATCCTCCCCCTCCACCTGCTGGGACAAAACAGCCCCCAGCCCTCTGTCCGACGCATCCGTCTGTAACATAAAAGGGAGAGAGAAGTCAGGGGAGTGTAAAAGTGGCCCCCCACACAGTGCAGCCTTTACCTCAGAGAAAGCCCGCTGGCACTGCTCCGTCCACTGGACCGGATCTGGCGCCCCCTTTTTAGTGAGGTCAGTCAGCGGGCTGGTGACGTCCGAATAATTAGGTATAAACCTACGATAGTAGCCAGCCAGCCCCAGGAACTGTCTCACCCCCTTTTTGGTCTTGGGCCTCGGGCAGGCCGCAATCGCTGCCGTCTTATTAATTTGGGGACGCACCTGCCCGTTGCCCAAGTGGAAGCCCAGATACCGTACTTCCACCCGCCCAATCGCACACTTCTTTGGGTTGGCCGTGAGTCCCGCCCGTCTCAGCGACCTAAGGACGGCCCTCAGGTGTTGCAGGTGCCGCTGCCAGTCGTTACTATAAACGATAATGTCGTCCAGGTAGGCGGCCGCATAGGTGGCGTGGGGCCGGAGGACCCGGTCCATCAGCCGCTGAAACGTAGCGGGCGCCCCAAACAGCCCAAACGGAAGTGTGACGAACTGGTGTAAGCCGAACGGTGTGGAAAAGGCCGTTTTCTCCCGGGATAATGGAGTCAAGGGGATCTGCCAATATCCCTTCGTTAAATCCAGTGTCGAGTAAAAGCGAGCCGTGCCTAGTCGATCGAGCAGCTCATCAATACGAGGCATTGGGTACGCGTCGAATTTAGACACCGCGTTGACTTTTCTATAGTCCACACAGAACCGGACCGAGCCGTCGGCCTTGGGAACCAAGACCACCGGGCTGCTCCAGTCACTGTGGGACTCCTCGACGATGCCCATTTCGAGCATGGCCTGAAGTTCTTCCCGAACCACCTTTTTTTTGTGTTCGGGTAGTCTATAAGGGCGGCTACGCACTACCACCCCCGGGGGTGTCTCTATGTGGTGTTCTATGAGGTTAGTGCGACCGGGCAGGGGCGAGAACACATCCGAAAACTCGGCCTGCAACTGGGCGACCTCCGTGAGTTGGGTCGGGGAGAGGTGGTCTCCACAGGGGACCGGAGAGGTACGTGATGCCAAATTCCCTTTTTGAACCTCCGGCCCCAGCTCCGCCTTCTCCGGAACTACCGACACCAACGCCACGGGGACCTCCTCGTTCCAGAGTTTGAGCAGATTGAGGTGGTAAATCTGTAGCGCCCCACCCCTGTCTGTTCGCCTCACCTCATAGTCGACATCCCCGACTCGCCGTGTGACCTCAAAGGGTCCTTGCCACTTGGCGATTAATTTGGAGCTCGACGTGGGCAAGAGTACGAGTACTTTATCTCCCGGTGTGAACTCTCTAAGGCGCGTACCCTTGTTGTACAGGCGGGCTTGCCGTTCCTGGGCCTGCCGCAAATTCTCCTGAGTTAGGTGGGTGAGCGTGTGGAGTTTTGCGCGCAGGTCCATAACGTACTGAATTTCATTCTTACTTTGTGAAGGTCCCTCCTCCCAATTTTCCCGCAGCACGTCCAGGATGCCGCGCGGCTTACGCCCATATAATAATTCGAACGGGGAGAACCCCGTGGAGGCTTGAGGGACCTCTCGCACTGAGAACAGCAAGGGTTCGAGCCACTTATCCCAATTACGTGCGTCCTCACTTACGAATTTTTTAATGATATTTTTGAGGGTGCGGTTGAACCGTTCTACTAAACCGTCCGTTTGTGGGTGATATACACTGGTGCGGATCGGCTTAATCCCCAATAACCCATACAGTTCGCGTAGTGTTCGTGACATAAACGTAGTGCCTTGATCAGTCAGAATCTCTTTCGGGATTCCAACTCGGGAGATGACGCGGAAGAGTGCCTCTGCAATACTGCGTGCTGAGATATTGCGCAGAGGCACTGCTTCCGGGTATCGCGTTGCATAGTCCACTAGAACTAATATAAAGCGGTACCCTCGTGCTGACCGATCTAATGGCCTGACGAGATCCATCCCAATTCTTTCAAACGGGGTCTCGATTAACGGTAGAGGGCGCAATGGCGCTTTTGGAATGGCCGCTGGATTTACTAACTGGCATTCGCGGCATGCCGTACACCACCTACGGACATCGCCGCGAATCCCCGGCCAATAGAATCGGGCCATTATTCGGGCTAGTGTTTTATCCTGCCCTAAGTGTCCAGCCATGGGATTAAAGTGAGCCGCCTGGAATACCAATTCCCGGCGGCTCTTTGGAATCAAAAGCTGCGTGACTCGCTCTTTAGTTTGAGTGTCCTGCGTCACTCGGTATAACCTATCCTTCATAATCGCGAAGTAGGGGAAGGACGGGGTGGCGTTCGGCGGGAGCGTTTGACCATCGATTACTCTCACTTGGTCAAACGCATGCCGCAGAGTCTCGTCTCGCGACTGCTCTAACGGGAAATCCGCGAGGGATTCCCCAATAGAGAGAGGAGGAGCCGGTGGCTCCTCACCCTGACGCGGAGATGACGTAGACGGCTCCGCGACAGCTGCTCCCGCCTAAACGACACCGGGACCTCCCCCTGTCAACTGGCAGGACCCACTCTCTACTAGGCGCGTCATTAAACCCCGAAATCCCGGCCAATCAGTCCCCAAAATTAACGAGTGGGTAAGGCGAGGATTAACCGCCGCCTTCACTATAAATTTTTCCCCTCTGAAAATAATGTGGACCGACACCAAAGGGTAGCTGTGAACATCCCCGTGCACACACAAAACCTTCACCCCTTGTGCTCCCCCCAATGCCTCGTTTTGAACCAGGCTTTGGCGAATTGAGGTCTGATTACAACCAGAATCCACCAATGCCTGATATGTAGCCCCTTGGATACTCACCGGTATGCGATACGCTCCGGCCCGATCGAGGGCGGCCTCTGGCGCGTCGGGGATCCGAACCACCGCGCCCACTTCCATTGCTGTGCACTGCTGTTGAAGGTGGTCCGGTTCCCCGCAGCGCCAGCAAACCGGCCCGGGCTTCCCCTCTGCACCGGTGCTCTGGGGCTCACTCACCTGAGGTGGGGGAGAGACAGACACAGAAGGGAGACACGGGAGGGCACCGCGGGTGCGACGGGCCGGCAGGGGTGGTGCCGGCCCCCGCCTCCGCGGTGGGGGAATGGGGCGAGGACGGGACACAGAAGGAGGGGGGAGAGAGAGAGAAAGAGAAGAGGAGAGAAGAGATGTCGACATCCGCTGTCCTGCCGCCGAGACAGCCGCCAGATGATCCTCCGCCAGCTCGACTGCCTGATCCAGCGACGCCGGGCGGTGGCACTGGACCCACTCCGCGGCTCCTGCTGGTAAGCGGGCGATGAACTGTTCCAGTACCACCTGATCGACGATTCCCTCGGCGTCGCGATCTTCGGCCCTCAGCCACCGCCAGCAGGCGTCCCGGAGCTGCTGGCCGAACGCGAACGGGCTGCCGACTTCCTCCATCCGCAGCGCGCGGAAGCGCTGGCGCTGCTGCTCCGGCGTGCGCCCCACGCGCTGAAGGACAGCCCGGCGAAGGTCGGCGTAGGCCAGCCGGCGATCGGCGGGGAGCTGTAGTGCAGCCAGCTGCGCCTCTCCCGTCAGGAGGGGGAGGAGGCGCGCCGCGCGCTGCTCCATCGGCCACCCCGAGGCTTCAGCGACCTGCTCGAATAACGTGAAGAAAGCCTCGGGGTCATCCTGCGGGCCCATCTTAGTTAAGGTGAGGGGAGACGGGCCCGCGGCCGGAGCGCTGGTGGGCCCCGCCGACGCGAGGAGACGCCGGAACGCCTTGCGATCTTCTTGCTGGGCCAGCACCAGGGCATCGAAGCGCCGCTCTTGTTCCTTTCGGAGTGTGACGAGCGCCTGGTGCTGGCTTTGCTGAGCCGTGGCGAGGGCGTGGACCAGGTCGGTGAACGGGGAGGATTCCATGGGGCTGCCGGGTTGGTGCTCCATTTCCCGGGTTTCGGCACCACTGTAGCTTTCCCTAGGTGTGGGTGGAGCACAGAGGACGGCAGGACAGAGATCAGGTTCAACAAACAGTTTTATTGTTCCACTTTTCAGGGAACACAATAGCTTTCACGCAGACACACGCACACACACACATCAGGTGTCTGGTTCGGGAGAGATCTCCTCTGCTCTCGCTCTCCCTCCCTAAATAGGGCGCGGTCCCTGGGAAGACACACAAACACAGGTTAATTGCTCTCAGGTGAAGTGAATCTGCCACTTACCTTCCCTGACTCCGCCCTCCTGTCACAGACCGGTGCTCGACCACGCCCCCGCTGCCACATGTACAAATGGAGGAAATTCAAAACCATTGTTACCCTCCCCAGGAGTGGTCGACCAACAAAGATCACTCCAAGAGCAAGGCGTGTAATAGTCGGCGAGGTCACAAAGGACCCCAGGGTAACTTCTAAGCAACTGAAGGCCTCTCTCACATTGGCTAATGTTAATGTTCATGAGTCCACCATCAGGAAAACACCGAACACCAATGGTGTGCATGGCAGGGTTGCAAGGAGAAAGTCACTGCTCTCCAAAAAGAACATTGCTGCTCATCTGCAGTTTGCTAAAGATCACGTGGACAAGCCAGAAGGCTATTGGAAAAATGTTTTGTGGACGGATGAGACCAAAATAGAACTTTTTGGTTTAAATGAGAAGCGTTATGTTTGGAGAAAGGAAAACACTACATTCCAGCATAAGAACCTTATCCCATCTGTGAAACATGGTGGTGGTAGTATCATGGTTTGGGCCTGTTTTGCTGCATCTGGGCCAGGACAGCTTGCCATCATTGATGGAACAATGAATTCTGAATTATACCAGCGAATTCTAAAGGAAAATGTCAGGACATCTGTCCATGAACTGAATCTCAAGAGAAGGTGGGTCATGCAGCAAGACAACGACCCTAAGCACACAAGTCATTCTACCAAAGAATGGTTAAAGAAGAATAAAGTTAATGTTTTGGAATGGCCAAGTCAAAGTCCTGACCTTAATCCAATGGAAATGTTGTGGAAGGACCTGAAGTGAGCAGTTCATGTGAGGAAACACACCAACATCCCAGAGTTGAAGCTGTTCTTTATGGAGGAATGGGCTAAAATTCCTCCAAGCTGGTGTGCAGGACCGATCAGCAGTTACTGGAAACATTTAGTTGCAGTTATTGCTGTTCAAGGGGGTCACACCAGATACTGAAAGCAAAGGTTCACATACTTTTGCCACTCACCGATATGTAATATTGGATCACTTTCCTCAATAAATAAATGGCCAAGTATAATATTTTTGTCTCATTTGTTTAACTGGGTTCTCTTTATCTACTTTTAGGACTTGTGTGAAAATCTGATGATGTTTTCAGTCATATTTATGCAGAAATATAGAAAATTCTAAAGGGTTCACAAACTTTCAAGCACCACTGTATATCCCCCTGCATTATATGCCAGGGGGATAAAAAGGAGCTTGGATTTTTTTTAGGAGGTTCATAAAAGAACAACAACACTTTGACAGCCACTCTCTAGTAACCTTTCCCCCCCTCATACACCTCTACCCAGAATTACACTCATATACAATTTCCTTCCCCCCTACATTTTACTATCCTTGCTGGGAGTCAAACTCAGAACCTTCTGCTTTGAAGTCCACCACTTTACTACTACACCACAAAGGATTCAGGTGCAGGAATTGTATGAAACAACAAAAAAAACTAACCATTCCACTAGAGTTCCAACCCTAACCTTAACCCTAACCCTACATCCTTGTTCACCGAGGTAAATCCAGAATCACGTAGGTTCCAAAGACTTACAGCTTGTTACAAAGCGTGGACACTGGAGACTCCTGCTGTAAAGGTTAAATACAGAAAACTTCACCAGATCAGTGCTTTGGTATCTGTTTATTATTCGTGCTGCATCTGCTGTCCAAGTCCCTGTGAAACGATCATGAGAAACATTAACGTATAAGAACGAGCACATTAACATACACCTGCGACTTCTAGCACAATATAGCGGGCTAGCCGGGCGTGACCTTTCTGCTCTTTTTACTCTCCAAACCTCATTACGAAAGCGAGTGCATCTCTTTTACTTTCTGAGTCATTCATAGGCAGAATAAAGTCCATGCTTTGAGAATAAGATAAGGTTACTTGACCCTGATCACCTGGTGTTTATTTGATTAAGTCACCCTTTAGACCCCAGCTGCTCTGCTCGGTCTGTACTGCCTCTGTTCAGTAGTCCAGAAACAGAAACAGTGCCATGGGGCTTAACAACAGTGACCGTATTGAGAAGGTGCACGCACCATGACCACATTACCTTCCTCTCTGACAGCCTTGGCAGCAAGCACAGCTCAGTCTTAGTTATTAAATAACCTTCTGCCAACAAAGGGTACTGGAGGACGTGCTGCGAGGGTAAAGGTAATGAATACCTCGGAGCGAAAGCACAGTGCGGAAATGGAGGAAACAGTGTAGCTGGGACTCATCATTATCTTAAAATGACCTGAAGTACTGTATTTTTCTCCTGTTTACAGTCTTTGCACGCTTGAGAAACAACGTCTGATTCGCTGTCTCTGCAACACACAAATTGATCAGATTTACAGTGGTATAGTGGTTAGCGCTGTCGCCTCACAGCAAGAAGGTCCGGGTTCGAGCCCCGTGGCCGGCGAGGGCCTTTCTGTGCAGAGTTTGCATGCTCTCCCCGTGTCCGCGTGGGTTTCCTCTGGGTGCTCCGGTTTCCCCCACAGTCCAAAGACATGCAGGTTAGGTTAACTGGTGACTCTAAATTGACCGTAGGTGTGAATGTGAGTGTGAATGGTTGTCTGTGTCTATGTGTCAGCCCTGTGATGACCTGGCGACTTGTCCAGGGTGGACCCCGCCTTTCGCTGGTAGTCAGCTGGGATAGGCTCCAGCTTGCCTGCGACCCTGTAGAACAGGATAAAGCGGCTACAGATAATGAGATGAGATGAGAAGTTCACTTGCTTGGCTTGAAACAAGATCTTTGCAGACATAGAATATTTTGAAAAAAGTCCTCATGCAGACTTGAGTTTTTCATCACAACCTTGTTCGAAAACTATCCCCAAACTATCCCTGGCAACCCTGAGGAGTTTAAAGACTAATGATAATGAGATATCACCCCTATGTGAGAAGTGTGACTTCACAGAAGATACCTTACTCCATGTCCCAAATTACAACAATCAAAGTCCCTCTCATGCCAGGATCTGGTCTTCCCAGGCAGTCTCCTATCACAGTACCACCCAACTCCTTGAGGCGCAGCACCAATCTCCATTTCGGTAGCCCTCGGCCTCTCACCTATTATAGGGCTAGGGTTACAGTGGGGGGTAGTCCTCTGGTAACCATGAGAGTTTGACTTCCCCACTCACATCTGTATTGCAGCGTGCCTTGCCAGATGGCAGTAGGTACCATTTTTTATGATGGTCTTTGGTATGACCTGACTGCAAGTAGAACTTGCAATCTCCAGGTCAAGAGGCGGACACGCTAACCACTTGGCCAACTCATGGTAAATTACAAGAATACTGGATTGAAATATTTGTTTTTCAGTCCAAGATTTTAAATGTCCAGATTGAACCTGAGCCCGTTTGAATTATTCTGGGAGGATCTGAGGAGTTAAAGAAACTCAGGGTGGCACAAGAGCATCTCCTAATATTTGGTGTTATTACTGCAAAAAAAAAAAAAAATGTATATATATATATATATATATATATATATATATATATATATATATATCTTACTATTTTGGAAAAAGAAAGCGGTGCCATCACTGAAGCATTGGCTGACAGAATTAACAGCACTCTTCACCTCGAGAGAATTAGATTTATGTTGAAAGACAGGCTTCGGGAGTTTGAAAAAGTCCAGCAACCTTTGGTCTCTCATCTTGAAGGAGAAACCAATTGAAATGCAACGAAGAATGCGCTCCTGGGGGTAGAATGGGGGATAGGTGAGTTCTCGGGGTTCCTTCTCATGTGCTTGGAGTTTGGTTATGTGGTCTGTAAATTGTCTTATGTATGTAACTGACATGTGAACGTCATGCAAAATCATCTGATGAATGAGATGTTTCTCAAGAAATAGATTTGAAATCAAGACTAACGATAATTACAGACAGTGCAGGTGTAGAGTCCATCGTTAGATTTCTAACAAAGCGTTCATCCTGAATGTTCATAGTGGGTTTGCCTTAATATACAGATTTATTATTATTGATGCGGAGTGATACCTGGTGAACCAGATATTCATAAAGTCGATAGTGGGCGTGGCCTGTTCTGTATTTTTGCTCGTTTGAGAAATGTTAGTAGCTATTGATAGCTTCTAAAGCTAAATAGTTAACCATAAACTAAACCAGTGTGAAAATCGGATGTTTGACTTGCATGTTATACCAATGAGACCCCAAAGATCTCTTCTACGTGCTTCCAAGGTTTTATTTTTCTTCGTGATGAGACCCAGCATGATGGTTGTAAAGGTGATGATACACGGGGCAACTTTTTGGGCAACCAGGTGAAACACAGGACAGCTAATTAGAGCAAGAGAAAATCAGATAAGAGCTAATCTATTCCCAGGGAGACAGAT
The DNA here is from genome assembly GCF_027579695.1 of Neoarius graeffei. NCBI lineage: Eukaryota > Metazoa > Chordata > Actinopteri > Siluriformes > Ariidae > Neoarius > Neoarius graeffei. The sequence continues at coordinate 4,864,428 of NC_083571.1, forward strand.
ACCACAAAGATGGACACTGAAACATGTCCAGGAGATGGCTGCTGAGGAGGAAAAGGGCGTGGCAGAGCTCCTGAAAGGCTTTCTTTCTTTCTTTTTTAGATCCTGAAGTTTGTACTGTTTCGCCCTTGGGTTCCACAAGTAGTTGTGCTCTGGATATGAATTAGATCAGAAGATAAGTTTGAGTAAATAATCTCTATTATATCTCACAAAAAAAAAAATCGTGAGCTGCCCATCACTTTTAACTTGACGCAAGAGAGCTAACGTTATCCCTCCATAGCTAGCGATGTTAGCAAAAACCACCGCTAGTTAGCGAAATACCATTCAGTCTCTATGGACCGGTGGTTAGCTAACGGCAGTTTACACTTAGTTGAAAAAAAAAATCAGTCTTAATTACAACCTGAGCACAAAAATAGATGTCTGTTGGTTTTCTAAGCGTTTGATGAGGTAAATTCACCACTTTGGGTTTACACACATACTGTAGAACAACTTACCGCCTTAAAAATATACAAGTTGTCTCTCTTTCTTTGTTTTCACTCCACTGCTGGAGACGCCGCCACCTTTGTTGAAAATTTCAGAAGCTGTCACTCAGGTGGTCATATGTTTCGCTGCTAGCACTCTGATTGGATGATCTTAAAAAAAAGTTGCCCAAAATGATCAAAATCATTCAGATAGAAGTGATGTTGCCCCAATCTCAATGGGAAAGTGCCGAAGCGCCATTACTCGGCAATACTGCCCAAAAAGTTGCCCCGTGTATCATCAGCATAAGATTGTCTTCCACTTACAACCTGTTGTCCTGTGTCGTCACCAGCTCTGGGCAGGATGTCCAGCGAGCCAGCGTGATTGTGAACCTGCCAAACCTGGTACGTCAGAACCCAGCGGAGACTTTCAGAAGAGTGGTGCCAAAAGTCAGGGTAGGACAAATCCGACTGCGTTTCATTCTTCTCTGCCCTGACAGTCAGAACATGATCCACTCATATGACATCACCCACAGCATCTCCTAGCAGTACAGTGGTGCTTGAAAGTTTGTGAATCTTTTAGAATTTTCTATATTTCTGCATAAATATGACCTAAAACATCATCAGATTTTCACACAAGTCCTAAAAGTAGATAAAGAGAACCCAGTTAAACAAAGGACACAAAAATATTATACTTGGCCATTTATTTATTGAGGAAAATGATCCAATATTACATATCTGTGAGTGGCAAAAGTATGTGAACCTCTAGGATTAGCAGTTAATTTGAAGGTGAAATTAGAGTCAGGTGTTTTCAATCAATGGCACGACAATCAGGTGTGAGTGGGCACCCTGTTTTATTTAAAGAACAGGGATCTATTAAAGTCTGATCTTCACAACACATGTTTGTGGAAGTGTATCATGGCACGAACAAAGGAGATTTCTGAGGACCTCAGAAAAAGCGTTGTTGATGCTCATCAGGCTGGAAAAGGTTACAAAACCGTCTCGAAAGAGTTTGGACTCCACCAATCCACAGTCAGACAGATTGTGTACAAATGGAGGAAATTCAAGACCATTGTTACCCTCCCCAGGAGTGGACGACCAACAAAGATCACTCCAAGAGCAAGGCATGTAATAGTCGGCGAGGTCACAAAGGACCCCAGGGTAACTTCTAAGCAACTGAAGGCCTCTCTCACATTGGCTAATGTTAATGTTCATGAGCCCACCATCAGGAGAACACTGAACAACAATGGTGTGCATGGCAGGGTTGCAAGGAGAAAGCCACTGCTCTCCAAAAAGAACATTGCTGCTCGTCTGCAGTTTGCTAAAGATCACGTGGACAAGCCAGAAGGCTATTGGAAAAATGTTTTGTGAATGGATGAGACCAAAATAGAACTTTTTGGTTTAAATGAGAAGTGTTATGTTTGGAAAAGGAAAACACTGCATTCCAGCATAAGAACCTTATCCCATCTGTGAAACATGGTGGTGGTAGTATCATGGTTTGGGCCTGTTTTGCTGCATCTGGGCCAGGATGGCTTGCCATCATTGATGAAACAATGAATTCTGAATTATACCAGCGAATTCTAAAGGAAAATGTCAGGACATCTGTCCATGAACTGAATCTCAAGAGAAGGTGGGTCATGCAGCAAGACAACGACCCTAAGCACACAAGTCGTTCTACCAAAGAATGGTTAAAGAAGAATAAAGTTAATGTTTTGGAATGGCCAAGTCAAAGTCCTGACCTTAATCCAATGGAAATGTTGTGGAAGGACCTGAAGCGAGCAGTTCATGTGAGGAAACCCACCAACATCCCAGAGTTGAAGCTGTTCTGTACGGAGGAACGGGCTAAAATTCCTCCAAGCCGGTGTGCAGGACTGATCAACAGTTACCGCAAACGTTTAGTTGCAGTTATTGCTGCACAAGGGGGTCACACCAGACACTGAAAGCAAAGGTTCACATACTTTTGCCACTCACAGATCTGTAATATTGGATCATTTTCCTCAATAAATAAATGACCAAGTATAATATTTTTGTCTCATTTGTTTAACTGGGTTCTCTTTATCTACTTTTAGGACTTGTGTGAAAATCTGATGATGTTTTAGGTCATATTTATGCAGAAATATAGAAAATTCCAAAGCGTTCACAAACTTTCAAGCACCACTGTAAGCCAAGGCGACCGGACTGAACATCACCGCCAGATTTTTTTCTCTGTTCCCTCACAGGAAGTGCTGCATGTGGCTGGGGCGGATATGCAGCTCGCCGCAGCAGGATCTTTCCTCACCATCCTCCAGGACGACATCGTCCTCATCCAGACGCACACACACTCAATCCTGCAGATCGTCCTCCTCAACCTAGACCACAGGGACACAGGTCAGACACTTGTAATGTAACATGGAACTGTAATTGTAGACCATTAAAATAAATGATAATCGAATCATTTAAGCGGCGAAGTGTCAGGTGACCTTTTATGTTCAACATGGATACGCAATTTCAGTGAAAAGTGACAACGCAATGACAATTTTCTTAATTCTGCGCAAATTATCGATGACAATTCCAAAGCGACAAATCCAAACAATCAGCTCGAATGATTCAGAGATTCCTCTGACCAACCCTGTGGCGCATGCAGTCCGACATTCCTTCAGTTCCACACCCACAACGTTTAATTTAATAGAAGTAAAATGGAAATGTTTGCATAAGGATGTCATTTCTTTTGTTTTCAAACGAACGTCCATTAAGGTGTCAGGGTTTCCACAGGAGTCGGATGCAAATGCAGACAGACTTTTGTTTTTAAAGTTAAAACACAAAACATAGGCGAAGCGAGGCAAGGCAAGGTGAGGCGAGGCAATCTTAACGTAAACACAACAACGCTCAGCAACAAACGGAAAGCTAATACAGGATACTAATCAGGAGAAAGCACATAAGTGTTCAGCAGGACAGGAAGTGAGTCAAAATACAGAAGATGAGATCGAAATAATGAATCAGGTTGCCCTCTGGTGGTGTGGAGCAGAAATGTCCATGGCCACCGTGACGAGGATTAGCACTGGTTCCACTTTAAGATGGTTTTATACTCTGCAATGCCTGCAGTTGTTTCCAGTTATTACTTGTCACACTGTATGAGATGATCCAAATAAGAATTATTCTACATTTCGACCCAGAAGTAAGAAATAATCCTTGTCATCCAATAATCTTGCGCATGACTGGTCCAAAATCATGAAGCTGATGTCTAGTCCCACCCCTGGCTTATACAAATTTCCAAGAAGAAACTGACTTTAGCACTGTGTTATCAAATTTGGACCCAAACATAAAGCTTTATAATCCAATGGAAGAGCATAATGCCTAAGTTCAGGCTGACTTTACATTGTCTTGCAAAAGTATTCATCCCCCTTGGTGTTTGCCCTGTTTTGTCGCGTTACAAGCTGGAATTAAAATGGATTTTTGGAGGGTTAGCACCATTTGATTTACACAATGTGCCTACCATTTTAAAGGTGCAAATTGTTGTTTTATTGTGACACAAAAAATAATTAAGATGAAAAACCAGAAATCTGGAGTGTGCATAGGTATTCACCCCCCCCAAAGTCAATACTTTGTTAGATGGGTTGTATTAGTGTACAGCAGGCTTCAAGATTCTCAGTTGGATTGAGGTCTGGGCTTTGATTAGGCCATTCCAAGACATTTAAATGTTTCCTTTAAACCACTCCAGTGTAGCTTTAGCAGTATGTTTAAGGTCGTTATCCTGCTGGAACGTGAACCTTCATCCAAGTCTCAAACCTCTGGCCGACTCAAAAAGGTTTTCCTCCAGAATTGCCCTGTATTTAGTGCCATCCATCTTTCCTTCAGTCCTGACCAGCTTTCCTGTCCCTGCAGATGAAAAACATCCCCACAGCATGATGCTACCACCACCATGCTTCACTGTAGGAATGGTGTTCTCAGGGTGTTGGGTTTGCGCCACACATGGCGTTTCCCATGACGGCCAAAAAGATCAATTTTAGTCTCATTTGACCAGAGAATCTTCTTCCATGTGTTTGGGGAGTCTGCCACATGCTGTTGGGCAAACTCCAAACATGATTTCTTCAGCAATTACTTTTTTCTGGACACTCTTCCATAAATCCCCGCCCACTCTGTGGAGTGTACGGCTTAAAGTGGTCCTATGGACAGATACTCCCATCTCCGCTGTGGATCTTTGCAGCTCCTTCAGTGTTATCTTTGGTGTCTTTGTTGCATCTCTGATTAATGCCCTCCTTGCCCGGTCTGTGAGTTTTGGTGGGCGGGGCCTTCTCTTGTCAGGTTTGTAGTGGTGCCATATTCTTTCCATTTGGCTGTCATGGATATAATGGAGCTCCGTGAGATATTCAAAGTTTGGGATATTTTTTATAACCCAACCCTGATCTATACTTCTCCACAACTTTGTCTCTGACCTGTTTGGAGGCTCCTTGGTTTTCATGTTGCTTGCTTAGTAGTGTTGCAGAGTCAGGGTCCTTCCAGAACAGGCTGATTTATACAGACATCATGTGACAGATCATGTGACACTTTGATTGCACACAGGTGGATCTTAATCAACTAATTATGTGACTTATGAAGTGAATTGGTTGGACCAGCTCTTATTTAGGGGTTTCATACGAAAGGGGGTGGATACTTATGCACACTCCAGATTTCTGTTTTTTCATCTTAATTATTGTTTGTGTCACAATAAAAAGAAAAAAAAAATCACCTTTAAAGTTGTCGGCATGTTGTGTAAAAAATCAAATGGTGCTAACCCTCCAAAAATCCATTTTAATTCCAGCTTGTCATGCGACAAAACAGGACAAACACCAAAGGGGGTGAATACTTTTGCAAGACACTGTAGTGTCATGGCACAGAGATTCTGCTGGAGGACAAACCAGTGGGTATTTAAAGGACATTTTAATGCATGTAATTAATTCTCCCTGACTGTAGTGCATCACATTAAGACACCGCCTGGATTCGTTTTCTTTCCACATCACACAAGATGATGAATCCTGTCCAAAACCTGCACTTTCCTCTGAGACTCAGTGTTATTTTTTATGTTTAATCTCCTTCCCACAGTGGTCAGCAGCGCTTGGCTCGAGACTTTGTTATCAGCAATTGATGCTTTACCAAAAGAAACCATCAGACAGGAGGTATCGAGAACTTTTTTCTCACTTCTTTCCCACTGCTCACGTGACAGATCCGCTGTTTATCTGAATATAGAACACGGAGGTGAGCTGCTAAGACGTGACTGCTACTGTGGTGTGATCATGTTTGCAGATTCTGAGCCCACTGGTATCGAAAGCTCAGCTCTCGCAGTCTGTACCGGCTCGTCTGGCCAGCTGTCGCATCCTGGGGAAGGTGGCTGCCAAATTTGAGTCATCAGTGTGAGTCTCGTGTGTGTGTGTGTGTGTGTGTGTGTGTGTGTGTGTGTGTGTGTAAGAAATGTCAAGATTTGAGGAACGAAGATTTGCATTGATTTTTGTCTGATTTTTAAATACGTTGAGCGAGAACTAGGAAAAAGCATTCTGAGTATGCAATTATGAGCACGATTTTAATACACTGCTGTACACGGGTCATTCTAGAATTCGGGCTACGTTTCACGTCTCCGAGATAAACCTTTTGTGATTTTCCACAAAAGAAATCTTTATTGGATCAGTTTTGAACAAATTATGACAAACTTTCACCATTAGCGATGCTCGATGTACATTTTAGACCCAATTTATCCATAAAACATTAGCTAAACGACTCCACCCCTCGACTCAAGCATTTAACTCAAACAGGAAGTGATTCAGTTTAACAATCTGTTTATGCAGCTTATTCTATTAACTGTTATAAAATCAATCGCACAGAAAGTCTATTTTCTGTTTTATGTGAAATTTCAGTCATAAAAATACAGTGGTGCTTGAAAGTTTGTGAACCCTTTAGAATTTTCTATATTTCTGCATAAATATGACCTAAAACATCATCAGATTTTCACACAAGTCCTAAAAGTAGATAAAGAGAACCCAGTTAAACAAATGAGACAAAAATATTATACTTGGCCATTTATTTATTGAGGAAAATGATCCAATATTACATATCTGTGAGTGGCAAAAGTATGTGAACCTCTAGGATTAGCAGTTAATTTGAAGGTGAAATTAGAGTCAGGTGTTTTCAATCAATGGGATGACAATCAGGTGTGAGTGGGCACCCTGTTTTATTTAAAGAACAGGGATCTATCAAAGTCTGATCTTCACAACACATGTTTGTGGAAGTGTATCATGGCACGAACAAAGGAGATTTCTGACGACCTCAGAAAAAGCGTTGTTGATGCTCATCAGGTTGGAAAAGGTTACAAAACCATCTCTAAAGAGTTTGGACTCCACCAATCCACAGTCAGACAGATTGTGTACAAATGGAGGAAATTCAAGACCATTGTTAGTAGGGCTGTAACGATACACCCAATTCACGATTCGATTCGTATCGCGATTTTTGACCCACGATTCGATACGCCCACGATTTTTTTAAAATGTTTTTTTAAAGTAGTAAATTTGACTTATTAACATTTACTTACTTACATTAACTATTTAATAACAAATAATTCAGACCACTGCAGAGAATGAGTAATATGTATGCAAAAAATGAACAAATGTATATCCAAAGACTGTTTTATTTCTCAAAATAATACTGTTGAGCCGGAAGCTCTGTTTTTTTCGGTTCTGAAAAAGTCATTTTTCCAAATCGTGTAAATCCGTTAAGATTTTTTTTTTTGGGGGGGGGGGCTCTCTCACTGTCTCACTCTCATAGGGCCAATGATTTTCTGTGATTGCGGAAAACAGATGGAAATTACGGAATTTTTATGGTGAAACATTGCTCGCGTGTCAAAATGTAACTGCCGCAGAAGGCTTCCACCCAAGCAGACATGCCTTCAGTGTTGCCAGATATTGCTAACGTTTTCCACCCCAAAATATGTTCAAAACCAGCCAAAAAGCACCTTAACCTGCCCAATCTGGCAACACTGCATGTCTTTCCGGTCAAGTGATTGTGATTGGCTTGTGGCACACCTAGCCAGCCAATGAGCTGCTTGTTTACAGATTCGCTCCCCGCGTCGCAACCAGAATGGCGATCGCTTAAAATAAATGAATGCTCTGCCAGTGGCGAGTGTGGACGTTGCGTGACTTGCAGAAGATTGTCGCAGGTCGGCGAAAAAACGACTTACTAATAGATTTAAAAAAATAAAAGTAATTTAAGTAAGTTTAAAATGTAATTTAAATAAAAAGTAAAGTATTCATAAATTGAAGTTTGGAAGTGCCTCTGTTTTTGGTCTGAGGAGAAGTTTGAAAGGGTGTACCGTGATTCTGCCTTCTTGTATCGCAATACGGATCGTGGCTCTGCATATCGCGATTTTGATTTCGATACGCATATCGTTACAGCCCTAATTGTTAGCCTCCCCAGGAGTGGTCAACCAACAAAGATCACTCCAAGAGCAAGGCGTGTAATAGTCGGCAAGGTCACAAAGGTCCCCAGGGTAACTTCTAAGCAACTGAAGGCCTCTCTCACATTGGCTAATGTTAATGTTCATGAGTCCAGCATCAGGAGAACACTGAACAACAATGGTGTGCATGGCAGGGTTGCAAGGAGAAAGCCACTGCTCTTCAAAAAGAACATTGCTGCTCATCTGCAGTTTGCTAAAGATCACGTGGACAAGCCAGAAGGCTATTGGAAAAATGTTTTGTGGACGGATGAAACCAAAATAGAACTTTTTGGCTTAAATGAGAAGCGTTATGTTTGGAGAAAGGAAAACACTGCATTCCAGCATAAGACCCTTATCCCATCTGTGAAACATGGTGGTGGTAGTATCATGGTTTGGGCCTGTTTTGCTGCATCTGAGCCAGGACGGCTTGCCATCATTGATGGAACAATGAATTCTGAATTATACCAGCGAATTCTAAAGGAAAATGTCAGGACATCTGTCCATGAACTGAATCTCAAGAGAAGGTGGGTCATGCAGCAAGACAACGACCCTAAGCACACAAGTCGTTCTACCAAAGAATGGTTAAAGAAGAATAAAGTGAATGTTTTGGAATGGCCAAGTCAAAGTCCTGACCTTAATCCAATGGAAATGTTGTGGAAGGACCTGAAGCGAGCAGTTCATGTGAGGAAACCCACCAACATCCCAGAGAGGGCGGTGCCTCGCATGGGTACTTTCGGGTCCCGTTCGTGCCGACCCCTTTGGGTGGCTTTCTTGTCAGTTATTTTTATTATTATTATTTTTTTTTTTTGCTCATTTATTTTTGTATTTTTGTAATTTGATGTGAGAAGTCATGCCCAATAAAGCAATAAAAAAAAAGAGTTGAAGCTGTTCTGTTCGGAGGAACGGGCTAAAATTCCTCCAAGCCGGTGTGCAGGACTGATCAACAGTTACCGCAAACGTTTAGTTGCAGTTATTGCTGCACAAGGGGGTCACACCAGACACTGAAAGCAAAGGTTCACATACTTTTGCCACTCACAGATATATAATATTGGATCATTTTCCTCAATAAATAAATGACCAAGTATAATATTTTTGTCTCATTTGTTTAACTGGGTTCTCTTTATCTACTTTTAGGACTTGTGTGAAAATCTGATGATGTTTTAGGTCATATTTATGCAGAAATATAGAAAATTCCAAAGGGTTAACAAACTTTCAAGCACCACTGTATATATTTTTTAATCTGTCCCAACATTCTCGTTAACTCTGTTATAAAAACTGCGTAAAATCCACAAAGACTTTTAATAATACGCATACACCCGCACCGAATGATGTCACTTCCTCTGTCGGGAAACTTCAGAAAGGCAGTGATTTGAACAAAATGTTAAGGATTTTACACCAGCAGTCGATTAATTATTCATCAACTCCGTTACTGTGATATCGGAGTGAATCTCTCGCTCATTTTTTACAAACAATAATAATACGATTCAAATCCATATGATGCTGTTTTTATACATGCCGTGTGGTCGCTAGTTTGAGGTTCGCATATGGAGTTAAGACACAAAATGGTGGAACACGTCAACTCTGTTATCATCAGTTCTGTTCATGGACTGCCCAGGTTGACGATAACGGAGTTGACAATGACTAACAGAGTCAACACTTGAAGTGTACCCGCAATTATAGAACGGGTTAATTTTGAAATTAACCAGGTGCCAATATTTAGTCTTCTTCAGCAGTTGATTATTGATAATTGATCATGATAATTTCATGATAATTTAAGTAAGCTGGATAAAACCCCTAAGCAAGGAAGAAATCACTCAGTGTCATGCTGTAGTAGGAAAATAATCAACGGTAAAGTGGTGTGATGAAACGTTGTTACTATAACAACAACTCATCCGGAAGAGTTTTATTCCTCTTATACCACAGCAACGTATCAACAATTACAGCTTTTATTCAGTTAAAAAAATGACATCATGTTTTTTAAAAAAAATCTATCTAGTTTAATATTTATCTATTTTTATTATTTTCTATGTATTTATATATTTATTTATTATAACATTTAATTATTCTATTTTTAATTTGTTATATTTAATTTACATTTTGTAATTAAATTTTTAATATTTATTTATTTATTTATCGAGTTTAATCTTTATCTGTTTATTTTTTTCAATTTATTTATTTATTATTAATTTTATTCTATTTTATTTTTTATATTTTTTTATTTTAAGTTTTAACTTTTATCTAATAAATTTTTTGTATTTATTTATTATTAATTTTTATTCCATTTTTATATATTTATCTACTTTAATCTTTATCTATTTTAACATTTATTTATTTATTTATTTATTTATTTTCTATTTATTATTTTAAGTTATTCTATTTTTAATTTTTTTATATTTAATGTTCTTATTTTATTTTAAGTTTTAATTTTTATCTATTTATCTATCTAGTTATATTTAATCTTGTGAAATGAGGTACTCCTTTTATGCGGTGCGTCTGCTGTACACGTCCCTATGAATGAGCTGTTGCTATAGAAACCATTACGTGCTGTATTAGAACGAGTGCATTAATATAAAGCTGTGGTTTGCAGCCACAGTGCTGTCAGAGCTGCTGTTATAGGAAATGAATCAACGTCTTCTGACCAATCAGGATCCAGGATTCAGCAGCCGTGTGCTATAGTTCTGAGCTGTTTTATCGTTCTGTCGTCCTGCGCAGGGTGAAGAAGGACCTGCTGCCTCTGGTCAGGTCGTTGTGTCAGGACGTGGAGTACGAGGTGCGCGCCTGCATGTGTCGCCAGCTGGAGAACATCGCCAGGGGAATTGGGTAAAAAGATAAATACGAGAGAGAGAGAGAGAAAGAGTCAAAATCTTTCTGGAAGTTGATTTGATAAACATGATATGAACACAAGAATTATTCAAATCTAAACTGGTGTTTCAGAGCTTTTTCTCCCTGTTCCTTTAATAATAATAATAATAATAATAATAATAATAATAATCATCACAGGGCGGCACGGTGGTGTAGTGGTTAGCGCTGTTGCCTCACAGCAAGAAGGTCCTGGGTTCGAGCCCTGTGGCCGGCGAGGGCCTTTCTGTGCGGAGTTTGCATGTTCTCCCCGTGTCCGCGTGGGTTTCCTCCGGGTGCTCCGGTTTCCCCCACAGTCCAAAGACATGCAGGTTAGGTTAACTGGTGACTCTAAATTGAGCGTAGGTGTGAATGTGAGTGTGAATGGTTGTCTGTGTCTATGTGTCAGCCCTGTGATGACCTGGCGACTTGTCCAGGGTGTACCCCGCCTTTCGCCTGTAGTCAGCTGGGATAGGCTCCAGCTCGCCTGTGACCCTGTAGAACAGGATAAAGCGGCTACAGATAATGGATGGATGGATAATAAGCACACTTCTGTGAGTCATTAAAACTATATATACACTTGTGCATCTCAAGCAATTAGAATATCCTGAAAAAGTTCATATTTTTTCATAATTTAATTCAAAACCATCAGCTTTCATATATTCTATATTCATTAAGCGTAACTATTTCAGGCCTTTTTTGTCTTAATTATGATGATTATGGCTTTTCGCTCATGAAAATCTGAAATCTAGTATCTTAAATTATTAGACTATTTCGTAAAATCAATAAAAAAAAAGGATTTACAATACAGAAATGTCCAACTTCTGAAAAATATGTTCATTTATACACTCAATACTTGGTTGAAGCTCCTTTACCATGAATTACTGCATCAGTGGGGCGTGGCTTGGAGGCGATCAGCCTGTTGCACTGCTGAGGTGTTATTGAAACCCAGGCTGCTTTGATAGTGACCTTCAGCTCATCTGTATTTTTGGGTCAGGTGTTTCTCATCGTCCTCTTGACAATCGCCCATATAGTCTCTCTGGGGCTCAGGTCAGGTGACTTGGCTGGCCAGTCAAGCACAGGTCAGCAAACCATTTGGTCGTAGTTTTGGCACTGTGGGCAGGTGCTCAGTCCTGCTGGAAAAGAAAATCAGTATCTCCATAAAGCTCATCAGGAGATGGAAACATTAAGTGCTCTAAAATCTCTTGGTAGATGCTGCGTTGACTTTGGACTTGATAAAACACAGTGGACCAACACCAGCAGATGACACGGCACCCCAAATCATCACACACTGCAGAAACGTCATACTGGACTTCAAACACCTTGGATTCTGAGCCTCTCCACTCTTCCTCCAGACTCTAGGACCTTGATTTCCAAATGAAATGCAAAATTTACTGAAAACACAACTTTGGACCACTGAGCAGCAACAATCCACTTCTTACTCTCCTTAGCCCAGGTAAGACTCTTCTGGCGCTGTCTCTGGCTCAGGAGGGGCTTGATATTAGGAATGCACCAGGTGTAGTCCTTTTCCTGAAGACATCTGTGCATGGTGGCTCTTGATGCACTGACACCAGCCTCAATCCACTCCTTGTGAAGCTCTCCCAAGTTCTTGAATCGACTTTTCTTGACAATCCTCTCGAGGCTGCGCTCATCCCTGTTGCTTGTGCACCTTTTCCAGCCAGCCTTTTCAGCAATGACCTTCTGTGGCTTAATCTCCTTGTGGAGGGTGTCGATGATCGTCTTCGGGATGACTGTTGAGTCAGGAGACTTCAACATGATTGTGGTTGTGTGGACTGAACTAGACCGAGACATACAGTGTTTATGCTGTTTTACTCAAACTCCAAATGAAATACTCTCATATTTTGAGATGTTTTCTAATTTTAGGCCATAATTATCAAAATTAAAATTGATAAAACGCTTGAAACATTTTAATTTACGTGTAATGAGTCTAGAAGGTATGAAATTTTCACTCTCTTAAATCACTGATGGAAAATATTGAACTTTTCCACGATATTCTAATTGTTTGAGATGTATTCGTAGAGTGCTTTCCGAAAGCAAAGTTAAACAGTGCTTTAAAAGCTGAAGAATACAGTAAAATAAAAGCAAATGGTGAGCATCATCAAATTTATGAATGTCAACAGAAGAAAATCCACAAATAAGTGTGAATAAAAATAACAATAAAACCAAAGTCATGCAAGATAACATCAAAAAATATTCACTTTTCCAACTAGTACTGGCGACATGACGGCATAATATTAATATCATGGTAAATGATGTCACAATACACGTTTCAGAGATATCTCTTGATATCTTTATAATAATAATAATAATAATAATAATAAACTCTGGAAGCAGATTCGATGGAGAGTATTTTGAATCTTTAAAACTGTAAAATGTTTACATGTTGATAGGTTTGTCAAATTTTCATCGAATCATTTTTAAAGGTTTATTTTTAAATGCAGCTCCACTGTGTTGCTGGCAGTTTGTTCGCAAACCTGTTTATCGCGGTTCACATCATGTATCGATCTTAGAATCGCCCTGAAAGATTTAAGTTATTCCACAAAATCGAGTCGTACATGAGCTGATAGCTGACGAGGCGCGTAGCACCGAGATTGAGTGGAATAACTGTTTTATTCTATCCACATTCACTGGATTTTGAGAAACGGAGCATTTTTATTTTAATTTTTTTGCAAATTCGATCCATAAACACTTTATACAAAACATCTGACAAAATCATTTGCGCTTAGAATGGAAACAAACCAGCGGAACGACAGGAGCAATTTGTGAAAAATGCGATAATAGGTTCAATTTATATAGTGCCTTTCTCAAAACCCAAGGTCGCTTTACAATTATAGGCAAAAAAAAAAGAAAGTCCACCAAATAGAGGTCAGGATGTCATTCCAGTGGTGTAGCAGCCATAGTCCCACCAAAAGGCGCACGAAAACAAGTCCCACACCTCCAGCACAGCCGCCGTGACACCGCCAGCAACACCACTTGAACACCACGCCATGGATCCACAAAGCAAGCACAGAAGCACCGCCACGCAGAGCGCCGGAACGTCCCAAACCGCCTGCACAGCCGTTGCGATGCCACTGAGCAACATCGCTCGGAACACCACACCAAGCACTAAAGCACAGAGCGCTGGACAACCACGATGTTAAAATGAGCAACGAGCTCACTGCAGTCCATAGCTGGGAACACAGGCATCACCCACAGCGAACCAAGGCCTGGAGGGAACCGACGCCCAAAACTGGGTCCGGAGCTACACCACCACCGGCGGACAAAGCACTCAAACAAACATCAAACTACGCAAACACACAGAAAAAAGAAAAAAAGGAGAGAAAATAAAATAAAAATACTCCGGTGAGAAGCGGCAGCCAGAATACGCACAATGTACTCTCAACCAGAAACGGAAACGAAAAAAAAAATTCTTAAAAAAAAGACACATTCTTAACATCAAATACTCATCTCATCTCATTATCTGTAGCTGCTTTATCCTGTTCTACAGGGTCGCAGACAAGCTGGAGCCTATCCCAGCTGACTACGGGCGAAAGGCGGGGTACACCCTGGACAAGTCGCCAGGTCATCACAGGGCTGACACATAGACACAGACAACCATTCACACTCACATTCACACCTACGCTCAATTTAGAGTCACCAGTTAACCTAACCTGCATGTCTTTGGACTGTGGGGGAAACCGGAGCACCCGGAGGAAACCCACGCGGACACGGGGAGAACATGCAAACTCCGCACAGAAAGGCCCTCGCCGGCCACGGGGCTCGAACCCAGAACCTTCTTGCTGTGAGGCGACAGCGCTAACCACTACACCACCGTGCCGCCCACATCAAATACTTTTATTCCAAATTTTGTTGCCTTTTTTTGCTATTGTTGTTGTATTTTTGGGGTTTTGTTTTCAAGTCGAGTTTGTATTTCGTCCTCGGTTGCTTCAGCAACATGCTCCACCATTTTGTTTTTCTCTACTCATGGTATACGAGCTGATATTCTAGTAGTAGAGTAGCCAATCAGAGCGCACAATTGCTGATATCCAGTGAATGTGGATAGAAGATTGATAGACAGATAAATAGATTGATTGATTGATTTACTTTTTACTGTGATTTGTACAGGTAAATGTGCATTAATAGTGCTAAAAACAAGAATTGTGATGAGTATCGTGATTATGATATTTTTGCCATTTCGCCCAACCGTATTTCCAACCATCACTTGGGGAGAATAAATAAACGGTTGGAATGTATTCATTAGGAAGAGGACGAAGGCAGGTTAGAAACTGTCTACAGTTGAAAAAAGGCTCTTGATTAAAAAAAAGAAACAAAAAAACTCTACACTGTTCTCCATCTCAATAGCGCAGATCTCAATACCAATAGCGCATATCTCAAACGCTATTGGCTGTTGTGTAAAGCAGTTAAGATCTACACATCTTCGCCCTGAGTTCCTGTTACAAAAGGAAATATTTAAGGATACACAGTCTCATCAAGAGTTTATACAAGGTGTGGTTTCCTCATGGAGTGACAACTTCACCTGGATCATGAAGTGGTGAATCAGCCTTATTTACGAAACACGATGAATAAATTATACAACCCCGATTCCAAAAAAGTTGGGACAAAGTACAAATTGTAAATAAAAACAGAATGCAATAATTTACAAATCTCAAAAACTGATATTGTATTCACAATAGAACATAGACAACATATCAAATGTCGAAAGTGAACAACACATCTCAAAAAAGTTGGGACAGGGGCAATAAGAGGCTGGAAAAGTTAAAGGTACAAAAAAGGACCAGCTGGAGGACCAAATTGCAACTCATTAGGTCAATTGGCAATAGGTCATTAACATGACTGGGTATAAAAAGAGCATCTTGGAGTGGCAGCGGCTCTCAGAAGTAAAGATGGGAAGAGGATCACCAATCCCCCTAATTCTGCGCTGACAAATAGTGGAGCAATATCAGAAAGGAGTTCGACAGTGTAAAATTGCAAAGAGTTTGAACATATCATCATCTACAGTGCATAATATCATCAAAAGATTCAGAGAATCTGGAAGAATCTCTGTGCGTAAGGGTCAAGGCCGGAAAACCATACTGGGTGCCCGTGATCTTCGGGCCCTTAGACGGCACTGCATCACATACAGGCATGCTTCTGTATTGGAAATCACAAAATGGGCTCAGGAATATTTCCAGAGAACATTATCTGTGAACACAATTCACCGTGCCATCCGCCGTTGCCAGCTAAAACTCTATAGTTCAAAGAAGAAGCCGTATCTAAACATGATCCAGAAGCGCAGACGTCTTCTCTGGGCCAAGGCTCATTTAAAATGGACTGTGGCAAAGTGGAAAACTGTTCTGTGGTCAGATGAATCAAAATTTGAAGTTCTTTATGGAAATCAGGGACGCCGTGTCATTCGGACTAAAGAGGAGAAGGACGACCCGAGTTGTTATCGGCGCTCAGTTCAGAAGCCTGCATCTCTGATGGTATGGGGTTGCATTAGTGCGTGTGGCATGGGCAGCTTACACATCTGGAAAGACACCATCAATGCTGAAAGGTATATCCAGGTTCTAGAGCAACATATGCTCCCATCCAGACGATGTCTCTTTCAGGGAAGACCTTGCATTTTCCAACATGACAATGCCAAACCACATACTGCATCAATTACAGCATCATGGCTGCGTAGAAGAAGGGTCCGGGTACTGAACTGGCCAGCCTGCAGTCCAGATCTTTCACCCATAGAAAACATTTGGCGCATCATAAAACGGAAGATACGACAAAAAAGACCTAAGACAGTTGAGCATCTAGAATCCTACATTAGACAAGAATGGGTTAACATTCCTATCCCTAAACTTGAGCAACTTGTCTCCTCAGTCCCCAGACGTTTACAGACTGTTGTAAAGAGAAAAGGGGATGTCTCACAGTGGGAAACATGGCCTTGTCCCAACTTTTTTGAGATGTGTTGTTGTCATGAAATTTAAAATCACCTAATTTTTCTCTTTAAATGATACATTTTCTCAGTTTAAACATTTGATATGTCATCTATGTTCTATTCTGAATAAAATATGGAATTCTGAAACTTCCACATCATTGCATTCCGTTTTTATTTACAATTTGTACTTTGTCCCAACTTTTTTGGAATCGGGGTTGTATAATGTCTGTATGCACAAAGCGACTAAATAGGTAATAAACCTAGGCACGTGAGTAGACTTGCAAAAGTCAGACACTCACTTGATGATATCGTATCTCCTCTAACAACGATGAAATCATCTTTTGTCCAAAGTCTCAAAAATAAGCACGGAATTTTACACTTTTCGGTATTCGCTAATTCCAAATTGCGTCTCTGTGTTTGTGGCCCAGAGCGGAACACACGAAGGCTGTGGTGTTGCCGGAGTTGGTGGAGCTGGCACGGGATGAGGGCAGCACTGTGAGACTGGCAGCCTTTGACACCATCATCAACCTCCTGGAGATGTTCGACAGCGGTCAGCTACGTTATTCTTTTATTTCATTTACATACTTGCCAAGTCTCAGAGAATGAAAAGCAATAGATCAGACTGTGGGACTCACTCGCGCCACTACACAAAAAACATAAACCGCAATCTCGCCGCACACGGAAGTGTCATGGTACCGGTGCAACAGCGAAGTGATTGAGGATTGGAGGCATTTCCGGTCTGCCTGAGTGCATCATGTCAGGAAACCGGCCCAGAACACTGATTTTCCTTCAAAATATACCCCAAACATTGCAAGGTAGAAATCTGACATGATTTTTCAGTGAGTGTTGGAGCAAAAAAAAAAATAGCGTGTTGACAAATTTAAAGTGTGTCGGCCCCGACACGGAAAAGCGCTCTGAGGAGAACGTGTGTGTGTGTGTGTGTGTGTGTGTGTGTGTGTGTGTATAAAGCCTCAGTCACAACTGGCCGTATGTGCTCCTACGGCCAGTCTACGTGCAAAAAACGCAAGAAATGCACGGAGGGCGCGCGTGTGACGTGCTGATTTTCGAGCCGTAGACCGGCCGCAGAGGTTCTTTGTCATGTCAAACAAACTCTACGGGCGCTTATGTTTTTTTCAGGTTGCAAGACAAACTTACGGCCAACGTGCGTCTTTCTCCACAAACAAAAAAAATGCAGTGATTTGGGAAACGCCAAAAATCGACGGCCAAAAAATCGTACGTCCGGTTGTGACCTAGGCTTAATGTAGGTTTATCAGTGGTCTGCCTGAATTAGTATTTTACTGTTTGCAGGCCAGTGGAGTAATTTAACTTGTAATTATTTACATGTAAATAAATAAACAAAAGGTAGTATTCAACTGTCAATCTGTAGACTACCACGTGAATCGGTAGAGTTGGCAAAGTATTTCCAGTAATTTATTACCAGTAATGTATTCAGTTCAGTTTGATTCAAAAGGAAACCTTACATTTTATTTTTAGCCTGAAGGGGGATTATGTCGTGGCAATGTCCGTCCGTCCGTCCGTCCATCCGTCCGTCCCGGGAAGGGTGCTCACCTTCTGAAATCAACTCCTCTCACAATTTTTGGAGGAATTTCACAAAACTTGGCAGGATTCTTTGTTATATGTCGATGATACGCATATTGTAATTTCGTTCAATTTGGTCACATTTTACCCAAGTTACGGCCCTTGATTACCAAACTTCTACTTTGACAATTTCAGCATAGATATAGTTGCCAGCGGGGCAGGGTCGGACTGGGAACAAATTTCGGCCCTGGCATTTTTCCTCTGGACCAGCCCACTATTGGCCCGACGAAACCACCCCCAAACACGCACTCACACATCCACCCACCCGTCCACACCGAACCCCCAATGAACAAATACCAGACACCTAAACACCATCAAAACACACTTTCACTGTCATTTCAATTTCACCTTGAACATATTACAAAACAGAAGCACAAGCACACAAGCTTTTGTGTCTCCAAAATGTGTGTGTGTGGGATTAAAATTAACGTCATCCTGTCGACGTGATAAATTCTCATCGGGAGAGTTTATGTGTGTGTGTGTGTGTTTACCTTACCTTACAGGAGACAGTCTCGGGGATGGCCATGCACATGTTAGGTGATGAGAAGGCGTCTCATTAGGCTACTCTTTTCTGCCACCATGTCAACAATTGTGTCTGTGTCCAAGGACATCAAAATGTCTTTTTCACTTGACATGAGCATGAATGCCTCCAGGTGCTCCTGGGCTGTAGTGCTCCGTAACCGGTTTTTAATGAATTTCAGTGTGGAGAAGCTTCAGTGCCATTCCTGCAACATAACCACTGATTCAGTGTCTTTTTTGTGTTCTGGGTTGGGTGTTTTTCAAAAAATAAAGACAGTTCGTTTTGGTTAGGGCGGCTGAAACAGTCCATAGCAGGCTCGGCCTCAGACGTAATCCTCTCTGAAGGAACGTTAACACTGGAAGTGCTAGCATGAATTTGAGCATGATGAACAACTTCGGGTTCTGTAATCTCCTGTGCGTCCTTTCCCTCGACCTGCTCACTGGCCACGGAATCCTCCGAGTCCGAGTCCGACCCAACATACACATCACTTGGCTTTGAGCCTGTACTGACCTCTCCAGTAACGTTGTCCTCATTTTCGCCCGTTGAACTTGTAGTAGGGACGTCGGGAACACTAGCAGCAACGCTAGTAGTAGCACTACTGGCCACAGCAAACAAATGATCTATTTTAAAACACTTGGAAGCGTCAGCTTGAAGAGCTTTCTGCTTTTTGTCGCGAATCTTCTCCGCTCCCCCTTTTCTCTTTCCATTATTTATTCAGTGAATATATGCACAACACACATCCGTGTTCCCATGAACCTGCGCAACTCATAACATCAAACGGTAGACGACAGCCGTTAGATTCCTTCCCCATCATGCACCGCTACACATTTTTGCAAAATCTCCGAACAGAAATCCACCAAATACAAAAGGAACATCGTAGTTTGGCTTCAACAAAGTTTTTAGTTTAGTTTGTTTTAGTTTGTTGTAAGGATTTTACAGTTAAAAGAAGAAAAATAAAATTACGCCACATGCCCACCATGACAAAGATAGAATAGAATAGAATAGAATAGTCTTTATTGTCCCAAAGGGATATTTGTTTTCACATCAGACAAGTCAATGTTATCAGGTTCAGCATTAATCAGATCTTTGTGACTCACATCTCATAAACAAGTACATACATACATAAACACCATTTACATATACACTTCCACATACGTATACACATATACTCCTAGCTCCTACATACCCCCCATACTTTCACCAACCCTTCTCATTTACCCAGCTATGCCACCATACATACATTCATTGCCCCACATACAACACATATCTTCACTCATACTCCACCTCCACATTCCCTAATGTCACCATATTCAAGCATTTTTTATAACAAGTACTTTCCCTTCCAGCCCCCTGAGCATATAGCCCCACACTCAGCACCCCCACCCTCCCTCCCGCCACAGTTCAACTCCCTTCCTTTTCCGCATGAAGGGTGTATATTTGTCACAAAACTTTGTTTAATGCAGTCATCGCTGAGGAAACAAAACTTTTCTTGAAATGTGCTTTTTTCCAGTCCAGAGCTCTATATCTGCAGCCAGATGGAAGAAGGATGAAGAACCGGTTCAGAGGGTGGTCAGGGCTGCTTGCTATTGTGCGGGCTAGACGTGTGATGGCTGTGTCATTTGCTTCAGCGAGGCTGGGGGTGGGGAGATGTATTATCTTGGATGCTTAATTGGAGATTTTAATAAGCTTGTTCTTGCTGGTGACAGTTAATATATTAAAGAAACAGGGGGAGCAATAGAGTAGAAGGGGTTGGATGATGCTCTTGTATAATAGCAGAAGAAGATGGGGGGCAACAGACAGTGATTTTAGTTTGCGTATGATGTACAGTCTCTGGTGTGCGCGTTTCTGTGTGATGGTAACATGTTCATTGAAGTTTAATTTATTGTCAATTGTGAGACCAAGGTATTTGAAAGTACTGACCTGTTCGACTAGTTGACCGGGAATGGAAATATGAGTAAATCCAGAGGGTGGTGTTGATGCATAGATGACCAGTTCTTTTGTTTTGTCGACGTTGAGTTGGTGGTAGTTGTCAGAGCACCACTGTGCAAAGTCTGTGATGGACTGGTGGTAAGCTGTGATGGAGTTATTTTCTGACAATAATCCAACAATAGCTGTGTCATCTGCATATTTACAACCCCAATTCCAAAAAAGTTGGGACAAAGTACAAATTGTAAATAAAAACGGAATGCAATGATGTGGAAGTTTCAAAATTCCATATTTTATTCAGAATAGAACATAGATGACATATCAAATGTTTAAACTGAGAAAATGTATCATTTAAAGAGAAAAATTAGGTGATTTTAAATTTCATGACAACAACACATCTCAAAACAGTTGGGACAAGGCCATGTTTCCCACTGTGAGACATCCCCTTTTCTCTTTACAACAGTCTGTAAACGTCTGGGGACTGAGGAGACAAGTTGCTCAAGTTTAGGGATAGGAATGTTAACCCATTCTTGTCTAATGGAGGATTCTAGTTGCTCAACTGTCTTAGGTCTTTTTTGTCGTATCTTCCGTTTTATGATGCGCCAAATGTTTTCTATGGGTGAAAGATCTGGACTGCAGGCTGGCCAGTTCAGTACCCGGACCCTTCTTCTACGCAGCCATGATGCTGTAATTGATGCAGTATGTGGTTTGGCATTGTCATGTTGGAAAATGCAAGGTCTTCCCTGAAAGAGACGTCGTCTGGATGGGAGCATATGTTGCTCTAGAACCTGGATATACCTTTCAGCATTGATGGTGTCTTTCCAGATGTGTAAGCTGCCCATGCCACACGCACTAATGCGACCCCATACCATCAGAGATGCAGGCTTCTGAACTGAGCGCCGATAACAACTTGGGTCATCCTTCTCCTCTTTAGTCCGAATGACACGGCGTCCCTGATTTCCATAAAGAACTTCAAATTTTGATTCGTCTGACCACAGAACAGTTTTCCACTTTGCCACAGTCCATTTTAAATGAGCCTTGGCCCAGAGAAGACGTCTGCGCTTCTGGATCATGTTTAGATACGGCTTCTTCTTTGAACTACAGAGTTTTAGCTGGCAACGGCGGATGGCACGGTGAATTGTGTTCACAGATAATGTTCTCTGGAAATATTCCTGAGCCCATTTTGTGATTTCCAATACAGAAGCATGTCTGTATGTGATGCAGTGCCGTCTAAGGGCCCGAAGATCACGGGCACCCAGTATGGTTTTCCGGCCTTGACCCTTACGCACAGAGATTCTTCCAGATTCTCTGAATCTTTTGATGATATGCACTGTAGATGATGATATGTTCAAACTCTTTGCAATTTTACACTGTCGAACTCCTTTCTGATATTGCTCCACTATTTGTCGGTGCAGAATTAGGGGGATTGGTGATCCTCTTCCCATCTTTACTTCTGAGAGCCGCTGCCACTCCAAGATGCTCTTTTTATACCCAGTCATGTTAATGACCTATTGCCAATTGACCTAATGAGTTGCAATTTGTTCCTCCAGCTGTTCCTTTTTTGTACCTTTAACTTTTCCAGCCTCTTATTGCCCCTGTCCCAACTTTTTTGAGATGTGTTGCTGTCATGAAATTTCAAATGAGCCAATATTTGGCATGAAATTTCAAAATGTCTCACTTTCGACATTTGATATGTTGTCTATGTTCTATTGTGAATACAATATCAATTTTTGAGATTTGTAAATTATTGCATTCCGTTTTTATTTACAATTTGTACTTTGTCCCAACTTTTTTGGAATCGGGGTTGTATAGTAAGTGGTGTTGGGTATTGAGCTTTGGCAGTCATTTGTGTAAAGTGTATACAGAAATGGACTGAGAACGCAACCTTGTGGAGCACCCGTGTTGGTAATAATGGTAGATGATGTTGTTGTCCCAATTTTCACTGTCTGTGGCCTGTTGCTGAGAAAGTTGTAAATCCAATGGATAAGGGGAGGGATGATGTTCAGATGCTGTAATTTCTTGATTAGTTGATGACGTTGAATTGTATTGAATGCGTTACTGAAGTCAACAAACAGAACTGAGGCAAAATTATGAGGAGTCTGAAGGTGATGAAGGAGAGAGTAGAGAAGGCATGTGTATCAAAAGTAAGGGGTATATAAACTGCACGCTCCCCCCATAAATCATGATGTGCTTAGTCAAAAACGTAATAGCAGATTTTCTATCGCTTAGTAGTCACTTGTAATTGCTATGTAGAGAACAGGGCCGGTGTTAACTTGTGAGGGCCGGCCCAAAGCACGTCTGAGGTACAGCGGCCCACCGGGATAATGCCCAAATTCACAGATTACCAGTCCGAGCCTGCAGCGGGGAATATTGTGCTCTCAGAGCACTCTTGTTTTGGGTTTTTTTCATTGTTTTTGTTCAAAAAGCAGATCATTCTTCTCCATACGCCATAAGATTCCTCTCGGAAAAAGCGTTTCATTCAATTTTATTTTACGTGACAGTTTTAAAGCATTCATTTGACTCGCCCTTGTAGTATTATTAGCTCATCTGACAGTAAGGCCGATGAGCTGTTGCCATGGCGTGGCGTCCATCGTCTGTCCGTCGTCCGTAATTCAGTTAAATCGTATCTCCGTTCTGATTGTTTTGCTTGAAAGAACTCACCAGTGTGCACAAAACTTGGTTGTTGTTTTTGGCAAAGTTAACAGATTTTCCAGGCCTCTCACTAGAGTCGTAATTGTATCTCCTCTCCGATGCGAATTCTCATCCGATTTCAGTTCTGATTGATGTTTTGGTTAGCTCTTGCCTTGTAGAACAAAATATAGCCCTTTGTTGATGTTCCTATTGTAAACAGTTTGTTGTGGAGGTTGGTCCTCTCTCACATCGTCACATTTCAGTTCCGTTTGATGTTTTGGTTGCTTCGATGGCAGGCCAGATGAGCTCCTACGGTATGTCCTTGACGTTCCGGTCTGTTTCCTTTTCTCCACCCTGACTTCTACATCTCCATCCGGATTCCTTTAAAGCTGCTTTGCCACCAGGTAGAATTCGAGAAGCAGTGAATTATCTGCGTCTTCTTGTTCCACAGACGACAGGACGCGTGTTATATTCCCGCTGGTGAAGACGTTCTGCGAGAAGTGCTTTAAAGCTGACGAGGCAGTGCTGGCGTCGCTGTCCTTCCAGTATGGCAAACTGTGTCATGGCCTCTCAGGTGAGTGCCCCGCCCATAATCGCACCACAGGTCACTCCGAGCAAGATCACGTCTGTAGTGACCGGTCCAGAGTCGAGCTTATAGGAATGCTAAAATGTCAGTCAGCGCGCAAGTCTCGGACATCTGTGCATGCAGAAGTGTTGGCGCCCTTGGTCTTTTGTAGGATCTTGCACAGTGTGTGCTTCTCTACATGGTGGATAACTGTAAATGTGGCGTGTGCAAAAGTTTGCGCACTTTTCTAGTTAATTTGTAATGGTCTTCGGTGATGAAAGTTCCAGAGCACAGTAAATTTTCTGACCCTTTGAATCTGTCGGGATGTTATCTTAGACTTAACAATGCAGTGAGAAACTGAAGTGGATTTGACATTTATGAAGCGAGGAAAGGCTGAGAAATGATATCTAAATGCTTCCTGTTTGCGATTTCCACTGTCCGAGATGATATGAGGAAGCAATGGAAGATATCATGATATGAAAGACCAAGAATAATAAAAAAAGCACATGATGATGATGATGATGATGATGAGGATGTTACCCACCATTAAGTCTGGGTTTATTATAATAAATCTGTGGATGCAGTATATGTTTAAAGTAATACAGACTCCTAAATAAATTCACTCTTCCCTATGACTCAGTGAAAATAAAGATAGTTATGATAATTTTCACCCACAATGCGATTGCAAATAATAAGCCTTTCATAATAAAGAAGTAGAAAAAACCCCCACCAAAGCGGTACGATGGAGCAGATGGGAACTGCGGCGCCTTGTTGTGACGTAGATCAGGGAACCTCGAGAAACCGGAAGTCCACGCACAGCGTCTGAAGCCAGGACTTTTAAACATCATTTTCCATCACTGCCAAAGGAATAGAGACACGCCCAGTCACTTCATAACATGGCAGTTTATTTAGAAATATTATGGTATTAATGGTATGCGGTGTTCCTTTGTGGTACTTTACAACACTGAAAAGGATTTAAATTAATACTGACACTGAAATAATTTCACTCTTCTCTAGGATTCTGTGAAAATAAAGCAGTCTGGCAGACAGATGGCGCTCTATTGTACACACACTCCATTACTCCAGAGTGTTGGAAACGCTTAAACAATGACAAATACAGGCTTGAACCGTGGGTAGGTACTCTCAGGTAGCTGGGGAAATATGTTATTTTAGCCTTCGGGTAATAAAATATGTAGAGTAGATCTACAATTTCTTGAAAAAGTATTCATCCCCCTTGGTGTTTGTCCTGTTTGGAATTTTTGGAGGGTTAGCACCATTTGATTTACGTAACATGCCTACCACATTAAAAGTGAAAATAGTTGTTTTATTGTTACACAAACAATAAATAAGATGAAAAAACAGAAATCTGGAGTGTGCATAGGTATCCCCCCCCCCCCCCCCCCCCCCAAAAAAAAAAGTCAATACTTTGTAGAACCACTTTTTGCTGCAAGTCTCTCGGGGTATGTCTCTATTAGCTTAGCACATCTAGCCACTGGGATTTTTGCCCATTCCTCAAGGCAAAACTGCTCCAACTCCTTCAAGTTAGATGGGTTGCGTTGGTCTAGCAATCTTCAAGTTACAGTATACCACAGATTCTCAATTGGATTGAGGTCTGGGCTTTGATTAGGCCATTCCAAGACATTAATGTTTCCCTTTAAACCACTCCAGTGTAGCTTTAGCAGTATGTTTAGGGTCATTGTCCTGCTGGAACGTGAACCTTCATCCCAGTTTCAAACATCTGGCCGACTCAAACAGGTTTTCTTCCAGAATTGCCCTGTATTTAGTGCCATCCATCTTTCCTTCAGTCCTGACCAGCTTTCCTGTCCCTGCAGATGAAAAATATCCCCACAGCATGATGCTGCCACCACCATGCTTCACTGTAGGGATGGTGTTCTCAGGGTGTTGGGTTTGCGCCACACATGGCATTTCCCATGATGGCTGAAAAGATCAATTTTAGTCTTATTTGACCAGAGAATCTTCTTCCATGTGTTTGGTGAGTCTGCCACATGCTGTTGGGCAAACTCCAAACGTGTTTTCTTAAGCAATGGCTTTTTTCTGCCCACTCTTCCATAAAACCCCGCTCAAAAGGTCAAAAGGACCCCTGGCCGCATTCGGACAGGCTGAAATTTGAACGGACAGACAATGTTTCGGACTCGTCTGTCCTGTGACAGTCTGCTTAAAATTCCTTATTTCACACACTGAGATTGTACCTTGGGGGACAGAAATGGACCCCTACTGCACGCCTATTTATGACAATGTACCACTTTTAAGAACACCAATAAAGGGTAGCTATATTTAATGAATTAAAAAATTTCAGTACTTAAATACATGACTAAATTTAAGGTTCCTTTAAGGTTTAGATTAAATGCAATTAAATTCACGTTTTCACCTCATGACTGGGTCTGAGTATCTCCAAAACGGCACATCTTGTGGGGTGTTCCCGGTATGCAGTGGTTAGTACCGAACAAAAGTGGTCCAAGGATCCGAAGGACAACCGGTGACAGGGTCCTGGGTGTCGAAGGCTCATTGATTCTCATGGGGGCACGAAGGCTAGCTCATATGGTCCAATCCAGAAGAACAGAAAAGCTCCTGTAGCACAAACTGCTGAAAAAGTTAATGCTGGCTAAAACGGAAAGGTGTCAGTATTAATGTTTTTAACCGTCTGAGCCTCTGTCTGAGTAAGGTACGGACTACACACAGGTGACTTTAATAATCTGAACGCTGCATACAGATAATGGACTGAAGTAAAGTTAGTCCATCAAGACTATAAATAAGCAAAATGAAGTGTGTACATTACATTACAGGTATTTAGCAGACGCTTTTATCCAGAGCGACGTACAGCGTACCCAGAGTAGCCTGGGGGGGGTGCCTTGCTCAAGGGCACTTCAGCCATTCCTATTGGTCCAGGGAATCAAACCGGCAACCTTTTGGTCCCAAAGCTGCACTGCTTCTCTAACCATTAGGCCATGGCTTCCCTGTAATGAGTGCTCCACCTGAGCTCCGCCTTCCTCACGAGACGTCCTCAACCCCTGTGAGCTCAGATTCTGGTGGAGAACTTTTGATCTTTCATTAAATACCCCTCCTGTCTTTGATTACACAAAATCTCATCCAGACTTCTCCAGATCTCTTCTGATCACAGCTCTGACTCTCCCCACAGCGTCTTTCACAGACGAACAGCACCTCTGGTTCCTGGAGTTCTATAAGAAGCTGTGTTGCCTGGGTCTGCAGCACGAGAACGGACACTGTGAGAGCCAACCTTACCCTCTGGAACTGGAGAACAAGTACGCACTGGTGCGCCGCAACTGCGCCTACAATTTCCCAGTGAGTCACATCAAGCACTGACATCTCACGTGTTTTGATTTTCATCCAAAACTCAGCAAAACAGATTTCACTCCATTCGATTACAAAGTTCATTCATGACTCTTAATCAAACCACGGTTGTTTTGAAGCAGATTTCGAGCCCTGCTTCATAGCCCGTTCCCCTCGATCCGAGCAGGAGCTAAAAAACACAATGACATACTTTGAAAACATGCAGAAAGAGACCTGCTGTGACCGAGGACGCTTTGCGAGCTTGTCAGAGGAAATGAAACCTGTATCTGCCTCTGCTGGAGTGCTCCTCTGCTCTCGGCGCTGGATATTAATAAACGCTCTGCACCTGTGCACTTCCTGGAACCACTTTTAAGTAGAAATTACCTCAGAGTTGTACTTAATGATCACTGTAGTGCTCACAAACAGCGAAGAACAAAACGTTATTTCATATTTGTTCAAGACCAGCATACTTGTTATCCGTTTATAGTGAAACCTCCATGAAACAAATTAGTTCAGTGATACATACACAATAAGGCCAAATGTTTGTGGGCATCTGATTGTCACGCCCCCTTTGTAAGCTCCGATCTTCTTTAAACTTTCCGCTAAGATCACGCAAACTAGCAAGGACCAGCTAGCACTGTTTACTCAGATCAACCTGGCTGCTAATGCAGCGTAGTATAAATACGCAGGTGATTACAGAAAATCGCGCACTCTGATTCTGACTGGTCGATAAATTCGGACTATTTCTCGATAATCACCTCGAGTGACTCGGGAAAATGGCGGCCAATCAGTACGTCACCGTAAGTGAGGAAGAATTACAAATGATGAAAGAAAACGCTGTTCTGAAATAAAAGCGCTAAAGACGCAACGAAATTTGGTCAAAAACTATTCAAAGGTAAGGTGGAATAGTGATTTATTTTATCGATTTCAGAACAAAGTATTTGATGTGACACAAGTCTGCGCCGTGCCGTTATCACATTTATATCCTGCTTTTGAAGTCTGAAATAAATTATATTTTTTACTAAAATTTTTAAAAATAATCACCTGTGTATTTATACAAAAACAATTATCTGCTTCATGTGTAAATTATACGTTACGTGTATGAAGTAACATGAAGAACAATGATAGATAGATAGATAGATAGATAGATAGATAGATAGATAGATAGATAGATAGATAGATAGATAGATAGATAGATAGATATCTGTATGGCGATGAAGGCTGAAAGCCTATACGCCAGTCCTTATAGTCTTTGCAGTTTCAGTTAGTCAAAACACATCCACTGGGGCCTTAAAATTGAAGAGCAGTCGATGGTCCTTCCAGAAGTTATCCAGTCTGGACTTGAATGAGTTCAGAGTTGGAGCAGTGACCACTTCTTCTGGTAGTCCATTCCACTCGTTCACCACTCTTTGTGTGAAGAAGTGAAGCCTCTGCCTTGAGCAGCTGCGCATCTTTACAATCTTGAAAGGATGCCCTCGCGTCATACTTTTCTTCTCCACAGGAAACATCTTCTCACAGTTGACCTCATACAGTTGATGTGTATACTTATATATATGAATCATATCCCCTCTCAGTCTCAGTCTCAGTCAATGAGACAACAAAAATGTGACGGAACAAAAGAAAAGAAAACAAGACAAAAATACTAACATAGCATGACTAAATTACCGCGAGTTGGCCTAGTGGTTAGCGTATCCGCCTCTTGACCGGGAGATTGTGAGTTCTACTTGTGGTCGGGTCATACCAAAGACCATCATAAAAATGGTACCTACTACCATCTGGCAAGACATGCTGCAATACAGATGCAAGTAGGGAAGTCAAACTCTCGTGGTTACCAGAGGACCCGCCCCCACTGTAAAATTAGCTGTATAGGCGAGAGGCTGAGAACTAAGAAATGGAGACCAGTGCCACACCCATATGCCTTAAATACCTGGTTAGTACTGGGACAGGAGACTGCCTGGGAAGACCAGATTCTGGCGTGGGAGGGTCTTTGACTTTGGAGTATGACTAAGTTATTTCACAGGTCAACCAGATCAAATGAACAGTGTAGTCCACGTTCGAAGGTCTTTACACCGTCAAAATACAGTGTGCCCTCGACCCCATACACCAAGAATAGAAATAAGAGAATGACAAAAAAAACAAAAACATAGCATCATTAACTTGGAACTGCAGGGAAATCCAGTCGCTTAACAGAAGAGATAAAAGGGGTCCAGGTGAATAATTGTTAATTAACCCACAATAGTGGTGCTTGAAAGTTTGTGAATCCTTTAGAATTTTCTATATTTCTGCATAAATATGACCTAAAACATCATCGATTTTCACACAAGTCCTAAAAGTAGATAAAGAGAACCCAGTTAAACAAATGAGACAAAAATATTATACTTGGTTATTTATTTATTGAGGAAAATTACCCAATATGACATACCTGTGAGTGGCAAAAGTATATGAACCTTTGCTTTCAGTATCTGGTGTGACCCCCTTGTGCAGCAATAACTGCAACTAAACGTTTGCGGTAACTGTTGATCAGTCCTGCACACCGGCTTGGAGGAATTTTAGCCCGTTCCTCCGTACAGAACAGCTTCAACTCTGGGATGTTGGTGGGTTTCCTCACATGAACTGCTCACTTCAGGTCCTTCCGCAACATTTCCATTGGCTTAAGGTCAGGACTTTGACTTGGCCATTCCAAAACATTAACTTTATTCTTCTTTAACCATTCTTTGGTAGAACGACTTGTGTGCTTAGGGTCGTTGTCTTGCTGCATGACCCACCTTCTCTTGAGATTCAGTTCATGGACAGATGTCCTGACATTTTCCTTTAGAATTCACTGGTATAATTCAGAATTCATTGTTCCATCAATGATGGCAAGCCATCCTGGCCCAGATACAGCAAAACAGGCCCAAACCATGATACTACCACCACCATGTTTCACAGATGGGATAAGGTTCTTATGCTGGAATGCAGTGTTTTCCTTTCTCCAAACATAATGCTTCTCATTTAAACCAAAAAGTTTTATTTTGGTCTCATCCGTCCACAAAACATTTTTCTAATAGCCTTCTGGCTTGTCCACATGATCTTTAGCAAACTGCAGATGAGCAGCAGTGTTCTTTTTGGAGAGCAGTGGCTTTCTCCTTGCAACCCTGCCATGCACACCATTGTTATTCAGTGTTCTCCTGATGGTGGACTCATGAACATTAACATTAGCCAATGTGGGAGAGGCCTTCAGTTGCTTAGAAGTTACCCTGGGGTCCTTTGTGACCTCACCGACTATTACACGCCTTGCTCTTGGAGTAATCTTTGTTGGTCGACCACTCCTGGGGAGGGTAACAATGGTCTTGAATTTCCTCCATTTGTACACAATCTGTCTGACTGTGGATTGGAGGAGTCCAAACTCTTTAGAGATGGTTTTGTAACCTTTTCCAGCCTGATGAGCATCAACAACGCTTTTTCTGAGGTCCTCAGAAATCTCCTTTGTTCGTGCCATGATACACTTCCACAAACGTGTGACGATCAGACTTTGACAGATCCCTGTTCTTTAAATAAAACAGGGTGCCCACTCACACCTGATTGTCATCCCATTGATTGAAAACACCTGACTCTAATTTCACCTTCAAATTAACTGCTAATCCTAGAGGTTCACATACTTTTGCCACTCACAGATATGTAATATTGGATCATTTTCCTCAATAAATAAATGACCAAGTATAATATTTTTGTCTCATTTGTTTAACTGGGTTCTCTTTATCTGCTTTTAGGACTTGTGTGAAAATCTGATGATGTTTTAGGTCATATTTATGCAGAAATATAGAAAATTCTAAAGGGTTCACAAACTTTCATGCACCACTCTATGCTGATTAGGCCCTTAAGTTTTCTGATGGATAAAATGAATTCTTACTAATGATCAACAGCATGTCGCACAGGAAATATGTGTGTTATCTCTTCTAGAAAGTTCAGAGGAAATAAAAACTGTGGCTAATGCTGTATATTTGACTCTGTATATTGTAATATATAATATTATGATCTGATCTTATTCATTCCTAATTCCTCACTCTGGCCACAGGCCATGGTGTTATTTGCTGACCCAAACCACTTCCTGTCTGAGCTGTACCGGACCTTCTCAAGCCTCTGTCACGATCCTGAGATCTCCGTGCGGCGCACGGCTGCCGAGGGGTTCCATGAGGTACGAACTGTACGTCTTTTATATACAGAATGAGACACTTACAGTACTCCTACTGGGCACTTTTACATTCACATAAATACACAAACCGGTATCTCATAGCTAGAAAGATTAGCGAGATAACAGGGAGCTAGTGAACAGTTATTCCACGAAATTGAGTCATAGTTGTCTGTAATCCGTGTACAATGAGATTGAGTGGAATAACTGTTTTATTCTATCCACATTCACTGGATTTTGAGAAACAGAGCATTTTTATTTTTTGCAAATTCGATCAGTAAAAACTTTATACAAAACGTCTGACAAAATCGTTTCTGCTTAGAATGTAAACAAACCAGCGAAATGACACGAGCAATTTGTGAAAAATGTGGTGATAATAATAATTCATGAAAAATTATTTTTTTAAAAAGATACGCTCTTACCATCAAATACTTTCATTCCATATTTTGTTGATTTTTTTCTGGTTTTGTTTTCGAGTAGAGTTTTTATTTCATCTTCGGTTGGTTCAGCAACACGCTCCACCATTTTGTTTTTCTCTACTCATGGTATATGAGCTGATATCCTAGTAGTAGAGTAGCCAATCAGAGCGCGCGATTGCTCATATCCAGTGCATGTGGAAAGAATGATTAAATAATATTGGCTGGCGTTGAGTGGTCTATCAGATATATTCCATTCAGCGAGCATGATACTGAACGAGTTGAAGACGAGTAGCTGAGTGGAATATATCTGATAGACCACAAAAAAAAGCCAGCCAACATTATTATTATTATTATTATTATTATTATTATTATTATTATGCATTCCTTTCGGGTGTTCAGTGCATTGTTCTCTTTCAAAATTCTGTCAAAATCTTCCGTATTTAACAAAGCAAACCTGGCCATGGCAGCCATGTTTGTTTACAAATTGTCACAGTCGCTCACTCACTAGTGTGGAAGTTTTACGTCTCCAATGTGTGACGTCATGTTGTCTTGACAACCATGCAATATCGTAAACCAGGGGGTTTCAAAGTGTGGGAGAGTCCGCCCCCCCTCGGAGAGCAAATAAGCAACAGCGCCCCCCTTACAATTTTTGTTGTTGCTATACTTAATGTTCCATTCGTATTTAAAAAGAAAATGGTTGTTGTACACATTATTTTTTTCTTTTTCACATTTTAAACATCTGTGCTTTTTAAAACATCTTGTTTTACACATTTTAAACATCTCATAGCATCATTAGCTAGCACCTCTTGGCAGACAACACACTGTAGCAGTGGAGCATCTTCAGATCCAGTCCATGAAAATCCAAACTTTAAATAATCGTGGTCATACTTCCTTCTTTTTTCAGTCCCCCAGGATTCCACAGGCCTTTTTTGTGATTGTTGCGGGCTAAAATGTCTGATGTTGCGGGGGGTTTTCCAAAAAATTGCGATGAAAGTTGTGGTGTTTTTTAGGTTTTTGTTGCGATTACATTGCGGGAGGAAGTGAAAGTTGCGAGAAATTGTTGCGATTTTCTCTTTTTGTGATTAAAATTGAGTGATATGTTAAATATTAAGTTATTACTGAAAAACTATTGATTAAAAAAACAAAGACACTGAGAAATGGTCCTATAAACAACTTTACCAATATAAAAGATTACCAGGACTACAAAAATGCAGAAAAATAGGCTTTACTTATCCAAATGCTCCTGTTGGTTCAAAAGTTAAAGTGCAGAGAACCTCACAGCACAACATGAAGTTACCTTAAAATATAATATAAATGCCTCAGCTTTCATGTAAGGAAAAAAAAACTATTAATACTAGTACTGTGTGCAGGCAGTCTCTCCTGAAGACTAAATTAAACAATAATTATAAACTAATAAAATAAATGGCTCAGGCTTCATAGAAGAAAAAAAACAATTTGAACAGAATCTCACAGTATGATGCTGAAGCTGCCTAAACAATGGAAAATAAAATACCATTTTGGCAAAAATGTTGGCATCCATTAATTTCTTGTATTAAGTAAAAAAAAATAATAAAGTGCACACAGTCCTCCACTGTAAACATAACACACTTTCAGTAACAGAATTTAAGCCTACATAAACACTGACTCGCACATCATGCAGTGTTGCCAGATACTGCTGACGTTTTCCAGTCCAAAATATATTCAAAACCCACCAAAATGCACTTGAAACCGCCAATCTGGCAACACTGCGCGCATGCTGCTTCTCTTGAACATAGACTTCCGGAAGTAAGGCGGAAGGTAATTTGTCGATGTCACCTCAAGACGACGCCAACAATTGGTCAAATTTGCGGGAAAGTTGCGGTGATTGGATATAATTGCAGCACCGCCCTGAATTCGCGGAGATTGGTTGAATTTGCGCTGAAGTTGCAAATCGCAACATCCTGGAGGCTCTGTTTTTTTGCTTGGCCGTCTCCTCACTCCCTGTAACTTTAGGTACTAAAAATTGATCCATTTTGTCTCTCACGTTGCGCCCCCCTGAAGAACTCTGGCGCCCCCCAGGGGGGGCGCGCCCCACACTTTGAAAAGTCCTGTCGTAAACCATATTCAAAGCTCATTCTCCATTGGGTAGAGTGACATAATACATGTAGGATAAGCGATATGATAAGATTCTCTTCATATCAGCATTCTCAACAGCCAACGCTAGCTTACCTGCAACTTGTTGCTGATAACGCAGCAGTCCAATTAGCTTCCAGATGGCATAGCAGTAGCATTAGTGAAGGTCGACGCTAGCTTACCCGTGACTCGGTGCTGTTAGCGCAGCAGGGCAGTCACCTTCCAGCTGGTGTAGTGTTAGCAAAGGCCAATGCTAGCGTCGTAAAGCTGAATATTATTATTATTATTATTTTCCCTGTGTAATTTACTTAGTTACTTTTAAAATCAACATCGACAGCTACACACAACGGAGCAACCTGGCAGACAAAATTCCCTCAAAATCTATTGTATTTAACGAAGCAAACCTGGAGGCCATGTTTGTTTACAAATTTTCACAGTCGCTCACTCGCTAGCGCAGAAGTTTTACGTCTCTGGCGTGTGACGTCGTGTTGTCTTGACAACCGTGCAGTATCGTAAACCATATTCAATGCTCACTCTCCATTGGGTAGAGTGACGTAATACACGTAGGATAAGCGATATGCTAACAATATTGCATGCTGTCAATAAACCCAATAGAAGAGAATAGAACATGTTTTTATTCCATGGAAAAAGTGTCCTGTATGGATAACTAGGAAAGCACTCAGAGAGCGCAGACCTCCGCCAAGAATCCTTTAAAAAAATCCAGGATCCAGAAGGTGATCCGGATCACCGCCAAAATTTAATGGATTGTTACTTGTGCCCAGTCACACCTCTGGAAAAAATTTCAGAGCAATCCGTTCATTCCTTTTTCCGTAATGTTGCTAACAGACAAACCAACAAACAAACAAACCAACGCTACCGAAAACATAACCTCCTTGGCGGAGGTAATAATAATAACTAGAATGCATTTCCGGAGAAAATGCGAAAGTGTGCTTGCTCAGGTGCGCTGCCATGGCGACCCGGCAAGAGAGACGACCGCACGCCCACACGACAAGTTTTGTGTCAACACGCGAAAGTTTGGCCAAGACACAAGGCGGATTCTCATACGGAGATGACAGGCTGGCAAGGTTCTTTACAGGGACATCCCAGAGCATCACTAACATGAAAATGTAGATGTAATTCTAAATCCGTAAAGAGATATGACCCAAAACATGCTTTTGCTCATTGTGGCGCCCCCTAGTGGTCAAATGACCCCAACTTTGATGAGGGTACATGAACTGGTGCCGAAAGTCAGCTCAACAAATATGGTCATGATACGTCAAAACGTTTCTGAGATATGAGCCAAAAAACATTTTTGCTAATTGTGACGCCACCTAGTGGCCAAATGACACCATATTTGATGAGGGTAGTTTGGATGGTGTCCAAAGTCATGCCACTAAATATGGTCTTGATATGTCAAAGCGTTTCTGTGACATGAGCTCACTTCCTGTTTGCTGGCTTCGCCATCGAATTTGATTGGCTGCCACGGGCGAACGCTTCGACATATGAGAGCGAAACGAATATCCTTCATTAGGCATGGACTGGAGATCATGTTTGCCAAGTTTCGTGATGATCGGACAAAACATGCGGCCAGGGTCACTCTACCTTCACTTTGGACAAAATTCAAAATGGCGGAAAATCTAATTAGGCAGAGAATGACGCCATAGGATGCGTTGGAATCGTCTCGCTTC
This sequence comes from Neoarius graeffei, assembly GCF_027579695.1. Taxonomy (NCBI): domain Eukaryota; kingdom Metazoa; phylum Chordata; class Actinopteri; order Siluriformes; family Ariidae; genus Neoarius; species Neoarius graeffei. The sequence continues at coordinate 4,900,022 of NC_083571.1, forward strand.
AAGGATTCCAATGGCACCAGACTTATGAAAATCGGACATAGGGATCAAAAGTAACGTGCATGAACGCATGTAAGACTGTGATCAGTTGGTGGCGCTACAGCGTGAGACGTACCAACATGAAACTTGATGAAATCAATCAGGGTCCACTCCTCTATCAGTGTACCAAGTATCATGACTTTATACCTTACGGTTTGGCCTACAGAAGGAAAAATCTGTTTTTTGTATTGTGCGCCCATTCATTTCAATGGGGAAAAAATTAATCCTTTAAAAAAAAATCTGGGATCCAGAAGGTGGAAAAAATTTCAGAGCAATCCGTTCATTACTTTTTCCGTAATGTTGCTAACAGGCAAACCAACAAACAAACCAACACTACCGAAAACGTAACCTCCTTGGCGGAGGTAATAATTAGTATTATTTCTAGCAACGATTAGAAATGCTACAGAATTGTTTCTAATCCCTGATTTCTAGAATATTTATGTCAGTGCTAGATAACTAACTTACTAGACAAATTATAGCCTCGTATAAGAACAAAAAGCAATTTTGTTAAAGTACAGTGCCAAAGTGAAATGCGATTGCACCAGTGGGGGGAGGGGGTGGCAGCGGCACTACATGCACATCATGGTTGAACACATTTCATACCGAAAAGCAAAACCGTCACTGTGCTGCTGTCGTATGTTGCTTGATCTCATCAGTGAAAAACAATCATCAGGGAGTTAAAACACCGAGTTTGTGTCAGAATTAAATGTAATTCCATGTTGCACTACAGTTCACATCCATCACTGTGTCGCAGTTGTACCGCACTGAAATGCAATCACTGCATAAGTGTCGTTTACAGAATTGTTACGAAAACATGCAGTTAAAAAGACTTACAGCTCAGAGCAGGACCTGTCAATGTACTTTGACTGAAGTCTGTTTAAGTCAGATCTTCACCGTATAGTCGTTTCTGCAGTTATACTGTATACTATAGATGCAACGTATGACAGCGTCACCATGGCAACAGTGAAATGCTGCACGGCTGTTTACATGAAACCTGAAATGAGTCACAGACTGACTCTTCTGTAAACACTATAAGACTGACTCCATTCATGCACACACACACACACACACACACACACACACACACTGGGTTAAAGGTTGGAACTGAACTCTACACTTTTCTTCCTCAGGTGGTTAAACTGTTGGGTCCAAATGTGCATTATGTCCACAAAGAGCTGATCACCTTACTGCAGGATGACTCATTAGAGGTGGGACCCGTGTGTGTGTGTGTGTGTGTGTGTGTGTGTGTGTGTGTGTGTGTCCTGTAAGACACATGTTTTTGCTCACACTGTGATGAGTGGGTGGATTGATTGTGTGTGTGTGTGTTTCACTGCTGTCAATCCTCTGCCACATGGGGCTGTGTGATGACACTCTTCCCACTGTCCCTGTACTGTCCATACGATCTGTAACACTGCTGAGTGGTTCGTATTGAAAACCCTCAGTGCTCCAGTTCTACTCCGTTCATTTCTCAGGGATTTAAACATGTCACTTTCACAAGTGATTATTTCCTCCACATCAGCTGCTCACTACTGGTGTAAATACAGCACTTTAATCCTGTTTACCAGCTGTGTGTGCAGGGAATGAACTGTCTGAGCCTCTGTCTGAGCCTGTATCTGAGCCTTCTGTCTGAGTCTGTATCTGAACCTTCTGTCTGAGCCTGTATCTGAGCCTTCTGTCTGAGTCTGTATCTGAGCCTTCTGTCTGAGTCTGTATCTGAGCCTGTATCTGAGTCTGAGCCTGTATCTGAGCCTTCTGTCTGAGCCTGTATCTGAGCCTTCTGTCTGAGCCTGTATCTGAGCCTTCTGTCGGAGTCTGTATCTGAGCCTGTATCTGAGTCTGAGCCTGTATCTGAGCCTTCTGTCTGAGCCTGTATCTGAGCCTTCTGTCTGAGTCTGTATCTGAGCCTGTATCTGAGTCTGAGCCTGTATCTGAACCTTCTGCCTGAGCCTGTATCTGAGCCTTCTGTCTGAGTCTGTATCTGAGTCTGAGCCTGTATCTGAGTCTTCTGTCTGAGCCTGTATCTGAGCCTTCTGTCTGAGCCTGTATCTGAGCCTGTATCTGAGCCTTCTGTCTGAGTCTGTATCTGAGCCTTCTGTCTGAGCCTGTATCTGAGTCTTCTGTCTGAGCCTGTATCTGAGCCTTCTGTCTGAGTCTGTATCTGAGCCTTCTGTCTGAGCCTGTATCTGAGTCTTCTGTCTGAGCCTGTATCTGAGCCTTCTGTCTGAGTCTGTATCTGAGCCTTCTGTCTGAGCCTGTATCTGAGTCTTCTGTCTGAGCCTGTATCTGAGCCTTCTGTCTGAGTCTGTATCTGAGCCTTCTGTCTGAGCCTGTATCTGAGTCTTCTGTCTGAGCCTGTATCTGAGCCTTCTGTCTGAGCCTGTATCTGAGCCTGTATCTGAGCCTTCTGTCTGAGTCCGTATCTGAGCCTTCTGTCTGAGTCTGTATCTGAGCCTTCTGTCTGAGTCTGTATCTGAGCCTGTATCTGAGTCTGAGCCTGTATCTGAACCTTCTGTCTGAGCCTGTATCTGAGCCTTCTGTCTGAGTCTGTATCTGAGTCTGTATCTGAGTCTGAGCCTGTATCTGAGTCTTCTGTCTGAGTCTGTATCTGAGCCTTCTGTCTGAGTCTGTATCTGAGCCTGTATCTGAGTCTGAGCCTGTATCTGAACCTTCTGTCTGAGCCTGTATCTGAGCCTTCTGTCTGAGCCTGTATCTGAGCCTTCTGTCTGAGTCTGTATCTGAGTCTGTATCTGAGTCTGAGCCTGTATCTGAGTCTTCTGTCTGAGCCTGTATCTGAGCCTTCTGTCTGAGCCTGTATCTGACCCTTCTGTCTGAGTCTGTATCTGAGCCTTCTGTCTGAGCCTGTATCTGAGCCTTCTGTCTGAGTCTGTATCTGAGTCTTCTGTCTGAGCCTGTATCTGAGCCTTCTGTCTGAGTCTGTAACTGAGCCTTCTGTCTGAGCCTGTATCTGAGCCTGTATCTGAGCCTTCTGTCTGAGTCTGTATCTGAGCCTTCTGTCTGAGCCTGTATCTGAGTCTTCTGTCTGAGCCTGTATCTGAGCCTTCTGTCTGAGTCTGTATCTGAGCCTTCTGTCTGAGCCTGTATCTGAGTCTTCTGTCTGAGCCTGTATCTGAGCCTTCTGTCTGAGTCTGTATCTGAGCCTTCTGTCTGAGCCTGTATCTGAGTCTTCTGTCTGAGCCTGTATCTGAGCCTTCTGTCTGAGTCTGTATCTGAGCCTTCTGTCTGAGTCTGTATCTGAGCCTTCTGTCTGAGCCTGTATCTGAGTCTTCTGTCTGAGCCTGTATCTGAGCCTTCTGTCTGAGTCTGTATCTGAGCCTTCTGTCTGAGCCTGTATCTGAGTCTTCTGTCTGAGCCTGTATCTGAGCCTTCTGTCTGAGTCTGTATCTGAGTCTTCTGTCTGAGCCTGTATCTGAGTCTTCTGTCTGAGCCTGTATCTGAGCCTTCTGTCTGAGCCTGTATCTGAGCCTGTATCTGAGCCTTCTGTCTGAGTCCGTATCTGAGCCTTCTGTCTGAGTCTGTATCTGAGCCTTCTGTCTGAGTCTGTATCTGAGCCTGTATCTGAGTCTGAGCCTGTATCTGAACCTTCTGTCTGAGCCTGTATCTGAGCCTTCTGTCTGAGTCTGTATCTGAGTCTGTATCTGAGTCTGAGCCTGTATCTGAGTCTTCTGTCTGAGTCTGTATCTGAGCCTTCTGTCTGAGTCTGTATCTGAGCCTGTATCTGAGTCTGAGCCTGTATCTGAACCTTCTGTCTGAGCCTGTATCTGAGCCTTCTGTCTGAGCCTGTATCTGAGCCTTCTGTCTGAGTCTGTATCTGAGTCTGTATCTGAGTCTGAGCCTGTATCTGAGTCTTCTGTCTGAGCCTGTATCTGAGCCTTCTGTCTGAGCCTGTATCTGAGCCTTCTGTCTGAGTCTGTATCTGAGTCTTCTGTCTGAGCCTGTATCTGAGCCTTCTGTCTGAGTCTGTAACTGAGCCTTCTGTCTGAGCCTGTATCTGAGCCTGTATCTGAGCCTTCTGTCTGAGTCTGTATCTGAGCCTTCTGTCTGAGCCTGTATCTGAGTCTTCTGTCTGAGCCTGTATCTGAGCCTTCTGTCTGAGTCTGTATCTGAGCCTTCTGTCTGAGCCTGTATCTGAGTCTTCTGTCTGAGCCTGTATCTGAGCCTTCTGTCTGAGTCTGTATCTGAGCCTTCTGTCTGAGCCTGTATCTGAGTCTTCTGTCTGAGCCTGTATCTGAGCCTTCTGTCTGAGTCTGTATCTGAGCCTTCTGTCTGAGCCTGTATCTGAGTCTTCTGTCTGAGCCTGTATCTGAGCCTTCTGTCTGAGCCTGTATCTGAGCCTTCTGTCTGAGTCTGTATCTGAGTCTTCTGTCTGAGCCTGTATCTGAGCATTCTGTCTGAGTCTGTAACTGAGCCTTCTGTCTGAGCCTGTATCTGAGCCTGTATCTGAGCCTTCTGTCTGAGTCTGTATCTGAGCCTTCTGTCTGAGCCTGTATCTGAGTCTTCTGTCTGAGCCTGTATCTGAGCCTTCTGTCTGAGTCTGTATCTGAGCCTTCTGTCTGAGCCTGTATCTGAGTCTTCTGTCTGAGCCTGTATCTGAGCCTTCTGTCTGAGTCTGTATCTGAGCCTTCTGTCTGAGCCTGTATCTGAGTCTTCTGTCTGAGCCTGTATCTGAGCCTTCTGTCTGAGTCTGTATCTGAGCCTTCTGTCTGAGCCTGTATCTGAGTCTTCTGTCTGAGCCTGTATCTGAGCCTTCTGTCTGAGCCTGTATCTGAGCCTGTATCTGAGTCTGAGCCTGTATCTGAACCTTCTGTCTGAGTCTGTATCTGAGTCTGTATCTGAGTCTGAGCCTGTATCTGAGTCTTCTGTCTGAGTCTGTATCTGAGCCTTCTGTCTGAGTCTGTATCTGAGCCTGTATCTGAGTCTGAGCCTGTATCTGAACCTTCTGTCTGAGTCTGTATCTGAGCCTTCTGTCTGAGTCTGTATCTGAGCCTGTATCTGAGTCTGAGCCTGTATCTGAACCTTCTGTCTGAGCCTGTATCTGAGCCTTCTGTCTGAGTCTGTATCTGAGTCTGTATCTGAGTCTGAGCCTGTATCTGAGTCTTCTGTCTGAGTCTGTATCTGAGCCTTCTGTCTGAGTCTGTATCTGAGCCTGTATCTGAGTCTGAGCCTGTATCTGAACCTTCTGTCTGAGCCTGTATCTGAGCCTTCTGTCTGAGCCTGTATCTGAGCCTTCTGTCTGAGTCTGTATCTGAGCCTGTATCTGAGCCGTCTGTCTAAGTCTGTATCTGAGCCTTCTGTCTGAGTCTGTATCTGAGCCTGTATCTGAGTCTGAGCCTGTATCTGAACCTTCTGTCTGAGTCTGTATCTGAGTCTGTATCTGAGTCTGAGCCTGTATCTGAGCCTTCTGTCTGAGCCTGTATCTGAACCTTCTGTCTGAGCCTGTATCTGAACCTTCTGTCTGAGCCTGTATCTGAGCCTTCTGTCTGAGTCTGTATCTGAGTCTGAGCCTGTATCTGAGTCTTCTGTCTGAGCCTGTATCTGAGCCTTCTGTCTGAGCCTGTATCTGAGCCTGTATCTGAGCCTTCTGTCTGAGTCTGTATCTGAGCCTTCTGTCTGAGCCTGTATCTGAGTCTTCTGTCTGAGCCTGTATCTGAGCCTGTATCTGAGCCTTCTGTCTGAGTCTGTATCTGAGCCTTCTGTCTGAGTCTGTATCTGAGCCTTCTGTCTGAGTCTGTATCTGAGCCTGTATCTGAGTCTGAGCCTGTATCTGAACCTTCTGTCTGAGCCTGTATCTGAGCCTTCTGTCTGAGTCTGTATCTGAGTCTGTATCTGAGTCTGTATCTGAGTCTGAGCCTGTATCTGAGCCTTCTGTCTGAGTCTGTATCTGAGCCTTCTGTCTGAGTCTGTATCTGAGCCTGTATCTGAGTCTGAGCATGTATCTGAACCTTCTGTCTGAGCCTGTATCTGAGCCTTCTGTCTGAGCCTGTATCTGAGCCTTCTGTCTGAGTCTGTATCTGAGTCTGTATCTGAGTCTGAGCCTGTATCTGAGTCTTCTGTCTGAGCCTGTATCTGAGCCTTCTGTCTGAGCCTGTATCTGACCCTTCTGTCTGAGTCTGTATCTGAGCCTTCTGTCTGAGCCTGTATCTGAGCCTTCTGTCTGAGTCTGTATCTGAGTCTTCTGTCTGAGCCTGTATCTGAGCCTTCTGTCTGAGTCTGTAACTGAGCCTGTATCTGAGCCGTCTGTCTAAGTCTGTATCTGAGCCTTCTGTCTGAGTCTGTATCTGAGCCTGTATCTGAGTCTGAGCCTGTATCTGAACCTTCTGTCTGAGTCTGTATCTGAGTCTGTATCTGAGTCTGAGCCTGTATCTGAGTCTTCTGTCTGAGTCTGTATCTGAGCCTTCTGTCTGAGTCTGTATCTGAGCCTGTATCTGAGTCTGAGCCTGTATCTGAACCTTCTGTCTGAGCCTGTATCTGAGCCTTCTGTCTGAGTCTGTATCTGAGTCTGAGCCTGTATCTGAGTCTTCTGTCTGAGCCTGTATCTGAGCCTTCTGTCTGAGCCTGTATCTGAGCCTGTATCTGAGCCTTCTGTCTGAGTCTGTATCTGAGCCTTCTGTCTGAGCCTGTATCTGAGTCTTCTGTCTGAGCCTGTATCTGAGCCTTCTGTCTGAGTCTGTATCTGAGCCTTCTGTCTGAGCCTGTATCTGAGTCTTCTGTCTGAGCCTGTATCTGAGCCTTCTGTCTGAGTCTGTATCTGAGCCTTCTGTCTGAGCCTGTATCTGAGTCTTCTGTCTGAGCCTGTATCTGAGCCTTCTGTCTGAGCCTGTATCTGAGCCTGTATCTGAGCCTTCTGTCTGAGTCTGTATCTGAGCCTTCTGTCTGAGTCTGTATCTGAGCCTGTATCTGAGTCTGAGCCTGTATCTGAACCTTCTGTCTGAGCCTGTATCTGAGCCTTCTGTCTGAGTCTGTATCTGAGTCTGTATCTGAGTCTGAGCCTGTATCTGAGTCTTCTGTCTGAGTCTGTATCTGAGCCTTCTGTCTGAGTCTGTATCTGAGCCTGTATCTGAGTCTGAGCCTGTATCTGAACCTTCTGTCTGAGCCTGTATCTGAGCCTTCTGTCTGAGCCTGTATCTGAGCCTTCTGTCTGAGTCTGTATCTGAGTCTGTATCTGAGTCTGAGCCTGTATCTGAGTCTTCTGTCTGAGCCTGTATCTGAGCCTTCTGTCTGAGCCTGTATCTGAGCCTTCTGTCTGAGTCTGTATCTGAGCCTTCTGTCTGAGCCTGTATCTGAGCCTTCTGTCTGAGTCTGTATCTGAGTCTTCTGTCTGAGCCTGTATCCGAGCCTTCTGTCTGAGTCTGTAACTGAGCCTGTATCTGAGCCGTCTGTCTAAGTCTGTATCTGAGCCTTCTGTCTGAGTCTGTATCTGAGCCTGTATCTGAGTCTGAGCCTGTATCTGAACCTTCTGTCTGAGTCTGTATCTGAGTCTGTATCTGAGTCTGAGCCTGTATCTGAGTCTTCTGTCTGAGTCTGTATCTGAGCCTTCTGTCTGAGTCTGTATCTGAGCCTGTATCTGAGTCTGAGCCTGTATCTGAACCTTCTGTCTGAGCCTGTATCTGAGCCTTCTGTCTGAGTCTGTATCTGAGTCTGAGCCTGTATCTGAACCTTCTGTCTGAGCCTGTATCTGAGCCTTCTGTCTGAGCCTGTATCTGAGCCTTCTGTCTGAGCCTGTATCTGAGCCTTCTGTCTGAGTCTGTATCTGAGCCTTCTGTCTGAGTCTGTATCTGAGCCTGTATCTGAGTCTGAGCCTGTATCTGAACCTTCTGTCTGAGCCTGTATCTGAGCCTTCTGTCTGAGCCTGTATCTGAGCCTTCTGTCTGAGTCTGTATCTGAGTCTGAGCCTGTATCTGAACCTTCTGTCTGAGCCTGTATCTGAGCCTTCTGTCTGAGTCTGTATCTGAGTCTGTATCTGAGTCTGAGCCTGTATCTGAGTCTTCTGTCTGAGTCTGTATCTGAGCCTTCTGAGTCTGTATCTGAGCCTGTATCTGAGTCTCAGCCTGTATCTGAACCTTCTGTCTGAGTCTGTATCTGAGTCTGTATCTGAGGCTGAGCCTGTATCTGAGTCTTCTGTCTGTCTGTATCTGAGCCTTCTGTCTGAGTCTGTATCTGAGCCTGTATCTGAGTCTGAGCCTGTATCTGAGCCTTCTGTCTGAGTCTGTATCTGAGCCTGTATCTGAGTCTGAGCCTGTATCTGAGTCTTCTGTCTGAGCCTGTATCTGAGCCTTCTGTCTGAGCCTTCTGTCTGAGTGTGTATCTGAGCCTGTATCTGAGCCTTCTGTCTGAGTCTGTATCTGAGCCTGTATCTGAGTCTGAGCCTGTATCTGAGCCTGTATCTGAGCCTTCTGCCTGAGTCTGAGTCTGAGCCTGTATCTGAGTCTTCTGTCTGAGTCTGTATCTGAGTCTGTATCTGAGCCTGTATCTGAGCCTTCTGTCTGAGCCTCTGACTCTGTCTTAGTCTCTGTCTGAGCTTCTGACTCTGTGTCTGTCTCAGTTTGTGTCTGAGCCTCTGTCTGAGTCTGTGTCTGTGGTGTTTGCAGGTACTGGATGCTCTACTCAATCATCTCCAGGAGACATTGGAACTGGCAACATCCAGGGGAGAGGGAGCAGGACCTGAGAGCAAGGTGCCTCAACTAATTTACTCTACTAGGAATTATATACTACTACTACTACTACTACTACTAATAATAATAATAATAATAATAATAATAATAATAGTTCTACTACTAGTAAAACAACTCTTCCTTCTCCTACTAATTCTACTAAAGCTACTACTTGTCAGAATGCAGGCACTCACGGATGTAAGTGCAGGTGAGAGCGAGGATGCAAACAGGAAGTGTAGTCAAATCAGTAAGCAAACTCGTAGTCAGAAAGCATGCAGGGGTCTGTCAATCGGCAAACAGAACAGCAGAGAGCAGACTAAAGAGTTAAACGGGTAAACGTAGCAAAGGTTCAGGAAACTAGAGGCAGGCAGATAAGAAAGGCTCGGTATGACTGGGTAAACACAGAACGATACTTCACACTGAACGTGTGTGAGAGAGAGAGGCTTAAGTAGCACTGCTGATTAACAGTTAACGACAGTCAGCTGAACTTAATAAGAGGGAGACGGGGCGCTGTGAACTTTGGGCGTTGTAGTCTTGGGAAGCCATGTTTATAGTTTGGTTAGAGTTTTGACTCACAATGCCATTACTGACAACTACTACTATTACTACTATTACTACTGACACTACTACTATTATTACTACCACTGACACTACTACTGTTATTACTACCACTGACACTACTACTATTATTACTACTACTGACACTACTACTACTACTATTACTACTGCTGACACTACTACTACTATTACTACTGCTGACACTACTACTACTGACACTACTACTACTACTACTACTATCACTACTGCTGACACTATTATTACTGACACTACTACTATTATTACTACTACTGACACTACTACTACTATTACTACTGCTGACACTACTACTACTGACACTACTACTACTACTACTACTACTACTACTACTACTACTACTGACACTACTACTACTATTACTCCTACTGACTCTACTACTATTATTACTGCTATTGACACTACTACTACTAGTGACACTACTACTACTATTACTGCTACTGACACCACCATTACTACTATTACTACTACTGACACTACTGCTACTGATACTACTACCACTACTACTACTACTACTATTACTATTACTGCCACTACTACTGCCACTACGACTACCATTACTCCCACTGACTCTACTACTACTATTACTACTACTGACACTACTACCATTACTCCTTCTGACTCTACTACCATTATTACTACTATTACTACCACTACTACTGACACTACTACTACTACTATTACTATTACTACCACTACTACTGACACTACGACTACCATTACTCCCACTGACTCTACTACTACTATTACTACTACTGACACTACTACTACTGTATTACTACTACTGACACTACCACTATTACTCCTACTGACTCCACTACTATTATTACTACTATTGACACTACTACTACTCCTACTACTGACACTACTACTACTATTACTACTACTGATACCACCATTACTGCTATCACTACTACTGACACTACTGCTACTGACACTACTACTGCTACTATTACTCCTACTGACTTTACTACTATTATTACTACTATTGACACTACTACTACTACTACTAGTGACACTACTACTACTACTACTGACACCACCATTGCTACTATTACTACTATTGACACTACTGCTACTGACACTACTACTACTACTACTATTACTCCTACTGACACTGCCACCACTACTGACACTACTACTACTATTACTCCTACTGACTCTACTACTGTTATTACTACTACTGACACTACTATTACTACTACTGACACTACTACTACTACTACTACTGACACTACTACTACTACTTGAACAACTTTCCTCTTCCCTCTAAGTCTACTTAAACTACTATGACTAATAATAATGCTGCTACTGGTTCTATTACTCCTACTACAACTAATACTAATACTACTATTTTTCCTTCTCCTCCTCCTTTTCAGCAGGTGAACGTTCCTGACCTGGTTCCTGCGCTGGTGGGTGCTGAGCAGAAGGCGGCGTCCTCACTGCGCTGGCGTGTCCATGAGAAGCTGCTGCAGCGTTACTCCTGTCTGCCTCGCGTCATCTCCGGAGACCACATCTACTTCCGCTTCCTGCAGAGGATGTTCAGCATCATCACTACTAATGTGAGACACACACACACACACACACACACACACACACCTGGCACATACAGGAGATATAAGCCTCTTTTCCCCTCCTGTGTGTGTAGAATGTTTTACCGGTGCAGAGGGAAGCAGCCCGGACGCTGTGCGTGTTTCTGCGCTACAACCGTAAGCAGGAACACAGGCAGGAGATCATCAGCAAAATAATGCAGGGTGAGCGAGTGTTACAGTCACATGGGAATTAATACACACTAGGAGGTGTGAAGTTTAAACTGAATGTCTTTTAATGCTTTTAAACAACATTTGGGTGTAAAATTTTTGAGATCTTATAAATTTAGGGAGATCATATCAATCTGATAATAACAATAATTAACATGAGGCTGAATTAATTGTTTGTTTGTCATTTCCAAAATATTTAAGGACTTTTAATCCTTAGATAACAATTCATACCGATTTCACTTCTGTTTAGATTGTTAGTTCTTCTTCCTTCTTCTTCCACCTTCTTTTTCTTCTTCTTCCCTTGTCTTTTTCTTGTTCTCTTCTTTTTCTTCTTCCTGCTTCTTCTTCCCTTGTCTTCTTCCTTCATCTTCTTTTTCTTCTTCTTCTTCTTTTTCATCTTCCTTCTTCTTCTTCTTCCCTCATCATCTTCTTCTTCCCTCAGCTTCTTCCCTCTTCTTCTTCTTCTTCATCTTCTGTTTTGTCTTCTTCTTCTTCCCTCATCATGTTCTTCTTGACTATTATGACTATTGTCATGCTATTTTAATATTTTCCTATTGTACATATTGACTAAACGTAATTACATTGAATGTTATTCTTTACTATCTATATTTTTACCTTATTTAAGAGCTAGCGCAAGGGCGGAGTTACTGGAACCGGTTACGGTTTCTGGACCTGTGTGACATCGCTATTGATCTCTTCTCGAAATCCTATTTCTGTAAACACTTCCTCCTGCAAGCGCTGGAGCTCATCTCCGACCCCGTGGCTAACGTCAGGTGACCTCTACATCTGCACCTCGATCACATAACCCCCTGCTGTAACTCTACCCACAGTGCATCGTGTTCATTATTCTTCTGAACGAGGATTAAAGTGTCTGTGTGTAACTGACCGTGTGCAGGTATAAACTGTGCTACATGCTGCCCAGGCTCAGGTCCACCATCCGGCTACCTGCAGATAAACATCTGCTCCAGCAGCTGGAGTTCTGTGTCAGAAAACTGCTCTGTCGCGAGAAGGACAAAGATGTTGTAGCCACCGTGCGCAAGGTGAGACACATTCTCACTTGCGCTTCTCTTAATAAGCAAGAATACAAAAATAATCACATTCCAAAAAAAAAAAAAACAACGTAAAACATTTTTTTTTTTCTCAGACAGTCCTGGAGTTGGACAAAATGGACATCACGGAACCGGTATGTATTGATTTGATTGATTATTTTTTTTATTTCTCTCGAACCTGTTCATGCTTTTATCAGAGAGTATTTGAGTGTTGTGAGATCTTAGAGGATTTTTCACTCTGGCAGTATCATAAAAGGCATGAAAGAGACCTGCTGGACCAAAAGAAGGAGAAGGAGGAGACCTTACTGCTGGAAATGGTGAGAGCTCACTCGTGTAGAAGAATAAAAGTGAGCTGTTACGGGGTTTGTTTTGATGACAAATGCACCGTTCTCTTCTAGAGAATCACAGGCTGGATTATCAAAGCGTTACGTAAGCAGGTATTATTTGATCAGGACAGTACACACTCGGGAATAATCCAATCCCATTAGTCCAATGGCAAGTAGGCAGAAACAGTTTAGTGACCAATAACATACCGTATCAATGCCTCCTCTGATACGTGCTCATGGACTTAACTGGGATCATGTGTCTTGGATCCACACAAAATAACTCAGTGTTGAAGGAGGTGGGTTTGCAAAATGATAAACCAGAAGGTCAAGGGCGTAGGAGCTCATCCGTCCTGCCATCAAACCAACCACAATGACCAAAACATTGAACACAACTGAAATGTGACGATGTGAGAGAGGACCAACGTCCACAACAAACTGTTTACAACAAAGGACTAAATTTTGTTCCCTGAGGAAAGCTCTATCCAAAACAGCGATCAGAACTGAATTCGCAGAAATGTCTGAAGTTGACCTGGTTACTAATTTGTTAGCAAAAAATTGACAAAACACGACCAAGTTTTGTGCAGAAGGTCGAGTTCTTTCAAATAAAACAATCCGATCTGAAATCCACTGAGAACTGAAGGAGGAGACACGATTTAACTGAAAATAAACAAATTGTTTACAACAGGAAAATCAACAAACAAACGACCAAGTTTTAAGGGAAGATCGACCCAAAACATCGATCAGAACTGGAATCAGGTGAGAACTGTGAGAGGAGATAAAATTCGAGTGAAAAGTCCGAAAACTCATTAAGTTGACATAATTAGCAGCTCGTTAGCAAAAATTTGACAAAACGATGACCAGGTTTTGTGCAGAATATCTAGTTCTTTCAAATGAAACAATCAGTGGAAGGTTTCCCAAAAACCTCTTAAAGGAAACTGAAGTCATTTTTAAACTTGCTTTATTTCTTAATTAACGTGTTATTCAGTGACGTTTTCGGTTTTAGTAACCTTATATCGTGACTTGTATTGGCAACTAACTGCAATTAAATATTATACTTATCGGCCTATTCGGTTTTTAGCCGTGTTGAATTTAGTTCGTTTGGTCCACGGCAGGCGTTGCTTATCCGCGCGATCTTCACGAGACTTGTGCAAGACTTTGAAACGTGAAGTGTCAGCCAGGTGTCAGTGCCGCCATTTTGAAAACTGTTTTCCCAACGAAGTATTGCACAAAAACGAGTTTAAATGACGATTACTGATGACTTTTTTCAAACTTTCCTGATGGCTATCAAAACAAACAAAACTTCCGTGTCAGCTTCCATCCTACGATGTCTCGCACAGGTCTCAACGAATCTCATTTACGGCCGTTGCTTTGACATATGGACTGATATATTACAGAGCATATTTCAAACACTCAACTTGCTATAGCAGTGACAAAACACGGTAGCGATCAAAAATGCATTCCGATATTTAATAAAATGAGAAATAGAACTTTGATAATAAAAAAAAAATTGCCTTCAGTTCTCCTTAACGCTAAGAGCGTCTTAACTAGAAGAGAGAGAGAGAGAGAGAGTGAGCGTTCATTGTGCTGCTCGCTCTACCGTTTAAAGATGATCTTTGTGCTGCGATGCTTTTGGGAAACCCAGACCAGAACTGAAATCCAGTGAGAACTGAGGGAGGAAATACAATTTAACTGAAAATAAACAAAGCTGTAAACAAATTGTTTGCAACAGGAAAATCAACAAATAAACAACCAAGTTTTGTTCTTCAAGACAAGATCGGAACTGGAATCGGATGAGAAATCGGAGAGATAGAATTCTAGTGAGAGGCCTGGAAAATTTGTTAATTTGGCCTAATTAGTAACTTGTTAGCAAAAAATTTGGCAAAACAATTCTGCGGAGTGATGAGTTGTTTCAAGCAAAACAGTCAGAACGGAAATTCGTGGAGAAGATACAATTTAACTGAATAGTGGACGACGGAAGGACGCCATGGCAACAGCTCATTGGCCTTATGGACAAGTCAAGTCAAAGTCCCTCTTGTGCCAGAATCTGGTCTTCCCAGGCAGTCTCCTGTCCCAGTACTAACCAGGGTGCAGCGCTGATCCCTGTTTCTTAGCCCTTAGCCTCTCGCCTATACAGCTGGAGTTACAGTGGGGGGCGGGGGTGGGGTCCTCTGGTAACCGCGAGAGTTTGACTTCCCTACTTGCATCGGTATTGCAGCGTGGCTTGCCAGACGGTAGTAGGTACCAGTTTTATGATGGTCTTTGGTATGACCCGACTGCGAATAGAACTCACGATCTCCCGGTCAAGAGGCGGACACGCTAACCACTAGGCCAACTCGTGATCACCTTACAGACAGATGAGCTAATAATTAGGGATTTTTTTGAAAGCGGCATCAAATATTTAGGGTGCTCATGAACAGTTACATTATTAGAACTTTTTTTTTTTAGTAGCGTATGAGTTTACGGCCCTTCACTAGTTTATTGCTCCATTTTTTTTTTGCCCCCTAGTGGAATAACAGAGACTGTTTAATGAGCCAGATTAGAACCTTTTATCGGGTCTGTACTGACCCTGGGCTGTGTGTTTGATGCCCTGGTATAATATCAGCAGTAGACACTCACTGGCCACTTTAATAGGAACTTGTTGATTCTAAAGTCCCTGTTCTCGGCTGCATGAATGGAACCCAACACGTTCTTCTGTTTTCTGTTGCACGCTGAGATGCTTTTCTGCTCGCCACGGCTGTAAAGAGTGATTATATGAGTTACTATATCCTTCCTGGCAAAAAAGAAAGCTCAAACCACCTCAAATCTGTCCATTTTCTGATCTCTGACCCTCTCTTATCGACAAGGCGTTGGTTTACTTTCTATCCACAGAACTGTCGCTCACTCACTCAACTCAGTGTTTTTTGTTTTCCGCACCATTCTGTCTGTGTAAACTCTAGAGACTGTTGTGTGTGAAAACCCCAGGAGAAGATCAGCAGTTTCTGAAATACTCAAACCAGTCCAAAAAAAAAAAAAGATCTAAAATAAAAGCAGAACGATACAGTATGGCGTTTTCCACGCAGCTCTTTTACACAAGACTTGAAAGTTGAAATGCAAAATGTATATTTACACTACCGTTCAAAAGTTTGGGGTCACCCAGACAATTTTGTGTTTTCCATGAAAAGTCACACTTTTATTTACCACCATAAGTTGTAAAATGGGGGCGGCATGGTGGTGTAGTGGTTAGCGCTGTCGCCTCACAGCAAGAAGGTCCGGGTTCGAGCCCCGTGGCCGGCGAGGGCCTTTCTGTGCGGAGTTTGCATGTTCTTCCCGTGTCCGCGTGGGTTTCCTCCGGGTGCTCCGGTTTCCCCCACAGTCCAAAGACATGCAGGTTAGGTTAACTGGTGACTCTAAATTGACCGTAGGTGTGAATGTGAGTGTGAATGGTTGTCTGTGTCTATGTGTCGGCCCTGTGATGACCTGGCGACTTGTCCAGGGTGTACCCCGCCTTTCGCCCGTGGTCAGCTGGGATAGGCTCCAGCTTGCCTGCGACCCTGTAGAAGGATAAAGCGGCTAGAGATAATGAATGAATGAATGAATGAAGTTGTAAAATGGGGGCGGCATGGTGGTGTAGTGGTTAGCGCTGTCGCCTCACAGCAAGAAGGTCCGGGTTCGAGCCCCGTGGCCGGCGAGGGCCTTTCTGTGCGGAGTTTGCATGTTCTCCCCGTGTCCGCGTGGGTTTCCTCCGGGTGCTCCGGTTTCCCCCACAGTCCAAAGACATGCAGGTTAGGTTAACTGGTGACTCTAAATTGAGCGTAGGTGTGAATGTGAGTGTGAATGGTTGTCTGTGTCTATGTGTCAGCCCTGTGATGACCTGGCGACTTGTCCAGGGTGTACCCCGCCTTTCGCCCGTAGTCAGCTGGGATAGGCTCCAGCTTGCCTGCGACCCTGTAGAACAGGATAAAGCGGCTACAGATAATGAGATGAGAAGTTGTGAAATGAATAGAAAATATAGTCAAGACATTTTTCTGGCCATTTTGAGCATTTAATCGACCCCACAAATGTGATGCTCCAGAAACTCAATCTGCTCAAAGGAAGGTCAGTTTTATAGCTTCTCTAAAGAGCTCAACTGTTTTCAGCTGTGCTAACATGATTGTACAAGGGTTTTCTAATCATCCATTAGCCTTCTGAGGCAATGAGCAAACACATTGTACCATTAGAACACTGGAGTGAGAGTTGCTGGAAATGGGCCTCTATACACCTATGGAGATATTGCACCAAAAACCAGACATTTGCAGCTAGAATAGTCATTTACCACATTAGCAATGTATAGAGTGGATTTCTGATTAGTTTAAAGTGATCTTCATTGAAAAGAACAGTGCTTTTCTTTCAAAAATAAGGACATTTCAAAGTGACCCCAAACTTTTGAACGGTAGTGTATGTAAAGAAACAAAGTGTTTCTCGCCAGAGCAGTCAATTATATCAGAGTAAACAATCCACAGGAACTTTTTTTCAATCCACAGGAACTGCTAGAACGTCAGCAGAGTGAAGCGAAACTGACTGGAGAGAAGCACAGTGAAAAAAAAAGTAAGCATCCGACACCCATTTCGGATCATCCATTACAGTAAAATAATCAACAGTGAGCCGAGTTACTGTTCCCACACTAAAGTTCATTATTTTACGATTATAGAAAAGCACATCTTAAAGTTTTTTTTTTTGCTCCTCCTACTTGCTAAGAAGTATAATTTTTTATTTATTAAAGTTCTTCTCACGTAATATTAAAGCAGCTATAAACAAAACTTAAAGTTCCAGCTTTACCTCTGACACTGGAGACTCCTTACATAAATGTTACATAAATAAACGTCTCTTTACAGAAAGCTTAACGATAACGTACTCAAACACGTTTTCATTAAATGAATACATTATTATAGACCTATGGCTTGTGACCAATCAGAACAGAGTGGTGTCAGAGTAATGCTCTGATGTTCTGTCCAGGACGAGACAGCAAAGCAGGACTGTCTGGTACCAAAGGCATGTCAGAGTCCAGATCCGGAGCCACCCTGTCCGCATCTGCTGGTTAGTGTGATCTCTGGTAGAAGGAGGATGTTGTATCGAATGTTATGATGATGATGATGATGATGATGCCGATGATTTCAGGTAAGGAGATGCGGAGAGCCAAACTGGCTCGCAGTCGTTCCCTCAGTAGCCACCCGAGCACCCCGAAAATGTCCAACTCTGATAAAACCCTGTGAGTAGAACAGTTTCTTGACCAGTTCCATGATGAAAGTATAATTAATTAAGTGGAGCTTGATAAATTAGCGACTGATAATCCAAACACAGCGTCATACTTTCAAATCAAAGAAAGGTCATGATATCATGATAATTGGCTGCATTTATCTTCCCCTTTAAACACTATGTTCTGTTCTGAAATATATATTTTTTCCAGTATAAAGTCGAACATACAGTAAATCCAACGATCGTTAACATTTCGGGACATTCCTCTACAATAGAGATTCAAGTAATGCGGCTTATAAGGTTTATTATTCGATCCACATTCACTGGATATGAGCAATCTGAATGGCTACTCTACTACTAGGATATCAGCTCATATAGATGACTTGCAACCACGTGATCAAAATGTGCTACGTCATGAGCGTCCTCCATGGTGGTGGATATACAAAGCAACTCGGACGACAGCCGCTGAAAGCGTGTCTGTAAGCGATGCTGAATTTTCTCATGATTACGACGATTTGAACGCTCGAGCGAAGATTCAATACAAAGAGAAGATGTAGTTTTGACCCGCATTATTTTAAAAAGTCAGACTTTTCTGAAGATAAGACGCTTCTACTGACCATCGAGTACCCAGATATCACGTTCTACTGTATCTGGTTCGGCTGCTGAAGACTCCAGTCCGACCTTGGACGAAACATAGCCCATGTTCTGATTGGGTGCCCAGTCTGGATTGTTTCTATCGTATAATTTTGCTGGCGCTCCTCGAAGCGAAATGCTAATACACGTGTTAAAATTATAACAACGACCGAGTGAACCACGACAATAGAACGCTCATTTTATAGCAAAATTCTAGCAACACGAAATAAAATTCTTCCATGAGATTATCGAGAAAGCTTTTGAATCTCACCTGAGATAAAATAATCACCGTAAACACGAGCTGTTTTGGTTTTAGTCTCTGTTAGATCAGCCCTGCCGATGTTGTTCAGCCGCGCTCATCTCCTCTCCGTACTGAGCCTCAGAGTTTCCTCGCCCTCTTTCCCAATCACGGACGCAATTCTAAAAAATCGGATCACGAGTCCTGTTGTGACCACAACCATATGTGGCAGATCACAGAATCCAGGGACACATGTCGGCCCGGGGGCATTTTGAGTTATTGACAGATTCAGAAAGTACAGTTTCTAAGCTTTCCAATGATGCCTTCCATGTGGAGATCTGACAATATTTGAAGAATGTGTGGCCTTTTGAAAGTGTATACTTCTTAAAACAGGAAAGGGAGAAAATCGCCCTCAAAGTTTTCCATCTCAGCTACTCTGGGGCTACGTTTACACTAGACCGTATCTGTCTCGTTTTCTTCGCGGACGCACTGTCCGTTTACATTAACCCCCCTGAAAAAGCGGGGAAACGGGAATCCGCCAGCGTCCACGTATTCAATCTAGATCGTATCAGCTCCGGTGCTGTGTAAACATTGAGAATACGCGAATACGCTGTGCTGAGCTCTAGCTGGCGTCTCATTGGACAACGTCACTGTGACATCCACCTTCCTGATTCGCTGGCGTTGGTCATGTGACGCGACTGCTGAAAAACGGTGCAGACTTCCGCCTTGTATCACCTTTCATTAAAGAGTATAAAAGTATGAAAATACTGCAAATACTGATGCAAATACTGCCCATTGTGTAGTTATGATTGTCTTTAGGCTTGCCATCCTTCCACTTGCAAGTAATAAGTGATCTGCGCTGGGATCACACACACAGCGGCTCAGTCCCGAATCGTGGCTTGTTCACTTCACTCGCGCGCTCTGTGAGCTGCGCAGGGCCGGAGTGCGCACCCTCCAGAGGGCACTCGCTGTTCAGGGCGGAGTGATTTGGAGCGCAGGATGCCTGCGGAGCCGAGCGTATCCGCGTATTGGTGTTGCTGTGTGCACGGCTAACGGTTTTAGTGTCAACGCGAATCGTTTTAAGAACGTTAATCTGATGATCCGCTGATTCGACGTAATGTAAACGTAGCCTGGGTGTAGGGCGGGCACATAATGGTGCTCATTTGCATGACATTAAGGAAAGCCCTACCCCCTACGAGCTAGCACAATACTACTTTCATGTAAACAAAGATCACCACGTCAATTTTCCTTCCATGCAAAGTATGCCCAACACAATTATGAAGTACAAAAATAAGTCCTAAAGTATACTTTAACGTTTTGTGGTTGAAAAATTACTCACACCGTAAGAAAGAAAGATAGCACGATGATGACACAACTAACACAACACTAGTTTCATGTAAAGCCTCAGTCACAACCGGCCGTACAGTACGCGCTCCTACAGCCGGTCTACACGCAAGAAACGCACGGAGAGCGCGCATGAAACGCACGAGAGCGCGCGTGTGAAAAGCATGAGAGCGCGCGTGTGTGACGTGCTGATTTTCGAGCCGCAGACCGGCCGCAGAGGTTCTTTGTCATGTCAAACAAACTCTACGGGCGCTTATGTTTTTTTCAGGTTGCAAGACAAACTTACGGCCAACGCGCGTCTTTCTCCGTGAACAAAAAAAAACCGCAGCAATTTGGGAAACGCCAAAAATCGCACGGCCAAAAAATCGTACGTCCGGTTGTGACCTAGGCTTAACCAAACCACAACACTCTCCGTTACATGCAAAAATAACCACACAGCCTTAGATTAATAAACTCACCCCATCAGAAAGAGAAACGGCGCCTTGCACACACCAATGCCTCCGATGGAATGTAATCCTAGAACGGTCCGTGTATCATCCGATCATTCAGGTATTCCATTCAATCTGGAAAACGAGGTTGCGGTTTTTTTTGCTAGAAATGGTGATCTCTGATGTAAATACCGTGTGTCTGTTTGCTTCGCGGTGTTTCAGCTCCTCTGCGCTCTGTTTAGCTTCCTCATTCCATAATGAAATCACACGCCTGTATGCAGTTAAGTAGCCACGAGCTCAGCTCGTATCATACAGCTGATTCGCGGAAAAAAAAACAAATGACTTAAATCATCATGTGAATGGCCCATATGGTAATTTACCCACACCCCCCAGCAGGCTACAGTCCTGACAAAAACGAGACAATTTGCAACAAAAAATGTATGCTTTTCCAACAAAACAATCTATTATCTGAAATACTGATTGCATTCGTCAAGATCTCAACTTGCACATGATGGAAAAAAACAAAAATCACAAATTAAAAAAAAAAATGCTTCTTTTGCGATTATCTCGGATTCGTTTCAGCCGACATGCGTCCCTGGATTCGGTGAGGGGTCACATATACAGTGCAAAGATATGGCGTAGCTAAAAGAACGCTTAAAGCAGTGGAAAAACAAAGAGACTCGCACACGCATGACTGTGTTTTGTCTGGAATGACGCTTGACCCCGCATTAGTATTTATATCCACCAACATGGCCGACATCCGGGTTTCTATTTTGCTTTGACGTCACTTCCAAGTCAAGGATACCGTGAGGAGAGCAAAACAAAATGGCGGCGCGTGTTGCTGAACCAACCGAGGACGAAATAAAAACTGTACTCGAAAACAAAACCCCAAAAAGACTTATTATTATCACATTTTTCACAAATTGCTCCTGTCATTTCGCCGGCTTGTTTACATTCTAAGCGGAAATGACGTATGATGTTTTGTATAAATAAAAATAAATAAAATAAAATAAATAAAAATGCAAAATGGAAAATTATTCCACTCAATCTCATCGTACGCTGATTATAGCCGCTATCAGCTCATGTACGACTCGATTTCATGGAATGACTGTTAAATATAATTATAATTGACGTGTCTATCATAATGACACATAAACTGAAATACGGTATATCAGGAAACAGCTTTTCACAGACATGCGGCATGACGTCCTGGTGAAGTGGGTGGAGCTTAAATCTGTATTCACAGTTACTAAGCTTCAGATATCGCAGTGGCCACAACTAGACCAAAACAAAACCAGCGACATTATTTTCTGACGAGTTTTGAGCAACATAATGACCAAAATGACCGTTTCTAGCTGTCATGTCCTGCCTTAAAGACTGGACTCAGTGTCATAATAAGACTCATTACGTGTCAAACAGTTCATTAACACGCAATTTGTACTCTTCCATAGAAAAGTGAAGGAATCAGGAACTTGTCCTGGATCAGGGAAGAGCTCCATAATAACAATGAATGGTAATTATTATTATTTTTTTCCTCAATGAGTAACTCATTATATTATAAAACATGTTAATGAAAATGAGAACGTTGCGGCGATTTGTGTGTGTTTCATTTTAGCCACCAATATTTCTGAGGGAACGTAAAATATTTTTGGATTTTTTCAAAAATCCGTATAATGCTCAAGCTTTAGGTTTGTACCTTGAAAAGTGTTGCTATGTGTAACTGAAGTGGAAACGTCTGGGTAGTGTGCACCAAGCATCGTCTATACGTTCCTACATTTCCGCCCGCCTGCATCACAGAAGCCGATTCTGCAGTCTAACAGCCTTCCTTCATGTCTGAACGTCCTTGTCCCCTAGATGATGCCCTGAGACCCCATCATTTTGTGGCATCCTCATCCACGTCGCTGTCCCAGACTCCCTCCACCTCGTCCATGCCCGTGCTGATCCGCAGCAACACGAGTAGCTCTGTAGAGCATCGCAGCAGCAACAGCAGCAAAGACGCACAGTCCAGAAAACTCTCCATGTACGTCTCAACACTGTAGAGAAAATGCATTCAGCCTCAGAAGTAGGTTCTAACTGACAACAACAACAGTACGTCTGGTTCATAAAGAGAACGCAAGGTTTCAGTCCCGGTCATGCTAGAAATGGGTGTGGTCAGAGCTTGTGCAGGTTTGGATGGGTGTGGTCAGAGTTTCTGCAGGTATCGATGGGCATAGTCAGGTTTCAATGGGTGTAGTCAGAGTTTGGATGGGCGTGGTCATGGTTTGGATGGGCATAATCAGGTTTGGATGGGCATGGTCAGGTTTGGAAGGGCATAGTCAGAGTTTGAATGGGCATGGTCATGGCTTGGATGGGCATATTCAGGTTTGGATGGGCGTGGTTATGGTTTGGATGGGTGTAGTCAGAGTTTGGATGGGCGTGATCATGGTTTCTGCAGGTTTGGATGGGCATAGCCAGAGTTTCTGCAGGTTTTTATGGGTGTAGCCAGAGTTTTGATGGGCGAAGCCAGAGTTCCTGCAGGTTTAGATGGGCATGGTCAGGTTTGGATGGGCATGGTCAGGTTTGGAAGGGCATAGTCAGAGTTTGAATGGGCGTGGTCATGGTTTGAATGGGCATGGTCATGGCTTGGATGGGCATATTCAGGTTTGGATGGGCATGGTTATGGTTTGGATGGGTGTAGTCAGAGTTTGGATGGGCGTGATCATGGTTTCTGCAGGTTTGGATTGGCATAGCCAGAGTTTCTGCAGGTTTTTATGGGTGTAGCCAGAGTTTTGATGGGCGAAGCCAGAGTTCCTGCAGGTTTAGATGGGCATGGTCAGGTTTGGATGGGTGTAGTCAGAGTATCTGCAGGAGTGGATGGGCGTAGCCAGAGTTTCTGCAGGTTTTGATGGGTGGAGTTAGAGATTTGGCAGGTTTGGATGGACATGGTCAGAGTTTCTCCAGGTTTTGAAGGGCATAATCAAAGTTTCTGCAGGTTTGGATGGGCGGAGACAGAGTTTCTCCAGGTTTTGAAGGGCATAATCAAAGTTTCTGCAGGTTTGGATGGGCGGAGACAGAGTTTCTCCAGGTTTTGAAGGGCATAATCAAAGTTTCTGCAGGTTTGGATGGGCATGGTTAGAGTTTCTACAGGTTTTGATGGGTGGAGTCAGGTTTGGATGAGCGTAGTCAGGTTTTGATGGCCGTAGTCAGATTTTCTGCAGGTGAGCATGGGCATGGTCAGAGTTTCTACAGGTTTTGAAGGGTATAATCAAAGTTTTTGCAAGTTTTGATGGGCGGAGTCAGTTTCTGCAGGTTTGGATGGGTGTAGTCAATTTCTGTGGGGGCGGTGCTTGGTCAGCAGTACATGTTAAAAGTAAAAGTATGTTAAAGTTTTGTTTTACTGGGAATTGTTCATTCTACTGGAAAAGCTATTCATTTTACAAATACAAAATAATAAATAAGGAATAAAACATTTGCCTGCTATTATAGGAAAACATTCAGTGATGAATATACTCTTACATACCCAAAGTTTTTATTTTCTTATAGCAGCACGTCCCCAAGTACTTTATTCCTCTTTTACAACAGCAATTTACCAACAATTGCAATATTGATAAAATTAATGTTATCTTTATCCATTTACGGTTACATTTCATGTCTGAGAAACAGGTTACTTCCTCCTATAAAGTTAGTTCCTAATCTATAAACAGTCATTTTTCGCTCCATCAGAGTAAGAGTAAGGCATTGTTCTCATGCTTTCAAGAGGCCAGCGGCAGTTCTGAGCATGATGCTAACAACACCGTGCTTCACAGGTGCTCTCAGTGTGTATTTATAACAAGATCACATGACACTCTACTCAACTACTTATATGACTTCTGATGGCAATCAGAATTAATTTCGCAACACACAGAACAATTATTTAGGTGAATACTTATGCAACTGCAACTTTTTTTACTTAGAAATAATTTTGGAGAGTATTTTTATTCTTACCGATTTTTTTTCCCCCTGTTCAATATTATGGCAAGTTTTATGTAGAATTAGGATATATAAATAATCCCAGTGAAATCCATTTCATTTCCAGGTTGTAGCAATATGAAATGTGTGAAAGTTTAAGGTGGGGGGGGAGTAATGCAAATAATTGGTCGTCTTATTGTTTTGGGTTATACAAATGTTGGCATTAGGAATGTTGTAAGACGTGCCGTCTCGAAGAAGTATTGTGATTTTTTTTCTTTTTTTGTTCCTTGATGTATATGTTAGACAAAGGAAATCTAACTCGTTTGGTATGCAGTCTGGAAGGGAATGATGTCCCATTCAGGTGGGGGGACACTGGCATGGAGCCTGAAGGAGAACCAGATGGTGATACGTTTGTCTTCAGGATGCTGCGTTCATCCCTCATTCCTCCTCTGGAGCAGAACCAGCTGAACTCTCATGCTCAGGCTGTGGAGAAGGAAAAAAAAATGGAGGCACCAGGATTCTTCTCACAAGTAAACATTGATCCATCTCTGCCTTATTCCACACCAAATCTTGTATCATTTGTCCAAAAAAAAAAAAATAGACAAAGAGTAATAGGTAATATGATGTATTTTATTTATTGAGTCATTTATTTTGATTTTTTTTTCCTTTTTGTATTATAGCATGCTTTGCAGAATCTTTGTTTTATAATATTTTCTGACTTGCTAGGATAAAAAGTGTGTATTTTTATGACTGAGCGCCACCTTTAGGAGTTCTGGGACTCTCCATTTCCACCAGTGAGATTGTTCCTGGTGCTTTAAAGCACCCGAGTGATTCACGCCAACACAGAACCCAAACAATAAAGCCCATGGTGAACACCACTCATGACTTTTTGACGTTTTTGAAGACTTTCTGTATGAATTATTGGAGAGTTTTACACAGAGTTCTGATAGAAGTAAGGAATAAAACATGAGGCGGTGGTGTTAACGTGATCTGTACCTTTCCGATAACAACATACGCCCAAGGCGTTCCTCTTATTCCACAGCAACGTTGTGTGTTTTTTGTGTGACGGAAAACCAGCTGCTGGTCAAGTTACTGAGAAACCGCAAAGAAGCGTAAACTCGTTTGTCGTAAAAAGAGTCCGGAAGCTTAAAGTTTCAGCGTTGCCTCTGACTGTTAAAGCACTGACCTCCAATCAATGTTACATAAATGTCTCCTTATAAGAACCTTCACCATATAAACCAGCACACTCGCTTTTTAATCTGTACACGTAGCTCGTCCACCTATAAAACCCTGTGCATGAGCCGTTAATATAGAAACGATGAAATATTCGAATGAGCGCATTGATGTGAAAGCAGCTGTTACCTTCTGACCAATCAGAATCCAGAAACCAAAAGCACTGTGGTATAATGGTCATAGTGACTTTAATACAGGTGAATTCGATAGTAACACACAGAGTTAGCTTGACATGTAAGTGTTTATATGAATAATAATTAATTACTCCATCTAGATAACTGTTTACCGTATTACGTTACATACAGTACAGGCGTACGCTTTTGTCTATGCAGATTCCAGTAATGCTAATCAGTGCACAGAAGAAAGGGTTGCTAAATACATTTTAGGTGATACATGAACGCAAACACGACTACTTCTTAGTGGGGTCGATCACACGGCCCATGTGCAGCAGGCTTTTAGTGGCCTCGTGATAGATGAGAAACAGGAAAGGCCTGTTAAAGGTGAGCCTCGGAGGAAGAGTATCCATGTTGGAGTACGGAGTAGCCCAGCTTCCTTGCTCATCCACTTCCACCAGGACCTTCTGCAATGCCTACAACCAGGAGAGCCACGATAACATCATACCACCATCAGAATATCCGTTGGCTTACATTATCTTATATTTTAAATAATCTGATCATATGAGTTCATGACATAATATTCCAGGCAGATAGAAACTGAAATAACTATAGGAATGGGTGGGCGTGGTCATGGTGTCTCAGATGGAGGGTAGCTGGATTGGTGTGGTCAGAGGATCTCTGGAAATTAGTGGGTGTAAACAGAGAGTCTCAGGAAGTGGGTGGGTGTGGTCAGAGTGGATCAGGAAGTGGGTGGGTGTGTTCACAGTGGATCAGGAGGAGGGTGGGTGTGGTCATAAGAGCTCTGTAAATTGGTGGGTGTGGTTATGCTGTCTCAGGACAAGGGTAGGTATGGTCAGAGTGGATCAGAAGGAAGGTAGGTGGGTTGGCATGGTCAAAGGGTCTCTGGAAATTGGTGGGTGTAGACAGAGTCTCAAGAAGCGGGTGGGTGTGGTCAGAGTGGCTCAAGAGGAGGGTGGGTGTGGTCAGAGGGTCTCTGTAAATAGGTGGGTGTGGCCATGGTGTCTCGGACGAGGGTAGGTGTGGTCAGAGTGGCTCAGAAGGAGGGTAGGTGGGTTGGCATGGTCAGAGGGTCTCTGGAAATCGGTGGGTGTAGACAAAGAGCCTCACGAGGTTGGTGGGCATGGTCAGAGTGGCTCAGGAGGACGGTAGGTGGGTGGGTATGATCAGAGATTCTCTGGAAATGGGTGGGTGTAGACAGAGTCTCAGGAATGGGTGGTGTGGTCAGAGTGGCTCAGGAGAATTCGTGGTCAGAGGGTCTCTGGAAATGGGTGAGTGCAGACAGAATCTCAGGAAGTAGGTGGGTGTGGTCAGAGTGGATCAGGAGGACAAGTGTGGTCAGAGTGTGTTCTGAAGAGGGCAGAAGTGATGAGAGTTTCTCAGGAGGGAGTTAGGTGTGGTCAGAATATATCAGGAGGGGACTAGGCATGGTCAGAGTGGCTCAGGAGGTGGGTGAGTGTGGTCACTGTGTCTAAGGAAATGGATGAGTCAGATGAGTACTGAGTGGATGGGTGTGGTCAGAGTTTCTGTGGGAGGTTTAGCTTTTGTATATAATTAGAACATGTGTAGTGAAAAAGCAGAGAAGGGCAGTGCAGGAATTACAGTTCCGCTCATCATTGCAGTACTCAGTCCTCACTCTCAGGCTGCTGCCCCTCAGTTACCCCACTGTCCCACCCGCCACTGCCCATTACTGATCAGAAATGGATATACGCTACCTCAGACAGTTTCAGCTCAGAGGTTTTGCTGATTCCTGACAAATCTGTGCTACTATCCTGAAATCCAGTAAAGCCCAGACTGGGAAGAAGTTTCTTCAGAGAGAAGGTGTATTCCACGGAGAACCTGGGCAGCAGGACCTCCAACTTCCTGTGGAGTGATCACATGACCAAACACACATTACTGTTCAATCGCGGATGCATTATAGTGTTTAAACATCAGCTAATGTGTTAGCATGTACAATGGTGTGCAATAAGCTAGCTCGGACATACGTTTTCTTCAGCTTTGCTACCCATTTGTGGAACACTTCAGCAGTCAGGGCTTCATCCACAGACGTGTAATCTACGTCTTCATCCGGCAGGAGAACCAACATGGCGGTACCATCGGTACATGGCAGCTTCAGAATGCCCACCTTCAGAGACGGGTCATATGCCAGGTAGTATTTATCTGAGCGGCTCATCATAGGCACCTGGATGATGTGGTACTTATCAACATAGAACCGCTCCTCCTGAGTGAAGCTGGCATTGAACGGGAGCTTCCACTGACCTGGTTGGGAAAATGAGAGCATATACTATAATCTTCAAATCATCCTTAAGGTTCCTTTAGTTAACCCTGTGGTGGGCGTGTTAAAATTCTCTGTAGAAGCTGAAAACAGTGTTTCTCTACGATAAGAAATCTTTAAGAAGTAAAGCCCATTTTACTAAATCTAAGAGTCCTTGATTTTCCAATAAACATTGAAAGAACCACTGAAGAACCCAGTTTCCCATATCTGCTAGAGTAGCATGTGGAACCGATCAGGTTCTCCATAAGAATGAGGACTAAATGTTGACACAGCTCTTTGCATGCATTGTAATAACATACAGTGGCGCTTGAAAGTTTGTGAACCCTTTAGAATTTTCTATATTTCTGCATAAATAGGACCTAAAACATCATCAGATTTTCACACGAGTCCTAAAAGTAGATAAAGAGAACCCAGTTAAACAAATGAGACAAAAATATTATACTTGGTCATTTATTTATTGAGGAAAATGATCCAATATTACATATCTGTGAGTGGCAAAAGTATGTGAACCTCTAGGATTAGCAGTTAATTTGAAGGTGAAATTAGAGTCAGGTGTTTTCAATCAATGGGATGACAATCAGGTGTGAGTGGGCACCCTGTTTTATTTAAAGAACAGGGATCTATCAAAGTCTGATCTTCACAACACATGTTTGTGGAAGTGTATCATGGCACGAACAAAGGAGATTTCTGAGGACCTCAGAAAAAGCGTTGTTGATGCTCATCAGGCTGGAAAAGGTTATAAAACCATCTCTAAAGAGTTTGGACTCCACCAATCCACAGTCAGACAGATTGTGTACAAATGGAGGAAATTCAAGACCATTGTTACCCTCCCCAGGAGTGGTCGACCAACAAAGATCAGTCCAAGAGCAAGGCGTGTAATAGTTGGTGAGGTCACAAAGGTCCCCAGGGTAAGGTGGGGTTTACATTAGACCGTATCAGCGGATCATCAGATTAACGTTTTTAAAACGATTAGCGTGCACACAGCAACGCCAATACACGATTCGCGTGCACACAGCAACGCCAATACACGGATACGCTCAGCTCCGCAGGCATCCTGCGCTCCAAATCACTCCGCCCTGAACAGCGAGTGCCCTCTGGAGGGTGCGCACTCCAGCCCTGCGCAGCTCACAGAGCGCACGAGTGAAGTGCACGAGCAGTGATTCGGGACTGAGCCACTGTGTGTGTGATCCCAGTGCATATCGGGCATGCGCGTCACTTACCACTTGCAAGTGGAAGGATGGCAAGCCTAAAGACAATCATAACTACACAATGGGCAGTATTTGCATCAGTATTTGCAGTATTTTCATACTTTTATACTCTTTAATGAAAGGTGATACAAGGCGGAAGTCCGCGCCGTTTTTCAGCAGTCGCATCACATGACCAACGCCAGCGAATCAGGAAGATGGATGTCACAGTGACGTTGTCCAATGACGACGCCAGCTAGAGCTCAGCACAGCGTATCCGCATATTCTCAATGTTTACACAGCACCGGACCAGACACGATCTGGATTGAATATGTGGACCCTGGCGGATTCCCGTTTCCCGGCGTTTCCAGGTGTTTTAATGTAAACGGACAGTGCATCCGCGAAGAAAACGAGACAGATACGGTCTAATGTAAACTTGGCCTACCTGGGGGTAACACATTGGCTATCGTTAAGTGTTCATGAGTCCACCATCAGGAGAACACTGAACAACAATGGTGTGCATGGCAGGGTTGCAAGGAGAAAGCCACTGCTCTCCAAAAAGAACATTGCTGCTCATCTGCAGTTTGCTAAAGATCATGTGGACAAGCCAGAAGGCTATTGGAAAAATGTTTTGTGGACGGATGAGACCAAAATAGAACTTTTTTGTTTAAATGAGAAGCGTTATGTTTGGAGAAAGGAAAACACTGCATTCCAGCATAAGAACCTTATCCCATCTGTGAAACATGGTGGTGGTAGTATCATGGTTTGGGCCTGTTTTGCTGCATCTGGGCCAGGACGGCTTGCCATCATTGATGGAACAATGAATTCTGAATTATACCAGCGAATTCTAAAAGAAAATGTCAGGACATCTGTCCATGAACTAAGGCTACGTTTACACTAGACCGTATCTGTCTCGTTTTCTTCGCGGACGCACTGTCCGTTTACATTAACCCCCCTGAAAAAGCGGGGAAACGGGAATCCGCCAGCGTCCACGTATTCAATCTAGATCGTATCTGGTCCGGTGCTGTGTAAACATTGAGAATACGCGAATACGCTGTGCTGAGCTCTAGCTGGCGTCTCATTGGACAACGTCACTGTGACATCCACCTTCCTGATTCGCTGGCGTTGGTCATGTGACGCGACTGCTGAAAAACGGCGCAGACTTCCGCCTTGTATCACCTTTCATTAAAGAGTATAAAAGTATGAAAATACTGCAAATACTGATGCAAATACTGCCCATTGTGTAGTTATGATTGTCTTTAGGCTTGCCATCCTTCCACTTGCAAGTAATAAGTGATATGCGCTGGGATCTCACACACAGCGGCTCAGTCCCGAATCGTGGCTTGTTCACTTCACTCGCGCGCTCTGTGAGCTGCGCAGGGCCGGAGTGCGCACCCTCCAGAGGGCACTCGCTGTTCAGGGCGGAGTGATTTGGAGCGCAGGATGCCTGCGGAGCCGAGCGTATCCGCGTATTGGTGTTGCTGTGTGCACGGCTAACGGTTTTAGTGTCAACGCGAATCGTTTTAAGAACGTTAATCTGATGATCCGCTGATTCGACGTAATGTAAACGTAGCCTAAATCTCAAGAGAAGGTGGGTCATGCAGCAAGACAACGACCCTAAGCACACAAGTCGTTCTACCAAAGAATGGTTAAAGAAGAATAAAGTGAATGTTTTGGAATGGCCAAGTCAAAGTCCTGACCTTAATCCAATGGAAATGTTGAGGAAGGACCTGAAGCGAGCAGTTCATGTGAGGAAACCCACCAACATCCCAGAGTTGAAGCTGTTCTGTACGGAGGAACGGGCTAAAATTCCTCCAAGGACTGATCAACAGTTACCGCAAATGTTTAGTTGCAGTTATTGCTGCACAAGGGGGTCACACCAGATACTGAAAGCAAAGGTTCACATACTTTTGCCACTCACAAATATGTAATATTGGATAATTTTCCTCAATAAATAAATGACCAAGTATAATATTTTTGTCTCATTTGTTTAACTGGGTTCTCTTTATCTACTTTTAGGACTTGTGTGAAAATCTGATGATGTTTTAGGTCCTATTTATGCAGAAATATAAAAAATTCTAACGGGTTCACAAACTTTCAAGCACCACTGTAATGTGGTGTACACTATTAAAATTTTTTTCGAACCATTAAGGGTTCCTTGGTTATCCCCCTGCAGGAATCCACTGAAATTCTAAGAACTGGAAAACATTGTGTTCCTCTACATGATGGATTTCAAGTAGAACCATTTTGCTGGAAGTTATGAGAGCTTAGTTTTCCAGCGAACCTTTAAAGAACCCTTGAGGAATCCATTTTTTTCTCATCTACTAAAGCAAAATGGGGATTAAGCCTCTCCATTGGAGCTAGAACTAACATTTACTCTTTGTATCCATCTGCAATAACACAATGTTGTGTACACAGAAAACATAAATTTCGAACAAGGGTTCTATGCAGAACTGTATTGCAGTGTGTTTCTCCACCAAGCAGAACCCTTTTAGAGGGGTAAGGGCTCTTCATTTTCCAAATAAGCTCTTAAATAACCCTTAGAGAGCTCTGTCTGTGAAGGTTCTCAGTCATCCAGGTCATCATGAACCGTAGGTGCTAAAGAAGGCAACTGGACTTGCTTGAAATCCTTGAAGACATTTCACCTCTCATCCGAAAGGCTTCTTCAGTTCTGTCTGACTAGTAGGGAGTTCCAGGTATTTATCCTCTAGTGGACCAAAAGCAACCTGAAGGGGAGTCATTGAGGTCACTTAGGTCGTTAAGTCATCCTGTAGGTGTAGGTCACTGGGGGCCAGGTGTGAACGGTGTTAGCAGCCTAGAGGGTCATTAGGGTGATCTGTGGGTCATTGGCTCACTCTCTCTGCCATCACGTGAGCCATTGAAGTCAGCTGAGTCTTGCTGTGGATGTGTATTCAGTTTTCTGGGAGGTATGCCAAGGACTGCATTGTAGGTGGCTGATAAGTGGTGTCTCAAACCACCTCGTTCCAGGTTGACAAAGATGGCTTCTTTTACAGACAGAACTGAAGAAGCCTTTCGGATGAGAGGTGAAACATCTTCAAGAATTTCAAGCAAGTCCAGTTACCTTCTTGAGCACCTACAGTTTTACCTTGAAGAGCTCCTGGAACCATTTCTGATACTAAGGTCCTCCACAGAACCTTGAGACTTCTGAATTTCTTCCAAGTGTTTCTACAGATGTTCACATATCATGGCATGCTGGTGTGAGGTCCCCTGATTGTTCCTCACCTGTAAAATATGCAGCACTGATGAGTATGAGCTGGCTTTGAGGATCCACGGTATCCAGCACCTCCCTGATCTTGTTCCCAGTGCTGCCTGTAATGTAGTCACTGATGCTGGTTTTAGTGGCCCGTGTGTTGGAGAACGGCACACTCTTCACATCTGTGCTGTAGAACTTCTTCACCTGGCTGCTGAAGCTGGACTCGACCTGGACCTGCTGGCTGATGAACAGACCCGTTGCTGCAGTCTGAACTACAGCTTCTCTTATCTGCTGCAGCAACGTGGGGATCCGGTCTGGTTCTCCGTATTTCTCCATAGGAGCCAGGTTTAAGGTTTGCAGCAGCTCTTTGCTTGTGTTCTCTCCAGCTCCTGCTACCAGAGATGCCAAACTCAAGGACGCTGCTAATGGGGAGAATGCAAAGTTATCATCGCTTGTGCTAGCAAGCCTGCGGTACAATGCTGTGGCGAAGTGTGCGCTCCGGCCAGCCAGCTCCTGCAAATCGGGGCTCTGCGTCTGACCACGAATACCTCCAGCGAGCAGGGTTACGCTGAAAAGAATGAAGATGTTCTCCATGGCTCCTGTTAATGAAAGTGGTACAGAGAATCACAATGTTTATAGCCAGATTTCATGTTGTGGAAAGTTGTCCACAAGTTCTCACGTACATCATCACAGCAATAAACAGTCATTCCAGTTCCAAGTTACAGCTTTACCTCTGAGTGTTACAAAGCACTGACACTGGAGACTCCTTCCAGAAATGTTACATAAATGTGTGTTTATCACTCGAATCAATGTTTCATCAGTTTGTGTGTCGTGTTTATTTGAAGGCTGAGAAAATTAGCAGATTTTTTTTTTCAGAAACGGCTGATCTCCTGGGCTTTTCATGCACAACTGTCTCGAGAGTTGACACACATGGACTACAGGAGATTTTACTGTACAAGCGTTCTACAATCTGATTCAATATGAATGAAAAAAATTGGAAAGTTGGATATTTAACTACAAAAACTTGACCAATAAAGATTTATGTGCTGTATATTGTATAGATCTGGGGTCAATATGAATGTTATTAATAGCCAGTTTCTTTGTATGTGTAAATATTACAGAAAATACTCATGTCGCCTATTGATTTAAAAGAACTGTTTTGTTTTTGTTAAATGAATAAAGTCGTTGCTGATATCCAGATCTGAACATAAGCAGATGATCAAGATGATACATTACACTGTAATGCTGCGAGCGATCACTTGTGTGATCTGCCCTGGTGAACAACCTCATAGAATCTTTAAGGATTTGTTTGGAATTGAATGTGTTTTTTGTTTTTTAAGATTCTTGTAGATCTTGTCAAGAATATTAAAGATCCTTGAAGATCTTGGCAAGAAGTTATAAGATCTTTGTAGATCCTTGAAGATCTTGACAAGAATTCTAAAGATCTTTGTGATCTTGAAAAAAAAACCCTTTGAAGATCCTCATAGATCCTTGAAGATCTTGCCATGAAGTGAAAAGATCTTTGTAGATCCTTGAAGATCTTGTCAAGAATTTCAAAGATCCTTGAAGATCTTGACAAGAATTCTAAAGATCCTTGCAATCTTGAAAAAAAAAAAACCTTTGAAGATCCTCATAGATCCTTGAAGATCTTGCCATGAAGTGAAAAGATCTTTGTAGATCCTTGAAGATCTTGGCAAGAAAATTAAAAGATCCTTGAAGATATTTGCAAGAAGTTAAAATATCTTTATAGATCCTTGAAGACCTTGGCAAGAAAATACTCATGTCGCCTATTGATTTAAAAGAATTGTTTTGTTTTTGTTAAATGAATAAAGTCGTTGCTGATATCCAGATCTGAACATAAGCAGATGATCAAGATGATACATTACACTGTAATGCTGCGAGTGATCACTTGTGTGATCTGCCCTGGTGAACAACCTCATAGAATCTTTAAGGATTTGTTTGGAATTGAATGTGTTTTTTGTTTTTTAAGATTCTTGTAGATCTTGTCAAGAATATTAAAGATCCTTGAAGATCTTGGCAAGAAGTTAAAAGATCTTTGTAGATCCTTGAAGATCTTGACAAGAATTCTAAAGATCTTTGTGATCTTGAAAAAAAAAACCCTTTGAAGATCCTCATAGATCCTTGAAGATCTTGCCATGAAGTGAAAATATCTTTGTAGATCCTTGAAGATCTTGGCAAAAATTTCAAAGATCCTTGAAGATCTTGACAAGAATTCTAAAGATCCTTGCAATCTTGAAAAAAAAAAACCTTTGAAGATCCTCATAGATCCTTGAAGATTTTGCCATGAAGTGAAAAGATCTTTGTAGATCCTTGAAGATCTTGGCAAGAAAATTAAAAGATCCTTGAAGATATTTGCAAGAAGCTAAAATATCTTTATAGATCCTTGAAGACCTTGGCAAGAAAATTGAAGCTCCTTGAAGATCTTGGCAAGAACTTTGAAGAACTTGACAAGAATTCTAAAGATCCTTGAAGATCTTAAAAAAAAAAAAAACTTTGAAGAGCCTTGAAGATCTTGAAAAGAACTTTGAAAATCCTTGAAGATCTTGGCGTGAAGTGAAAAGATCTTTGTAGATCCTTGAAGATCTTGCCAAGAATTTTAAAGATCCTTGAAGATTTTTTGAGGCTCTTTGTTGAGATCCTCATCAGAATTCTCAAAGACCCTCACAAAGAACTTGATGGATCCTTGAAGGTCCTTGAGAGATTTTCACCAGGGTGTAGATGTCTGTACCAGAGTTCCTGAGCAGCGCATTCAATCAATTTATTTATTCATTTATTTAAATTTCATTGTGTAATCATGATGAATGCTTTCTTTAACTTCTCTGATGATCAATCTGTGTAAATTAAAGGAGATAAGAGGATGAGATAAAGTACGTACGTTACAGTGTTGTGATCTGACGGAGAGAAAGCTGCAGAAATTCACTTTAACTCTGAGCAGGCTGGAGGTTTGAGTTTGTGCTTCAAAGTTTCCACGACCAAAGTGCAAAATAGTGCAAAATACACACGACCTGATCAATACTGACCCAGCGTGTGTGTGTGAGAAGGTTACTGTAAAAGCCTTTAGAAGGTGCAAGCAATAAATAATAATAATAATAATATTCACTGCAAATGTCTGTTTGTGAAGATTATTCTGCAGTAATATTCTTATTTTTTTGATTATTCTTATTCTTATTTAATATTCTTATTTTTTGATTATTCTCCTACACTCAGAAAAAGGGATGAAGTAAAGGAACAGTGTAACCTCAATAAAAAGTTATTTTTCACTCGAGCACATAACAGATGCTCATAGTTTTGTGCTGCATTTACATCCTGTTTATTACAACTATTATTCTGTTCTTGTTTTTTGTTGTTGCTGTTTATTAGTATCATTATTTAGATTTGTATCCATGTATATATTTTTTTTCCCCTGGAATTTTTTTTATCATATCGTTAACCAATTTTTTATCCCCCGCTGGCCAAAGGGGGATTATGTCATGGCGATTTCCGTCCGTCTGTCCATCCCGGGAAGGGTGCTCACCTTCTGAAATCAACTCCTCTCACAATTTTTGGAGGAATTTCACAAAACTTGGCAGGATTCTTTGTTATATGTCGATGATACGCATATTCTAATTTTGTTAAATTGGGTCACATTTTACCAGAGTTACAGCCCTTGATTAACAAAATTATACTTTAACAATTTCATGAGAGTGTTTTCACGAAATCTGGTAAAAAGCATTGTTATATGTCGGGAATACGCAGATTGTAAGTTCGTTAAATACGGTCAGATTTTACCAGAGTTACGGCCCTTGATTAACAACCTTGTACTTTTACAATTTCATGAAGGTGCGCTCACCTTCTGACATCAACTCCTCTCACTATTTGTGGACGAATTTCTCGAAGCTTGGCAAAAGGCCTTGTTATATGACGGTAATACGCAGATTGCGATTTAATTTCGTTTGTGAAAATTTTACCAGAGTTTTGACCCTGGATTAAATAACTTGCACTTTGAAAATTTCATGAGGGTGTACGTTCTTCTGAAATCAACTCCTCTCACAATTTGCGGAGGAATTTCACCAAACTTGGCAAAAGGCTTTGTTATATGACAGTTATACGCCGATTGAAATTTCGTTTAATTTGGGCAAATTTTCCCAGAGTTACGCCCTTGATTATTAACAAACTTATATTTTGGCAATTTCATCAAAGTGTGCTTGCTTTCTGAAATCAACTTCCCTCACAATTTATATCCCCCGCTGGCCGAAAGGCCTGAATGGGGATTGTGTCATGGCGATGTCCGTCTGTCCGTCCGTCCATCCATCCGTTCATCAGAATTGCACCTCCGAATTGCATACTGCAATTTCGTTCAATTCAGTCACATTTTACCAGAGTTATGGCACAGTTGCCAGCGGGGGATATTGTGCTCTCAGAGCGATCTTGTGTTTTGTTTTGTTTTTTAATTAAGTGTGTGTCCTTGTCTTTGTTTATAGTTAGCTTTAGCATTATAACAGCCAAAATTAGCTTTGGATAATGCTAATAAGCCGTTATTGTTATTATTATTATTATTACTACTACTACATACTGTTACGACCCGGCTCAAGACCGTAACAAAAGAGGAGGACACGCATCTTTAACTGAGAAAACTCAAGGATTTATTTGAATAAACATAAACAAAACTTCAACTGAAGAAAAAGTTAAAGGCAAACAAAATAATGCAGCAAAATAACCCAAATCAAGAAGGCCCAAAAAGGACGGCTGCCACCTGTCGCTCTCTCTCTCTGATATCTGCCAAACTGATCTGATATCAAGGCTGAACCAGGTGAGACAGATCTCAGGTGGGAGGAGCCAACACAAAACAGGAAAACCAAACGAGCCCAGAGATTATAATTTTCATTGTTGACGACTCGGTGTTCTCAAGTGTACACCATGGTATTAAAGCAAGACAGCCTTTCGATTTCATAAAATCGATTAAATTTAGTTCGCTCTGAAATGTGGTCGTTGTGATATATCTTTATTTCTGTAATCTCATCTCATCTCATTATCTGTAGCCACTTTATCCTGTTCTACAGGGTCGCAGGCAAGCTGGAGCCTATCCCAGCTGACTACGGGCGAAAGGCGGGGTACACCCTGGACACGTCGCCAGGTCATCACAGGGCTATTTTGCTTTATTTAAAAATCATTTTTGACTTTTAAACAGCTAAATATAATAAGCTGTAGGCCAGGGGTTCTCAACCTTTTCTGCTATAAGGCCCATCTATTCATTCTTCTAACGAGTCGGGGCCCATTAAAAAAGATCCCCAATTATTTTGGCTTATCTGTTCTATTAGAATCTAATAATCTATTGTAAAGTGCATTAATGGGATGCGACATCACTCCCTGTTACAGATCTGAGCCCAGGAATTAAATAAATGCAATAAAAAGCATTTTTTTAATTGTAGGTATTGTATTTAAAACTGTATGGATGTGCCAGAAGCCAAACCCATGCATGCAGGGCATTCTCAGTCAAAATGGATTAATGATCCAAAAGTGGAGTCTGGTCCATTAACACAAGAACTTATTGCCATGCTTGTGTTCAGCAAACAAGCAAGTTATTAAAACCAAGAAGTGGATACAGAAACCACTCAATGGGATTAGATCCTTACACGCTAACAAAGAAGGATTTTTCCCTACAAGTTAGAAAATTATCCATCCGTTGAGTTCCCCGACATCTCAAACTACCTGGTGCTGCAGACATCGTGCTACACGGACACACAGATAAAAACCTGGAAGACCATGGAGGAGAACAACTGTTTATATGTGGCTGGGTTAAAGATCTGGGGATCAGGACACTACAAGATAGACGGATCTACAGTTGTGGTCAGAAGTTTACATACAGTGATATGAATGTCATCTTGGATCTGAATGTCATGGCAATATTTGGGCTTTCAGTAATTTCTTTGAACTGTTCTTTTTCTGTGGCAGAATGATTGTACAGCAAACAGCTTTAATTAAAAAAAAACAGAATTTGGTGCACAAGTTTTAATTTTCTTTGGGTTTTCTGAAATCAACACAGGGTCAAAATTATACATACAGGGTCAAAAAT
This sequence comes from Neoarius graeffei, assembly GCF_027579695.1. Taxonomy (NCBI): domain Eukaryota; kingdom Metazoa; phylum Chordata; class Actinopteri; order Siluriformes; family Ariidae; genus Neoarius; species Neoarius graeffei. The sequence goes on from NC_083571.1 coordinate 4,938,350, forward strand.
TTACATATGCTCACTTAGATTATTAATTCAGAGGTGCTGAAACTTCCAAAATGTCTCTTATCTTGCCAAGACCGAAGTCTCTTAACTTCCTGTTAGTGATCGTGATTGACTACAGCTGGTAGCTTCTCTGTGCCTTCATAAAAAGGGTTTGTTTACAGCACTCACTGGATTGACCAACACACAGTAAAATGGGAAAGTCCAAGGAGCTCGGTGCAGATCTGAGAAAGAGGATCGCAGATGTACACAACTCCGGACTGTCTCTTGGAGCCATTTCTAAACAACTGCAAATTCCAAGATCAGTTCAAACAATTGTATAAAAGTTATTGTGAGGTGTAGTCACTTTGCCAAGCCACTTTGCTTCAAGAAAACCCAAACTGTCACCCTCAGCTGAAAGGAAATTGGCTTGGATGGTCAGGAATAATCTGGGAACCACCATTACAGCCCTGCCATGAACTGGAAGCTGATGGATCACTGTCTACAGTTCAGATCACCATGGACTAAGAGGCTGCTATCCAATAAATAACCCCCTGCTCCAAAATTGACACCTTCAAGCTTAACTAAAATTTGAAGCTGACTACACACACAAAGAAAAAGCCTTCTGGAGGAAAGCTGTATAGTCAGAGATTGAGTTGTTTGGCCACAATGACCACCATGTACAGAGGGACACTGTACCAGCTGGTGGTGGTGGTAGGATCATCATGCTCTGGGGCTGTTTTGCTGCCAGTGGAACTGGTTCATTGCACAAAGTGAATGGAATAATGAAGAAGGAGGACGACCTCAGAATTCTTCAGCATAAACCATCAGAAACTTCAACACGACTTGGGACTTACAACAGGACAATGATCCCAAACACGCATCAGAGCTGGTTGTGGAGGATAAAGGAGGCAAACATTAAGCTTAAAGCAAGTCCTGACTTCAACCCTGTTGAAAATATATGGACCGTGCTTATAAGTCGAGTCCATGCCAAGAAAAAAAAAAAATTTAATTGAATTCTACGATGAAGAGTCGTGAAATATCCAACCAGAATTCTGCCAGAAGCTTGTTCATGGTAAACAAAAATATTTGTTCAAGGTCAATGTTGCGAAGAGACATTTTACCCAAATATTAGGTGTGCTGCATGTATAATTTTGACCCTGTGTTGATTTCAGAAAACCCAGAGAAAATTAAAACTTGTGCACCAAATTCTAGTGTTTTTTTTTTTAATTAAAGCTGTATGCTGTACAATCATTCTGCCACAGAAAAAGAACAGTTCAAAGAAATTACTGAAAGCCCAAATATTGCCATGACATTCATATCCAAGATGACATTCATGTCACTGTATGTAAACTTCTGACCACAACTGTAATGCAGGAAGAGTGTTTATTAGCAGGTGTGATATTTACAAAAACAAAATGAAAGCAGAGTATTTCAACATGGCGAGAAATGAATGGGATAATGCTAGTGATAATAATACTTCAAAGCCTCCGTGAAAACAGTGTCCTTATCTGCGCGTGCTGATTGCACTCAAGTCAGCATCAGGTGTTTCCCAGAACGTCCGGGGTCCTGCTCGAGCTGCGCCAGACTCAAATGCGTGTCAGTCAAGTGTTCGCCTGCTGTCTGATCACAACTTTTAGCTCACGTGTACTGTATATCGCCACCAAAACGCATCACGAGCTGTCGTGTGACTGCAGCTTAATGAAGCGGATGTGATGTCGGATGCAACCCAGCAATTGTATCCGACTACGAATAAAACTTGAAAAGAAAAAAAAAATCACGGCCCACTACATGATGCTTCACGGCCCAGTGGTAGATAAACACTGCTGTAGGCAACGTATTAGGAGGAAGAGGAGGTAAGGGCACCACCTCAGTGACAAGGTGCAGTCTACTATACTCTTCTTCTTCTTCTTCTTCTTTTTTCTGAGAGGCTACAACAAAAACACCTTATTGTGTGCTATTATTATTATTATTATTATTATTATTATTATTATTATTATGGCTGCTCCTGATTAGGGGTCGCCACAGCGGATCTTTCGTCTCCATTGCTCCCTGTCCTCCACATCCTTCTCTACCACACCTGCCACTTTCATGTCCTCTCTCACCACATCCATGTATCTCCTCTTTGGTCTTCCTCGTTTTCGTTTGCCTGGCAGCTCCATCCTCAACATTCTCCTTCGCACATGCTCTGCATCTCTTCTCAGGATGTGCCCGTACCATCTCAGTCTCATCTCTCTTAGCTTCAGTCCCAAGCTCTCCACATGATGTGCTCGTTCCAAGATCGAGCAATATTATTATTATTATTATTATTATTATTATTATTAAAGATATCTGAACATTGACTTGCACCATTACATCATGACCCCTCTCTTCTATTCTGGCATTGTGTGTGTGTTATTACAGGCCTGTGCTCAGTTCAGTGCGTCTGTAATAATTCTAGCTCATTATTATTATTATTATTATTATTATTATTATTATTGCGTCATTGTGTGTATTATGAGCATCAGATGTAAATCCGGCGGCTGATTGGAGCTGATCAGACAGAATAAAGGCGTAAACACGCAGCTCTGTAAACAGTCCTGAATGTAAACATCCGCTCTGGTGCATGATCATAACCCCATCCCTCTCACATCAGCCCATACTTACAGAAGATCTTCCAGCCCAGAAAAGCCGAATCCCTCAGGAGTGTTTCTGATCAGATGCCTTGAAATAATCCTCATGCACACGGAGCGCAGGCTGTTCACAGATTAGGGGCTCTTCATCATCATCATCATCATCATCATGGTGTGTAACGTAGTGTCAGCTGATTCACCAACACCCCCCCCCCCCCAAACGCCTCCTCACTAATGCGACTCCTACACACTAATCCTCTGAACTGAACATGGCCACGCCCATATTCACTCACTCACTTAAACAAACAAACAAACAAACAACATGTAACCAGTAAATATATATATATATATATATATATATATATATATATATATATATATATATATATATATATAATTATTATTATTATTATTATTAGTATTGTTTAAAAAAATAAATAAAATTAGGCACTCCAATTCTTTTCACAGCAAAATCATTTATTTACATTACATTTCCATATCTGACATACTACCATCATAATATAATATAATATAATATAATATAATATAATATAATATAATATAATATAATATAATATAATATAATATCAGTGTTTTCCCCAGAAAAAAATTAAAGCCCTAAATTCTGGCATGATAAAACACAGACAATTGAGCGCCAAAGGCGTGAAGTGAAACTGGGGGGTGCGGGGGCGTGGCTCCCCTGGAAAATTCTTTGAAAATCGATGCTCTCAGGCGCATTTTCAGGGTCTCTGATTTTCAGGGTCTCTGATTTTCAGGGTCTCTGAGAGGTTTTAGATCCATGATGATTATAGGATCGATTTTCCCAGTGTTTCAGTGATTTCTGACCTCAATAGTATTAATGTAAACACATTTGAAATTTCACCTTAAACTTCAACAGCAAGTTAAACTGTTTTGTTATCGATTACTGAGGTCTACGATCGACTGAAAATCTACAGGATCCCTTAATTATCTCTGATCGAGTCGTGTTGTAACAAAAATGTGCATGAAAATATGACCAGTGGTTTGCTCCGTCTTATGCAACCCAATGAAGAGACTCGATCATCACGACCTCCTGTTGATCACAAAGGGATCTGAACCGAAGACCTGCCACCTTAAAATAAGTCGCTGTATTACTATAACTGTAATGATTTAGAATGTTTCCGATGCAGTTACCATAATATATGTAGAACTAAGATGCACTGAAAAGAAAACTGCATATTATAAAGTTTACATTTTGGCACTTTATTAAATGGACTAGATTAAGATTAAAACGTATTTAAAGGGAAAGAAAATTTAATTTCTACAGTTTAAGTTTGCAGAAAGATTATGCACTTAGAAACACATTTCATGAAGGGAATTTGTCAAATGCAGCATAATTGTGAATAATAATAATAATGATGAGCGTATTCGGCAGTGTGACGTCACTGTGAGTCTTTAACAAAAGAATAATCCGGAGCCGCCTTCTGTTAAATGGGTCCCAGTGACGTCACACTGCCAAAACTGCTGATGATGATTATTTGAAACGATGCTGTATTTGACACATTTGGACAGCTTCACTTGGTGAGAGTTTATAAGCGCATAATCTTTCTGCAAACCCGAACTAATGGATTCAGTGTTCTGCTCCTGTAAAGCAGATGAATCCTCCTCGGCTTTTGGCCCAGTGTTGGGCAGCGCTCTCGCAGTCCGTCTCGCTGCCAGCCATGCTGATGAGGATTCATTTGTCCGGCGAGTCTCCTCGCTTATTAAAATCACTCGGCTTTGTCCGTCTGGTGCGGGACGACATCGGCAGCCAATGAGATCGCTTATAATGAATCGGAAACTTCCGGGATGTCTGACGTTTTCTTTCGATGTTTTTATTGGACGGTTTGAACACGTGATCTTGACGTAGCCAACAGATTACTGTGACAGAATCGACACAAACATCAGTCAGTCTGTAAACGGATGTGTTATCTGCTCTCCTGTGCATCTCGTTACTTGTGGGGAGGAAATTTAACGTATCGGTATAAATCTAAGCGTATCGGGCCCGACACACTAAAACACTTTGGGGAAAACCATGAATATATATACACTACCGTTCAAAAGTTTGAGGTCACCCAGACAATTTTGTGTTTTCCATGAAAAGTCACACTTTTATTTCCCACCATAAGTTGTAAAATGAATAGAAAATATAGTCGAGACATTTTTCTGGCCATTTTGAGCATTTAATCGACCCCACAAATGTGATGCTCCAGAAACTCAATCTGCTCAAAGGAAGGTCAGTTTTATAGCTTCTCTAAAGAGCTCAACTGTTTTCAGCTGTGCTAACATGATTGTACAAGGGTTTTCTAATCATCCATTAGCCTTCTGAGGCAATGAGCAAACACATTGTACCATTAGAACACTGGAGTGAGAGTTGCTGGAAATGGGCCTCTATACACCTATGGAGATATTGCACCAAAAACCACACATTTGCAGCTAGAATAGTCATTTACCACATTAGCAATGTATAGAGTGGATTTCTGATTAGTTTAAAGTGATCTTCCTTGAAAAGAACAGTGCTTTTCTTTCAAAAATAAGGACATTTCAAAGTGACCCCAAACTTTTGAACGGTAGTGTAATATAATATAATATTTGACCCTTTCGTCCCCAGATAAAATGATGACTGAAGGCTGTTCAAGGCAAATGAATGAATGAACCCTTTATTGTCACTGTACCAGTGAAATTGACCATCAACCTGTCCTTACACAGGGGAAGTAGGCAGAACAGGAAGACAGGGGAAAAAAAAAGAAATTACAGAGAACATGAGGAAAAGAGAGGAGAAAAAAAACACCCCCACTCTATGCTCCTGCGAGAGTACAGTGTGGGAACATTAAAAAACCTCAGCACATAAGCACAAAAAACCCCACAAGTACACTTTACAACATGACACAGGGCTTGGGGGGGCGATCAGGGGTGGGAGGGGGGAGGTAGAGGTAACCCAGTGCAAGCAAGCAGCCGTCCGCTCCTGCAGCCATGAGGGCGCTGGTCACGCACCCGCTTGTCACACTGGGGGTGAAAGCGGTGACCGCGGGAAGTGGGGGAAGGAATTATGAGAGAGACTCTAACAGCAGTGTTCTCCAGGGGAATTGTTGTCCCAGCAACAACCTTGGCCAAGACCAGTGCTGGCTTGGGAGCTGAAATAGATAAGATTGGAATTTCTTTGGTCTTAGCGAGCAGACGCATTCTTTTGCACGCCTACGCCGCATGTCCATGTCCATCTTGGTCTCCAGAACGATCTAATTTCCATTGCAAAGCAAATGAATCACAAGTGAGTCGAATCTTTGAATCAGTTCTTCGAGATGAACCGGCACGGGGTGTAGTGGTTAGCACTGTCACCTCACAGCAAGAAGGTCCGGGTTCGAGCCCCGTGGCCGACGAGGTCCTTTCTGTGCGGAGTTTGCATGTTCTCCCCGTGTCTGCATGGGTTTCCTCCGGGTGCTCCGGTTTCCCCCACAGTCCAAAGACATGCAGGTTAGGTTAACTGGTGACTCTAAATTGACTGTAGGTGTGAATGGTTGTCTGTGTCTATGTGTCAGCTCTGCGATGTACAGATAGGCTCTAGCTTGCCTGCAACCCTGTAGGACAGGATAAGCAGCTACAGATAATGGATGGATGAATCTTCTGCACAGGACAATCAGGTTTACTTTTAATTTCTCTTTTTTTAATCTCTAAAAAGTGGGAAGAACCAGAGACAAGCTCCATAAGTGAGGATTCATGAGTGTGGTGAGAGACAGTACAGATCATGGACCACACCCTCTGGAGATGCCCACTGGGACTCACTCACAGGCTCTGGTGAGATGATGATGATGATGATGAGCTAAAAGTTTTATTTATAGCCAGAGTCTGTCCTTCGAAATAATGTTTTAATAAAGTTTTTAACTGATGTTCAGAGACCATGTTTTTTTTCTTTTATAAATGGTCCAACGTCACACCATGATTACATCCAAGATTTCCAAATGTTCAGAGTTTTACAACATCTCACTTTCCTCCAACTGAACAAATTCTGTGTCACAGTGATGGAAAAAAAAAGATCAGGTCACAGAAGATGAATAAAAAAAGACATAGTTAAACTGATTCCTGTAAAATCATAGCGGGGTCGAATTCTTTTACAAATTTCAGTCCCAGGCTTGGAGTACTCGAGTCCGACTCGTGCCCTAATTTTAAGGACTTGTGACTTGAGCGCCGATGACTGGGACTTGTGCATTCATCAACTGCATTCGGACTCGTAAATTGAAGACTCCGATTTTTTCTTTATTTTTCTGTAACATGCCATAATAATTTGGCATAAGATATTCATATTTATATCTACATTAATTTTATACTAATTTTGCACAAGAGAAGAGAATGCACATTCACCTGTTCATACGTCTTGTTCAGGAACAAACTAACGTTAACGGCGCTAAAATGCCTGGAGAGAACGCCCCGAGGATTGTCCACTTTGCTTATACGGATTTCTCGTGCAGTAGAAGAACTATCGAGGAGACGATGGGGACAACCTTGAACTTCAATCGTCATTTGGCGAGACTCCACCCAGAGAAGGAAGTGACATGCTATGTTCATTGCACTGTTGATAGTGGGCGGGGCTTGCTTGCTGAGCGATGAAGTAGCTAGTGTTAACCCTCTCTCATGTTATTTGCCCTGTTGATAGTGGGCGGGGCTTGCTGAGCGATGAACAAGCTTTTTATCTGTAGCCTGTTAACTAAAATGAGGCAGTTGAGCAGGAACGTTAGTCCAACACAGTCGCAGAGACGCTTTCACATAAAGGCAGCAACAGACACCGTCACATGATGCGGGTGGAGTCTTGTTCTCGGACTCGAGGTTTAGTGACTCAACTCCAACACTGTTTCAGTCAAATTGTAATGATTTAAAATCAACACTATCTCAGTGCAAATGAAGGAATAAATACAGAATTCAAACAAGCCAAGAATTTGATTTTGCCCCAGACAGACATTTATATTTATATCTATATTCAACAGTATTACAATTAATAAAAGAACATTACATTATACCATCACCGGCCACTTTATTCTTCACGTGCAGCAGTAAAAGACCTCGGAGTGATTACTCACCCCAGTCTTTCATTCGAAACTCACATTGATAACGTTACCTGGATAGCTTTCTTTCATCTCAGAAATATTGCTAAGATAAGAAATTTAATATCACTACGTGACGCGGAAAAACTAGTCCATGCTTTCGTTCCCTCCAGGTTGGATTATTGTAATGCCTTACTGTCTGAATGTTCCAATAAGTGCATAAACAAGCTCCAGTTAGTTCAAAATGCAGCAGCAAGAGTCCTTACTAGAACTAGAAGACATGACCACATCACGCCTGTCTTATCCACACTGCATTGGCTCCCAATCAAATTTTGTATCGATTATAAAATACTACTATTGACCTTTAAAGCACTGAATGGTCTCGCACCACAGTACCTGAGTGAACTTCTGCTCCTCTATGACCCGCCACGCCTACTTAGATCAAAAGGTGCAGGCTATCTGCTGGTACCTCGTATAGTGAAGGCTACATCAGGGGGCGGAGCCTCTTCTTACAAAGCCCCACAGTTATGGAACAGCCTTCCAAGTAGTGTTCGGGAATCAGACACAGTCTCAGTGTTTCAGTCTCGGCTGAAAACATATCTTTTTAGTCAAGCCTTTTGTTAATGGTGTTTATGAGGTAAAGGAGGAGATCTGGAGGATCCTCAGACAGAGTGTTTTGGTAAACTGGGATGTATGGATGTTGTCAGTCCCCACTCGCTTGCTCACTCGAGTTTGTTGACGGTGTAGTGGCTGCTGCTTTATGTCCCGGGGCCCCTCATGCCTGTGTTACCTTCTGACTCTCCCCTTTTAGTTATGCTGTTATAGTTAGTTGCCGGAGTCCCTGCTTGTACTCAGTGCAATATGTATACTGTTCCTACTTATTCAGGTGGTATTGGGCATACCTAACAACCTGTGTTTTCTCTCCCCCAAATCTGTCCCTCTGAGTTACATGTCGGTCCTGGGATTGAGATGCTGAACCTCTTCTGCTCCTCGGACCTGCCTGATCCATCCTGGTGCCCTGTGTCTGGTCGGAGTCTCATTGCATCGCTCCTGTAGAGGACGGCCCCATATGGACAGTTGAAAGTCACACCTGGAAGACGCTCTGGACTCTTACAGTAAAGCTTTTATGGCTGAGGACTACAGTTGACTTGCTAACTTTAGGACTGCAGTTGTCATGAACAGTTTTTCACTCAAGTTTCCATCAATGAAGAGTTTATAACATCAACGGAACTGACTTCATGTTAAAACTGCTAATGTTATAGTCATGTTGTCTGTTGTTGCCCAAATGAGGATGGGTTCCCTTTTGAGTCTGGTTCCTCTCAAGGTTTCTTCCTCATGTCATCTGAGGGAGTTTTTCCTTGCCACCGTCGCCACAGGCTTCATCATTGGGGATAGATTAGGGATAAAATTAGCTCATGTTTTAAATTCTGTAAAGCTGCTTTGCGACAATGTCTACTGTTAAAAGCGCTATACAAATAAACTTGACTTGACTTTATTAGGAACATCCACCCATCCATCCATCCATCCATCCATCCATCCATCCATCCATCTGCTGCTTGATGCGGTTCTAAGAGCTTCAGCTAACGTTCACAATGTTCAAACATCAGAATGGGAAAAATTGTGAAATCAATGTTTGTGTGACTTTCTTTCACTGTGGGTGGTATGGGTGTTGGTTTGTGCCAGATGACTATTTTTGGTTTGAGTATTTCAGAACCTGCTGATCTCCTCCTGGGGTTTTTACACACAACAGTCTTTGCACAGAATGGTGCGAAAAACAAAAAACATCGAGTGAGTAAGTGAGAGAGCAACAGTTCTGTGGATGGAAAGTAAACAAACGCTTTGTTGATAAGAGAGGGTCAGAGATCAGAAAATGGACAGATTTGAAGTGGTTCGAGCTTTTTTTTTTTTTTGCCAGGACGATATAGTAACTCATATAATCACTCTTTACAGCCGTGGTGAACAGAAAAGCATCTCAGCATGCAACAGAAGAACACATTGGGTTCCACTCCTGCAGCCGAGAACAGGGATCTTAGAATCAACAACAACAAGAAGAGGTTCCTATTAAAGTGGCCAGTGTGTGTGTGTGTGTGTGTGTGTGTGTGTACAGTGTAATGCTGTTACATTTTTAACAAGGCGTTTGAGGTTTTGTTTTTTGTTTTTTTTAAATCGTTCCGGCGACTGTTCAGTATGGCACTAGGTGACTTTTCACCCTAGAACCTTGACTTCAGGTGATGGAGCTTCTCAGAGACATCATGAGCTCACTGTCAAATTCAGTCCGCTGTTTAAAACCTGGCGGTGAACTTTTCACTCACTGGCCACCGGGATTTGCCAAGTGGGGACGTTCCCTCTGCTGCTCGGGACATCAATGTTGGGGTCGTCATCCACCTGGTAGCACTTCCCCAGGTTCTTGATGATGTTGAAGTTATAGCGAGCTGTCTCTGTGATGCTGTTCTCCAGAAGCCAGCCTTCTGACTCAGAGTCAGGGTTTCCTAACTTCAGCACGTTCTCCATGGAGGTCTGCAGGTAACGGACTCCTGTGAGCACAGCCAGCTTTAGAACACAGAAGAAAAGAAGAAGAAGAGAAGAGTGATATGAAGATCAGAAGTAGATGTGGACATCTGAAAATCAGGTCCACTGAAAGGCTCATCACGTTTCTCTGGGGTTCTTTGAGTGGTTAAAGATTCTAGTTTGCTAAATACTTGGAGAGCAACACTATTAGTGATTTTCGACCAACAGGGAACGGGTTCTTGAATCAGTTCCCTTCAGGATTCTTTCAACCTTGGTGCCAATGAGTGAACCAGCCCATTTTTCCTCAAGTTTTAAGCAGAACCCTTGGAATCAGCTCTTTGCAGCTTGAGGTCATGTGCTTGGATACCGCATAGCAACACGAAAGTCAAAACAAAACCCTCGACAAAGTCAAGCACCAAAATTTCAGCAGTTTATCAAATTTAATCTCTTTCCTTTTCTAGAAGTTATCTACGTTTACTTTCAGCTCATTTTTACAGAAACAAAAACGATTTTATCGCGAAGGTATTGACTTTCAACGGACGTCGTTTGGATCTTCGCGGCCAAACAACAACATGGCGACTTTGCAATCGCAAAAAAAAAAAAAAAAAACTTGTGAAAGCACTGATTTTAATTCTAACAGCTCAAACAAAGCAGCTCCATAATAAAAGTTTTCAAGGTATATCGTTGTTTTTGGAAAGTTTGGCTCCATCGTAAAGACATAATCGAACAATTTACCGCAATGATGATGACACCAAGCTCAGCTTCCCTCCTCCTCTCAGCTCTTTCCTGTTTATCAGCTGTGTGTGTCTATGTGACAAATAAATGCTTCTAAATTGAAAAATCGAATCGGAAATTTTCTGGAACCGTGCGATTTTTACTGCCAACAAAATCCGCAAATCAACAAACAGACTTCACTTTTATGAAGTTTAAATCTCATTCAGCGAGATAACGCATACACAGGACTAACACAGATGCTATGAAACAATCCCGTTGCCATAGCTATGCGATTCGTGCTGTCTAAAAAAAGATCGCTTTTCTCAGTGAATAAAAACGAACAAAAGCACGTCACATAAAATGATCAATGAGCTATCGATGTGCTGTAATAAGTTCATATTATCATCATCGTGGTAAACTGTTCGATTATGTCTTCAAGATAGAGCCAAACTTTACAAAAACAGCTAGAGCGGCAGCTACAATTATCGACACCTGAACGATCTTTTGGCCGTTGCAAAAGTAGAAAAATACATAAATTGTGCATGAATAATTACTCAAACTTCCACTGGAAAAAAAAAATGAGTTGATTCCTGATTACTTAGCATATCAGATCATGTGACACCGTTCCACAATTATCAGCACCTTTGTCCACAGTTATTGACACCGTTCCACAATTATCAACATCCAGATAATTATTTATAAAAAATATAATTGGTATGTGGTATTGAGTTAACAAAACATAGTTTTTATTTAAAATTTGTTTTCCATAGAATTATATTTCGTACAAAATATCTTTTATATAAATATACGGATGTCGGTGTTTACGTAAATGAGGAAGTAATTCTAATGTTTGTAAACAAATGAACTGATAATGTTTAACCTGCATCAGAAAATCTTTTTGTTCCACTTTCTCAGTATTTTTGTACAACCCCAATTCCAAAAAAGTTGGGACAAAGTACAAATTGTAAATAAAAACGGAATGCAATAATTTACAAATCTCAAAAACTGATATTGTATTCACAATAGAACATAGCCAACATATCAAATGTCGAAAGTGAGACATTTTGAAATTTCATGCCAAATATTGGCTCATTTGAAATTTCATGACAGCAACACATCTCAAAAAAGTTGGGACAGGGGCAATAAGAGGCTGGAAAAGTTAAAGGTACAAAAAAGGAAGAGCTGGAGGACCAAATTGCAACTCATTAGGTCAATTGGCAATAGGTCATTAACATGACTGGGTATAAAAAGAGCATCTTGGAGTGGCAGTGGCTCTCAGAAGTAAAGATGGGAAGAGGATCACCAATCCCCCTAATTCTGCGCCGACAAATAGTGGAGCAATATCAGAAAGGAGTTCGACAGTGTAAAATTGCAAAGAGTTTGAACATATCATCATCTACAGTGCATAATATCATCAAAAGATTCAGAGAATCTGGAAGAATCTCTGTGCGTAAGGGTCAAGGCCGGAAAACCATACTGGGTGCCCGTGATCTTCGGGCCCTTAGACGGCACTGCATCACATACAGGCATGCTTCTGTATTGGAAATCACAAAATGGGCTCAGGAATATTTCCAGAGAACATTATCTGTGAACACAATTCACCGTGCCATCCGCCGTTGCCAGCTAAAACTCTATAGTTCAAAGAAGAAGCCGTATCTAAACATGATCCAGAAGCGCAGACGTCTTCTCTGGGCCAAGGCTCATTTAAAATGGACTGTGGCAAAGTGGAAAACTGTTCTGTGGTCAGACGAATCAAAATTTGAAGTTCTTTATGGAAATCAGGGACGCCGTGTCATTCGGACTAAAGAGGAGAAGGACGACCCGAGTTGTTATCAGCGCTCAGTTCAGAAGCCTGCATCTCTGATGGTATGGGGTTGCATTAGTGCGTGTGGCATGGGCAGCTTACACATCTGGAAAGACACCATCAATGCTGAAAGGTATATCCAGGTTCTAGAGCAACATATGCTCCCATCCAGACGACGTCTCTTTCAGGGAAGACCTTGCATTTTCCAACATTGCAATGCCAAACCACATACTGCATCAATTACAGCATCATGGCTGCATAGAAGAAGGGTCCGGGTACTGAACTGGCCAGCCTGCAGTCCAGATCTTTCACCCATAGAAAACATTTGGCGCATCATAAAATGGAAGATACGACAAAAAAGACCTAAGACAGTTGAGCAACTAGAATCCTACATTAGACAAGAATGGGTTAACATTCCTCTCCCTAAACTTGAGCAACTTGTCTCCTCAGTCCCCAGACGTTTACAGACTGTTGTAAAGAGAAAAGGGGATGTCTCACAGTGGGAAACATGGCCTTGTCCCAACTTTTTTGAGATGTGTTGTTGTCATCAGGGGTTAAATTGGGATTGGTTATGTGGGGGGGCTCTGCCTCGTACCCGCCGCCCTGCCCCAATATACTTTTTGGAAAATAACCCTCTAATTTGATAACCATATCATATTGCACAGAGATATACACCTTATCTGTGTGTTGTAGGCCTATGTGTGTCTTGTAGTGCCCCCCCTACACATTATGGCAGTTTGAATGTAGATTGGTTGGCCAATGTAACAGATTGTACAGGTTGTTGTACATTGGTTTGAAGGAAATGATTAGTGGGGGGTCTGGGGGTCCTCCCCCAGAAGTTTTTTATTATCATACATGTTATTTGCTGAATTCTGGTGCATTTTAATAAGTTGTTAGCTGACTTTACAGAGGTAGGTTGAGCAATATCATGTTAAATCTTGTCACATGCCTACAGGTGAAAAATGTGAAGGAGAAATGTTCAGTGAGAAAATTTGAAGGCTTGCACAATCTTAAACAAAAACAGTTGATTTATTTTGGAGGATAAATGTTAAATATGCCAAAACACTGTCAGTCAAATTGTCAATCAAATATATTCATGCAGTGAATGCACCCAAATACAAACAACACTATAACACTGGAAGCATTTATTATTATTGTTATTATTATGTATTCAATTATTTATTTGGCATGTGGTGCTTTTTGTATTGTCTAGATTAGAACATACATAAGATGAGCATATTATAGCAGCAAAATAGAAGCACAATCATTTGAATGCAGCAAAAGTTTTGCTGCATTCAAATGATTGTGCTTCTATTTTGCTGCTATAATATGCTCATCTTATGTATGTTCTAGACAATACAAAAAGCACCACATGCCAAATAAATAATTGAATACATAATAATAACAATAATAATTACACTAATAATAGGATCGTATGCAGGTAAAAGGGGAGACGGTGTACGGAGAAAATTATAAACAAGTCACAACGCTGAAACACAAGCCCAAAAACCCGCAAACCACGACTTCTGATTTTTTTTTAAAGCGAGCTCACAAAAAAAGAAACCCCAAAGTCACTTATAAAAAGCGGAATTGGCAACCCACGCAGTGTTCCAGAAACCAGAATCTCTGATCGCAAGTTCTGTTCTAAATAGCTTTGACAGGTCGTCTTGTTATCAGGAAAACTATGATCTATCTCATAAAAGTCATGGGTTTATTGATTAATAAAACGATATTTAATTATTCAGAACTGAAAATCGTGAAAAGGGTTTGTTGCTTTTGATGTGTGCGTGATCATATGCCATCCGCTCCGAGCTTATGTGCCGGGGCTCAGCCCCGGACAGCCCCGGCCCAATTTAACCCCTGGTTGTCATGAAATTTAAAATCACCTAATTTTTCTCTTTAAATGATACATTTTCTCAGTTTAAACATTTGATATGTCATCTATGTTCTATTCTGAATAAAATATGGAATTTTGAAACTTCCACATCATTGCATTCCGTTTTTATTTACAATTTGTACTTTGTCCCAACTTTTTTGGAATTGGGGTTGTAGATCACATTTTGTTCATCATTCGTTGTTGTTTGTATTAATTTCTAGTTTTGTCGTTTACCAATAAATGTCAACAGGAAATCGAGATTGTAACCACATGAACATCCAGGTCAAAGGTCGCATGTCATTCCTCGAACCCAAATATAAAATGTCTCCTGATATTGTAATATGTGGTAGATATTTACAACAAACTGCAAAATAAATATATATATTTTCTGAACGGAATAGAAAAATCTGAATATTTCAAGCATGTAATTTTTTATATGCTCGGAATTTAATTCTGCTCTAATTCTATTTATTGCAATCGGATTCCAAATACTCTATAAACATTCCATTCTGTTATGAATCAGAAAAAAAAAATTATAAAATCACAGCACTTTTATTTTTTTAAAGTACTTCATTGTTCTACTTCAGCAATGTTACACAAAGATCGATCCATAACAGTTGTAAATGTCCCTTAATCCCACAGGGTGTCGATAACGGTGGACACCGTTAGTGGAAAGCGATCACTATTATTGACACCTCACGTGAGCGACTTCTCAAACGCGCGTTTAGATACAAAATGGCGGCTGTCGAATGAAAGAGTGAGAAACAAAGTAGGGTTGGATGAGGAGATCATGAAATATCGGTGAATTTGATCAGTAAAAACATATCCATGATCTTTCCACCATGCTTACCTGCGATGATAACGTCCGGGTTTTCCGAAAAATTGCTGATCGTGCTGAAAAAATTCCATCTCAGGTAACGAGCTGTGTCATCAGATGACAAGCTCAAAGGGCTAGGCGGGTCTTCTGGTTGATTAATTAACCAATAATAACTGTTGGAACTGAAACTCAGCTTTGTAAAATTGTTTTTTATTGGTAAATCTGAAAAGGTGATAATTGTAGCCGCCGCTCTATATACCTTGAAAAATTTTATTATGGAGCTGCTTTGGTTGAGCTGTTAGAATTAAAATAGGTGCTTTTACAAGTTTTTTTTTTTTTTTGGTGTACGTACTGTATATATACCTTGTGAAGTCTCCATGTCATTGTTTGGCCACGAAGATCTAAACGCTGTCCGTTGAAAGTCAACGCCTTCGCTGTAAATTTTTTTTTCCTGTACAAATGAGTCGAAAGTAAACGTAGAAAAGGAACACGATGAAGCGCTACAAACTGCTGAAACTTTTGTGCTTGACTTTGTCAAGTCGAAGGTTTTGTTTCCCTGAAGGCTTGCTCTCCAAGCACGTGACCTTGAGCTGCAAAGAGCTGATCAAGGATGTGTCATGAACAGAGGGCGTGGCACAGTGAACAATGAGCGTGAACAGTCGCAGGAAGATAGCGGAGCATCTTCCTTATTGTTTAATAACAATAAACCTTCAGAATGAATACAAAGCTCCAATGTTCGACAAAAACACAAATTGTCACTCTAATGTTCTGAATTGTACTCCATGACTAGCCTGGGCCCGCCCATCCTAAGTGTGACGCAACACGAGGGCCTGTTGCGAGCTTAGTCTGGCCAGGCAAGCTATCTACAGCTCTTCCAAGCTCCCGAAAAATCGGGAACCAATCAACTTTGAGCATCTCCAACGGCCCTGGGTAGAGGCGTGTTCAAGGCACTGACGTAGTAGAACTGCAACCGGAAGCCATAGATTGTTTACAGAATCTATCCCGGAAGCGCTTCATTCACGAATGCTGTATTGAAAGCATTCAACGGGAAGTTCTCATTGAAAACGGAGCAAAGAGCAGCCCTGGAGGTATTTACTGAAAGGAAGGATGTTTTCGCCTTGCTTCCGACCGGCTTCGGTAAAAGTTTAATAATAGGATGTCTATGGTTTAATCTACCAGTTAGCCCCGTCGCGTCGCATACGTCAGAGGAAAGAGTGATGTGATTGGTTTAAGCTTCGTCACAGCCTTTTCTGGCTTCGACCAGTAGCAAACTGAGGCATTTCAGGGAGGCGGGTCAACCACGGGCTCTGGGAAACGGTTGGGCTTAATATCTTGGCCAGATCAATAGCTCGTAGAGCTTTGCAGTCGCGTTAGCCAGACTACTCCATGACAGCTTTTTTAGCACTGTGCACCAATACCTCACGAGGCTGCATGTCACAGCAAGTGTCTGTGTTGATCTTGCCGGAGTGCCCATTCAGAATCTTTTCAGTCGCTACTGAAAGTTGCTCAGGTGGAAATACGCGTTTCAAACAAAATGTTACTTCCCGGTTGGCGGGATTCTCGCAATGCGGTGTGCACATGATCAGAAGTGGAACGAAGTCTCGCTACCACAAGATAACGTGCGATTTCATAAGACTCTTTACTGGCTGTTTGTGCTTTCTGTGGTGTACAGTACGTTTGTAAATGTTATGCGCTCTTTTATAATCATGGGAATTGATTATAGCTCTAAATAAATATTGAAGTTTTTTTAAAGAATCCGTATAACTTTATTTGTACGCCCGTATACTACGTTTATTGATTCAAATCCGTATAAAATACGGACATTCCGTATAGGTTGACATGTATGGATGTTTCTTGTTCCATTGCTGCACTCCGCTTCCTCTCCAAACTAATGACACGCCCACTGATATCATCATGGTTCACAGCTGTCTTTTGGTTCCAGCTGGGAACCGACTTTTCAGGTCCCAAACCAATTTATTTTGGGTTGAAATGCTCTGAAAGGTTCAGAACCAGAAAAGAACCTGTTTCCTGTTGAAGGAAAAGGGGTATGTTTTGGGTTCTCCACTAGAACCTTGAAGGGTTTCCAAGAGGAAAAAACTGAAGAACCTGTTTAAGTGCTCAATGGAAGCACTCTTCTCTGTCGAAAATAATGTGAGTAATGAATAAGGAATAAAATGAATTAGTTCCTGTTGTCATTTCCTGTTCCTGTTAGAGCAGATATTCCCTCACCAGCCTTCTATTAACATCAAATAAACATCTTATTCCATTTCAACAATTATACATGTTCTTTTTTTTTTTTTTAATCCCATTTATATGGAGCATCCACCATATGAACAAGCTATTACTATGGAAACGACGTATTAGAACAAGCGTGTTAATCAGCATTAATCAACACCTTCTGAGCTGATTTGTGAAATGAAAAATGAAATTCAACAATGTTGTAGATGAACGCTGAGCGACTGATGTGCATCAGACCTCAAAGAGCCAGATGATGAGCACGATGAAGCCGATGGACTGCATGATGTGGGTGTAGTAATCCAGCAGCGCGTGCCTGCAGCCCTTCTGGTTCAGGTTCAGTTCCTCCGTCTGATAGTGGTAGTTGTAGTGCGCAGAGCTGTTGGTGATTTGGTGCTGGATGCAGGGCCGAGGGGAGAACACGTTACAACAGCTGAAGGGCACGCCGTCCAGGAGGTACTTCCCCTCCACGTTGCTTCTCTGTCGACTTACAGGAAGAGGAAGTAGGAGGTGATCATTTGGTTTTGATGGACCTGAGGTAGGTGGAACTCATTTCTGTGGAATTTCAGATCTGACGCTCAGGGAGCTTTCACACACATTAGTCTGGGTTTGTCGAGTCTGATTCAGAGGGAAATTGAAAACTGATTTGGTTTGTTTGCTGTAAAGAAACACTAAATGAATCAAAAGAATGAATCAAATGAATCAATTCCCCTTTGATTCAGAAACCAAACCAAAGTGCAAATGAATCATCTCATCTCATTATCTCTAGCCGCTTTATCCTGTTCTACAGGGTCGCAGGCAAGCTGGATCCTATCCCAGCTGACTACGGGCGAAAGGCGGGGTACACCCTGGACAAGTCGCCAGGTCATCACAGGGCTGACACATAGACAACCATTCACACTCACATTCACACCTACGCTCAATTTAGAGTCACCAGTTAACCTAACCTGCATGTCTTTGGACTGTGGGGGAAACCGGAGCACCCGGAGGAAACCCACGCGGACACGGGGAGAACATGCAAACTCCACACAGAAAGGCCCTCGCCGGCTCCGGGGCTCGAACCCAGGACCTTCTTGCTGTGAGGCGACAGCGCTAACCACTACACCACCGTGCCGCCCGCAAATGAATCAAAATAATCAATTTTGTTTTGATTCAGAAAACAAACCACCCTAAAGTGCAAATTAATCAAAAATAATCGATTTCCCTTTGATTGAGAAAACAAATTGAAGTGCACATGAATCAAAAGAATCAATTTCTATTTGAGTCAGAAAACAAACCAATCAAAAGAGCAAATTAATCAAAAGAATCAGTTTCCCTTTGATTCAGAAAACAAATCAAATGCAAATGAATTAAAATAATAAATTTCCCTTTGGGGCGGCACGGTGGTGTAGTGGTTAGCGCTGTCACCTCACAGCAGGTCCTGGGTTCGAGCCCCGGGGCCGGCGAGGGCCTTTCTGTGTGGAGTTTGCATGTTCTCCCCGTGTCCACGTGGGTTTCCTCCGGGTGCTCCGGTTTCCCCCACAGTCCAAAGACATGCAGGTTAGGTTAACTGGTGACTCTAAATTGAGCGTAGGTGTGAATGTGAGTGTGAATGGTTGTCTGTGTCTATGTGTCAGCCCTGTGATGACCTGGCGACTTGTCCAGGGTGAACCCCGCCTTTCACCCGTAGTCAGCTGGGATAGGCTCCAGCTTGCCTGCGACCCTGTAGAAGGATAAAGCGGCTAGAGATAATGTGATGTGTGTGTGAATTTCCCTTTGATTCAGAAAACAAAGCAACCCAAAGAGCAAATGAATCAATAGAATCAATTTCCTTCTGATTCAGAAACCAAACCAAGCCAAAAGGCAAATGAATCAAAGGAATCAATTCCCATTTGATTCAGAAACCAAACCAAATCAAAGTGCAACTGAATCAAAATAATCAATTTCCTTCTGATTTCTAAATCAAATCAACTTGCAAATGAATCAATAGAATACAATTCCATTTGATTCAGAAATCAAACAAAAGAATAAATTAATCAAAATAATCAGTTTCCCTTTGATTCAGAAAACAAACCAAAGTGAAAATGAATCAAAAGAATCATTTTCACTATGATTCATACTGTAGAAGCAGACTAACAGGTATGGAAAGCCCCCTTCTTTTGCATTAAAAAAAAATATTTTACCTTTTTAAATTTTGTATTTTAACTGTATTTTTTAACCAATATCAGTGCTTTTCTTTTTTATTCAATTTGGTAGTTTTTTTAATAATTTTATTAGCTTGATGATGTTATTTGAACTTTTGTACAGCATTACTGACTTCTCTTTAGTTTAAAACCAGAAGGAGTCAGAAAGTGTTTCCAGAAGAACTGTAGATCTGTTAAACATCTGAAGAACCACTAAGCAGCATTCTTTATTTCTAAATAAATAAATAAATAAATAAATAAGGAAGCTGGTTCTACTCACTCCACCACTTCACTGCTGGTCATGTCCAGGTACCGGTTACTGACCCACTGGATGTGGAACCAGTCTCTAAACCCATCATTTCCACAGCACTGGAACTGGATCTGCAGGAGATCAACGATCTGCTTGATGTAACAGCGCCCGGGCTTATCCGTGTCCTTGTAGTAGCGCATGGCATCCCGTAGACCCCAAAACAGAGCTGCTTCCAGATCTCTGCGCATGGTGTAGCACATCAGAGCTTCCACCAGGATGCAGAAGGTGAAGAAGAAGGTACAGATGATGTACGGTAGCATGATGATCTTCCAGTGCAGGAACTTGTCGGCATCCACGCAGTCGTAGCAGATCTTCCCACCCAGGAAGTTGATGCTGCAGGCGGCCAAGCCCACAGCGATCAGCATGTTTGGCACAGAATGGATCTCGTCGGTCATGAGCTCTCGTCTCTTCCGGATCTCCACTTTTAAGAAAAGGCCCAAGCTGAAGAGGACGAGGCCCGTAAACACAGAGACCCAGTTGAGCACCCACAGAGCCTGGGCCAGCTTGTCTCGACTTGTCTTAGTGAAGGTCACCTTTAGGACCGCCATTTTATTAGGAATATTAGGGCAGCAGGTCTGGGGGGAGAGGGTGGAGATACCAGTGGGGGAGCGGGTTATTACTAGAGGCCACTCGTAATCAGATTAGTTGAGGTATTTTTATTCTTCTCCATGATGGCCTGAGCTGCACTAAAACCAAGATGGAGGAAACACAAGAGCAAATAGAAGAACATACTCAGTGTCATGCTGTTATTGGAAAATAATCGACGACAGTGTGATGTGATGAAGCAGATTACCGATACCCACCAGAAGGTGATTATTTTCCTAGAACAGCATGCTACTGAGAAACTGTCAAATGTCCTGAAGATACTGGAAAAGTTATGACCTTACCACATCGCTTAATTTTCCTGGTGCTCATATTCTCCTTTCACAAGATAGATCCATATAGGCACATGACTTTCAGATGTATTAATATCCCCTTTTCACGCCGGTCATTATTGATATATGTTCAGGTGAGTACAGAGAGATGGACAGAGCACTGGCCTCCTTCTGACCCACGTAATCGGCTTATCATCAAGACTTAAAGGAAAAGTGCCAGACTGCCTCGACCAAGCAGAGTTCAGAAGGAGTGTTTCCCTGCCTGTAAATTCCAGATAGAGATGTGCAATAATCAGGATTTACAACCCCAGTTCCAAAAAAGTTGGGACGCTGTATAAACCATGTTTGAAATGAACATTAACCAAAGCTCTTGATTTGTATCTGCGTGATTAGATGCATTAAGGGATTGGCTGATTAGAGAACCACATCAAACAGCAGGTGGGTGTAGGGGTATTTCTAATAAACTGCCTTCTTGATATCAAACAGCTGTTTTGATAACTTTCAGTCAGGATTTTGTGCCAATCACAGCACTGAAACAGCGCTGATTAAAGTTATAAATAACATACGTCTTAATACTGATGCAGGCAAAACATCGGTCCTAGTGTTACTGGACCTCAGTGCAGCTTTTGATACTGTTGATCACAACATACTGCTATATCGACTTGAACACTGGGTTGGGTTGACTGGTAAAGTTATCAATTGGTTAAAATCATACTTAAAAGATAGAAGCTTCTTTGTTACCATGGGAAATTGTACCTCAACATCAATGTCCTTGACCTGTGGTGTCCCCCAGGGGTCGATCCTTGGACCATTACTATTCAACCTTTGCATGCTCCCACTTGGACAAATTATCAAGAACAACTCAATTTTGTATCACTGCTATGCAGATGATACCCAAACTTATTTTACTCTATCACCTAATAATTACGCCCCCCTTGAATGTCTCTACCAGTGTATCGACCAAATCAACAACTGGATGTCACAAAATTTTCTCCAGCTGAACACAGATAAAACAGAAGTAATTCTATTTGGGAAAAAAAGATGAAAGACTCAGGATTACCACTATTCTTGGCACAAAGGGGATTAAAACAAAAGATATGGTTAAAAATCTTGGTGTTTTCATTGACAGCGAGCTAAACGGGCGGCACGGTGGTGTAGTGGTTAGCGCTGTCACCTCACAGCAAGAAGGTCCAGGTTTGAGCCCTGTGGCCGGCGAGGGCCTTTCTGTGCAGAGTTTGCATGTTCTCCCCGTGTCCGCGTGGGTTTCCTCCGGGTGCTCCGGTTTCCCCCACAGTCCAAAGACATGCAGGTTAGGTTAACTGGTGACTCTAAATTGAGCGTAGGTGTGAATGTGAGTGTGAATGGTTGTCTGTGTCTATGTGTCAGCCCTGTGATGACCTGGCGACTTGTCCAGGGTGAACCCCGCCTTTCGCCCGTAGTCAGCTGGGATAGGATCCAGCTCGCCTGCGACCCTGTAGAAGGATAAAGCGACTAGAGATAATGAGATGAGATGAGATGAGCGAGCTAAACTTTGACAGTCACATGAAAGCAATCACTAAATCGGCATTTTATCACCTAAAAAAACATTTCCAAACTAAGAGGACTTATGTCAAAAAATGATCTGGAAAAACTGATACATGCCTTCATCTCTAGTAGGGTTGATTACTGCAATGGCCTTTTCACAGGCCTGCCAAAAAAGACCATCAAACGACTTCAGCTGGTTCAAAATGCAGCGGCTAGGGTTCTAACACGAACAAAAAGAACAGAGCACATTACTCCAATTCTAAGGTCCCTTCACTGGCTTCCAGTAAGCTACAGAATTGACTTTAAAGCATTGCTGCTGGTGTACAAATCTCTAAATGGTACAGGGCCCAATTACCTCTCTGATATGTTGCAGCGGCCTAACCCAATCAGATCTACCAGATCAAAACAGAAAAATTTACTGTTAAAACCTGTTGTTAAAACAAAGTGTGGTGAAGCAGCTTTTAGCTACTATGCAGTACAGCTATGGAACCAACTGCCAGAGGACATTAAAAATGCTCCTGCTGTTGGCAGCTTCAAATCTAGACTAAAGACCAAGCTGTTTTCAGATGCTTTCTGCTAACTGATAAATATCATCATCTTTACATGGTTTAAACTTTACTTAACTTTTACAGTCTTTGCATGTTTTAAACTTTACTTAACTGTTATTCTATTTTATTCTGCTGTTTTTACTGAACTTTCTCTCTTCTTCCCCCTTTATTTTATGTAATTTTATTTTCTATTGTTTACTGTTTTGCCTTTACCTCTGTAAAGCACATTGAACTGCCACTGTGTATGAAATGTGCTATATAAATAAACTTGCCTTGCCTTGCCAGTGAGGGTATACTGTTGCATTTGTCCATGATGTAAACTGCAGCACCAAGTTGGCATCAGTTGTGAAAAAAAATACAGGTTGGAAGAATGTATGTGGAAATCTGGTACCTTTCCCCTTATCAAAATTTTCTGAGTTTTGTCAACAGTTCATATTTCACACCTCATCTCATCTCATCTCATTATCTCTAGCCGCTTTATCCTTCTACAGGGTCGCAGGCAAGCTGGAGCCTATCCCAGCTGACTATGGGCGAAAGGCGGGGTACACCCTGGACAAGTCGCCAGGTCATCACAGGGCTGACACATAGACACAGACAACCATTCACACTCACATTCACACCTATGGTCAATTTAGAGTCACCAGTTAACCTAACCTGCATGTCTTTGGACTGTGGGGGAAACCGGAGCACCCGGAGGAAACCCACGCGGACACGGGGAGAACATGCAAACTCCACACAGAAAGGCCCTCGCCGGCCCCGGGGCTCGAACCCAGGACCTTCTTGCTGTGAGGCGACAGCGCTAACCACTACACCACCGTGCCGCCCCTATTTCACACCTCTTACTCCAAATTATCTCTAAAAATTGTGATTTGTTTGGGTAACAATGTTCTCTTTCTGCCACATGGTGGCGTCAGAGTCATGGAAAGGTGACGAAGAGCCACTCAAACACCCACTCAAACACTCACTCAAACACTCGTCTCTGCGCTCATTATTATTACTACAAATGATTTTACTGAATTGATTCCTTTGAATTGTTTGCTCAGTGAGTCAAATTTATGAGTTTTGATTCATTTGATTCATCGGTCAGAGTTGAATAAAGATTCATTTCGAGATACAAGTCCATGATAACATTATCTGTGTTCAAACATTTAAGAAGGAGCTTTCTCTTTGTCTACAACTCAGAATTAGTAACAAAATGGAAAAACAATTACGTTATAGATCCATTTATTTAAAAAAAAAAACCTCAAGAAGACATTTATCTATTTATTTGCCATGAGCTCTCACCATCGCAAACAAGCTCTGTTCTCGAAACCAGGGGTTCGGTACGGCCCACCTATTCATACTTGTAATGAGTTGGAGCCCATTAAAAAAGATCCCCATTTACAGCGGGGAAAATAAATATTGAACACGTCAACATTAAATGTATTTATGATGGGGCTACTGACATGAAATTTTCACCAGATGTTGGTAACAACCCAAGTAACTCACACAGACAAAGAAATCAAAACATATCCATAAATTAAGTGTAATGAAGTGGAAAGAAACAGAGAATAAGTATTGAACACGCTTACTGAAATTTATTTAATACTTAGCAGAAAAGCGGGCAGCACGGTGGTGTAGTGGTTAGCGCTGTTGCCTCACAGCAAGAAGGTCCGGGTTCAAGCCCCGTGGCCGGCGAGGGCCTTTCTGTGCGGAGTTTGCATGTTCTCCCCGTGTCCGCGTGGGTTTCCTCCGGGTGCTCCGGTTTCCCCCACAGTCCAAAGACATGCAGGTTAGGTTAACTGGTGACTCTAAATTGAGCGTAGGTGTGAATGTGAGTGTGAATGGTTGTCTGTGTCTATGTGTCAGCCCTGTGATGACCTGGCGACTTGTCCAGGGTGTACCCCGCCTTTCGCCCGTAGTCGGCTGGGATAGGCTCCAGCTCGCCTGCGACCCTGTAGAACAGGATAAAGCGGCTAGAGATGAGACTTAGTAGAAAAGCCTTTGTTGGTAATGACGGCTTCAAGACGCCTCCTGTGTAGAGAAACTAGTCGCATGCATTGCTCAGGTGTGATTTCGGCCCGTTCTTCCACACAAACTGTCTTCAAATCTTGAAGGTTCCAGGGGCCTTTTCTATGAACTCTGATCTTCAGTTTTTTCCATAGATTTTCAAGTCGGGTGATTGACTGGGCCGTTCTAGCAGCTTTATTTTCTTTCTCTGAAACCAATTGAGAGTTTCCTTGGCTGTGTGTTTGGGATCATTGTCTTACTGAAACATCCACCACCGTTTCATCTTCAGCATCCTGGTAGATGGCAGCAGATTCTTACCATTCATCCTTCCTTCAATTATATGAAGTCTGCCAGTACCATATGCTGAAGAACAGCTCCACCACCATGTTCCCACCTTCAAACATCACTGTTGGTAAGATGTTTTTAGGGTGATGTGCAGTTCCATTTCTCCTCCAAACATGGTGGACATCCAAAGAGTTCAATTGTGGTCTCATCTTACCAGACTGTATTCTCCCAGTATTTCATAATCTTGTCCAAATGTTGTGCAGCAAACTTTAAATGAACTTCAACATGCTTTTTCTTCAACAATGGAGTCTTGCACGGTTGAGACCATGGCGGTTGAGTGCATTACTTATTGTGTTCTTTGAAACAACTGTACCTGCTAATTCCATGTCTTTCTGAAGCTCTCCATGAGTGGTCCTTGGTTCTTGGACAACTCTTCTGATTATTCTTTTGACTCCTCTGTTAGAAATTTTGCGGGGAGCATCTGGTCGTGGCTGGTTTATGGTGAAATGATGTTCTTTCCACTTCCGGATAACGTTCCCAACGGGGCTCACTGGAACATTCAGAAGTTTAGAAATACGTCTGTAACCAATGCCAACAATAAGGTTGTGATGGTCTTGAGAGAGCTCTTTGCTTTTATCCATCATGAGATGCTTCTTGTGTGACACCTTGGTAATGAGAAACCTTTTCATAGGCCATCAATTAGGACTAAACCATCTGATATTAATTTGCACTGATAGGGGGCAGGATTGCTTTCTAAATACTGACAGATTTCAGCTGGTTTCTTGGCTTTCTATGTCTTTTTGCACCTCCTTTTCTTCATGTGTTCAATACTTATTCCCTGTGTCATTCCACTTTATTACACTTAACTAAATTTATGGGCATATATGTTTTGATTCCTTTGTACGTGTGAGTTACGGTACTTGGGTTGTTACCGACATCTGGTGAAAATTTCATGTCAACAGCCCCATCAGAAATATATTTACTGAGAAAAATGTTGACGCATTCAATACTTATTTTCCACACTGTAGAAACCACTCAATAGGATTAGATCCTTCCATGCTAACAAAGAAGGATTTTTCCTACGAGTTGGAAAATTGTCCATCCACTGAGTTCCCCAACATCTCAAACTACCTGGTGCTGTAGACATCATGCTACACGGACACACAGATGAAAACCTGGAAGAACATAGAGACGTACAACTTTTTATATGAGGCTGGGTTAAAGATCTGGGGATCAGGACACTACAAGATAGACAACGGGAGACGGATCTAAGTGCAGGAAGAGTGATATTTACAAAAACAAAATGAAAGCAGAGTATTTAAACAGCGTTATAAACATGGCGAGAAACAAATGTGACGATAATGATAATACTTCAAAGCCTCTGTGAAAACAGCATCCTTATCTGCGCATGCTGATTGTGCTCAAATCGGTGTCAGGTGTTTCCCATAACGACTGGGTCCCAAGAGCACACGTGGCCCCTCGAGCTGTGCCAGACTCAAGTGTGCAAAGGCATGACAGTCAAGTGTTCACCTGCCATGTGACCACAACTTTTAGCTCGTGTGTATATCACCACCAAAATGCATCATTTTCATTGATAACCCATGTGCTAAAGTATTTAACTCCCACAACATTTTCTAGTCTATCCAGAAGAATGGAATGAGCAGTGGTATCAAATGCTGCACTAAGGTCAAGCAACACAAGCAGCAAGACACAGCCCTGATCAGACGCCAACAGTAGGTCATTTACTACTTTAACCAGAGCTGTCTCTGTGCTATGATGAGGTCTAAATCCTGACTGATACATTTCATGATGTTATTCCGATGTAAATATGAGCATAACTGCTGTGCCACAGCTTTTTCAAGGATCTTGGAGATAAAGGGGAGGTTTGATATTGGCCTATAATTGGACAGCTGACAGGGATCAAGGTCAGGTTTTTTAATCAGCATACATTACTAGTGTAATGTACGCTAATGGATTGGGGATTTGTTAGGAATTAAAGTATGGAGCCTTGAATGACCAGATATATATGTTATTTACCAGCTGGGAAATCCATATCGTGAAATACCGTGACTGAGGTCTTGAAAGTACTGAGTGAGGCCCTCTGGGCCGAGGTGATGGTATTTCACCATACGGACCGACCTTAAGCTGGTAAATAATATATTTATTTTTTTCTTTACCAAATTCTAACAGAAAACGAGAGCGCCCGAAAGGGAAAACTGAGCCGAGCCGCCATTTTGAATCCTCATTCATGGCTGTAATGCAAATGGCTTCCTCCTCAGTATACAAGTGCACTTCCATGGCAGGAAAAAAACTACATTTTGCCGCCTATGTCGTCCCCTATTTATACAAATAGGAGTCATTCAGGATTCAGCCATGTTTTTGCTCGGTGTTAGCAACAGTTACAGGCTTTTAGCTTTCTCCTGAAATGTTTTCTTTTATTTCTTCTTCCTCAGGGTAGTAAAACTCGCTTTCGCTGTGAACACTGTCGTTATCGCTATCCATGCTGTAAAATTAATGCTGTTCTCCTGAGAAATGCTGGCAAAAATTTATAAGATTTTTGATAATCTTATAAATAAATCTTATAAAAAAAGATAAATGTTAACAAAAATTGCTACTATGTTTGTTGTTGTTGTGAACGAGCGAGTCGCCAGAGGTCCGTAACCGGGGTCTGTAACTGGGGTCCGTATCATAGGATATGGACCCGCTCGCCAGCCAATCAGAGCGCAGGATTTGGACCACGAAAAAAATAAATAGTATTATTTATTAAACTTCAATTCTGGGGAAAAACATTGAAGCATATTTTTTTTCAGAATGTCCAAATGGGTGAGAGTTGGGACAGGTCATTATGTGACAGGTTTTTTAAACAAATATAAAATTGTTTAAATTTTTTTGTTTGTTAAAAATGTGGGTGTGTCCCTGCACAAGAATTAATCTTATTTCATTCCTTCTTGAGAATGGAACTCTTTCGTCGAGTCAGGTTTTGAGTAAACGGACATTTTTCTGTCGCTGTACCAACATCGTGTGTTCATACAGCTCATATGGGACAAGTTTTGATAATAAATAAAAATGAAACATGTCGGATTAAGTGAGGGATTTTATTTGTATCCCAAGTCTCCCAACATAACGTCCCATATCTCCTTTCAAACATCTGAAGGCCAGTATATGTGACCAGCTGAGAAACTGATGTTGTGGTAAAAGGGTATAAGAGGTAAAGACTCTCTAATGCAGTATGAATGTGACGCGACCTGCAAAGAATTTCACACAATCTACAAAAACCGAAAACTCATCAGTGACAGAACAACAAAGACACATTTCCTTTTTCTTTTTAATGGAATTCAGATCATCCTAACAGTCGTTCTGTAATCTTTATTATTCCATCACATTTTTCCTGC
This sequence comes from Neoarius graeffei, assembly GCF_027579695.1. Lineage (NCBI taxonomy): Eukaryota > Metazoa > Chordata > Actinopteri > Siluriformes > Ariidae > Neoarius > Neoarius graeffei. Next base: position 4,967,025 of record NC_083571.1, read on the forward strand.
CTGTCTCTTCCAAAATATATTTTCCAAAGTCACAAGATTATCCTGAATAAAATAAATTTACAATTGTTTACAATATGAGAGATGACATCAAATGATTCAATCATCTCCAAGCACACATCACTAAGCACACAATACATTATTCGATCACATGATGATAAGGAACCCTCCACCTGGTATAGGCTGAAATCTTCTGAACTTTGACCCTGGAAGCGGTTATCCAACAAAAGATTTTGTGATTACAAAATATGGGTTAAAATAAATAAATAAATAAATTTGGCTCATTTACATCTTTAATAAACTTCACATTCATGTTCAGCATGATGTTAAAATCAGAAAGGGATATTTATTTATTTATTTATTTATTTATAAAAATCAGCAAAACCTTGTCACGCTGAACGACTGGCTTTTATTGGATGGCTATTTTATCAGCACATAGCATCTTTAAAGCAAATTATCTTAAAAACATTAGCAATAATAACAATAATAATAATAATTATAAAGGGTCAAACTGTTCTTTATTGTGTCGTGATCTGTTCAAGGGGTGTCTTGAAAATATTTCAGCTATGTCATGGTGAGATAGTTCAGAGACAGGTTTTTCAGCATATTCTGAGAATGACTGTGAAGAGGAAAGAGAAACATGGAGATGTGGCGTTATTAAAAAATAATGACCTTCATCACATCACATTACTCAGCTCCAGTGGCGGCTGGTAGTCTTTCAAACAGGGGAGGCTGGTCGGTTACGATATTTCCAGATTTTAAAAGAAAAAAGAAAAAACACATCAATTTTGCCCATACTCTTGCCTCTGATCTGGCTGATTGTTGGCAGCGTCACAAACTGTGAAATAACAGGTTCTTTTGGCCCATTAGCCTACTGTCCAATATACATGATGGTGGTGTTGGGGGGGAGGGGTATATTTTAACATTTTATATTTTAAAATTGTGGCATGTTGTTTAAAAATTGATCATTATTGAAAGCAGCTGTTTGTCAGGAACCTCAGCAGTAACAGCAGAGTGTTCTGGAATAGGCACAAGCACTGACCTTGGGGAGCCAAACATAGAGCTGGGGGCCACACATTTCATTCAATGACACTTTCCCTATATTTTACTTATTTTGACTGAGAAATGTTTTATCAACAATTTTGATAACCCTTCACTTTTAATCCAGGTCTGTAGTGTGAAATGTTCTCGGCTGTGTTTTTGTTTAAAAATGTTTTCCAAATTGTAGCTGTGTTTAATTCGTATCCAGAGAAATATATATTCCAATATAATATACTCAGCATAAACATTTTAAATAGATTCTATATTTTTGGTCCATCCATGACATATTACTAAAGTAGCCTATTTACTGTTGTTGATGTGGGTCACTTGCTGTTAGCCAATTCACTTTCTCGTACCAGGAGAGCTGAAAGGAACGAGTATTATTCCCTACCTTTTTCACCAAGTCAGTTTGAGGCGTTGGTCTACCCTGCTCTTTAATTTTAATTTTTTCCTCGAAAGGAAGACTGGCAAATGGCTTCGCCAAATTAAATCAGCAATGCTTGGCATCCGTGCGCAGCTTTCTTGCTAGCTGACTAGCCCCCTCAAGTTCAAGTTCAGTCACTCAAATAAACAACATTTCTGGAACTAAGATAGCAAACTTGACAACACTATATTTACACTTTATTTACAATGAAAATATATACAAACTAAAAAAGCTGGTAGAAACCGTATGTAATGAATGAAATCGAAATGTAAGCCGATCTCTTACAATACACCACAGCACTTGCGAATCCGCATGGGACTGAACTGAAATTCACCGCTGCCTGTCTATATTTGAAACGAGCTGTCAATCAAAGAAAATATCCGGCCGCTTTCACCAATCACCAGTCTCCTCGTGGAAACTGCCATGTCCCTCCCACTGTGAGGCTGGGAGTCCGTGGGCGGGCGTTTTCGCAGTATTTGTCCAATAATCATCTTGCATTTTGAGATTGAAAAGCGCAGAGCTCCCAAATGCCATTGAAGTCCACTGTGGCTGGGCTGCATCGCGCTGTCACGAGGGGGAAAAACTCACGCACACATTAGGCGAACTGGGGAAAGTTATAACGGAATGATTTCGCACTGTAGTTGGGTTGAGCACATATATTTCTATGATTCTGGATCTGAAATAGCAATGTTATAAGGTCGGCTATAACATAAGCCTAGCGCAATTCATCCTACACGATGTTCGTCATTTTTAGAGGAGGCTGAGCCTCCCTCGCTGTCTTAGAGCAATCGCCCGTGCTCAGCTCTCTCACTTCCTGACACACAGAGGTTTCTTCCTCACTTCCTGTAGCTCGTTTAGTGTTTACTCGGATTGAGTGTTTGTACTGTACTGACCCCTGACTGCTTTCTAATCCTTCATGTCCACATGAACCAGTAAATAATGTTATTTCCTCTGCTAACAGCCCACAAGAGGAATAAACACAAACGACAGGCTCGTGTGCTCCAGTCCTCACTCAAACATCTCACAGTTTGTTTCCCAATCGCTGATGTCATGTGTGGAAGGTGCCAATATTATTGCACCCAATGTGACCATATGGCCCTGTTGAATCCAAATGGATCTGATTAAAGAGCACAATTATACACTAAACACATCACGCTGATAGTTCATGAGAAGGCCAGCTTTAGAGTTGTAAACATGCAGAATGTGAGATGATCTCGATTTCTCTCTCGTCACTCTCACATGTGCACTAACATGAGCACAACATACAGTAAATTGTCACTTTATGTCGAGATTATAACCCATTATAACCCTGTAAAGAACGAGAAACGAGGCATTTTCCACCCACAGTGGAGTCTTTGTGCTCGGCCTGGTTCCTGGAAACGCTAATCACATTTATTAGCCAAACGCCCTGTTGATGAGTTCAGCAGAAAAATGTTTAATTTCATGTTAAATGTCCTACAGCGGATAATCAGGTTAGCATCTTGTTCCTGTTTCCTCTCCGTTAGCCCACGGACTCTGTTCTCGAGTTCTCACGGGGAAACCGGGGATATGGGTTTAAAGAGAAGTCACCTTTATTTACACACCACGTTTTAGCTAAAATACAGATATCATGAAATAAATCAATAACCAGGGAGTAAAGTAATAAAAATATTTAAAAAGACAGACAGGGTGGATAAAAATAGAAGACTGGATATTACAGATATTAAAATAGATTAAAAACTTAAATTTATAGAAATAGAAAAAAAAAACCGGCGGCATGGTGGTGTAGTGGTTAGCGCTGTCGCCTCACAGCAAGAAGGTCCGGGTTCGAGCCCCGTGGCCGGCGAGGGCCTTTCTGTGCGGAGTTTGCATGTTCTCCCCGTGTCCGCGTGGGTTTCCTCCGGGTGCTCCGGTTTCCCCCACAGTCCAAAGACATGCAGGTTAGGTTAACTGGTGACTCTAAATTGAGCGTAGGTGTGAATGAGAGTGTGAATGGTTGTCTGTGTCTATGTGTCAGCCCTGTGATGACCTGGCGACTTGTCCAGGGTGAACCCCGCCTTTCGCCCGTAGTCAGCTGGGATAGGCTCCAGCTTGCCTGCGACCCTGTAGAACAGGATAAAGCGGCTAGAGATAATGAGATGAGATGAGATAAAACAATGAATATATTACATAAAAATGACAAAAAAACAGCATTTATATTTCATAAAAATTACCTTAAATCAACAAATATATTACATAAAAAATTACATACAAATTAACAAATATAAAATTTACGGAAAAATAACAAATATATTATATAAAAAATTACATACAAATTAACAAATATATTATATAAAATTTACAGAAAATAACAAATATATTATATAAAAATAGAATAAATCAACAATTATATTACCTAAAAAGTACATTAAAATAACAAATATATTACATTAAAAATTACATAAAAATAACTAATATTTTATGTAAAAATACAATAAACCAACAGTTATATGAAATTAAATAATACATTAAAATAACAAATATATTACATAAAATTACATAAAACAACTAATATATTCTATAAAAATACGATAAATCAACAGTTATATTACATTAAAATCCATAAAAATAACAAATATATTACATTAAAAATTACATAAAAATAACTAATATTTTATATAGAAATACAATAAATCAACAGTTATATGAAATTAAATAATACATTAAAATAACTAATATATTACATAAAAAACCTAATATATTCTATAAAAATACAATAAATCAACAGTTATATTACATTAAAATCCATAAAAATAGCAAATATATTACATTAAAAATTACATAAAAATAACCAATATTTTATATAAAAATACAATAAATCAACAGTTATATGAAATTAAATAATACATTAAAATAACAAATATATTACATTAAAAATTACATTAAAATAACAATTATATTATATAAAATTACTTAAAATGACAAATATATTACATAAAAATACAATAAATCAACAATTATATTACATAAAAATTACATTAAGATAACAAATATATTACATAAAAATAACAAAATACATAAATATACCAGGCGGCACGGTGGTGTAGTGGTTAGCGCTGTCGCCTCACAGCAAGAAGGTCCTGGGTTCGAGCCCCGGGGCCGGCGAGGGCCTTTCTGTGTGGAGTTTGCATGTTCTCCCCGTGTCCGCGTGGGTTTCCTCCGGGTGCTCCGGTTTCCCCCACAGTCCAAAGACATGCAGGTTAGGTTAACTGGTGACTCTAAATTGACTGTAGGTGTGAATGTGAGTGTGAATGGTTGTCTGTGTCTATGTGTCAGCCCTGTGATGACCTGGCGACTTGTCCAGGGTGTACCCCGCCTTTCGCCCGTAGTCAGCTGGGATAGGCTCCAGCTTGCCTGCGACCCTGTAGAAGGATAAAGCGGCTAGAGATGATGAGATGAGATGATGAGATAAATATACCAACAATTCATTTATTTTCTGTCCCGTTTATCCGCTGCAGCTTGCGGGGAACCTGAAGTCGATCCCAGTCAACAGTGGGCAGGGTTCATCCTGAACAGGCCACCAGTCCATCACAGGACCAACACAGAGAGAGACAGACAGCAACTCACTCACACACACACACACACACACACACGGGCAATTTAGAGTAGACAGTTGACCTAACCCGCATGTCTTTGGACTGTCAGAGGAAACCCATACAGACGGGAGGAGAACATGTTTCTCCACACAGAAAAGCCCCAGTTAGCTGGGGGGCTTGAACCCAGAACCTTCTTGCTGTAATGTGACAATGCTAAGCAGTACACCACCGTGACGCCTAGTCATAATGAACAAACCAGCCAAAACACATCAATATGGGTCACGATATGGAAATACATCCATTTCCGTATGAGCTTTGGCTCTGTGTTTTAGGATTGTACCCTCAAATAGATATCACGGACTAAAAAACATAATTTGGTTGGGGCTAAATGTTCAAGTATACACAAGCTACTGCAGCTAACAATAACTAGAAACTAATTTACAGACAGGAGTCACTGTAACAGCAGTCTGTAATTTACTGCACATGGAATTTATCACCACGTTCATGTTGCTGGTTGAACCTGAATTCCACAACAATAATTATATTTAATAAGGGAGTTTATTATCTAAACTGCTCTTAGAGGAGGAATAATTACACTCCAGTGTGGTCATGTGATTCTGAGTAAGCACGGTCTTTTCTGTATCAGTGCACTGTAATTTTCCAGTGAGCCATGCTTGAAATAATTCAGACTTCATTTATTGCGTTTATCCTTCAGATCATCCACTTTAATAGGAACGCATTGTTGATTCTAAGATCCCTGTTCGAGTGGAACCCAGTGTGTTTTTCTGTTCTGCTGCTGCATGCTGAGATGCTTTTCTGCTCACCACGATTGTAAAGAGTGATTATATATCCTTCCTGGCAAAAAAAAAAACCCCGAATCTCAAACCAATCTATCTGTTTTCCTCTGACCTCTCTTATCCAGGGCCGTAGCCAGGATTTTTCAAATACCGAGGTCAAACATGGCTGACAGCACCGAAGCCCCCCGGCACAACTTAAATAAATAAATAAATAAATAAATAAGGATAGATTTGGTGGAGGACACATTTATTTTAACAATTCTAAAACTGTGGCACCATAACTGTGGTGTTTTATCTGACATAAAAGTAGAAAAGTAGTGAACTCTTGAACTGTGTATACATACCTAAAGTACCAGTTACAGTACCTAAAGTATTGGCATTATTTACATTGCAGCATACACATGACAGAAAGGGTGTGAACTGCTGAATTGTAAGCTTTAGTATTACACCTTATAATAATAGTGTGTGTGTGTGTGTGTGTGTGTGAGAGAGAGAGAGAGAGTTTGTGTGTTATTTGTGGGTGTCTGTATGTGTAGAGACATTCTGAGCAGTAATGTAAAGGCATCAGTCTATCTGGCTGTCTTGAATTGAGATCCATTTGCATGCATTCTCTGAAACAGAGTGTTCTCACCATTGCCTGTAATGTAAGTTTGGCTCACAACACATTACTTTAACAATTCTAAAACTGTGCCATCAGAACTGTGGAGTTTTGTCTGACATAAAAGTCAAAACTGAACTGAGTGTATTGCTCAGCTACCTGAAGTATTGGCATTATTTACATTTCATTATCTTAAATTACATTAGAATGTAGAGCTATTAGTTCTGTGTGAAGACTATGCCCATGTTTACATTAGACCGTATCAGCGGATCATCAGATTAATGTTTTTAAAACGATTCGTGTGCACACAGCAACACCAATACACGGATACTCTAGGCCCCGCAGGCATCCTGCGCTCCAAATCACTCCGCCCTGAACAGCGAGTGCCCTCTGGAGGGTGCGCACTCCGGCCTTGCGCAGCTCACAGAGCGCGCGAGTGAAATGCGCGACCAGTGATTCGGGACTGAGCCGCTGTGTGTGTGATCCCAGCGCATATCACTTACCACTTGCAAGTGGAAGGATGGCAAGCCTAAAGACAATCATAACTACACAATGGGCAGTATTTGCATCAGTATTTGCAGTATTTTCATACTTTTATACTCTTTAATGAAAGGTGATACAAGGCGGAAGTCTGCGCCGTTTTTCAGCAGTCGCGTCACATGACCAACGCCAGCGAATCAGGAAGGTGGATGTCACAGTGACATTGTCCAATGACGACGCCAGCTAGAGCTCAGCACAGCGTATCCGCGTATCTCAATGTTTACACAGCACCGGAGCTGACACGATCTGGATTGAATACGTGGACGCTGGCGGATTCCCGTTTCCCGGCGTTTCCAGGCGTTTTAATGTAAACGGACAGTGCATCCGCGAAGAAAACGAGACAGATACGGTCTAATGTAAACTTGGCCTATGTATTAGAGAGAGTGTGTGAGAGTGTATTATTTGTGTGTGTGTGTGTGAGTGAGAGAGAGAGTTATGAGAGAAAGAGAGAGAGAGAGAGTTACTCAAACAAGCCCGTTTACTCAGCCCTGCACAGGGCTGCCTGTGACAACGTAGTTTTGAATGTTTCTCGAAATGCTAACTAAAATGTAATAGGCAATGACAATGAAACGTTTCCCCTTGGAAAGTTGGCATGACACCGCTGAATGGTCTGCCACTGCACTGACAATATTTTCTCACCTTCCCTCCTTCTCTTTCCCTGCTCTTCTGTTGGCTGTCCAAACCTTAATTTAGTTTGTTGCAACATTTTCATTTTGCGCTCGGGTAAAGCTCTATAATGCGATGTGACTATTAGCCTACGTTAGGTTAGGTAGGCATATGTGATAGAGCGTAGACTACACCCTGCCTGTTTTATCCAAAACCCAACTTCCCCGGCCGACGCTAGTATAGGCTACGTCGCGTGACGCTGCGTTAGACACGGCAACGATAGAGATAGAGGCTGAGAGATTTCAGATGACATTAGACAAATGTGAATTTTATTGGGGGGAAATACAGATGACATGTGGATGTGGACGCTGCGTTTTACATTGATCACTGCTCGAATTCAGCGTAGACCAATTTGAAATTTCTGAAAAAAATACCAAGGACATGACCTCGGTGTCCTCAATGATAATTACGGCCATGCTCTTATCAACAATGCATTTGTTTCCACCCACAGAACTGTCACTCACTCACTCACTCACTCACTCACTCACTCACTCACTCACTCACTCACTCACTCACTCAAAATGTCCTGGTATTTCATGGAGTCCATGATGCCATGGACCCTAACAAGGTTTCAGGGACTTTGGAGGAAAAACAGCACCCCCCCCAAAAAAAAAAAAAATCACAGAACCTCCACCATATTTTACATTGGGTACTATTGGGTTCTTTTCATTATAGCCATCCTTCTTTTTACACTAAATCCACCTTGAGTGTTTATTGCCAAAAAGCTCCATTTTTGTTAATCAGGCCATAGAACACAATTCCAGTCAAAGTTGGAGTAGCGTTTCACAAACTTCAGGTGAAGTGGACCTTCAACACACACTCAAAATCAGCACCTTCAAGTCCAAGGCCATGGTTCATTCCCAGGAAAGAGTGAGATGCTCTCTTTTGGTGATTCTCTCTTTTAGCTTTGAACCTAAAATTAAAATGCGCCTTGAGTTGTCAAGCCTGTCTCCAATTTCCTCATTCTCTAAACTGCAAGAGTGTTATGTCACGTTATACCCCTGCATTGTTTTGGACTAGCCATACTAGTAAACAACAGAGACCCATTTACAGCAGCAGAAACGGCTTAGTCTGGTCTTGGGAAGATTGGAAAATGTCATACAATTGCTCTGTTATGTAGGTAGCTACAAATAAAAACCAAACAAACAAAAACAAAAACCTTCTAATGTCATTGCAGGTCAACCTGAATACCTAGTATTAAGATTCCTTACATTTGGACCACTCAGAACCTCACTTCTTCATCAAGTTTCCTTGATTACAGTCAGCTTACCTTTGCTGGTAAGACTGTGGTGTCACAGCCCTTTGGTTGAAATGTAAAAAAATCCTGCACCCATCCATTAGTGAAATGTCCATGGGCTTCAAGGGATTTATAGTTTTGGAACCGTTCACAGGTTTGCACACCTTTACTGTCAACAAGATAGTTGGTAATATCCAAGTACAACCCCGATTCCAAAAAAGTTGGGACAAAGTACAAATTGTAAATAAAAACGGAATGTAATGATGTGGAAGTTTCAAAATTCCATATTTTATTCAGAATAGAACATAAATGACATATCAAGTGTTTAAACTGAGAAAATGTATCATTTAAAGAGAAAAATTAGGTGATTTTAAATTTCATGACAACAACACATCTCAAAAAAGTTGGGACAAGGCCATGTTTCCCACTGTGAGACATCCCCTTTTCTCTTTACAACAGTCTGTAAACGTCTGGGGACTGAGGAGACAAGTTGCTCAAGTTTAGGGATAGGAATGTTAACCCATTCTTGTCTGATGCAGGATTCTAGTTGCTCAACTGTCTTAGGTCTTTTTTGTCGTATCTTCCGTTTTATGATGCGCCAAATGTTTTCTATGGGTGAAAGATCTGGACTGCAGGCTGGCCAGTTCAGTACCCGGACCCTTCTTCTACGCAGCCATGATGCTGTAATTGATGCAGTATGTGGTTTGGCATTGTCATGTTGGAAAATGCAAGGTCTTCCCTGAAAGAGACGTCGTCTGGATGGGAGCATATGTTGCTCTAGAACCTGGATATACCTTTCAGCATTGATGGTGTCTTTCCAGATGTGTAAGCTGCCCATGCCACACGCACTAATGCAACCCCATACCATCAGAGATGCAGGCTTCTGAACTGAGCGCTGATAACAACTCGGGTCATCCTTCTCCTCTTTAGTCCGAATGACACGGCGTCCCTGATTTCCATAAAGAACTTCAAATTTTGATTCGTCTGACCACAGAACAGTTTTCCACTTTGCCACAGTCCATTTTAAATGAGCCTTGGCCCAGAGAAGACGTCTGTGCTTCTGGATCATGTTTAGATACGGCTTCTTCTTTGAACTATAGAGTTTTAGCTGTCAACGGCGGATGGCACGGTGAATTGTGTTCACAGATAATGTTCTCTGGAAATATTCCTGAGCCCATTTTGTGATTTCCAATACAGAAGCATGCCTGTATGTGATGCAGTGCCGTCTAAGGGCCCGAAGATCACGGGCACCCAGTATGGTTTTCCGGCCTTGACCCTTACGCACAGAGATTCTTCCAGATTCTCTGAATCTTTTGATGATATTATGCACTGTAGATGATGATATGTTCAAACTCTTTGCAATTTTACACTGTCGAACTCCTTTCTGATATTGCTCCACTATTTGTCGGCGCAGAATTAGGGGGATTGGTGATCCTCTTCCCATCTTTACTTCTGAGAGCCGCTGCCACTCCAAGATGCTCTTTTTATACCCAGTCATGTTAATGACCTATTGCCAATTGACCTAATGAGTTGCAATTTGGTCCTCCAGCTGGTCCTTTTTTGTACCTTTAACTTTTCCAGCCTCTTATTGCCCCTGTCCCAACTTTTTTGAGATGTGTTGCTGTCATGAAATTTCAAATGAGCCAATATTTGGCATGAAATTTCAAAATGTCTCACTTTCGACATTTGATATGTTGTCTATGTTCTATTGTGAATACAATATCAGTTTTTGAGATTTGTAAATTACTGCATTCCGTTTTTCTTTACAATTTGTACTTTGTCCCAACTTTTTTGGAATCGGGGTTGTACATGGATGGAAGCAACGATACGGGGTCAGGACTCCAATTTCTTGCGGGCAGGTTTCATGGGATGTATGTTGTTAAGAGATGACAATGTATCCAAAACCTGCTCCATGGCATCCTTCCTGAGTTTCTCTCAGCATGGTATCCTCTCAATTTGCTTCTGCTTCCCCAGTTTTACTGCTTTCACTGCTACCAAAGAGTATAAAAGTCCTTTGCTACCTCCCGTACCTCTAAAATGGTAAATGGTGCTTCGGTCTATGATATTCCAGGTGGTTGCTGTTGTGTTCCATCTGGTTGGTAAGGTGTTACTAGTTAGTTCCTGTGGTGTTTCTGATGGTCTCTAGTATAGTGCTAAGGTTTCAAGGTTGTTGTGAAGTTGCTATGATATTCCAGGTGGTTGCTATGGTGTCTCAAGTTAGTCTCTGCAGTGTTTCTGGTGGTTGCTAGTCTGTTGCTTGGGTAGTTCTGTGGTATTCTACATGGATGATAGAGTGTTTCTAGCCAGTTGCTATGATGGTTGTTAAGTTGTTATGAAGTGGTTGCATTGGTGTTCCAGGTTATTCACATAAATAGTAGTGCGCTAAACTCCCAGTACCTCAGCAGAAGGAGACAAGACCATGACCAACCTTTGCTGAGGAAGTGCAGGGATTAGTGCGAGGTGATTGTTGTGGTAGCCCAAGTTTCGACCAAGTGGTCTGTGATATTCCAGGTGGTTGCTAGAGTGTTGTTGGGTGGTTCCTGTGATGTTCTGTCTGGTTGATAAGGTGTTACTAGGGTTGTGCCGTAGTATTAGAGCTGGTTGCTAAGGATTTGCTTTATGATTGGCATGATGTTCCAGCTAGTTGCTAGTGTGTTGCTAGAGTTATGCTATTTTTTTTCCTACGGTAGGTGTTTGATAGGGTGTTGCTATGATATCGCAGGTGATTGCTAGGTTGTTGCGATTGTCTTTCCAGTGGTTCTTAGGGCATTGCAGTGATATTTCTGGTGGTCGCTAGTTTGTTGCTAGGCAGTTGCTATGTTTTGGGGGTTTTTCCAGTTGAGGCTAGGGTGTTGCTCCTTCTATAAATATTAAATAAAATCTCATGACTGAAGAATTATTTTACAATGTGCAGCTGTAAAGCCGGCGTTATGATCTCAGCAGGGTGTTTTCCAAACTTTATAGTTGTGCACTTTTGGTTTCCAAATCTTTCAGGTTCAGATAAGTTCAAACAAAAAAATAAAAACGAAGCAGTGCAGTGATTTGTAGTGTTTCCTGATGGTCTTTACTGGTAGTTTAATGGAATAATTCTTCCTAATTGCCTCTAATTTTATTCTACAATCTGCTGGTATTTAATCTCTCATGGAAACTTACAGGAACCTAATGGTAACCATTAAACCCATCCTTATTAAAGTCAATGACAAAATGGAAACCATTACAGATTTCCACAACCGGCTGCTCTTGGGTTTTAATCATATGGACAGAGGTTCTAGGTTTTCTTTACCAAAAGACTGATGTATTTCTATTTGCAGTGAACACACATGTGGTGATTTGATTCACCCAGTTTGACCTGATCTGGGGTAGAAGGGCAGAAGATGGGAGTGGCAGGAAGTAAACTGTGGCTGAATGTTCACGGAGATGAAAATGGAGTATCTGATATGACTGGATCAGCAGCACTGGCAGGTTTGGGCTGATGAGTCACTAACTGCTTGACATATTTGCCCATTTATGAACCCCCTGTCCCCCTAATTTGCACGTGCGCACACACACACACACACACACACACACACACACACACACACACACACACACACACACAACTTTCGAAGCTTATTAATAATGTCAAATGGAATTTAATATATACATGATGAGACTCATTATATCTTCATATATTTTAGGTAAAATAAATCTGTCCAGATGGTCAGGGTCTGTGATATTTATTTATTCACTCACTCACTTATTTGCAGTACTTACTTACTCACTTATGCACTTACTCACATATTTACTGCCTCATTTACACACTTAAATACTGACTCAGTTACGTATTTACGCACTCCTTCACTCCCTGATGTAAACACCAAACTGGGTCCCTGACTATAAAACATTTGATTCTTTTTATAAGATTAAAATTTCTGCAAATGTACATTATTACTGTACATTTTTGCTAATACTGTATGTACAGGATTAACGTTTATTAGTCTCACATGAAAATGCAGCCATTTTGAATCATTTTGTTGTTGTCGTTAACTTTCATACCAAAGCCAGAAAAAATTTTGAAACAATATACAAATAAAATGAAACATGAATGAATAAAAAAAAAAAAAAAAAAAAAAAAAAAAAAAAACAGATACATTGTTCGGGTAGATTTTTTTTTTGTATTATTTTCTCTCCAAATGTTTGGAGAAAAAAAGAGAAAAGTTCACGCATTCTATCTGCTGATTTACAGTGGTGCTTGAAGGTTTGTGAACCCTTTAGAATTTTCTATATTTCTGCATAAATATGACCTAAAACCTCATCAGATGTTCACACGAGTCCTAAAAGTAGATAAAGAGAACCCAGTTAAACAAATGAGACAAAAATATTATACTTGGTCATTTATTGATTGAGGAAAATGATCCAATATTACATATCTGTGAGTGGCAAAAGTATGTGAACCTCTAGGATTAGCAGTTAATTTGAAGGTGAAATTAGAGTCAGGTGTTTTCAATCAATGGGATGACAATCAGGTGTGAGTGGGCACCCTGTTTTATTTAAAGAACAGGGATCTATCAAAGTCTGATCTTCACAACACATGTTTGTGGAAGTGTATCATGGCACGAACAAAGGAGATTTCTGAGGACCTCAGAAAAAGTGTTGTTGATGCTCATTAGGCTGGAAAAGGTTACAAAACCATCTCTAAAGAGTTTGGACTCCACCAATCCACAGTCAGACAGATTGTGTACAAATGGAGGAAATTCAAGACCATTGTTACCCTCCCCAGGAGTGGTCGACCAACAAAGATCACTCCAAGAGCAAGGCGTGTAATAGTCGGCGAGGTCACAAAGGTCCCTAGGGTAACTTCTAAGCAACTGAAGGCATCTCTCACATTGGCTAATGTTAATGTTCATGAGTCCACCATCAGGAGAACATTGAACAACAATGGTATGCATGGCAGGGTTGCAAGGAGAAAGCCACTGCTCTCCAAAAAGAACATTGCTGCTCATCTGCAGTTTGCTAAAGATCACGTGGACAAGCCAGAAGGCTATTGGAAAAATGTTTTGTGGATGGATGAGACCAAAATAGAACTTTTTGGTTTAAATGAGAAGCGTCATGTTTGGAGAAAGGAAAACACTGCATTCCAGCATAAGAACCTTATCCCATCTGTGAAACATGGTGGTGGTAGTATCATGGTTTGGGCCTGTTTTGCTGCATCTGAGCCAGGACGGCTTGCCATCATTGATGGAACAATGAATTCTGAATTATACCAGTGAATTCTAAAGGAAAATGTCAGGACATCTGTCCATGAACTGAATCTCAAGAGAAGGTGGGTCATGCAGCAAGACGAAGACCCTAAGCACACAAGTCGTTCTACCAAAGAATGGTTAAAGAAGAATAAAGTTAATGTTTTGGAATGGCCAAGTCAAAGTCCTGACCTTAATCCAATGGAAATGTTGTGGAAGGACCTGAAGCGAGCAGTTCATGTGAGGAAACCCACCAACATCCCAGAGTTGAAGCTGTTCTGTATGGAGGAACGGGCTAAAATTCCTCCAAGCCGGTGTGCAGGACTGATCAACAGTTACCGCAAACGTTTAGTTGCAGTTATTGCTGCACAAGGGGGTCACACCAGATACTGAACGCAAAGGTTCACATACTTTTGCCACTCACAGATATGTAATATTGGATCATTTTCCTCAATAAATAAATGACCAAGTATAATATTTTTGTCTCATTTGTTTAACTGGGTTCTCTTTATCTACTTTTAGGACTTGTGTGAAAATCTGATGATGTTTTAGGTCATATTTATGCAGAAATATAGAAAATTCTAAAGGGTTCACAAACTTCCAAGCACCACTGTAATAGGAATCAACTATTCTTTAATGGAAAATACAGGAATCTGATTGAAACCAATCCTTAATTTGGTCACTGAAAAATAACAAAATGAACGAAAAATCCAACCAAACAAACAGACAAACAACACAACACAACTCCTTTGGTTTATTTTCACCAAATATCTCTTTAAATTCTGACTCTAAAATCTATTTGGATTCAGAATTGTGAGTTTTTCCTCCAAATATGTCAAGGATGAATAATAATAATAATAATACCTATGGTCATGAGCTTTGGGTAATGACCGAAAGAACAAGATTGCGGATACAAGCAGCCAAAATGAGTTTCCTTCGCAGGGTGGCTGGGCGCTCCCTTAGAGATAGGGTGAGAAGCACAGTCACTCGGGAGGAGCTCGGAGTAGAGCCGCTGCTCCTCCACATCGAGAGGAATCAGCTGAGGTGGCTCGGGCATCTCTTTCGGATGCCTCCTGGACGCCTCCCTGGGGAGGTGTTCCAGGCATGTCTCCCCGGGAGGAGGCCCCGGGGAAGACCCAGGACACGCTGGAGGGACTATGTCTCTTGGCTGGCCTGGGAATGCATCGGTGTTCTTCCCGAGGAGCTGGCCGAGGTGTCTGGGGAGAGGGAAGTTTGGGCTTCCATGCTCAGACTGCTCCCTCCGCGACCCGGCCCCGGATAAGCAGAAGAAGACGAGATGAGATAATAATAATAATAATAATTATAATAATAATGGCGGCACGGTGGTGTAGTGGTTAGTGCTGTCGCCTCACAGCAAGAAGGTCCGGGTTCGAGCCCCGTGGCCGGCGAGGGCCTTTCTGTGTGGAGTTTGCATGTTCTCCCCGTGTCCGCGTGGGTTTCCTCCGGGTGCTCCGGTTTCCCCCACAGTCCAAAGACATGCAGGTTAGGTTAACTGGTGACTCTAAATTGAGCGTAGGTGTGAATGTGAGTGTGAATGGTTGTCTGTGTCTATGTGTCAGCCCTGTGATGACCTGGCGACTTGTCCAGGGTGTACCCCGCCTTTCACCCGTAGTCAGCTGGGATAGGCTCCAGCTCGCCTGCGACCCTGTAGAAGGATAAAGCGGCTAGAGATAATGAGATGAGATAATAATAATAATAATAATAATAATAATAATAATAAAACCCTCACTGAATCTTTTCTCAGCTTTTCACAAATTATTTGCATTTATTTTTGAGGATTTTTTTTCAAAGAATCTGATTCTATTTGAAAATCTGTTTAATCCAGTTCTTCAAACTCGACTGAACTTCATCTATATGCAGTGTTTGTGTTTGCCACCATAGATGCATTTGGGTGCAAAAGTTTGCATCCCCCATAATTTATTGATTAAAAAAGGATAATGTCACAGAGCAGCTTTACAGAAATCTGGACGTAGGTTTCAATCCCTAATGAACAAGCCGGAGGAAAGAGTCATGAGGAATAAAGATAACATCAGGAAAAAAACCCTCCAGTATCTAAAGTGACCTGGTCTTCATTACACTGACACTGTCAAGGTGCTGAGAGGAAATTGGAGCTAATTTTTAGCAAATGGTCAAATCCCCAGAGAGAAAGAGAGAGAAAAAAAGAACAAAAGAAAGGACCAAAACCTGTAGAGCTGATCTGAAGAAATCTGTGCTAAACTTGTGATCTAAAATCTGTTCAGATGATAGACATGATGTAGGGGGCTTTAATTAAGATGTTTAGAGAATATTTACACCACATTCAGTGTATTAGACCTGATCAGACACTAATGATAAACATACTTGAAATTGAAAACACTAAATATATTCAATTTACCGGGCACACAAACTTTTGCAATGTACTACAGGCATATTCTAAGCCTTTTTTTTTCCAGAACTTGACCCTTTGTTTCTTTCTCTCTCTCTTGTTCTGTCTCGTGATGAATGTGAGTGATTATTTAAAGTGTCTTTGTGATGGTTGAGAATCAGGTTGGTCCTGTCTGGGAAAGGCTGCAGATGGAATCAGCAGAAATGCAGCATACCTGAGGATTTCATCTGAACTGCAGGATTCCATGCATGCTTTCCTTTAAGCCAAGGCTCAACCTTTTACAAACTCTCACGGTTACCAGAGAACTAGCCCCCTACTGTAACCCTAGCGATGTAATAGGCGAGAGGCTGAGGGCTATAGAAATGGAGATCAGCACCGCCCAATGCACCTTAAGGTCCTGGATAGTACTGGGATGGGAGACTGCCTGGGAAGACCAGGTCCTGGTACCAGTTTACGAGATGTTCTAGCTAACTCTTTGACCCTCATGTTTAATGTTAACTTGCTAATTTCAGACTTTAATGGTTGACAAAAGAGTTCAAAGTCATTGTAGAACGTTATTTTATAATGCCACCAGATGGTGTATGTCAGGCTGCAGGCACTTACAGATGCAGGCGCAGAGGAGAGTGGGTGCATCGCAAACTGGTAGCCAAATCCAAAATGCAATCCATATTCATCAAGGTGACGTCTCTTCCCAGGAAGTCCATGCTGATTTGAGCAGGACAATGCCATGCTTCATTCTGCACAGGCTACAACAGCATGGCTTCATTGATAGAGAGTGCATGTGCTTGACTGGCCTGCTACCAGTCCAGATCTGTCTCCTATAGAAATGGTATGGCGCGTCATGAAGAGGAGAATCAGACAGCGGAGATCATGGACTGTTGAGCAGCTGAAGTCTTGTATCAATCAATAATGGAGAAAAATTCCAACTGCAACAGTGAACAATCCTCAGATCCTTTACGATTAAAAAGTGTTATTAAAGGAAAGGGGATGGAACACAAAGGTAATAATGTTTCTGTCCAGACTTTTTTTTGAGTGTGTTACAGGAATCAAATTCTAACTTCATTAATATTTACAAAATACAATCAAGTTGGTCAATAAAACTATTGAAAATCTTTTCTTTGTACTTTTGTAAGTTAAATAAAAGTTCCTGTGAATTACCAAATCACAGACTTTTTGTTTTCATTGCATTTTGTAAAATATCCCAAATTTTCTGGAAATGGGGTTAGAACTTAATTTTGAGTGTTTTAGTAACAAGGATTAACAAATGAAACCAAACCTGGAAACCTTAAATACTTGGGTCAGTTTTTTTTTTTCTCCTGAGAGCATGTAAGCTTTTATAGTGTACTGCATGTGTGTGAGAGAGAGTCAGAGACAGACAGAGTGAGACAGAGAGAGAAAGACAGATAGTGAGAAAGAGAGACAGACAGACAGACAGACAGACCAAGTGAGACAGAGAAAGAGGGAGAGAGCCATACAGACAGAGAGTGAGACAGAGAGAGAGAGACAGACAGACAGACAGAGAGTGAGACAGATAGTGAGACAGAGAGAGAGACATACAGACAGAGAGTGAGACAGAGAGAGAGAAAATGAGACACAGAGAGACAGATAGTGAGACACAGACAGACAGACAGACAGACAGACAGACAGAGAGTGAGTGAGACAGAGAGACAGACAGACAGATAGTGATACAGACAGACATAGAGTGAGACAGAGAGAGAGACAGAGAGTGAGACAGAGAGAGAGATAGAGAGAGACAGACAGACAGAGAGTGAGTGAGACAGAGAGAGAAAGACAGACAGACAGAGAGTGAGACAGATAGTGAGACAGATAGAGGGAGATAGACAGGCAGAGAGTGAGACAGAGAGAGAAAATGAGACAGACAGAGAGACAGATAGTGAGAAAGAGAGACAGACAGACAGACAGACCGAGTGAGACAGAGATAGAGCGAGAGAGACAGACAGACAGAGAATGAGACAGAGAGAGAGACTGACAGACAGAGAGTGAGACAGATAGTGAAACAGAGGGAGAGAGACAGACAAAGAGTGAGATAGAGAGAGAGAAAATGAGACAGACAGACAGACAGACAGACAGTGATACAGAGAGACAGACAGACAGAGAGTGAGTGAGACAGAGAGACAGAGAGAGAAAGACAGACAGACAGATAGACAGACAGAGAGTGAGACAGATAGTGAGACAGAGAGACAGACAGAGAGTGAGACAGAGAGAGAGAAAATGAGACAGACAGAGAGACAGATAGTGAGACAGAGAGAGACAGACAGACAGACAGACAGACAGACAGACAGACAGATAGTGAGACAGAGAGAGACAGACAGACAGACAGACAGACAGACAGACAGACAGACAGAGAGTCAGACAGACAGATAGACAGAAGTGAGATGGAGAGAGAGACAGACAGAGTGAGACAGAGAGACAGAGAGAGAGAGAGAGAGAAAGACAGAGAGTGAGACAGAGAGAGAGAGAGAGAGAGAGAGAGAGACAGACAATGAGTGAGACAGAGAGTGAGTGAGACAGACAGAGAGAGCGAGAGAGATGAACTACTTTTTGATAAAGTTGAAGATGAAAGATAGGAAGCAGTAATGATAGAAAAGTTTGATTGTGATTAAAGACATCCTCAAAGCAAAATGCCTCAATAAATAAATACATACATACATGCATAGTTTAATCTACATAGATCCAAGAAAATCACTGAGTAAATAAACGATGCTCTCTTCATTGATCATGCAAAAGAAGAGACAGTAGAAGATTGTGGAATCTGAGGTTTCTGTTTCCTCGGAACTAAACGTTAAATCAGGCCACACACACACACACACACACACACACACACACACACACACACACACACAGTACTGGTCCAGCAGGAATCCTCGTCATGGTTTTCAGTAAAATCCCCACGCAGTGCTGCTGTAGGAACCTCTCTGACCTGCACAACCTGTTCTTCTTCTAACCCTCGCTTTATAAACACACAGAACACTGCTGAGGAGCAGAACAGGCTTGAACCGTCAACACACACACACACACACACACACGTTCTTCTCCAACCACATACATCCCTCTGAAGAACTCGTGTTTGTAGAACTGGAGGCAGAAGATCTCCTCAGACGGATGGACGGATGAACAGACGGACGGAGAGAGAGGGATCTGGGTAAACTTTACCACTTCCTGTTTCAGCTCCCTCTTTGGTCAAGTGGTTCTCAACAGTTCAACAGTTCTTTACCAAAATTGTGAAATGTTTAGGACCACTTGGGCAGACTGTGGAAATTTTCGTCGACTCTGCGGCGCCACGTCACTGTGGGACTCGTTTACACTTCAGTTTCTTTCACTTTAATCCTCTTCTATTTCTGTGTGTGTGTGTGTGTGTGTGTGTGTGTGTGTGTGTGTGTGTGTGTGTGTGTGTGAGACTCTGGTTAGTCGTGATTTCTTGTATAAAGTTAAAATAAACTCAGTTTTGCTGTTGCATGATTTTCTCTCTGGTTCTGGTTTATTATCTGCAGTTCAGGAGCTGTTTATTTATTTATTTTCATTAATTCTGATTAATTCTACAGATTTCTGTCCAAAGGGTTTAATTTAATTGATGTACCGTTCTGTTTCTCAGCTGTCTTACACACTTGGCCACAGAGAGACTTTTTACAACTTGCTCTTCTGTACAAGTCGAAGTGCACCGTGTGTGTGGAGCATTCATTCATTCATTCATTCATTCATTCATTTATTCATTCATGTTGCATGTTAAAATACTGTACTGGGGAATCCGGATATTCCTAAAGAAAGAAAGAAAGAAAGAAAGAAAGAAAGAAATAATTGTTTGAGGTTTTGCTGATCAGAAGGTTGTGGGTTTCAGTCCCAGCTCCTCCACTCTGAAGCTGTTGGATCCTCGAACACAACCTTT
This sequence comes from Neoarius graeffei, assembly GCF_027579695.1. Taxonomy (NCBI): domain Eukaryota; kingdom Metazoa; phylum Chordata; class Actinopteri; order Siluriformes; family Ariidae; genus Neoarius; species Neoarius graeffei. The sequence continues at coordinate 4,987,388 of NC_083571.1, forward strand.
AACCCTCAACTGTTCATCTCTGTGGATAAAAATGTCACCCAATGAGATAGAAATATCAATTCAAACTAATTATTTAATTAAAGAATAAATTCAACAATAACTTGAGAAAGAAAACCAAAAGAAATGATTGATAATTAAATCTAACGAATGAGTGAAATATTTGCTCAGGAAAGAAAACAAGAAAGAAATTAAACCTAAATGAAAGAAAGAAAGAAAGAAAGAAAGAAAGAAAGAAAGAAAGAAAGAAAGAAAGAAAGAAAGAACCATTAGTGTTTGAGATAAAATTTTTTTTAAATTGTCCTCAGTATATGAATGTAAAATACAAAAAAGCTAAAGTAATATGAAACTAAACTGAAATAAAATAAAATAAATTTAATTCATTAAAACCAAATGAAATACATTTAAATAAAATAAAATAAAATAAAATACTAAGCTAAAGTAAAATAAATCAAAAATAAAACAATAAACAATATTAAATAAAGTAAAGCAAACTACACGAACTAAAGTAAAATAAATTAAATAAAAATAAAAATAAAATATGAAACTCCACTAAAATAAAACTGAGCACAATAAAACACAATTAATCTAAATAAAATTCAATCAAATGAATTAAGTAAACTAAACTAAATTGAAATAAAATAAAAATGTGCCATCTTGAGGAGCCACTCGTTTCACAGCATGAGAAACACAGCAGGAGGAAAAGATGAGATTCGTCCACAGACACATCTGGCTTCTGTTTCTGACCTCAGTCACTGTTCGGTCAGAACGCGGTCCGATTTAAACGCCTGATGTCTGAGTTTTTGCACATTTGGAACACTGAAGTGAACAAAAATAAAGAGAGAAAGTTTTCCTGAAGATCATCTGAAGTCGGAGCTCAGAATGACATCATGACGCTACAGTGTGAAGAAACCTGGAGCCCTGAATGAACCTCAGTTACACACTGCAGCGTGAGTCTGGCTCAGGGTTTAACAGGTCAGTGTGTGTGTGTGTGTGTGTGTGTGTGTGTGTTTACTGGTTGATCTGAAGCGAGTCCATGGAGAGAGAGAGAGAGAGAGAGAGAGAGAGAACATCACCATGGTGTTTACTGCGGTGAACTGTCGTGTCATTCTGATGCCACGCCCTGAACCCGGAGCTGATGAGACGTCTCTGAGGTCCTCATGAGGATTTCTGAGTTCAGGTCTCTCTCTCTCTCTCTCACACACACACACACACACACACACACACACACCACATTAAACACTGTGTGGGTTTGAGCTGATTTTAACACTATGATGTCGTTACCATGTTTATAATTTCTCTGTACGTTTATATTCATGTGATCCACAACAGAACAGGTGGAATCTCACGGACTAAATGTCTTACAAGCTACAACAAACAAACACAAATATTTATTATCACACAATTAGATTTCTCATGGAATTCACACAAAAATCAATTATGAAATAAAAAAATGACAGACTTGTATAGATAGAAATATAAATTCACAAAATGTTAGGATTTACTTGTGATACCTACAACAACAACAACAACAACAACAACAACAACAACAAGTGTTGCCAGGCAAAACAAACCTCGCCCGGTAGCACTTATGATGAATATGAAGGAAGATATCACGAAAAAACAATTTTGGCCTTGTGTGTGAACATACTTGGCCAGGGGTGCCGCCAGAAATTTTGGGCCCCATGAAAGATTAGAATTTTGGGCCCTCCAACTTTGCCCACCCTCGTCACAATTGCACTATTGTCATTATTTGACTTTTGATAGCCCATGGACCTTGAGTTACATTTTATGTATTAACCTACCAGGGACTAGATGAAAACTGGTCAAGTTTGTGCATTCAAGTTTGATGCATTTAAATGAACTCCATACTCAGTAGCCTTACAAATGTTACCCATAAAAGACAGGAAACATCTTATTATACGTTTATTTCAAAGTGACACGGAGTGACATTTCAATTTGATCAATTACGTACGTATTTCTTCATATGTTGTAACCTCTATCCCTCTTTTATGTGTGCTGCGCTTTCTCCAGCTCCTCAATTTGAAACCAATGGTTTAGAACGTGTGAACATTCCACACGCGTAACCATGTCAAACACTTGACTGGTGTCCGTTATTAGCAACACTTTAATCTAGCAAACTGTATATGGCGCTCGCTCATTAAAAACTTCAATCCTAAAGCATTTATGGGTTGTATTGCTGCTCACCTCCTTCTCCAAAGGGGGGTTCAGTGGTTTGGTAGGGCGGAGGTCCCCCTGAGGCTGAATCTGTGCATATTTAGGGCACCCCATTAGTTATGAAACTGGTTATTAGCACTAGTTATTAGCACCAGCATAACGTAATATTTCATCTTGTTTATCACACAAGTCAGTTCAGTTATTAAAATGGAAAAAATGTCACTGTACAAACTGTAAAAGTGTTCTCTTGATAGGCTAATCCAACCACGTTCATACTGTTCATTTACCATTCGCTAATATTTTGAACACACATGTGAGCAATAGCTACCTTTCTTTGGGAAAAACTGAGTGACCAGTTGCCTGCCTCTCCGGTCCCTCTCAGCTTTCAGCTGCCTTTCTTTACGTTTTTGACAGCCACTCTTCATATTTAGCGATCATAGACTGTCCGCACTCCACTGCTGGCTGGCTGGCTGCTGCACCGCGACACAGCAGCAAGTAGCGTTGCACTGATCAGCACACAGATTTAACGCATCACGCTTCTACCAGAACTGGACCGTACCATTTCGCAAAAGGGGGAGGGTTAAATGACAATATGTTGAAGAACTCAAGAAATGGACAACCTTGTTCAATTAGCTCATTTTACCAGATGGAATATTGCATTGTTGTTATTTCAAAAGTCTTATTAAAATCATTAAAAGCATATTATCAGCCCCTTAAAGGGCCCCATGGCAGTGCTGGGCCCCTAGAATTGTTCTAACCTTTCCCCCCCTGGCGGCGCCAATGTACTTGGCCAATAAACATGGTTCTGATTCTGATTCTCTGCTCCTCTCAGCCAATCAGAACACACCGTACTGCTCTCAGCCAATCAGAACACACCGTACTGCATGATTGTTACACTCTTACATTCTTACACCACGATGACATACCCTGTGTCTGAAATCACTCCCTACTCACTATACAGTGCACTATATATATATAGCGAGCACACCATTTTGTAGTGCTGTCCGAAAACTTAGTGAGGATTATTTACACCCTATATCGTGCACTCAAAGTATCACACAATGCATCATGAAAAGTAGTGTACAACGATGGTCACTAACCAAAGCAATATATCCCATCATGCATTGCGGTCGCGCTGAAAGAAATCAAATTAAAAGCCTCAAATGTGATTTAATAAAAGGCAGCGGCGAAGAAGAAAGAAAGGATTCAGCCTTGATTTAAAAGAACTGAAAGCTGCAGGGACTTTGTATTGATTAATGTGTGAAATGCGCTCAGTATAATATGGATTTATCACAAAAACACACGCGTGGGTTTATTATTTTGAAACCCAGCAGCCGACTGATCTGGCACGTTTGAATCGTGCAACAGTAATGACGTAAATACCAGCGTGACGGACTAGTGTCCGAAAGCGTTTTTTCATTTTACCAATGAGCTCACTGTATAGTCCTCTATATAGTAATTCCCTATATAGGGAGTAGGGAGTAGTGAACGAGTGAGCGATTTCAGACACAGGGATATTGGCTACCACTCTGATATGAAGCAGTGGCCACAAAAACCTTGACCTTGACCGGATGACCCCCAAAATGTTGGAGGTTCTATTTGAGACCAATGCCCATCTATTATGAAAGTTTTATGAAGATTGATACAGTCGTTTTCCCATAACATCATTAACAAACAAACAAACAAACCCCACCAAAAACAATACCTTGCCCCCTGGTAGACTCTGTCCCGGGTGAAGTAATAATAATAATAATAATAGGCGGCACGGTGGTGTAGTGGTTAGTGCTGTTGCCTCACAGCAAGAAGGTCCGGGTTCGAGCCCCGTGGCCGGCGAGGGCCTTTCTGTGTGGAGTTTGCATGTTCTCCCCGTGTCCGCGTGGGTTTCCTCCGGGTGCTCCGGTTTCCCCCACAGTCCAAAGACATGCAGGTTAGGTTAACTGGTGACTCTAAATTGAGCGTAGGTGTGAATGTGAGTGTGAATGGTTGTCTGTGTCTATGTGTCAGCCCTGTGATGACCTGGCGACTTGTCCAGGGTGAACCCCGCCTTTCGCCCGTAGTCAGCTGGGATAGGCTCCAGCTTGCCTGCGACCCTGTAGAACAGGATAAAGCGGCTACAGATAATGAGATGAGATAATAATAATAATAATAATAATACAGTAATTTAAATCTGCAATGATTATGTTGTTACACTTGTAATATACACAATTATTATAATAAATAAATTCTACAACCACAAATTTACCATTTACCACTTACTGCATTTCCCACTTTATAACGTTCCCGTTCCTTCTCACAACACTTCCAAGATGTTTATGGACTGAAGACACCAAGTGATGAAGCGTTTCAGGTGTTATTTTTGTCCCATTCTTCCTGCAAACAGGTCTTAAGGTTTGTCTGTTTCTAAATTCTCTACACATTCTCTATTGGGGACCAAGGGGACACGCCCTCTTCTTCCACAGCCATGCCTTTGTTATGTGAGCAGAATGCACTGTTTTGTTTTGCATTATCTTGTTGAAATCTCCCTGGAAAAGATGTCGTCTTGAAGGCAGCAGACATTGCTCCAAAATCTCACTGTACTTTTCTGCATTAATGCTCCATCACAGAAGTGTAAGTTACCTTCACCAAGGGCACTGACACGACCCCATGCCATGACACACCCTGGCTTTTGGACTTGTTCCTGGTAACAGTCTGGATGGTCCTTTTTGCCTGAAGAGCACACGGTGTCCATTTCTTCCAAAAAAGACCTGAAATACTGATTCATCTGACCACACTGTGTGATGGTCCATCCCAGATGCCTCCGAGCCCAGAGAAGTCGACGCCGCTACTTCTGGACACAGTTAGTTAACATAAGGCTTCCTTTTTGCACAGTAATGTTGTAACTGGTGTTTGTGGATGTAATTCTGTATTGTAGCTTGATAAAGGTTTGCCAAAGTAATCCAGAGCCCATGTGGTTCTATCAGCTGTAGATGAATGACGGTTCTTGATGCAGTGAGGGATCTGAGATCACGGGGTTCAGATTAGGCTTGAGCCCTTTGCCCTTTACACACTGAAATTCCTCCAGATTCCTTGAATCGCTGAATGATATGATGCACCGTAGAGGGTGAAATATCCAAATTGCTTCCTATCTTTCTTTGAGGAACATTGTTTTTCAACATTTTAAGAATTTTCTCATGCATTTGTTGGCAAACTTTAGCTCCTCAACCCATCTTTACTCCTCAAACACTTGGCCTTTCTTGGATACTGATTTTGTCCCAAATCATGATTACAGTCACCTGTTTCACATCACATCATTTCATTGTTTTACCTCGTTACTAGCCATAAATTTCCCCTGTTGCGACTTTTTTGGAATGTGTTGCAGGACTGAAACGCAGGAATGGATGTATATTAACAAATGAAATGAAGTTGACCAGAAAAAAAACATGAAATGTCTTGGGTTCCTCCCGTCTGCAATGAAACACAAGTAAAAGTCCTTTCAGAAATCACCGCTTTCTTGATCTTTTTAAATTTATATTTTCCAAACTGTCCCAACTTTTTCTGATTTGAGGTTGTAAACTGGAGCTTTTCATCATCACAGCTAATTCAGAAGACATTTTTTTCTTTCATTTGTAGCTCTGGTTAGTGCTGTGGGCCTTGCTAATGGCTAAAGGGGAGGGGCTGATGAGGGTCAGCGGTGTGTGTGTGTGTTCATATCCATGGGTCCTCAGATATCCAGTGCCTTAATCAGAACCCAAGAGCCAAAGACAAGACAGAGAGAGAGAGAGACTGTAACAGGACATAGATTCACTCATGGATTCACTTGGTTCCTCTCAAGTTCCTCAGGAGGAGAACCCAACCCCTGTGGAACTGACAGTTCTGCACACTGATGGGATTTTTGGATTCACGAGTCATCTTCTGAAAAAGAAGCAAAAGGTAAACGACTTTAAACACACATTCATCCTCCAGGGTTCTTTAGATAGCTCATGGTTCTACGGTAGCTTTCTGAACGGGTTCTGTTCAGACCTTTGATGGAATGGAAGCTCTTTCTGTCGCACTTCTGCTCTGAAGCTTTAAGAGGTTTCTCAGAGGAACAAACCGAAGAACATTTTCAAATGTCGATGAAATGGTTTCATGTTATTTTTTTTCCGAAAAACAAAAAGTTTCTGGAGGATCTTCATGTTCTTTCAGCAACCAGAACCGAAGAACTTCTTGGGTTGTTGAAACATGAACAGCTCCCAAAGGCAGGACATTTTAATTTCATTTAATTTGAATTTGATTTCATTTTTTTGTATCCTGCTTTTAAATACTGAAAGAACTTCAGCATAAAAGAATAAAATGATCTGATAAATAAAAATGCCATATTAAATATTGGATAATATTAAATAAATAAAAACAAACAAACAAATAAGATGATAGAAAAGAAGTAAAAAGGAACCCGGATATCAGTAGGAGCCTGTAAAAGTGCCAACTACCGTAGAACCGTTTTTTTATTGTTACTTAAAAATAAAAGGTTAACTCTGAAAGCGGTGTTCAGTATGTTCCTTTTTAAAGGGTCTGTGTGGAACCTTCTAACAGAGTGACTTCATTCAACGCGAGCTGCAGAGATAAGGTGATTGTTGGATTTTGTAGAACCCTGAAGAACCTTGTTTGGAACCTGTGAGGAGCGATTCATCATGTTCAGTTTTTAATAACAGAAATATTTTAACTTCACACCCCTCTGCATGGGAACTGAGCTGAATTCACACTACGCGCTTATTACACGCCCTAAATAGCACACTACGTTCTGTAAAGAACGGCGTTTAAAAGTGCGGTTCTGTCCAGATCAACGTCCATAATTAATATATCAGTTTAATAACTCCTTATTAACCTCGCTTGCTCGGTGTTTACGGGAAAATATCAGACCCAGGTCTTGATAGCAGAGATTTGGTCAAGTCACTAAACCTCGAGTCTGAGTCCAGTCTCGGGTCCCCAGTGTTCAAGTCCGAGCCATTAAAGAAAATTTCGAGTCGAGTCTGAGTCCAAGACTCCACCCGCACCATGTGACTGTGTCTGTTTCAGCGCCATTAACATTAGTTTGTTCCTGAACAGGTGAATGTGCTTCTCTTTATCAGGGAGTGTGAAGTATTCTGTCAGAGACGGTTGGGAGACGGATGTAAGTGCAGAAGGTGTGTTTATTAATACAAGTGAAGACGGTAAACAATCCAGAACGGCAGGCAAAACCGTCACAAACAGGCTATCGAAGACTCGGCAGAATCAAAGACGAGAAACAGGAAATCAGGGATCAGGAAACCAAACAAGGAAATAAGGCTCGGTAATGTATCAGCAATGCAACTCAATACTTCGCAAAGTAAGTGTGTTTTCACAGTTTTTAGATCGGTGCTCTGATTGCATCTTAATCCCGAGACTCTATCTGATGCACGCGCCAAGGTGTAACACTCTTGCACAAAATTAGTACAAAAATTAATGTAGATAGAAATATTAATATCTTATGCCAATTTATTGTGGCATGTTACAAAAAAAAAACTAAAGAAAAAATCAGAGTCCTCGTCTCCAATTTACGAGTCCGAATGCGGTTAATGAATGCACGAGTCCGAGTCCGAGTCATCAGTGCTCAAGTCCAAGTCGAGTCACGAGTCCTTAAAATTAGGGCACGAGTCGGACTCGAGTACTACAAGCCTGCTTTCAGTTACGTCATATTTGTAACGTAGTCGAGTCACACATGCAGAATAAACAGCTAGCGGTTTCAAAACTGAATTTCTGTTAGCGGTTAGCGGTTTCTGAATGCCCTTCGTTACTCATTTCTTGAAAAACTCGCTGACCCTTGTTTGTCTTTTGGCTGTTTTTGATTCCATTTTGATTTCCAATTAATTTTCTTTGTCGTTTTGTTTTTGTTCATGTTTGTTTTTTGCAACGTTGTAAGCCGACGCCTTGGAAAGAAAGTCCGTAATCACCCACGGGCATTACAGGAAAATACTGCCTGCCAAGGAACCAATCTGGGTTAGGTTTCCAGATAACATTGTCCTTTAGGGCTAAAGAGCGAGTTGAAAGATGCTCTGAAGCAACAAACATTGTCTCTGGACGTGGTTTTCCTGAACTTACTCGTAAAAAGGCATCTTATAAAATGTTTAAAATATGTTAAAATATTGTATCATTGTTAAGCATTACATATGTCGTGGTAATTAGAGCGGCGGCTATAATTATCGACACCTTAACGATCTTTTGGCCGTTGCAAAAGTAGAAAAGACTTTCAGTACGTAAATTGTGCATGAATAATTACTCAAACTTCCACTGGAAAAAAATGAGTTGATTCCCGATTACTTAGTGTCTCAGATCACATAACACTGTTCCACAATTATCGACACCTTTGTCCACAGTTATCGACACCGTTCCACAATTATCGACATCCAGATGATTATTTATAAAAAAAAAGGGTATGTGGTATTAAGTTAACAAAACATAGTTTTTATTTAAAATGTGTTTTCCATAGACTTATATTTAGTCCAAAATATCTTTTATATAAATATATGGATGTCGGTGTTTACGTAAATGAGGAAGTAATTCTAATGTTCGTAAACAAATGAACTGATAATGTTTAACCTGCGTCAGAAAATCTTTTTGTTCCACTTTCTACGTATTTTCGTAGATCACATTTTGTTCATCATCCGTTGTTGTTTGTATTAATTTCTAGTTTTGTCGTTTACCGATAAATGTCAACAGGAAATTGAGATTGTAACCACATGAAAATCCAGGTCAAAGGTCGCACGTCATTCCTCAAACCCAAATATAAAATGTCTCCTGATATTGTAATATGTGGTAGAGATTTACAACAAACTGCAAAAAATATATATACTTTCTGAACAGAATAGAAAAATCTGAATAGTTCAAGCATGTAATTTTTTATATGTTAGGAATTTAATTCTGCTCTAATTCTATTTATTGCAATCGGATTCCAAATACTCTATAAACATTCCATTCTGTTATGAATCAGAAAAAAATTATTATAAATCACAGCACTTTTATGTTTTTAAAGTACTTCATTGTTCTACTTCAGCAATGTTACACAAAGATCGATCCATAACAGTTGTAAATGTCGCTTAATCCCACAGGGTGTCGATAATGGTGGACACTGTTAGTGGAAAGCGATCACTATTATCGACACCTCACGTGGGCGACTTCTCAAACGCGCGTTTAGATACAAAATGGCGGCTGTCGAATGAAAGAGTGAGAAACAAAGTAGGTTTTGACGAGGCGCTCATGAAATATCGGTGAATTTGATGAGTAAAAACACGTCCGTGATCTTTCCACCATGCTTACCTGCGATGATAACGTCCGGGTTTTCCGAAAAATTGCTGATTGTCCTAAAAATATTCCATCTCAGGTAACGAGCTGCGTCATCAGACGACAAGATCAAAGGTTGAGGCGGGTCTTCCGGTTGATTAATTAACCAATAATAACTGTTGGAACTGAAACTGAGCTTTGTAAAATTGTTTTTTATTGGTAAATCTGAAAAGGGGGCGGCACGGTGGTGTAGTGGTTAGCGCTGTTGCCTCACAGCAAGAAGGTCCGGGTTCGAGCCCCGTGACCGGCGAGGGCCTTTCTGTGCAGAGTTTGCATGTTCTCCCCGTGTCCGCGTGGGTTTCCTCCGGGTGCTCCGGTTTCCCCCACAGTCCAAAGACATGCAGGTTAGGTTAACTGGTGACTCTAAATTGAGCGTAGGTGTGAATGTGAGTGTGAATGGTTGTCTGTGTCTATGTGTCAGCCCTGTGATGACCTGGCGACTTGTCCAGGGTGTACCCCGCCTTTCGCCCGTAGTCAGCTGGGATAGGCTCCAGCTTGCCTGCGACCCTGTAGAACAGGATAAAGCGGCTACAGATAATGAGATGAGATAAATCACACACACTAAAGGCTGACACGAGTGCAACAGTCAAAGTGTCCATTAGAACCGGGTCTGGTTCTGGAAGATGTTGAGTAAAACTTCAGCTCATTTCCTTATAAATCTGAACACATTGTACATGAGACTGCTGTTTATTTTTAAAGCAAAGCATCGTCACGTCGTCTCTTTATAGGGTTTTTAAATGTAGAAACACTTCATTTCATTCTTCTTGACGGTGTTGTTGCTCTTCAGCACGTTTCGAAGACCAAAATCTACTGCACACGTTTACTGTGAACCACAGAGACGTCTTTAAAGACCACAGACAGGATGTTCATGGTGTAAGAGTGTTTCGAAAGAGACTGCGTCCCAATTCAACCGTAGGAAATCAATAGAATGTTAAAGTCGTAGCCTGCGAGCTACTGTAGTTACTGCGAAGAACTTTGGGATGGTGTGTGTGTGTGTGCGGTGACCTGTGATGAACTGGATTCCCATCCAGTGTGTACTGGATTCCCATCTCTCTCCCCTTCCAGTGTTCCCAGCCTGGGATTCCCCGCCCCCTAACCAGGAAGTGAATAAACACATTTTTACACTCTGGCCATTAGGTGGCGCCACTGTAACAGAAACCAGCACTGACACACCCTCCTGCTCAGTGACATGATGTCTGAGGTTTATTTGAGACTATAGACTGTGTTATATGAGCTATATTGATTATTTCTGTGCTTATGATTAAAGTGTAGTGATTTCAGTCACAGGTGAAATCAGGAGGGATGACGGAGTGGGACACTGAGAGTAAAGAAATGGTTCTGGTCAGTGAAGTGTGGCTGGATGCAATAGTATAACTTCTTCTTCTTCTTCTGTCCTCTAATAAAATGAAATCATTGTGAAAGCTTTAGGGAGAAAATCTAAACAAAAGCCTCTTCATGGAAAGTGTTCTTCTGATGCATACCTGGCAACCCTGATACCTGAGTAATCCAACAGTGTCAAACTCCTGTATATATACACACACACACACGCGTTACTTATACACAGAGGATATTACACGGTGACGTGACGTCAACATGAGAAGATAAACTTCATATCTTCACCCCACCGTGCAATGTTCTTTATATTATATAGACACATCCATAAAGGGGCGGCACGGTGGTGTAGAGGTTAGCACTATGTCCGTGTGGGTTTCCTCCGGGTGCTCCGGTTTCTCCCACAGTCCAAAGACATGCAGGTTAGGTTAACTGGTGACTCTAAATTGACCGTAGGTGTGAATGTGAGTGTGAATGGTTGTCTGTGTCTATGTGTCAGCCCTGTGATGACCTGGCGACTTGTCCAGGGTGTACCCCGCCTTTCGCCCGTAGTCAGCTGGGATAGGCTCCAGCTTGCCTGCGACCCTGTAGAAGGATAAAGCGGCTAGAGATAATGAGATGAGATGAGACATCCATAAACAAAAAAATGCAAGTTACTGAAAAGAATTTTAATTTTGAACCGGTTCACCATCGGTTCGCCAACACGCATCTAGTCAGCGAGAAAACACTGGGAGTGACATTGTCGGAGTGAAATATCAGGAAATATTATACATACAGGACACTTTTTCCATGGAATAAAAGCACGTGTTCTATTCCCCTCTAGTGCGTCTCATTTATTTGGTTTGACGGCATGCAATATTGTTAGCATATCGCTTATCCTCCGTGTATTACACCGCTCTACCCAATGGAGAATGAGCGTGCAATATTGTTATAATATTGCACGTTGTCAAGACAACACAACGTCACATGTCGGCGCACATACGAAGATCCAATGACAAAACTTTTCTGCTGCCGGGAAAGAGAGAAGACGAAGCTAATCCAGTGCTAGGTTTAAGCACTAAATAAATAAACTGACAACTGAAACTAAAGCTGCATTGAACACCCGAAAGGCTCCCAAAACTTCATTAGATAGTCTTCATGCATATTTAAAAGAGAAAAACATACCAACGGATATTGAAAAACTGGAAAAGAGGCACGTCGGAGATGTAAAACTTCCGTGCTAGCGAGTGACTGTGAGAATTTGTAAGCAAACATGGCCACCAGGTTTGCTTTGTTAAATATGGAAGATTTTGAGAAAATTTTGGCTGCCAGGTCACTTCACTGCCGTGCTAACAGCACAGAGTCGCAGGTAAGCTAGTGTTGGCCTTCGAGAATGCTGATATGAAGAGAGTGTGTACGTACAATAATAATAATAATAATAATAATAATAATATTGGCTGGCTTTTTTTCATGGTCTATCAGATATATTCCATTCAGCTACTCGTCTTTGACTCGTTCAGTATCACGCTAGCTGAATGGAATATATCTGATAGACCACTCAACACCAGCCAATATTATTTAAACATGTCACGCAGATCCGTGATGTATTTTGTTTGAAAAATGCGAGATTTTCAACACAAGAAGATAAACTTCATATCTTCAAGCCAACGTGTGATTTTCTTTTTATTATATCGACACATTCACAAACAAAAAGTCCCCAAATTTATCAAAACAACTCACTCATCGATTTCCTCACGAGCGACAGATAGAGATTTATGCAAAGGTTTTGGTTCTCCACGTCCCAGATGGAGCTCAGATGAAAAAACAAAACAAAAACGAGTGGTGTATTAACCAGTAAAACACTCGTACCTGTGTAATATGGTTAATTTTTCTCTCCACATGCACTGGATATGAGCAATCATGCACTCTGATTGGCTACTCTACTACTAGGATATCAGCTCTTATACCTTTAGTAGAGAAAAACAAAATGGTGGAGCGTGTTGCTGAAGCAACCAAGGACGAAATATAAAAACTCTACTTGAAAACAAAACCCTACAAAAAACAAAAAGCAACAAAATAAGGAATGAAATTATTTGATGGTAAGAGCGTATCTTTTTTATTTTATTTTTCAATAATAATAATAATCATTATAATTATTATTATTATCATTGCATTTTTTCACAAATTATTCTTGTCATTTCGCTGCTTTGTTCACATTCTAAGCAGAAATTATTTTGTCGGACATTTTGTATAAAGTTTTTGTTTATCGAATATGTGAAAAATAAAAATGCTCTATTTCTCAAAATCCAGTGAACGTGGATCGAGTAAAACAGTTATTCCACTCAATCTGGTCGTACACGGATTATAGCCGCAATCAGCTCATGTATGACTCGATTTCGTGGAATAGCTGTTAAATATACCGAGGTTTCAAAACCATCATGATGTATTTGTCATAAAATGGAGAATAAAAAAGTGAACAGGTGGAGCATTCAGGTTGCCAGGTCCTCAAAAATGTCAAAACAAAACATGCCCACCCTTCTAAATGGTTTAAAGTTCAGTATCATGAGTATCATTACAAAGTGTGTTTTTTTATTCAAAGCATCATCATATTATTAGTTTTTAATAAACTACTATTAAATACAGGGATTATTTATTATGTATATACAAATGGACAGTAGCTACATGGACATGGACCTGAGTAATCTGTTCACAATCAGATAATCCATTTGATAGGAAAATATTAGCCAAGTAACCGCTGGAACCGATTACCTTCTGCACCTGTAACCTTCTGCAGATGTTTGGTATGACTTCGTGGGCGGAGTTATGACATCATGGAGCAGAGTAAGCCAGATATCTGGAATTGTGTGCATTTTGGAAATTCTATTCCGGTTGCACACCTGGGACGTAAAAAGTGTGAGCGTGTACGTAAATGTCGCAACATACAAAAAATTCTACATTATGTCAACAAAATACGGAGAATTCACACTGAAATAGCGTTGAACACACACGTGTGTCTCTGTAGGGGTCCTTTCCATGTTGGAGACATTTATAATAACATTATGAGTTGAGAAAGTATCCACTCTATTTTGACCTGGATGATTTCTCCATAGGATTACATTGTATAGCCGGTTTGTTGTTGCCAGTTATAGAGTTCTAACGCAAGAAACAATTTTTAAATTATTATACGTCTTGTAAATATGTCAACACACCAGGTCTGTAGTACTTGAGTCTGACTCATGCCCTAATTTTAAGGACTCATGACTCGACTTCAACTTGAGCACTGATGACTCGGACTCGTGCATTCATTCGGACTCGTAAATTGGAAACGAGGTCTCGGATTTTTTCTTAATTTTTTTTGTAACATGCCATAATAATTTGGCATAAGATATTTATATTTCTATCTACATTAATTTTTGTACTAATTTCATGCAAGAGTGTTAAACCTGCGCGCCTTGGCGCGTGCATCAGATAGACTCTTGGGATTAAGAAGCAATCAGTGCACCGATCTAGAAACTGTGAAAACACACTTACTTTGCGAAGTATTGAGTTGCGTTGCTGATACATTACCGAGTCTTATTTCCTTGTTTGGTTTCCTGTGGATTATTTACCGTCTTCACTTGTATTAATAAACACACCTTCTGCACGTCCATCTGTCTCCCAACCATCTCTGACAGAATACTTTACACTCCCTGATAAAGAGAAGCACATTCACCTGTTCAGGAACGAACTAACGTTAATGGCGCTGAAACAGACACCGTCACATGGTGCGGTTAGAGTCTTGGACTCGACTTGTGGTTTAGTGACTCGATTACAATACTGGGACACACATACAGGTGAAAATAGGGCGTGGGGACATATCCTGGAGCGTTTCTTTAAAATCAATCCACTGGATGCAAAAGAGGATTACACAGAGACCTGGTAACCTTGTCTATCAAGTGTACAAAATCCATTGGTGTCATGGACTGTTTTTAGCATTGAGTCTTGTATTCAATGTGGATTTAATAACCTACACAATCTGTTATGATCATATTATAGAGTATAAGAGTGTGATTAAGAGTTTAGAGTTTATTTCATCATAATGAAGGAATGTGACCAGGATCAATTAAGTCCAATCTGGCAACCCGTTGAGACTCGATTTAAAGCCCTGTGCAAGTTTGAGTTGAAACTCCAGACTCCCAGGATCCAAGCTGAGGACATCATTTCACCATCTTTTACTTTAATCAGGGTGTTTAAAAAGTTTCATGATCTAGTCTGGAGTTAAACTACTTTTTATTATTATTATTATTATTATTATTATTATTATAAATCTAAAGAAGAGAGTTTGCAGTGTTATGAGAAAACCTGCTGGTGAGATGAGCAGAGCTTCTCTCCTACATCACTCCCACTTTTATTCTTAAGTTCTCTCCTGTGCAAATGTTTTGGCACCCCTGAGTCAGAATGATGGACACCAGAGATGGGTTTTCTGCTGCAGGACGAAAACTGGATTATAGAAGATTTACGGTAAGATCTGAGCGAGAGAGAGAGAGAGAGAGAGAGAGAGAGGTGTGTGAGGAGTGTTAATGTACCTGTAATATACACAACACACAAACACTATATATATATATATGGGTCTGTCTCAGAAACTGGGTACTGTGGGGGTCCCCCACTAAATATACCCACAGTCAATAAACTATATAGTTTTGAATGGTGATGTTGGTTTTAATTTGAAATAAAATGATGAAAGAAATAATACAGATAAAACTAAATCTTTGATGTGAATACTCTATTCAGAATTTGGCAACAATTCTGCAAATTTATGGAAAAATGGTGGCTTGATCTGGGACATGATAAATGGTCGACTACATCGCATTCCCTTAAAAAGGTTGCAGTCCACTGAAAAGTCTACAGTTATCACTAATTGTATTTTAAGTTGTAACTTTATCCACCTAAGGATTGGTGCGCTCACAGAATAATCATAACCGTAATAAAACATCACGCAAAATATTTCATCACTGTCGTAACGCCATTTTCCGCAAACCCAAAACCAATACGATTGTGTGTTTTGATCTAAACGGAAAGCCTCAGGGTCAAGGTCACGACCTCACCAAAAGTAGTAACTTAAAATCACTACGCCGTATAAAAATTTAGTTATAAATCTGCGATTTTGTTTTTTAAAACGAAAGCTGAAAGCTAGGTATAGAATATGTTTCTTACAGAATATGTTACGATGGTAGCTGGTCTTGTATGAATTTCTGAGCTATAAAATGAGTCGTGGTCTATTTTTTACCGTAGCGTGTTATTTGTGTGCGGGGAAGGACACACATTAACAATTTGCATGTGTAGAATGGAATTTTCCACTCCAACAGTTAGAAGTTGATCGTGCTTCCATTTGCGGCCTTTCTGTTACGCGGGTGATCTGTTTGGACGTTATCGCTGAAAAGGTGAGTTTTGACAGTTTTATTTTGTTTTAGTCTTGCAGTATAAGGCAATAGAATGTTTCTTTTTCATCTTTACTTTCATATTTCGTAGTGTTTGCGTATTTTTGGCCAATATTTTGCAACCATGGTCAATTTAGATCGAACTTTTGATAGAATCTACGGCCAGTCATTTTTTGTGTCCTATTGTCCTATTTCGCCATATCAAACACCCAAAATGTATCATATTATTCATATTTAAGTGAATAATCAGTTCAGTCATCATAACTTGGCATTTTTAACCCAAGCAATCAAAAAGAGGAAATTTATTCAATATTTTCACTCATCTGTGAAGGAGGAGCTTTAATTCTTCATGATGGAGTTATTTTATACCTACATGTCAACCCCTTTGGGCGTCCACCTGTAGTATCAGAGGAAGAAATCCATAAAATCAACATAAAATCCTTATAGCCTTCGAATCGCACCAAACTTAATAAATAAATAAGTAAATATAACTTGCCTGAGAACTTCGTCCAGCATGTCGAAAATCGCCTCGCCCGTGCCGATATTGCACACGGGCATGTCTATGATTCTTGACTTCGCCCCTCTGTTTATGTTGAAGATCCGCACCAAAACGGCCAGTCGCTTGTCCGTCTTTTTGTCACTGGATTCGTCGATCATCAAGGAAAATGGCGACGTCCGGCAGTGCTGGATGTTCGGTAGTGTAGCTTCGGGGGCCAAGCTCTTTTTGATTATTTGCGTTGTTTTGGTGCGCCTACAGCTGATAGATTTCGCAATCGTACTGTCTGTGCAAATTCGTGGCAACAGTTCTGTCAGGTGGTCCGCAACGGCTAGCGGCAAATTGTGCTGAGCAATAAAATTACAGATCGTAACTTCTGCTCTTATTTCACTTGTTGGTTGATCATCGGTCTTAGGCTTTGCAAACATCGTCATTTGCGGCTGATTCTGTTTCTGGTGCAAATTTCGCTGATGTAGTTTGGACCTCACGTCGTAAACTCCAGACGCCGCAACTTTTATATCTCGCACACAAACTGTGCAGTGCGCGTACTCCTCATTTTTCGCCTGAACAATGACACCATTAAATGTCTCCTTCCATTCAGGAAGATACCGCCCGCCGTATCCCATTTTCTTTCTCGGTGTTCCCATTCTTTCACTCAGCAGACGCTATTCAAAATCTCTCAGGTGTCGCTCTGCACAATGAGAAAATCGTTCGAACAATGACCTTTTGGCGCGTATAATTGCAGATCGTGCGCATGACCGGAACGAGCGAAGTCTCGCAGTCGCGATACTGCACGAGGCTTGAGGAATAAACATCCGGTTTCACATAGTCTGGGTTATCTGCCCCTGCATACACGCTGTTCTTTGTCTATAAATCGAGCTTTTGTATGTTTTTGCGACGATCAGCTGACGATGTTCAAGTAAGATACGTGAAATAAATTTAGGTCAGAAAATACTGAAAATCCGTAAGACTTTGTTTATACGCCCGTACACCCTTGAAATGAGCTAAAATCCGTATAATTTCCAGACAATCCGTATAGGTTGACATGTATGTTTATATGGAAATCAATCTTACAAAAGCATTCGAATTGTAATCAAAAGAATTCCCACAGTGGAGGCCAGATAAAGCAAGATACTATCTTTATTCTTATTAAACATGACAAAAGAAACATTGAGTGTTGGGTAAATGCAAAAAAAAAAAAAAAGCAAAATTAGAAAATTTATTTTTTGACCATAATGTCCCAAATGAGAGACCAGTTTCTGAGACAGATCCCTGTTCTTGGCTGCAGGAGTGGAACCCAATGTGTTCTTCTGTTCTGCTGTTGCTTTTCTGCTGAGATGCTTTTCTGTTCACCATGGTTGTAAAGAGTGATTATATGAGTTATTATATCCTTCCTGGAAAAAAGCTCAAACCACCTCAAATCTGTCCATTTTTTGATCTCTGACCCTCTCGTATCAACAAGGCATTTGTTTACTTTCCATCCACAGAACTGTCACTCAACTCAGTGTTTTTTTGTTTTTGGCACCATTCTGTATAAACTCTAGAGACTCCTGTGTGTGAAAACCCCAGGAGATCAGCAGTTCCTGAAATACTTAAACCTCATACTCATCTGGTTCAACCCTGGTGAAAAACCTCACAGGATTTTTAAGGATCCACGAGGATTGTCAAAGACCTGCCAAAGATCCTTAAACTTAC
Organism: Neoarius graeffei; assembly: GCF_027579695.1. Taxonomy (NCBI): domain Eukaryota; kingdom Metazoa; phylum Chordata; class Actinopteri; order Siluriformes; family Ariidae; genus Neoarius; species Neoarius graeffei. Next base: position 5,005,796 of record NC_083571.1, read on the forward strand.
GGTTCTTTATAGGATCCTTAAAAGATCTTAGAAAGATCTTCAAAGATCTTCATATGCAAAATCATTTGTAAAGATCCTCAAGGATTTGACAAAGATCTTTCAAAGATCCTTGAAGATCTTGCCAAGAATTTTAAAGATCCTTGAAGATCTTTTGACGATCTTTGTTGAGATCCTCAACAGGATCCTCAAAGACCATCACAAAGAACTTTACGGCTCCTTGAAGATCCTTGAAAGGTTTTCACCAGGGAAACCAACACCCATGCCACAGTGAAAGAAAGCCACACTTCACTGAGCGATCACAGTTTTTCCCATTCTGGTGTTTGAACATTGTGAACGTTAACCGAAGCTCTTGATTTGTATCATGCATCGTGCTGCTCTCAAGCGATTGGCTGATTAGAGAACTGCATCAAACAGAACAGCATATGGATGGATGGGTGTTCCTAATAAACTCAGTAATTGACGATAAGTTGTTAAGCTGGTTATTATCTCATTATTTAAACATATTATTTGAACTTGCACTCATTTAGAGCATTTGAGTTTGATGTAATGTACCCGAAGACATCTCAGTGAATTACAGATTATTAGACATATAAATGTGTCACCTTTATTCCACTAACATGACGTCTGTCTTTCACGACTATCTGCCAAACAGCATGTGCAAAGTATTTCATTTATATATTTTAATTTTTTAAAATATTTTAAGTGCATTTGATCATATATGCATGTAAAATGTGCTATACAAGTCATTATTATTATTATTATTATTATTATTATTATTATTATTAAACTCCCAGGAGATCAGGAATTTCTGAAATCCTGAAACCAACATGTCTGACGTCTACAAACCAATTTATGATCCAGTCGTTTTAAAATGAAGTCTATTTGATGACGTTATTGTTATTAATTGTTGACTGATGGAGACTCCAAGACTCAAAGACTCCATCTTGATGGAAAGTTATCATCGCACTTGTAGTCCACAACCATCTTCACAGATTCTAGATGCATCTTCTAAACAAGTGTTTCTCAAGAAGCGCCATCTGGTGGGCCACAAAATGTTTTTCAAGTTTGAAGCCAAATACTAAATACAACCCCGATTCCAAAAAAGTTGGGACAAAGTATAAATTGTAAATAAAAACGGAATGCAATGATGTGGAAGTTTCAAAATTCCATATTTTATTCAGAATAGAACATAGATGACATATCAAATGTTTAAACTGAGAAAATGTATCATTTAAAGAGAAAAATTAGGTGATTTTAAATTTCATGACAACAACACATCTCAAAAAAGTTGGGACAAGGCCATGTTTCCCACTGTGAGACATCCCCTTTTCTCTTTACAACAGTCTGTAAACGTCTGGGGACTGAGGAGACAAGTTGCTCAAGTTTAGGGATAGGAATGTTAACCCATTCTTGTCTAATGTAGGATTCTAGTTGCTCAACTGTCTTAGGTCTTTTTTGTCGCATCTTCCATTTTATGATGCGCCAAATGTTTTCTATGGGTGAAAGATCTGGACTGCAGGCTGGCCAGTTCAGTACCTGGACCCTTCTTCTACGCAGCCATGATGCTGTAATTGATGCAGTATGTGGTTTGGCATTGTCATGTTGGAAAATGCAAGGTCTTCCCTGAAAGAGACGTCGTCTGGATGGGAGCATATGTTGCTCTAGAACCTGGATATACCTTTCAGCATTGATGGTGTCTTTCCAGATGTGTAAGCTGCCCATGCCACACGCACTAATGCAACCCCATACCATCAGAGATGCAGGCTTCTGAACTGAGCACTGATAACAACTCGGGTCGTCCTTCTCCTCTTTAGTCCGAATGACACGGCGTCCCTGATTTCCATAAAGAACTTCAAATTTTGATTCGTCTGACCACAGAACAGTTTTCCACTTTGCCACAGTCCATTTTAAATGAGCCTTGGCCCAGAGAAGACGTCTGCGCTTCTGGATCATGTTTAGATACGGCTTCTTCTTTGAACTATAGAGTTTTAGCTGGCAACGGCGGATGGCACGGTGAATTGTGTTCACAGATAATGTTCTCTGGAAATATTCCTGAGCCCATTTTGTGATTTCCAATACAGAAGCATGCCTGTATGTGATGCAGTGCCGTCTAAGGGCCCGAAGATCACGGGCACCCAGTATGGTTTTCCAGCCTTGACCCTTACGCACAGAGATTCTTCCAGATTCTCTGAATCTTTTGATGATATTATGCACTGTAGATGATGATATGTTCAAACTCTTTGCAATTTTACACTGTCGAACTCCTTTCTGATATTGCTCCACTATTTGTCGGCGCAGAATTAGGGGGATTGGTGATCCTCTTCCCATCTTTACTTCTGAGAGCCGCTGCCACTCCAAGATGCTCTTTTTATACCCAGTCATGTTAATGACCTATTGCCAATTGACCTAATGAGTTGCAATTTGGTCCTCCAGCTGTTCCTTTTTTGTACCTTTAACTTTTCCAGCCTCTTATTGCCCCTGTCCCAACTTTTTTGAGATGTGTTGCTGTCATGAAATTTCAAATGGGTCAATATTTGGCATGAAATTTCAAAATGTCTCACTTTCGACATTTGATATGTTGTCTATGTTCTATTGTGAATACAATATCAGGTTTTGAGATTTGTAAATTATTGCAGTCCGTTTTTATTTACAATTTGGACTTTGTCCCAACTTTTTTTGGAATCGGGGTTGTAGTTCCGGATGTCCCAAATCTGGTACCTGGTTTGCCGAACACTTTTCAAGTGGAATCAATACATTTGTGGGTAAATTAAGAAGAACAAGCCTTTACTTTTGTCACATTCCTCCTGTACATTTGTACATCTGTAAAGGTTGAGAACCCCTGTTCTAAACCACTGTTTATTTCTGTCTCTGAATCAGGTCATCGAAGGCTCGGCGTGTAAAGAGTCACTGCACTATGGAGGACTCAATCCCAGGAAAAAGCTCCACTCAGCTGATGAGATTCAGCAACACGGCCATCGTCCGAATCCAGAGGGTGCCGGCTCGGTGTCGGTGAGGGAGCTTGGCACTGGGAGGGCATGTCAGAGATGTTACATTATCACCAACCAACTCAACAGACAGGCGCTGGCTCTGGCTGAGTCCAGTGCACTCAAGGTTTGTCCAAGTCAAAAATTTAAACGATTTCTCATGCACACGTTTGATTATATTTTCTCCTTTATATTGTATTAATGTGTTATCATTTCTATGGAATAGTAACAGATCATTCACAGGGATATAAACAGATAAAAAAATGTACAATCCCTTAAATGGTTGAATTTTTAGGGCTCGAGCACCAGAGGTACAAGGCCGTATTGTTTTCCTAAGGATTCCTCTTCCCCTTATTATTATTATTCTTTTTCTTCAAGACGACCATTTTTGAGGTGGTTCCCATGGTCGAAAACTCATGAAATTTGGTACACACATCAGTCCTGGCTACCTCTACCTACAGATAGCGGCTTGGCCCCGGGTGTGTCCGGGGACCTCCAGAGTGCCCCCACATGTCATTGAGACTTTTACCCGGTATATAATTTCACCAGTCCATGTCAAACTTGGTAGGTGTGTGCGGTGCCCCAAGCCGAATAAAATTGTAAGGTACGTTGTATTAGCCATACTCAACAGGAAGTGAGTTATTTTTGGTTTCGTGCATTCTGACACGTGCTACATTTTGACGTTCTCCTCCTAGGTGGTTTGTTTGATTCATGCCAGATTTAGCAAACGTGATGTCAAAATGTTGCTGATTTTGAATCGCGAAGGGATTTGTGATATTATGCAAGGTGTTGAAATGGAGAAACAATAAATTTATTAATTTAAGCCAAGCAAACAGGAAATGTGTCATAAATTTGCCATGCATTGCCTGATACGGCTCAAACGTCACAGGTTATAGGATATGATACAGTACTTCTGATGATATCCACATGCCCAAAGTGACCCTCTGGAACCAGAAATGCTCGGGCCCTTCATCATTACTTGCAGCTATATTCTTTTCTTTTCTTTCTTCTTTTTTTAAAGATATTCATTTAACATTTATGGACAGAATCTCCAATATTTAACAATCAGAAGTGAAACTTTTTCCCCAATAAAGCAACATCTTTTATTTTTTTTTTCTTTCAGAGAGCACATACTATGTAAAATGCATGCATTCTCCAACAGTAAAGAGAATTGTAAAGTATAAAAAGGAATAATGGGATGTTTATGGGATGGTGTGTGGTGAGGAGATGAGGTGAGTAGAGGGCTGTCAGGGCGAGCACACATTGAGATTCAGAGGGTTCCTTAAGCGTTCGAGACAGTGGTGTTAACATGTCCAAACACCTCAATGTCAAAAACTCCCTCATTGTTCAAAGCTCCTCACCTTAACTGCTTCGGGATTTATCAGAATCCTACGAATCCTAAGCGCATACAAATATAAAGTCTAACTGCTGAGAACGCAGAAGTATGAAAGAAAAGTCGGCAAACGTCTTGAAAGTATTATATTATCATTTGGCCAAACAGAATCCAGAATTTAGCAGCTCTGTGGTGTAACAGAATTGTATCTGAGTGCAAAGGTAATGTGTTTAAATCCTGCACGGTCAGATTTTTATTTGATTCCCTGCATTTTGCCTCCGTAGAATGGAGAATGAATCAGACTTAAAGTCCGTCCTCTCTGACTTACTGCCGCTCCAGACTCTGAACACTGTTTATGGGAAACACTTTGTAAGGCCATTAGTTTGTATTACATATCGGACACGTGTGTGTGTGTGTGTGTGTGTGTGTGTGTGTGTGTGTGTGTGTGTGTGTGAGTGATGGCGAGGCGACAGAGGTGACCTACTCAGCACCATTTTATGATCCTATGAATTGGGAGTTACGACTGACGCTGAATGGCCACGTTCAGGAAAAGTGCTGAGATCCAGAAACATGAGCAGCTGTGCGTGTCATCTACGATCGCCGGTCTGATTAAAGGATTATACAACATGGAGCCACGGTACGTGCTGACGTGGAGTAGAAAAGGCATATAAGCTCCAACTTTCTGAGCAGTTTTGAGGAAAATCGAGTGCTTTGTTGTTCTTCTTCTCGTATCTCAGCCGTAGTTGATGGCGGATTTGTTAGCTCACTCACGAGAGCTACCCAGGGTGGACATCAAGGACGTAGAGCATGGACAATTTAGAGTAACCTCTGGGGGAAACCAATATAGACATGGTGAGAACGTGCAAACTCCACACAGAAAGGCCCCTGTCGGTTATGAGGTTTGAACCTGCAACCTTCTTGCTGTGAGGTGACAGTGATGATAACCATTGCACCGTTACATCAACGGCTTTGTTGTTGGAATATCCATTTGACTAAATCACAGTTAACAGATTAACAAACATCACTGACACTCTCACACTGTTATAAAGTCTATAGGATCCTATTAAATCCTGACCCATATACTATATACTGTATCTGTAATGACGTATATCTGTGTGGATGTGTGACATGTCGGTGATGACGTGCATTATGGCTAGGATGATGGCTGGCATTTCCATGTTGATGCCACTAATGAGGAATGATGTGTTTGCCTGTGATGACATGACATATCTTTGTTAATGCGTAATGTGTCAGTAATGACAGGACATATTTGTAATGACATGGGACATGATATATTGTATCTGGAATGACATATGACATCTGGAGTGATGTATCATGTGTCTGTAATGATATCTCTAATGACAAGTGCTGTATCTGGGATGACACAAGATGTGTCAGTAATGACGTCTTACATATCTGTAATGACAGATGATGTATCTGTAATGGTGTAATAACATGTCTGTAATGACATTTGACATCTATGTAATGACACATGCCATATCTGTGATGACATAAGATGTGTCATTAATGATGTACAACATATCAGTAATGACAAACATGTTACTGTAATGGCAGATAACATGTCTGTGATGACATCTGACGTGTCTGTAATGACACGTGCCGTATTGGTGATGACATATGATGTGTCACTAATGATGTATGACGTACCTGTAATGACAAAGGATGCCTCTGTATTGGCATGTAACATGTCTGTGATGACATCTGACATTGTGTAATGACAGATGCCATATCTATTATGACATGATGTCACTAATGACATATGATGTCTCTGTAATGACAAATGATCCGTCTGTCTGTCTGTCTAGAATGGCATGTAACATGTCTGTGATGGCATCTGATGTATCTGTAATGACACATGCCATATTGGTCATGACATATGATGTGTCACTAATGATGTATGATGTATCTGTAATGACAAATGACATATTTTTGCAATTTGGGGATTAATAAAGTAATCTATCTATCTATCTATCTATCTATCTATCTATCTATCTATCTATCTATCTATCTATCTATCTATCTATCTATCTATTTAATGGCATATAACATGTTTGTAATGACGTCTGATGTATTCTGTAATGACACATGCTGTATCGGTCATGACATGTAATGTGTCACTAATGATGTATGACGTATCTGCAATGACAAGTGATGCATTTGTAATGGCATATCACATGTCTGTGATGACATCCGACATTCTGTAATGACCCATGTCATATCTGTCATGACATACAATGCCACTAATGACAAATGACATATCTTTCTGCAATTTCCCTTTGGGGATGAATAAAGAAATCTATCTATCGCTAATGGTGTATAATGTCTCTGATGACATCTGACATATTCTGTAATGACACATGCCGTATTGGTCATGACATACGATACATCACTAATGACGTATGACGTATTTGTAATGACAAGCATGTTACTGTAATGGCATATAACATGTCTGTTATGACATCTGACATACCTGTAATGACACACGCCCTATTTATTATGGCATTTGATGTCACTAATGATATATGACATATCTGTTATGACAAATGACATATCTTTCTGCAATTAATAAAGTAATCTATTTATCGATCTGTAATGGTGTATGACACATCTGTGATGACATCTGACGTATTCTGGAATGACACATGCCGTATCTGTGATGATGTATCACATACCTGTAATGACAGAGATCTATCTGTAATGGTGTATAACACGTCTGTGATGACAGCTCACATATTCTGTAATGACACATGTCATAGTGGTTATGATGTGTAAGTGATGGCACATCACATATCTGTAATGACAAATGATATACATATAAGGTACATCATCGGTGATGACATATTATGTGTCAGTAATGACGTACCACATATCTGTAATGACACATGCTGTACCGGTGATGAGGTGTCAGTAATGACATATCACATATCTGTAATGACAAACGATATATCTGTAATAGTATATAACACATCTGTGATAGCATCTGATATATTCTGTAATGACACATGCCGTATCGGTGATGACATATGATGTGTCAGTAATGACGTACCACATATCTGTAATGACACATGCTGTATCGGTGATGAGGTGTCAGTAATGACATATCACATATCTGTAATGACAAACGATATATCTGTAATAGTATATAACACATCTGTGATGGCATCTGATATATTCTGTAATGACACATGCCGTATCGGTGATGACATATGATGTGTCAGTAATGACATACCACATATCTGTAATGACACGTGCCATATCGGTGATGACATATGATGTGTCAGTAATGACGTACCACATATCTGTAATGACACGTGCCATATCGGTGATTACATATGATGTGTCAGTAATGACGTACCACATATCTGTAATGAGACGTGCCATATCGGTGATGACATATGATGTGTCAGTAATGACGTACCACATATCTGTAATGACATGTGCCATATCGGTGATGACATATGATGTGTCAGTAATGACGTCCCACATATCTGTAATGACACATGCTGTATCGGTGATGAGGTGTCAGTAATGACATATCACATATCTGTAATGACAAACGATATATCTGTAATAGTATATAACACGTCTGTGATGGCATCTGATATGTTCTGTAATGACACGTGCCGTATCGGTGATGACATGTGATGTGTCAGTAATGACATACCACATATCTGTAATGACACGTGCCGTATTGGTGATGACATATGATGTGTCGGTAATGACGTACCACATATCTGTAATGACACGTGCCGTATCGGTGATGACATATGATGTGTCAGTAATGACGTACCACATATCTGTAATGACAAGTGCCGTATCGGTGATGACATACTATGTCTATGAAATGTAGTATTTGGCTCTAGTTAATGCTGAGATATTCCTCTAAACAGGACTCTAAACAAGCATTCCTAATGTCTGAAAAGAATCTTAGCTTTCAGCTGAGGTCCACTTCATTGAGATTTGACCCCAGCAGACCTTAGCTGTGTACATCGCTGTGATTGATCAGGAGGGAGCTTTTCAGCTCATTCCTCCTGCTCTGTGGATATACAGTAAATCAGCACCTGCGCTCATTGTGTTTGCCGAACAATATATGTAATGGCATCCAAGTAGGAAATGAAGCTACTTAACCTTCTCTAGCTGAACGAAAGTGTTTTCCTGTTGGCTTTTCCTTAAATCTGTGTGAACTGCATGGTCTCGCATGTCGGCTGTGTAGATGACATTCTGCTTTTGATTTACAAGAATGGTCTGTTTATAAGTTTAATGTTTGAGAAAGAAAAAAGTGATTGGGTGGTTTGCAGCACAGACCGAGGCAGCCGTCTGTATGTATGGCACATATGAGATGACATATGGCACATCTGCGATGATGTATACCATGTCTGAGATGACGTCTGACATCTGTAATGATGTATAACATGTCTGAGTTGTATACCATGTTTGAGATGCCATGTGCCATGTCTGAAATGATGTATGGCACATATGAGATGACATATGGCGCATCTGCGATGATATATTACATGTCCGAGATGACATCTGATATGCCCGTCATGAAGCATGGCAAATCTGCAACGACGTATGACAAATCTTTTTCACATGACATATGGCATACAGTATTTGCAATGACATGATAGAACAGTGATGACAGACAACATATCTATGGCAATGCATTTCAAATCTGTAATACTGCATGACACATATCTTCACTGAGGTATGAAGTATTGCACATCTGTGTTGACGTACGTCATGTTTGTGATGACAGGACATACCTCTGATGATGCACCACAGAGTATTTTCATGCCGTATGATGCGTACGGAATGACGTAGATTTTTAATTTGCGATTAAATATCACTTACCTTCTATGACATTACCTTCTGTCTAATCCGTAATGGCACGTCATGTATCTGTGATGGTGTAATACAGTGTTTATCTACGATATATTCAATGGCCATGTTCCATGTTTCTTGGGCATCCAGCTTTCTGTGCTCATGTTTTGAACCCATCAGGAAATTATTCAGTCCTTTATAAGCTGAGTCAGATCTGTCGGAGCAGACAAATGGCTAATCCAATCATTCCTCAACACTCTGATTGGGCAGTGTTGGTTTGCTGTAATGTTTTTCAGGGAAAAATCTATAACGCTTTCATGTCCTGCCCAAAGCCTGGGAAGCACACAGATGTACTGTATTCGGAGAATGTTTCAGAGCTTTGCTTTGCTGTGACAGGATTCAAACACGACTCCAGGGGAATTTCTTTGAAGAAACTGTGTGTTGTGTAGAAGAAACTAGTGAGTAAAATCATACCTTTAGGTTGCAGACCCTGCTGAGATGAACGCAGTGCCAACCTTTGAATACATTCCAAACAGATGGATGTTTACGATGCACGATTTTAGTTACGTTTCGACATAAATACAACTCATTTCCTTTCCCGTAAACACCTAAAATATGGGGCAGAAGCCAAACATTTCTCTCAATGTGCTCCTTTCTGTGCAGTAAGATGGATTGGACAGTTTAGACGATCAGATTGAAACCCGGGCCGTCACACAGAGCACTTTAAAATGTCACAGTGAAAGCACTGAATCTTTACCCAAACCAAGATAAAGCTTCTTCAGCTACTTTAGAACACAAACATGCTGTCATCCCCAGACACCATCACTCCTCTCCGCAGACGATTTTCATCCTGAACAAACTTTAAGTGCACTCATAGAGGAAAGACTTGGGGTTTTATTTTTGAATAGATCGGACTCACTGTTAAAGCTGTCAGCTGTCGCTCATGGAATTAAACCATCACCAATGGTGCCACTTGTGTTTTAATAATTTAAAAGCCATATGAAGGAAATGATCTCTCAAAAGCAATAACAGCTTTTGTTAATAAAACAATCAGTTATGGATATCTAAAGGAACATAATCAAACTCGTGTCGAATTAATTTATTGCCTCGTTATTTGGTTCGGTGTACAGAATTTGATAGCCAGTTCTGTTATATTTGGTTCACTCCATAATTACGGACACCTTTCTAAAGGAAAAAAAAAAAACAGCATGAAACAAATGTTGCCAGGCGAAACAAACCTCGCCCGCCAGCACTTATTTTATACCTGTATGTCGATAATGGTAATATTTCTCAATCATCAGCTGTCAGGTTATAGTCCTATGAAAATCCATGACCTTGAGTTTGACACTTCAAAGTCGTTAAAGGCCAAAGGTCATGGTGCCAAATGAAAGCCCATATGGCACTTCCTATATGTTGATAATGGTAAATACAGTGCCTTGCAAAAGTATTCATACCCCTTGAACTTTTTCACATTTTTCCACCTTACAACCATGAACTTAAAAGTTTTTTATTGAGATTTTATGTGATAGACCAACACAGAGTAGCGCGTAATTGTGAAGTGAAACGAAAATGATAAATGGTCTTCAAAATTTTAAACAAATAAAAATCTGAAAAATGTGGTGTGTATTAGTATTCAGCCCCCCTGCGTCAATACTTTGTAGAGCCACCTTTTGCTGCAATTACAGCTGCAAGTCTTTTGTGGTATGTCTCTACCAGCTTTGCACATCTAGACACTGAAATTTTTGCCCATTCTTCTTTGCAAAATAGCTCAAGCTCAGCCAGATCGGATGGAGAGCGTCTGTGAACAGCAATTTTCAAGTCTTGCCACAGATGCTCAATGGGATTTAGGTCTGGACTTTGACTGGGCCATTCTAACACATGAATATTCTTTGATCTAAACCATTCCATTGTAGCTCTGGCTGTATGTTTAGGGTCATTGTCTTGCTGGAAGGTGAATCTCCTTCCCAGTCTCAAGTCTTTTGCAGCCTCCAACAAGTTTTCTTCCAGGATTGCCCTGTATTTAGCTCCATCCATCTTCCCATCAACTCTGACCAGCTTCCCTGTCCCCGCTGAAGAAAAGCATCCCCATAGCATGATGCTGCCACCACCATGTTTCACAGTGGGGATGGTGTGTGCAGGGTGATGAGCAGTGTTAGTTTTCCGCCACACATAGCGCTTTGCATTTAGGCCCAAAAGTTCAACTTTGGTCTCATCTGACCAAAGCACCTTCTTCCACATGTTTGCTGTGTCCCCTACATGGCTTCTGGCAAACTGCAAACGGGACTTCTTATGCCTGTCTTTCAACAATGGCTTTCTTCTTGCCACTCTTCCAAAAAGGCCAGATTTGTGGAGTGTACGACTTATAGTTGTCCTGTGCACAGATTCTCCCACCTGAGCTGTGGATTTCTGCAGCTCCTCCAGAGTGATCATGGGCCTCTTGGCTGCTTCTCTGACCAGTGCTCTCCTTGCTCGCTCTGTCAGTTTAGGTGGACGGCCATGTCTTGGTAGGTTTGCAGTTGTGCCACACTTTTTCCATTTTTGAATGATGGATTGAACAGTGCTTCTTGAGATGTTCAGAGCTTGGGATATTTTTTTATAACCTAACCCTGCTTTAAACTTCTCCAGAACTTTATCCCTGACCTGTCTGGTGAGTTCTTTGGTCTTCATGATGCTGTTTGTTCTTCAGTGTTCTCTAACAAACCACTGAGGCCTTCACAGAACAAGTGTATTTATGCTGAGAGTAAATTACACACAGTAGGACTCTATTAACTAATTAGATGACTTCTGAAGGCAGTTGATTGCACTGGATTGTATTTAGAGGTATCAGAGGACAGGGGCCTGAATACTAATGCACACCACATTTTTCAGATTTTTATTTGTTTAAAATTTTGAAGACCATTTATCATTTTCGTTCAATTATGTGCTACTCTGTGTTGGTCTATCACATAAAATCTCAATAAAAAACTTTTAAGTTTGTGGTTGTAAGGTGGAAAAATGTGAAAAAGTTCAAGGGGTATGAATACTTTTGCAAGGCACTGTATCTGTCTACCATCAACCATTTCCAAGTTACAGCCCTCTGAAAATCCATGACCTTCAGTTTGACCTGTCAAGGTCACTGATCATGGTGCCAAATGAAAGCCATATGGCACTTCCTATAAGTTGATAGTAGTAAATATCTGTCTACCATCAACCATTTTCAAGTTACAGCCCTCTGAAAATCCGTGATCTTGAGTTTGACCTTTCAGTGTCACTCAAGGTCAAAGATCATGGTGCCAAATGAAAGGCCATATAGGAGTTCCTATATGCTCATAAAAGTAAACATCTGTCTATCGGCAACCGTTTTTGAGTTATAATGGAAAATATGTTGACTGAAAGGTCGACCTTTCCAGTGTTCTTGACCTTCATCTTGACCTGATTACCCCCAAAATATAATAAGGTAATCTATGGACCAGTGCCCACCTACCCTGAAAATTTGAAGTCAATCAGTACAACCTTCTAGACGCTAGATTATTAAAAGACAGACAAACAAACAAACAAACAAACAAACAAACAAACAAACAAACAAACAAACAAACCGCACTGATTACAATCCTTCACCCCACTGACTCCATCGCAGGTGAGGTAATATTGAGGTAATCATTATTACGTGTAATGATTAAAATTTGAACACTTTGTTTTTTCTCTACGTGGAGATATTGCTTTTTTAAAATCTTTTTTAGTAGTTTAGAGGATGAGAAACGTGCTACAGACCCCTTTGGTGTAAACAAAAAGACATGGAGAATTTTTATTTCGGAATCAGAGTGACGTTCACTAAAATGATCTCCGGTTATCTCATTCTCATTATCTCTAGCCGCTTTATCCTGTTCTACAGGGTCACAGGCAAGCTGGAGCCTATCCCAGCTGACTACGGGCGAAAGGCGGGGTACACCCTGGACAAGTCGCCAGGTCATCACAGGGCTGACACATAGACACAGACAACCATTCACACTCACATTCACACCTACGGTCAATTTAGAGTCACCAGTTAACCTAACCTGCATGTCTTTGGACTGTGGGGGAAACCGGAGCACCCAGAGGAAACCCACGTGGACACGGGGAGAACATGCAAACTCCACACAGAAAGGCCCTCGCTGGCCACGGGGCTCGAACCCGAACCTTCTTGCTGTGAGGCAACAGCGCTAACCACTACACCACCGTGCCGCCCGATCTCCAGTTATTATTATGCTAATCCACTGAAAGACAGCGCGTGCCTTTCAGCTGGTGTAATTCTAGAAGATTCTTATGGAGTCTAACCTGTGGTGACTGGACACGTACAGTACACGCCCATCATGACCATATCTCACTGAAACTCTGAGTGTTTATCTTGGAGACAAACTGAAGGCCTAAATGTCTCTTATAATTTTGTTGCTTGTGAGCAAGTTCCTGACCTAATGTTTTATGATTATACTATCGAGTATGTCGTGGCACTGAAAGCCGAGGTGCTGCCCAAACAGACACCAAAATCTCATCTGTTGGATAAATGTGTCCATTATAGAGAATGCACTTGTTAGCTAGCTAGTTTCTTAACATTGATTTGAGTTGAGCGATGGGCTAGTTTGCACTTTAGCAACAGTAATGTTGCTAGGGGGCGGAGTTTATTTATAGCGACAGTAACAGTGTGACACGATGGTGTTTGAGTCCATCAGCTGATTCGATGACCAAACAAGAATGAAACTGATAAGTAGGGGTTTGGGGGCAGGAGCCCCTAATAATACTTGTGAAAAAATACTCATTAGAACCTACTGCTGAAATTCATTCAGCGTCTTGACTGGTTTCTCTTCCTTCAAAGACACTTTACCTTTCAAACAAATATCACTGAAATCTCCCGGCAAACCTTCCTTGATCAACCATTTCGTCAGTTTCACCTCATCTCTACACAATTCGTAAAGATTACCATCGTTCATACTCATGATTTAGATCTACACCATTTGCGTTGCACTGTTACCCAATCAGTGCTCTCCTTAGATAAGAACGATACCCTCGCGAGATCTCATCAACAAATATAGCGGAGTCATGTCGCTAAAGTGCAGTTGTCCTGAGGTACGTAGGATTGTGAAAGGAATGTAAATTAGGCATGCTAGCTGCATGCTAAGCTTGTTAAATTCATAGCTAGTGAGCTGACTGCACTGATGATAGTCAGCTGCTTCGCTGAGATAAAATGAGAGCTGCAAAGACGGACCTCACCAGACCTTATCCTTCGTAACTACCTGTAACCACAGCAACCGTCTTCTGTTGGCTTGGAAAGGTGTCTTATTCTATGGCATGAGTTAAGAACAAAGGTGTTTCTGATTCTGGATCTTGAACATTTTTTTGCAACCAGGAGGCATGGCTAATGTCACAGTGATGTAAGTAAGTAAGCAAGTTGGTAATTAAACAAACAAAACAAACAAACAAACAAACACACAAACAAGCAACTAATTAATTTGCTCTCCAGAAACTTGATTATTGCTTTTAAAAGCAAACAAACAAACAAAACAGTTGTGGACTAACAGTTATGGGTTGCCAATACATTTCAAGCTATGGTGCCTATAAGATAGTGGTAACTTCAAACTGTACAGCATAGCCATGCTTTTCAATTCAAAGATTGTTTATGTCCTATTTAGGGGTTAGTAGTATCTTTACTGGTTGGCCTAATAACACCTTGGCGTCCAAGTCTGGCCTCCCCATATCCAGCATTATGTGATGCGTAATATATGGCCAAATTGTTATCAGCAAGTGGACACTCCATCTAGCCTCTCGCATAACGAAGACCGGTCGCAGTGGCTCTACGCTCCACCCCTAGTTTTGCAGAACATGACGGATCTAGGGGAGTTAACCCCAAAAATAAATCCCACCATGTTGGTGGTATGCTTTGAAACAATGAGTATGCAGAATTTAGAACAAGACAATGACGTAAAGGGGTCCCAGACCACAGGAAAGGGAGCCTCGTCTGGCAGAGATGGGGTTTATTGTCAGGTCGTCAACCTGTGACTGGCGAGCAGCATTATAGTGAAGTCGCCTCTTCTGGCTGGCTTGAGAATCGTTTCAAAAAAGGCAAAGAACCTCATCTGTCCTGCATTTCCGGGAACAGGTCAAACAGAGGGAGATGCAGAACAAACAGAGGTTCCTGCCCTTATTAGGTAAGATCCTGGGCACCCAACCTGCTGTAGCAGCAGATGGGGAACATTGATGATGACAATGATGATGACTATTTTATATTAATATTTGCTTATTTTCTCAAAGGGTGCCAATAATTATGGGCTTGTCTCTACAGCAAGTGTAAAAATTGCAGAAACGAGAGCGTCAGTGGTGCGTATACAGAAGGGGGTCAGAAGAAACACTCAGCTTTTCTCCTGAATCCCAATGCCAGCCTCAGACACTGTGCTAAAATGCCTGAAGACCTGCATCGCCATCTGAGTGGCCTTTATTTTTTTTCAAGTGCCCTTGATGCTCAGTCATTGTTCTCTCTCTCTCACTCTCTCTCTCTCGATTTATTTTAAGTGATCCTAAGGCAAACTGGCACATTCAGAGGCACTCATTACCATGGCACTGTGGAACGCTCTGAGCCGGAAAACACTGGAAGCTGATTTGTAGATAAGGATGCCTTGGAGCATGGAGGAAGTGTGTTTCATAAAATCAGATAGACAAAACTACAATAAAAAAATATAAGTGTTCGTCAACAACCTTTTGAAAATGAAGTCATAAATTCATGATAAATTATTCATCCGTCCATCCACCAAGGGGCGATGTAAGAATGCAGGATGTAATTTTAAACTATATATAGATAGGAATCATATATTTTGGCAAGTCAGGATGAATGAGAACGTGATTGTTATTATGGTGTTGGTGTACACAAAGCGCCCTCTTGTGGTATGCGACATCACTGCTTCTACCTGACATGACTTACTGTAATTCTAAAGTGAATAAATAATTTTAAACATTTGAACAATTAAGAACGAAGTTAATTTAGACTCTTTGGTCTTGTCTGACCCGCATCATGTGAAATATGAGATTTGAGAATTTATGTTTGTAGAATTTAAACAGAAATGCTGATAGTAGTGATTGTTCATGAGCATGCTAGTGTTGGAGGTTGTTTTTTTAATAATCTGGGAAGGTCCTGATGATGTACTCATCCGTGTGATGAGAATTTAAACATGTCCGTGTCTCTGCTGTCTCAGCTACATGATCACACGACGTGATCAGGGTTTATGAGGAGGTGCACATGAGGGAACTCGAGCAAACTCCAAACACCTTCAGCAAGGACTCTGTCTCAGGTTGTCCTTCACCAAGTTTTGACCTTCTGACTTGAGTGCAGGCTTGGATTTGTCTGTACCGGAAAAAAAAAAAAAGAAAAAGGAAGCTGAAATGAGGATGTGCTCAAATACAATAGCCATTTCTGGAAGATAGAGAGTGGATCTGATTGAGTATTCTGGTAAATTGTGGTTGTTATGGCAACCTTACATTTTGAACACAGAAGTCTTGATTGCTGTTAAATAAGCGACGATGTAAACTGAGACTAATGAAAGCTAATGTACTAGCAGTTAACTAGCTGCTATCAGTAAGCTAGCTAAGTTAGCGATCACTCATAAGCTATTAAGGACATAGAGAAGACATGGGGCGTTTCCATACTCGTTTGCAGACTCATAGCTCCTGTCATGTTTAACGAGGCTAAAGGTATAAAGATGTTTCGAACCCATCTGTAGGCATTTCTATGGCTAAAGCATGATGCTACACACAGTGCTGTTGAATTCTGGATTCTGATTGGTCAGAAGGTCTTAACTGATTTTTAATTAACAGCAGCTCTGAGAGTGGTGTAGCTGCCAATCACAGTTTTTCAGCTAATTAATGAAGTCGGAAAAAGGAGTTAACACTTTTTGGGTTCTTTGTAACATGACAAGTGGTATTTTGGGCCTGAGCACCATAGGAGCAAGGTAGTGGTTAGCTCTGTTGCCTCACAGCAAGAAGGTTCTGGGTTCGAGCCCAGTGGCCAATGGAGTCCTTTCTGTGTGGAGTTTGCATGTTCTCCCCGTGTCTGTATGGGTTTTCTCTGGGTGCTCCGGTTTCCCCCACAGTCCAAAGACATGCAGGTTAGGTTAACTGGTGACTCTAAATTGACCATAGATGTGAATGGTTGTTTGTCTCTATGTGTCAGCCCTGCGATGACCTGGCGACTTGTCCAGGGTGTACCCCGCCTCTCACCCATAGTCAGCTGGGATAGGCTCTAGCTTGCCCACGACCCTGTACAGGATAATCGGTTATGGATAATGGATGGAATCATGTCTTGCCCATTTTTGAGGTGGGTCCCATGGGCAAAAACTCATGACGTTTGGCTTGTGATGGTTACTCAGGGACCAAGGCTTGGCCCCAGGTGCAACCCAGTGCCACCATATGAGGGTACTTCGAAAAATTCTCAGCCTTACCCGTAAACAAGGGGTGTAACTGTATACTATAAAGTCTTATATCACTGTCCACAAAAACTCAACTGAAAGAACAATCAAAGTATAAAGGAGAGGAAAGAAAGCTTCGAGCTGGCATCCTGTTGCTCCAGGACAATGCGCCCATCCACACAGCACAGGTGGCAGGGGCAGAAGCAGCCAAATGTGGCTTTGAACTGTTGCCCCCATGTACCTTACTGACACAACCTGGCACCGTCTGACCTCTGTCTGTTCCCCAAACTGAAATCCCAATCACGTGATCTCCATTTTCAGAGTGATGATGAAGTCATCCATGCTGTTGAGGAGTATCCAGAGGCTCAAGATGTGACCTTCTGCTGCAAAAGCATAGTGAAGCTTGAACATCGGTGGACCAAGTGCATAAAGTTAAAGGAGACTATGTTGAAAAATGCAAGAACAATCTTTCTCTTGTGATGTTTTCTGGGTGAGGCTGAGAACTTTTTGAAGTACCCTCATATGTCATTGAGTCTTGTGCCCAGCGTATAATTCGACCTACACGCACCATATTTGGTAGACATTTAGCTCTGTTGAAGATGAACACATCTGTATTAGCCACATTTGTATTGCATTAGCCACGCCCAACAGGAAGTGAGACATTTTGGATTTTGTGCATTTTGACACATTACATTTTGAAATGCTCCTCCTCCGACCAATAATTCATCGGATTCATGTCAGATTTGGTAGATACAATGTCAAGATGTTGCTGATGTTAAATTGCAAAGGGATTTTTGATATCATGCAAGGTGTTGAAATGGCGACACGATTAATTTATATACATTTCTCACCACGCAAACAGGAAATGCGTTATAGATTCTCCATGCATTGCGCGACACAGCTCATTGGTTGTTTACAGCTTATTGGTTATCATGGTCATGATGAATTCCATATGCCCAGAGTATAGTGTACTCTCTGGTATAACGCCACCATCTGGCAACAGGAAGAGTAGCTTTTTCACAAGTCTCAGCTCAGTAAATCATTGGCGCTTGTGGCTATAATGGATATTATATATAATTATTGGCAAATTCTTGGAATATAATCATTTTCAGGGTGGTAACCGTAACTCCACTTCATCACACCATGCCACTGTTGATTATTTTACTCTGACAGCATGGGACGCAGTTTTTTAAATGAATTTAAAATATACATGACAAAAAAAAAAGGCAGCTCAGGAAGTCTCCTGAGTGTCGAGTGACTAATTCTCACTGGCTCCTTGCTGGACTGATGATGTCATGACCTGAGGGATCACATCCTGTCCATCACAGATCAGCCCATCAAAGTGAGGGGAGGCCAGTTGCCATGGCAACCTGAATGAAGAATGGAGGTTGAAAGCATCTTGACAATGCACATCTGGCAAAGCCGTCTGTGAAACATCCATCCAGCCATCTGAGGGTCCAACTATCTATCTGTCATCCATCACTGGAATGAGTTTCCACGCTGGTCTCCATTAAACTCTGACTGCATGGCTGGAAATAATTAAATCCACAAATAAATAAAATTAAAGATACTTCCAAAATATTGTTGCAAAAGATATTTTATTTATTTATTTATTTGGTGATTGGGTTTGGGGCAGCACGGTGGTGTAGTGGTTAGCACTATTGCCTCACAGCAAGAAGGTCTGGGTTCGAGCCCTGGGGCTGGTGAGGGCCTTTCTGTGCGGAGTTTGCATGTTCTCCCCGTGTCCGCGTGGGTTTCCTCCGGGTGCTCCGGTTTCCCCCACAGTCCAAAGACATGCAGGTTAGGTTAACTGGTGACTCTAAATTGACCGTAGGTGTGAATGTGAGTGTGAATGGTTGTTTATCTCTATGTGTCAGCCCTGCGATGACCTGGTGACTGGTTCAGGGTGTACCCCGCCTCTCGCCCGTAGTCAGCTGGGATAGGCTCCTAGGGTTTTTTCTAGAAAAAATTTAGTATGAGGGCGCTCACCATGGCGAGGGAGCGAAGCGGGGGGGGGGGGATGGTGCCGGTTGTCCCCCCCCCCCGCCGTGCAAAGCCTTTGAAAAATGCTCCAATGGGACATTCTGAGGCTATCTGAGAGGGAAATTGTAACAAATTGTCTGTCAACATTGAAAAAGAAAGAAGTAATCTTCTTCTGCCCCGGACAGTCTTTGGCTTTCTTCTGCTTCGTGCCACGGGATGACATCTTTAAATGCCCAAGTGTCAACAAAAACAACTTGCAAACTACTTCTGTCAAAAGCTCCCGTGCCAGTGGGTGAAAGGTCATTCAGTCTCGAGAAATCTCACTCTACAAGTCAGCTGACCTTGTATGTAACCCATGTCAAATCTCGCGAGAGCAGCCGCGACAAGTAAACAACTAAACAACATGGCGCCTCATTCTGGAAAACGCCAATTCGGATTGTTTTTGCACCGTCTGGCGGTGTATCTACTATGATTGGAATATTTTTGGAGCAATTATAACGTATTTGATGATCAGACACATTGTCACGTAGTGTTGCTGGGATGTTTTCACGGAGTCGGTAAGGGGGCGCACGCCGAGAGTAAGAGGGCGCAGCGCCCCTGTTCCCCCATTTAGACGAAAGCCTGGGCTCCAGCTTGCACAGGATAAGCAGTTATGGGTAATGGATGGATGGATCAAAATGGTGGTAAAAAAAGAAGTGTGACTAAATGGTGGGTGCCAATATATTTCACCCACTGACCTGAGTTTATGTTTGTAGTTACATGATTTAATTTACTTTAATTTACTTTCTGCGTAATTCCGCAGTATTCATTGAACATTCAGACATAAATAATGTAAGGAATAAAACACTCCATGTTGATGTTGTGTGTTTATCATGAACTTATAAACAGCAGTGATTACTCTTACCACTTAAAAGTTGATTATTAGCTCATCCAGCCGACAGGTGATGAGTTTATGCCATCATGTGTTGTCTGTTGTCCGTCTCGTGTTGTTCACATTTCACAAAAATCACTTCCTCTCTTTTAATTCTTCACTGATTTTTATTCTTGTTGGCAGGAAGGTCGGTGTGCCTGGGGTGCATATAGATAGCTTCTACCCACATTTGCATAATTGCAATTAATAATGAAAATATGGACTAATTAATTGTAGGTGCAATAGGCTTATCAAATCAGTCTTATGTAAAAAGGGATCAGTCTCATAAATTCATTAATCATTAATTCAAGTGTCTAATAGTTTATAGCTAAACTGTTAAAATCAATGGAATAACTTAGTGGTGATGTTGCTATAGTTTTAGTGAGTATTGTAGCTCTAATGTAATACGTTTACTCTAGATCTATAACATTCATATAACAACCCAATGGACGAAAGTAATTAGAATACTTGTTTGGCAGAGGTTGGCACTCAGTGAATGTTGTAGCAATAGACAGGACACAGTTTACTCCAAAGGTACCATTTATTGAAATAGTTGACATGAATTAGCAAACTAATACTGATTAGATATAGCAACAATAGCAGCCAAGGAATAATTCAATATACATGGTGATACAATGTAAACAAATAAGAATCAGTAGTGTATATGATGATAATTAAGGCACTAATGGTGATCAGAAGTAATGGGCTATATGCAAGTTTACAGTGTAGGGGTAAGTGGATGCTAAAATGTGAGAGGGAAATCACGTGTTTGTGTGTGTGTGTGTATATGAGTAAGTGTGTGTGTGTGTGTGTGTGTGTGTGTGTGTGTGTGTGTGTGTGTGTGTGTGTGAGAGAGAATGTGTATGGAGCCGCGCCCAGAGGGGGATGGTCAACACAGGGAGAGCACGTGAAAGAGAGACAAAGGAATCTGTAGTTTAAACTAGTCCAGCTAGGCCTTAAACCCAACTTCTACTTTAGCTACTCCTGAAATACCAGTGTTGAGAAGTGTAGTATGACGGAGGGAGTTAAAGAGAGAGAGAGAGAAAACGCATGCACTATCTAACTAAATACAGATAGTAAACAAAGCAAATCAAACAACACACGGTCTAAGACCAACTTTCATGTGAATCAAAATGCATACATTGAAACCATGAATGAATTCAAATAAACAAGACTCTTCGCATTAACTAGCCACAGCTAAGACTAACAATTGCCCAGATGCCAGCCTTACCTGAGATCGCGCTTGCTTGGCGACTGAAAGTGCGCCGTCTGTTATCCGAAGACAGCGCGGAGCGCAGGTCCAGGGAAAAAACAGTTCTGTTCCTTTCACTTTTACAGCTCGTCAGCTGGAGATCGTCGGCGTTCCGCCGGTCGTCCGATGATCTGGAAGGAATCCTGTTTATAGTTCGTCGACGTTGAGAAAGGGAAAAGGGATCCGGTCGCCTTTTCTCTTTAAAATACTGCGTGGGCTACAGTAACTAACTGGTTCAGTTATTATTACAACTATGCGAAGGTCAAATACATTGAACTTTGGCTAAAGGTCCGGTATCAATAGCTCGTTCTTTGTTCTCTGTCCTTCTCTAGCACCGATGCATCGGCTTCTCTTTCACGCGTGGAATCCACCGCCAGAGAGAAAGAATTTTGATTTTGCCGCGGGTTTAAAGCACAGTCGTGACGTCACTGTATTTGGTATCTGGTATCATCTCTGTATCCAATACCATTACAGGGAGTCAGAAGAATGGGCGGAGATAGAACATGGCATCGAGTACAGGGATTGGTGTGTTCAATGCTGTCCAGTGAAAGGGAGAAGATGGTTCATAAATGGTTACTATGGCTACGGGCATGGCAATCCATCCCTACATAATCAATCCCTAACAAGCAGTTTCCACACAAATTGCTTCTTCTGCCTCAATTCTTCACCGATTTTGATTCTCTCTGCCATGAAGGTAGGGGTACCTAGGGCGCATATATGTAAATTCTACCCAGATTTACTTAATTACAATTATTAATGAAGTTATGGACTAATTAAGCCTTAATGAGCAGTTCAACAAAAAGGTCAATTCCTCACCATTTTGGATTCTTTCTGGCAAATAGGTCAGTATTCCTAGGGTGGATATCTCATCTCTCTCATTATCTCTAGCCGCTTTATTCTGTTCTACAGGGTCGCAGGCGAGCTGGAGCCTATCCCAGCTGACTACGGGCGAAAGGCGGGGTTCACCCTGGACAAGTCGCCAGGTCATCACAGGGCTGACACATAGACACAGACAACCATTCACACTCACATTCACACCTACGCTCAGTTTAGAGTCACCAGTTAACCTAACCTGCATGTCTTTGGACTGTGGGGGAAACCGGAGCACCCGGAGGAAACCCACGCGGACACGGGGAGAACATGCAAACTCCACACAGAAAGGCCCTCGCCGGCCACGGGGCTCGAACCCAGGACCTTCTTGCTGTGAGGCGGCAGCGCTAACCACTACACCACCGTGCTGCCAGGGTGGATATTGCTTCTATATATAGCTTGTGTGTATATAGCTTGCAACATTTATTGCGCAAGGAAGGTGGCCCACTTGAGATCGTTTCTTCTGGACTAGGCGGGGCCGGAGTGAGCTACGCCGTCATTGACGGTCTCGTTTTCTTCTAACAGCACGTTACTGAGTGTTTTATTCAGCTGTAATTTTTCAATGGTTATTTTTTTATTAATTAAATAAATGATTTATATAACCGGGCGGCACGGTGGTGTAGTGGTTAGCGCTGTCGCCTCACAGCAAGAAGGTCCTGGGTTCGAGCCCCGGGGCCGGCGAGGGCCTTTCTGTGTGGAGTTTGCATGTTCTCCCCGTGTCCGCGTGGGTTTCCTCCGGGTGCTCCGGTTTCCCCCACAGTCCAAAGACATGCAGGTTAGGTTAACTGGTGACTCTAAATTGAGCGTAGGTGTGAATGTGAGTGTGAATGGTTGTCTGTGTCTATGTGTCAGCCCTGTGATGACCTGGCGACTTGTCCAGGGTGTACCCCGCCTTTCGCCCGTAGTCAGCTGGGATAGGCTCCAGCTTGCCTGCGACCCTGTAGAAGGATAAAGCGGCTAGAGATAATGAGATGAGATGAGATTTATATAACCATTTAATGTTTTGGAACATCCATGAAGCAAGTTGGTTATTGTTCTCACTTAGGTTTAAGTGGCTACAGACAGTTCTTCCTTCACCAGTCTGTCTTTTTTCTCTTTAAGACAAAAAAAAAATGCAGCTTACATTCAAAGTTACATTAATGGCATTTAGCAGATGCTCTTATCCAGAGTGACATACAACGAACCCAAAGCAGTTGCTCAAAGACACTTCATCCATTCCTGCTTGTCCAGGGACTCAAACTAGCAACCTTTTGGTCCCAAAGCTGCTTTTCTAACCATTAGGCCATGACTTCCATTTGGTGCTAGCTTTGAAACTGGACATTTCTTCCCTAAATGTGAAATAAATAAACATCTCTTTCGAGAACATCTCTGCTGTCCTGGAAAATTAATCAACACCTTCTGACCAATCAGATTCCAGATCTCAACAGCGCTGTGGTGTAAACGTAGAGAAGTTTATGTTGTACGATAGCGTTTTGAATAAGGAAGGCTTTACACATTCAAAAACTTGAACAGATTTTTTCCTCAGCTTATTGCTCACTGATTCATTTATCAAGGTGGCAGACAAGCAGCACTTTTTTCAGGTATCGGGACTGAATTAATGAATTATGAGTAAATGATTTCCACCTGCAAGCTGGAGTACACTGGTGAACAATCAAGCTGCAGTCGGGACGGATGCAAATCAGCTCATCTGAGTGCACGCCGAAGCATGAAATGTACTTGTGAAAATGAAACTCATGCACTCTCTGAGTAAAACCTGCATATAATACAGTCTAGAAAAACAAACAAAATGGATTCACGAACTAAACCTCACTTCTGATCCACCTCGGATCGTTCTGTTCTTTAAAACTCCCGGCTTTTGAGCGAAAGGCCACCATACTAGCGATATTTCTCACCAACCCAAGCTAATGAGAATAACCTTTGATTGTATGGAGAACCGAAGTGGAGAGAGCAGAAGCTCTGCTGCAGCTGGGGCTGAGATCAGCGCCCGGATTTGCATTCATCACTCCTGAGTAGCAGTGGCTCTCTAATCCAGGATGACTGATGAGGCTGTGGAGTGGAGACACGTGGAGGAAGTGGGCTGTGTAATGGAGACGACTGATCAGCCGGCTGTACCGTCATCACAGAAGCTCCGGTTCAGGGCTGTGGATATGGATACAGATATTCTACACGGTATACAGGATTTTCATTATGTGCAGTAGAACACATACGCAGGGGGTGTGTAAATTAAAAACATTAAATCCTTCACATTAACTACTTCCTGTATTCGGCTAAATCAGGTATTAGGTAGCTGAAGTAACGTTTGTAACACATTTTTTAAACTAGAAGGCACTCAAGTTCAAGTTCAAGTTCAGGTTTATTATAAAGCCCTTTAAAAACAACAACAGTTGACCAAAGTGCTGTACAGTCCATCTAAGATGAGAGTAAATAAATAAATAAATAAAAATAACTAAGAATGAAGTGAATATACATAAAAATCATATATAAAACATAAAAGCAGATAAAGGACAGAGACATAAAATCACACATAGACCCTAAAAACAAATCATGGACAACAGACATGGATCTTCACTATACCAAGTCACATAACATCACACCACTCATAGAGAGTCAAACGCCAGGGAGAAAAAGTGTGTTTTCAGGCGGGACTTGAAGATGGGCACTGAGGAGGCAAGCCTTACATGCAGTGGGAGTTCATTCCATAGTTTGGGGCCTATAACTGCAAAAGCACAATCCCCCCTACTCTTTAGTCTAGAGGGTGGGACAGTTAGCAGTAGTTGGTCAGAGGACCTCAGTGATCTCAGGGGTGTATGATGATGAAGGAGGTCTGCTATGTAGGATGGGGCTAAATGTTTCAGAGACTTAAAAACAAACAACAGAATTTTAAAATGTATCCTAAAACGCACAGGGAGCCAATGGAGAGCCTTCAGAACAGGTGTGATGTGCTCACGCTTGCATGTTCTGGTCAGGAACCATGCCGCAGCGTTCTGAACAAGTTGGAGCCTTGACAAGGAAGAGCAGCTAAGACCAGCATACAAAGCATTACAGTAATCAAGGCGGGACGTAATAAAAGCATGTATAGCAGTCTCCAGATTACTAGGAGATAAAAAAGGTTTGACCTTTGATAGGAGTCTTAAATGGAAGAAACTAGAGTTTCTTACACTCGGTAGAGTCCATATCTCCACCAAGCCACATGCTGTATTATCAACAGCAAAATCGCATCAATTGAACCTGGGATAATGCTAAAGCTGTCCACCAAATTTCACCCAAATCCGTTCATGACTTTTTGAGTTACGTTGGGAAAATGAAAGAATCCTGGATCCACAATTGCATCAAAATCTAATCAATTGTTCCTTGGACCATGGCTCATGTTTCCGCCAAATTTAATCCAAATCCATTCACAAACAAACAAGCAACTGGAGGCAAATCATAACCTCTGCCAACACAGTTCGCAGAAGTAAAAATTATATTTCACTTTCACCCTATGATGCAACAAAAAGCTTCACTTAAAAAAGGTTTTATTCATGTTTGGTCTTTGGATTTTCGGTGTTTAGTCTCTTCACCAGTCACGAGTCTGACTCGTGCCCTAATTTTAAGGACTCATGACTTGACTTGGACTTGAGCACTGATGACTTGGACTCGGGTATTAAATGCATTCAGACTCGTAAATTGAAGACTTGGATTTTTCTTTATTTTTTGTAATGTGCCATAATAATTTGGCATACGATATTTATATCTACATAAATTTTTATACTAATTTTGCGCAAGAGAATGCACATTCACCTGTTCATACCGTACGCCATGTTCAGGAACAAACGTTAATGTTGCTAAAATGCCTGGAGAGAACGCCGCTAGGATTGTCCGCTTTGCTTATACAGACTTCTCGTGCAGTGGGAAAAAAAATGCACTGCGATATGATCCATATGCAGAAGAACTATCGAGGAGACGACGAGGACAACCTTGAACTTCAAGAGTGTGTGTTACAGAACATTATACAGGCTAATCTCAGATACTATCAAGCATTATGAAAGCCATGTAGCATCTTAAAGATGCAAGATTCATTGAAATTTAAAACATGCAGAACAGATACTACACTACACTGTGTTATAGAGTGTTATAATGTTTGTGAATACAGTGTTCTTAGGATCAGTTATTTAAATAATATTGGCTGGTGTTGAGTGGTATATCAGATACAGTGCTTAACAAATGTATTAGACCACCACCTGATTTAAGGTTTATGCCACAGCAACCATAAATATGCAGTAATGGTGATCACCAAAATAGTTTTTTATGCTTCTGAAATGATTTTAAGTACTAGAGACAGAAGGAAGACCTCTGCTGATCTTCAGGTGGAGATGAATAGGTCTAGATCAGAGTCCGAAAAAGTCTCCAGAATGACCATAAGCAGACGGCTGTGGGAACAAGGCTTACAGGGAAGAATAGCTGCTAAGAAGCCGTTATTGAGGACTGCAAACATCCAGAAACATCTCAGATTTGCCAGGGAGCATAAACACTGGACTGCAAATGACTGGAAGAAGGTACTCTGGACGGATGAGTCCAAGTTTGAACTCTTTGGTCAGCATCGTCGTGTTTATGTCTGTAGAAAAGCTGGAGAACGTTTTGATGCTAGATGTATTGCACCCACAGTGAAACACGGTGGAGGTTCCGTTATGGTATGGGGTTCAATTTCTGGAAATGGCATGGGCAAATTAGTGAAAATCGATGGTATCATGAACAAGAAGGTCTACCACAACATCTTGGTGCATCATGGAATCCCTTCTGGACTGAAACTGATTGGTCGTGGGTTCATATACCAAGAAGATAATGACCCTAAGCACACTGCAAAGCTGTGCAGAGACTATTTGGCCAAGAAAAGGGAATCTGGAGTACTGGAACTGATGGATTGGCCAAGTCAAAGTCCCGACTTGAATCCTATTGAACATATTTGGGATTTAGTGGATTCAAAAATAGATCGAACAAAAGTTTCATCCAAAGCAAGTCTCTGGGAACAGTTACAAACTATTTGGAACACGATAGCAAAAGAGACTGTTGAAAAGTACGTAAAAACAATGCCAGCAAGAACGCAAGCCGTTATCAAGGCCAAAGGAGGCCATACAAAATATGAAGTTTTTTGGTTATTATATATAAACAAAAACTATTTAGTTGTTTCATTTTGTTATTTTCCTAATAAATAACCATTAACTTTTTAGTTTTAAACAAACTTTTGAGAGATTTCTAAAATATTTGTGTTTTCTTGCTTTTATGACAGGTGGTCTAATACATTTGTTAAGCACTGTATATTCCATTCAGTTAGCATGATACTGAATGAGTTGGAGACCCAATATATCTGATATACCATGAAAAAAAGCCAGCCAATATTCTTCTTATTATTATTATGCATACACACTCTCTTCATGTCAGTATTCTTGAAGGCCAATGCTAGCTTACCTGCAAGTTAGCGCCGTCAGGGCGGCAGTGAAGTCACCTTCCAGCCGGTGTAGTGTTCATTAGTAGTGTTAGCGAATGCTAATAAAGCGGTCAAGCCAGTGCTATCTATTGAGAGCAAGTAGCACAGGCTAACAACTGAGAAACAAAGGTTTCTGTCTCCAGACTCTTCTTCCACGCAAAATCCTTTGCCTTGTTGCTAAGTTTTGGCTAAGCTAAAGTCCCAGCTTGAATAGTAACAGGCCAACACTGACACTGACATACACACTCACTTTTCCAGTTTTTCGATGTTCGTTGGTATGTTTTTCTCTTGTAAATACGCATGAAGAATATCTAATGAAGTTTTGGTAGTCTTTCGGGTGTTCAGCGTGTATTTAGTTTCGTTTTTCAGTTTATTTATTTCATGCATAAATATATCACAGCTAATCATAGCAGTAGCACTGGATTAGCCTCATCTTTCTATTTCCCGGGCAACAAATAAATGGTTGTGCAAATGCGAAGGAAAAAAAACTCTCATTGGATATTCGTATCAGCTCTGACATGTGATGTCATTTTGTCTTGACAATGTGTAATATCGTAAACCATATTCAACATTCATTCCCCATTGGTTAGAGTGACATAAGACACATAGGATAAGCAATATGCTAACAATATTGGATGCTATCAAACCAAATGAATAGAAAGGAATAGAACACAGGTTTTTATTCCATTGAAAAAGTGTCCTGTATGGATAATATAATACTCTATAACGCATTATATCACTTTGGAGATGAGATAAATGTCACTATTACAGTTTACAGTGGTGCTTGAAAGTTTGTGAATATTTCTGCATAAATATGACCTACTGTAAAACATCATCAGATTTTCACACAAGTCCTAAAAGTAGATAAAGAGAACCCAGTTAAACAAATGAGGCAAAAATATTATACTTGGTCATTTATTTATTGAGGAAAATGATCCAATATTACATATCTGTGAGTGGCAAAAGTATGTGAACCTCTGTTTTCAGTATCTGGTGTGACCCCCTTGTGCAGCAATAACTGCAACTAAATCGGTACAGAACAGCTTCAACTCTGGGATGTTGGTGGGTTTCCTCACATGAACTGCTCGCTTCAGGTCCTTCCACAACATTTCCATTGGATTAAGGTCAGGACTTTGACTTGGCCATTCCAAAACATTAACTTTATTCTTCTTTAACCATTCTTTGGTAGAACGACTTGTGTGCTTAGGGTCGTTGTCTTGCTGCATGACCCACCTTCTCTTGAGATTCAGTTCATGGACAGATGTCCTGACATTTTCCTTTAGAATTCACTGGTATAATTCAGAATTCATTGTTCCATCAATGATGGCAAGCCATCCTGGCCCAGATGCAGCAAAACAGGCCCAAACCATGATACTACCACCACCATGTTTCACAGATGGGATAAGGTTCTTATGCTGGAATGCAGTGTTTTCCTTTCTCCAAACATAATGCTTCTCATTTAAACCAAAAAGTTCTATTTTGGTCTCATCCATCCACAAAACATTTTTCCAATAGCCTTCTGGCTTGTCCACATGATCTTTAGCAAACTGCAGATGAGCAGCAATGTTCTTTTTGGAGAGCAGTGGCTTCCTCCTTGCAACCCTGCCATGCACACCATTGTTGTTCAGTGTTCTCCTGATGGTGGATTCATGGACATTAACATTAGCCAATGTGAGAGAGGCCTTCAGTTGCTTAGAAGTTACCCTGGGGTCATTTGTGACCTCGCCGACTATTACACGCCTTGCTCTTTGAGTGATCTTTGTTGGTCGACCACTCCTGGGGAGGGTAACAATGGTCTTGAATTTCCTCCATTTGTACACAATCTGTCTGACTGTGGATTGGTGGAGTCCAAACTCTTTAGAGATGGTTTTGCAACCTTTTCCAGCCTGATGAGCATCAACAACGCTTTTTCTGAGGTCCTCAGAAATCTCCTTTGTTCGTGCCATGATACACTTCCACAAACATGTGTTGTGAAGATCAGACTTTGATAGATCCCTGTTCTTTAAATAAAACAGGGTGCCCACTCACACCTGATTGTCATCCCATTGATTGAAAACACCTGACTCTAATTTCACCTTCAAATTAACTGCTAATCCTACAGGTTCACATACTTTTGCCACTCACAGATATGTAATATTGGATCATTTTCCTCAATAAATAAATGACCAAGTATGATATTTTGTCTCATTTGTTTAACTGGGTTCTCTTTATCTACTTTTCGGACTTGTGTGAAAATCTGATGATGTTTTAGGTCATATTTATGCAGAAATATAGAAAATTGTAAAGGGTTCACAAACTTTTATGCACCACTGTATACAGACTATGTCAGACATTATTAGTTATTGTTTGTTCTATAATGTGTGCTCGATATACGTAGGAGATAGGATTCAGGAACTGTGGGTTAAAAATGAAGCATGGTGACGTTACATCAGGCATCGAAAAAGTGACAGCGGTAGTGAGACGGCGTCAGATTTCTTTTAATATCTGCCAGCAGTGGATTTGAGGATGATTCATCATTTCAGAGTCATCACACTGCCGCTGGAAGATGTATCTCTTTTCACTCTGTTCAATAAGACTCTGGGAGATGGAGGAGGGAGGCACAAAGAAAACACTGAGGGACATGAGAATGAACGAACCTGAAGGGAAGAAATGGAGAACTTCTGCAAAAAAAAAACACCAGTGAGCTTTTTCCTTGAAATTTTGCTGAAGAAGTGACAAAACTAACAAAAAGAAGCGAGAGATGGTTGTGGAGAATAAAAAGAGGAGTGATATAGGAGATAGAGTGGTCTGTAATTGCTACCATCACAGCCTGTCATTAAGTTGAGGGAATGGGAGTGTGAGTGAGGCTGGCGGGGCCCTGGGGTGGGGGATGAGGAGCGACGGAGGGGATGGACGCGGGATTGAATCAGTGGAGGTATGGGAGAGATAAGGTGATGGAGCTGCGCTGGAAAACACTGACTGATGGGATAAGTGAGCCGTGAAGCAGATCGATGCCGGGGTTTCACTCGCTTTAATTCAGCTCTGTCATTGAGTCCACACCTCCATCAAACAGCGTCTCAAAATAAAATAAAAATCACACTGCTGTTCTACACGTGAACTGAAATCTACTCATCAGAGTCACTTCATATTCCAGTCGATACATTTTGAATAATTAGGGGATAATTGATTAATTGATAATAAATAACCAGTGCAGTCTTGGTCATCTCTCTCTGCCTAATTATTCTCTCCACATTCACTGGATATGAGCAATCATGCACTCTGATTGGCTACTGTACTACAAGGATATCAGCTCATATACCGACCGTAAGTAGAGAAAAACAAAATGGCGGAGCGTTTTGCTGAACCAACCGAGGACGAAATAAAAACTCGCCTTGAAAACAAAACCCCAAAATATAATAAAAGAATAAACGTATTTGATGGTAAGAACGTATCTTTTTTTATTTTTCAAGAATTATCATTATTATTATCACATTTATTATTATCACAAATTGTTCCTGTCATTTCGCCGGTTTGTTTATATTCTAAGCGGAAATGATTTTGTCGGACATTTGGTACAAAGCTTTTATTTATCGGATTTGCAACAAAATAAATAAAAATGCTCTGTTTCTCAAAATCCAGTGAATATGGATAGAATAAAACAGTTATTCCGTTCAATCTCGGTGCTACGCGCCTCATCGGCTATTGGCTCATGTACAGCTTGATTTCGTGGAATAACTGTTAAATATTGCACATGTATACTGAAATGTTGTTCATGATATTTTCTTCCATATTTGGAAGAAACTTACTGAGGTCACTCACCTCCAAACTCCAATCCTCACTCGACGGTGCCTTTACAACAATGTTAAGAGCAGCTTTAAAGATCTCCTGGAAAGACCATCTAACAAATAAAGAACTATACGGATTTATTCCCCCCGTATCAGCAACCATCCGGGAGAGAAGATTACAATTTGCTGGCCACTGCTGGAGCAACAAGGAAGAGCTGGCTAGCAATCTCCTTCTATGGCAGCCCAAAGACGGTACCACCTCTGCGGGTCGTCCCGCATGTACCTACATCGATCAACTTCGGGATGACACGGGCTGCCTAGTAGAAGAACTGCCTGCAGCAATGCAGGATAAAGTCGGTTGGAGAGGTGGGGTCGTGGGGGTCCGAGCTTGCTCGACATGATTGATTGATTACTGAGGTGCATTTAGACTTTTAAATGAGTTTGAAGTGAATGGCTAATCAGACATCAGCTCCAGATACGTTACATTCATGGCATTTAGCAGACGCTCTTATCCAGACTGATGCACAAAAACAGTTGGGGGTTACGTGCCTTGCTTAAGGGCACTTCAGCCATTCCTGCTGGTCCAGGGAATGAAACCGGCAACCTTTTGACCCCAAAGCTGCTTCTTTAACCTTTAAGCCATGGCTTCCCCAGATACAGTGGCTAGAAATGTAGTTTAACAAACAAACGCTGCTACTCCTTTAAAGGCCAATTTATGCTGACAACCCAGTCCTCGCAGATAGCGTCGCAGACAGTGTCTGCGTAGCCCCCCCCACCTTCGCAGACGCTCTGCACGCACCTCCCAAAAATTGTGACCACCGCAGAAGCCTCGCAGACAGCGTCGCAGACAAGAGGGCTCTGATTGGTCCACTCTACATCCGCTGTACACGCACTTCCGCTTCCCTACTTTCCCGGTTTGGTTTGTTTTCACGACCGCCATTTTTAAAAACACGAGCGAAGATGGAGCAGCACGAAGAGCGGTTGATTGAGGAAGTATGTACATCTATACGACTCCAGTTCTAGTCATTATAAAAAAAAAAAGTTCTAGTCATTATAAGTAACCGGATGATAAACACTCCACTAACCACACCCACCAACTACTCCTAACGACTTCGCGCCCCCTTGCGTTGTGCCGGTGAATAACATCGCGCACGCCTATTACTCCCCGCTCAACGATAAATTACAACTGTCTGTGAAAAGCTATCTGCGAAAGCCTTGTCGCAAGAGCATGCAGAGGCCTTAAGTCCTCACAACTTTCTTGTCCTTGGGCTGCTGTATTTACCCCCGACTCCACTCCACTGTGCCTGTGCTGTCTTAAATAATAAAGTTCACACTGCTGTACTTACCGGACTAGGAACGATGCTCAATAGTGTGTTTTATTACGCTGCCATGATGCTTTAACATGCTAGTTTAAATCCAAAGAGGCCCCACATGCCTGGTCAAAGCAGAAGCACTTAAACCCAGCCTGGCTTTATAGCCCCCATCAGACTCACTTCATTCCAGCTCCCGGAGCTGTAAAGCCGAACAGCTGAAGGCTGCTATCCACAAACATCAGGATAAATTCAGTCGTACGGTAGATTCTCCATCCACTCCAAATTTTACTGTAAACAAAAAGCTGTTTACAGTGGTGGCTTGAAAGTTTGTGAACGCTTTTGAATTTTCTATATTTCTGCATAAATATGACCTAAAACCTCATCAGATTTTCACACGAGTCCTAAAAGTAGATAAAGAGAACCCAGTTAAACAAATGAGACAAAAATATTATACTTGGTCATTTATTTATTGAGGAGAATGACCCAATATTACATATCTGTGAGTGGCAAAAGTATGTGAACCTCTAGGATTAGCAGTTAATTTGAAGGTGAAATTAGAGTCAGGTGTTTTCAATCAATGGGACAACAATCAGGTGTGAGTGGGCACCCTGTTTTATTTCAAGAACAGGGATCTATCAAAGTCTGATCTTCACAACACATGTTTGTGGAAGTGTATCATGGCACGAACAAAGGAGATTTCTGAGGACCTCAGAAAAAGCGTTGTTGATGCTCATCAGGCTGGAAAAGGTTGCAAAACCATCTCTAAAGAGTTTGGACTCCACCAACCCACAGTCAGACAGATTGTGTACAAATGGAGGAAATTCAAGACCATTGTTACCCTCCCCAGGAGTGGTCGACCAACAAAGATCACTCCAAGAGCAAGGCGTGTAATAGTCGGCGAGGTCACAAATGACCCCAGGGTAACTTCTAAGCAACTGAAGGCCTCTCTCACATTGGCTAATGTTAATGTTCATGAATCCACCATCAGGAGAACACTGAACAACAATGGTGTTCATGGCAGGGTTGCAAGGAGAAAGCCACTGCTCTCCAAAAAGAACATTGCTGCTCGTCTGCAGTTTGCTAAAAATCGAATGAATGAATGAATTTATTTTATTTTCGAACATGTATAAAAAAATGTATGTAACTATTTGTACATACAAAAGAAAGAAAACAAGAAAGTGAAAAAAAAAGAATAAATGAAATAACATAAAGAGCTAAGACATTACAATACACCGCACATTGTTCGAAAAAGGAGTGGGAAGAAGTACAATACTTTTTTAATTTCCCACCCCATTTTAACTACCCCGAAATCCAAACTACATTAATACTCCTATAAAAATATATACCATATATACACTTCATAAATATCTATCTCATCTCATTATCTCTAGCCGCTTTATCCTGTCCTACAGGGTCGCAGGCGAGCTGGAGCCTATCCCAGCTGACTACGGGCGAAAGGCGGGGTTCACCCTGGACAAGTCGCCAGGTCATCACAGGGCTGACACATAGACACAGACAACCATTCACACTCACATTCACACCTACGGTCAATTTAGAGTCACCAGTTAACCTAACCTGCATGTCTTTGGACTGTGGGGGAAACCGGAGCACCCGGAGGAAACCCACGCGGACACGGGGAGAACATGCAAACTCCACACAGAAAGGCCCTCGCCGGCCACGAACCCAGGCCTTCTTGCTGTGAGGCGACAGTGCTAACCACTACACCACCGTGCCGCCGTAAATATCTATATAAATATTTAATTACAAAAATAAATATCTACTACATACCTATCCCTGTAAATAGGAAGATGTAAACTATCCCCATAAATAAATATATACCATATACAAAGTTAGTTCTAATATAACAATCAACCCTATTCTATTTATCCCTCATCATCCTCTGTTAACATACTTCCTCTTCTATATACTTGTTTAAAAATATTTTTTTGTACCTTTTTTTAAACAGATTTATATTTGCACTTTGTTTTATTTCTGTCTCCAGTCTGTTCCATAAAGTCACCCCACAGCTCAATACGCTCATGCTTTTCGTATTTGTTCAAACCTTTGGTTTTTTAAAATTTAGGTCTCCCCTTAGATTATATCCCCCCTCTCTCTCACTAAACATTCCTTGTATAATTTTCGGCAATAGATTATTTCTCGCTTTGTACATTATTTGTGCTGTTCTGAATTTGACCAGATCCATAAATTTCAACATGTGTGATTTATGAATAGTGGGTTTGTGTGATCTCTGTATCCTGTTTTGTTTATTGTCCTTATTGCTCTTTTCTGTATTGTACATATCGGCTGCAGAGTGGTTTTGTAGGTGTTTCCCCAGACTTCGACACAATAAGTCAGATATGGCAAAAATAATGAGTAATATAGAGTATGCAAAGATTTACAATCAAGAATATGTTTTGTTTTCCACAGAATTGCCGAGCACTTTGCCAGTTTTGCTCGTACGTATCCTACATGAGGTTTCCAGCAGACTTTAGGATCCAAAATCACACCAAGAAATTTAATTTCCTGTACCATTTCTATCTTAGTATTGTCTATTATCAATTCTACATTACAATCTATTTTGTGTCTCCCAAACAACATGATCTTTGTTTTGCTTAGATTTAATGATAATTTATTTTTGTCAAACCATAGTTGTAGTTTATTTATTTCAGTTGTGATTGTCTCCAAAGTCTGCTGCAAATTCTCACCGGAACAAAAAATATTGGTGTCATCTGCAAACAAAACAAATTTCAGTATTTGCGAAATTCTACATATGTCATTGATATATAATATGAATAATTTCGGACCTAATATTGACCCCTGTGGTACCCCGCATGTAATGTTCATGAAATCAGATTTATAGTCACCTATCTGCACAAACTGTTGCCTGTTTCTTAGATAGCTCGACAGCCAGCTCCACCCAACTCCCCTAATGCCGTTTTTCCACTACCAACGCGGCTGAGTCAGGCTGAGCCGTGCCGTGCTGAGTCGGGCTGAGCGGGGCTGTTGGAGTTACATTTCGACTACACCCGCGCTGAACCGTGCTGGCTGGAAGTGGGTGGACACATTGGGTGGAGTTAGCGAAAGTGGGTGGACGTCACGTGATGTCGTTAGGCGGCGCAAACAGTGACATCAGTGACCTTTTAAGCGGTAGTCTCACGACCCGGATAGTAAACAATAAACATGGAGTCGTTAGTGTTGCTGGTCTTGGTGCTGTGGCTTGTTGTCACCGACAACGCCAACAGATACTGGCTAGAGCGTATAGATGAGGCGAGGCGCATAAGGCTTCAGAAATTCTCGTAATTCGTAATTCTTCTTCTTCCGGGTTTACGGTGTTTACAGATCCCAGCGTGCTCGCGGGGCGTGTGTGGGCATGTGAGGACACTCCTCCTCACCAATCAGTGCACAGGGGAGTGTCTCCTCACGCCCTTAGCCCCACTCGGCTCGGTTTGGCTCGCTTCAGCCCTACTCCAAAACCGTGCGAGTTTTGGGTGCTGAGTAGGGCTGAAGCGAGCTGAAGTGAGCTGAAAAAGGGTAGTGGAAAAGGGCCATAACACCACACTTTTCTAGTTTACTTAATAATATAATATGATCAATGGTATCAAATGCTTTTTTTAGGTCCACAAATACTCCAATTGCTATTTTTTTATTGTCTATACATTTTGTGATTTCCTCTATTAGATCATGTGGACAATCCAGAAGGCTATTGGAAAAATGTTTTGCGTACGGATGAGACCAAAATAGAACTTTTTGGTTTAAATGAGAAGCGTTATAGCTTAATATTTTATTGTAATCCCAAAAGCCCCGCCCACTCTGTGGACTGTACGGCTTAAAGTGTTCTCCCATCTCCGCTGTGGATCTTTGCAGCTCCTTCAGTGTTATCTTTGGTGTCTTTGTTGCATCTCTGATTAATGCCCTCCTTGCCCGGTCTGTGAGTTTTGGTGGGCGGGGCCTTCTCTTGTCAGGTTTGTAGTGGTGCCATGTTCTTTCCATTTTGCTATAATGGATTTAATGGAGCTCTGTGGGATATTCAAAGTTTGGGATATTTTTTATAACCCAACCCTGATCTATACTTCTCCACAACTTTGTCTCTGACCTGTTTGGAGGCTCCTTGGTTTTCATGTTGCTTGCTTAGTAGTGTTACAGAGTCAGGGTCCTTCCAGAACAGGCTGATTTATACAGACATCATGTGACAGATCATGTGACACTTTGATTGCACACAGGTGGATCTTAATCAACTAATTCTGTGACTTATGAAGTGAATTGGTTGGAGCAGCTCTTATTTAGGGGTTTCATATGAAAGAGGGTGAATACTTATGCACACACTAGATTTATGGTGGGTTTTTTTTTCATCTTATTTATTGTTTGTGTCACAATAAAACAATAATTTTCATCTTTAAAGTTGTAGGCATGTTGTGTGAAAAATAAAATGGTGCTAACCCTCCAAAAATCCAAAACAGGACAAACACCAAGGGGGATGAATACTTTTGCAAGACAGTGTACAGTATAAATAAAGTTAGATGAATTTAGTTATTTTATATTATGTCTGTGTACAGGGCACACTTTA
This sequence comes from Neoarius graeffei, assembly GCF_027579695.1. Classification (NCBI taxonomy): domain Eukaryota; kingdom Metazoa; phylum Chordata; class Actinopteri; order Siluriformes; family Ariidae; genus Neoarius; species Neoarius graeffei. The sequence goes on from NC_083571.1 coordinate 5,043,480, forward strand.
ATTGGGGCCCAGCTCTGTTGTGTGACCCGCACCATAATTATATTTTCTTATTTTATTTGGTGAAAGTTTAATCAGGGCGGCACGGTGGTGTAGTGGTTAGCGCTGTCGCCTCACAGCAAGAAGGTCCTGGGTTCGAGCCCCGTGGCCGGCGAGGGCCTTTCTGTGCGGAGTTTGCATGTTCTCCCCGTGTCCGCGTGGGTTTCCTCCGGGTGCTCCGGTTTCCCCCACAGTCCAAAGACATGCAGGTTAGGTTAACTGGTGACTCTAAATTGAGCGTAGGTGTGAATGTGAGTGTGAATGGTTGTCTGTGTCTATGTGTCAGCCCTGTGATGACCTGGCGACTTGTCCAGGGTGTACCCCGCCTTTCGCCCGTAGTCAGCTGGGATAGGCTCCAGCTCGCCTGCGACCCTGTAGAACAGGATAAAGCGGCTACAGATAATGAGATGAGATGAGATGAGACAAAGAGTCACATGCTTTTTAACAGATCTCTACAACGATTCTCTAAATGACCCCAAACATGTGGCTCTCACACACTGTGCACAGGAAATACTGTACATATCAGCAGCACACACTCACCTCCCCGTCAGGCAGAGGAAATGAGCTCCGCTCCACTATAAACTCACATTCTGTCCATGAGGTAATGAACCCACAAAGGCACGTCAGTACAATTTATGTGGTGAAGTACAAACGAGTCGGCGCTCGGCTGTACACGCATTCCTGAAGTCTTTACCACTGGGTTATGGCTTGTGACCAAATGCACTGCTTCATTCCGGCGCTTTAAATCCAGACGCCACCAACAAAGAACTCTAATGGCGTTATGGGTTCATTACCAAGGGTGAGATCAAGTTCACTGCCACATTCTCATGTTTGGTAATGGTATTGTACATGTCCATCCACTGACCTTTTTTTTTTTTGTGTGTGTGTATCCATGGCTGAGTTTCTCCAAAGATGTCAAAGTGTGTGTGTGTGTGTGTGTGTGTGTGTGTGAGACAGAGAGACAGAGAGTTCAATGTGATGTGATGCTAGCTCTAACATTTAACAATCTTCTCTTGTCAGTCTCGCTGAGACGACAACACTGGTAATGTCGGCCATTTTACAGATTTTTAAAATAAATTTAGTTCAAGGGGAACTGAAGTCATTTTTAAACTTGATTTATTTCTTAATTAATGTGTTATAAAATGACGTTTTCGTTTTTAGTAACCTTATATCGTGACTCGTATTGGCAACTAATTGCAGTTAAATATTACACTGTTAGGGTTTTATGAGGGAAATAAGGATTTTGGAAGTTGGTTATACAGGTTTGATTGACCAAAGGTTGACATGTAATGCTACCGGGAGGCTGAGGCTGGCGGATCGTTTGAGCTCAGGGGTTCTGGGCTGCAGTGGCCTATGCCGATCGGGTGTCCACACTAAGTTCGGTATCGATATGGTGCTCCTGAGGGAGCCCGGGACCACCAGGTCGCCTAAGGAGAGGTTGACCGTTCCGGCTGGGGGAACCTTTACATATACTTATCGGCCTATTCGGTGTTTAGCCATGTTGAATATTAGTGCGTTTGGTCCACGGCAGGCGTCGCTTATCCGCGCGATCTTCATGAGACTTGTGCGAAACTTTGAAACGTGACTCGTCAGCCAGGTGTCCGTGCCGCCATTTTGAAAACTGTTTTCCAAACGAAGTATTGCACAAAAATGAGTTTAAATGACGATTACTGATGAGTTTTTTTTCAAACTTTGCTGATTACTATCAAAACAAACAAAACTTCCGGCTTGATTCCATCAGCGTTCGAAAGAGAGCGCGCGCATCTTTTGACAATGTCAGCAGATGTCGGTCACTTCTTTGATTTGCGCTGTACGTTTTACTTCCGTCCTACGATGTCTCTCACAGGTCTCAACGAATCTCGTTTACGCCCATTGCTTTGACATATGAACTGATATATTACAGAGCATACTTCAAACACTCATAACTTGCTATAGCAGCGACAAAATAACGATCAGAAATGCGTTCCGATATTTAATAAAATGAGATAAATCGAATTTTGATAATAAAAAATTGCCTTCAGTTCCCCTTTAAGTGCTCTGAGTGACGATTTAAGCAACAACTCAAGCCCTGTTCTGAAGTTTGAGTAAAAGAGAGGAACATCACTTCCACTGAATGCATGTTTCTTGTGTGATATCGGTTTGAGTGAGCTGTAAGCAGAGCAGAAGAGTGCTCGGTCAGCTTATCCTTCACTCTCGTTTTCTTTACAAGAGATCACGTCAAAGTGTCACCCAATTAACAGTCAGTATAAAAAATAAAGAAAATGCAAAATTATTCATGCTGGCTCAAGTGCCGTTTTTAAAAAATATTTTTGCTAAAATTAAACCACAAAAAATTGTCATGCATTTCTTTTTTTTTTTTAAATCTATGAGGCCATCTGTATGAGTGATATCATTGCAAATGTTTTCATCCTCTTTGATAATAACGTCCACCTTTTGTATCTATGAATCAATTTTAAAAACTCTTTAATAGCCTCGAAGCAGCTTCTGGATGCCAATTATAGGCTGTTTGTATTGTTTCTTTTTATTTAAACATCTTTTTACATTATTTTTCTGTTTATTTTTGCCTTCTGTTTTGAAATCCTGTCATATATTGTTGTTGTTGTTCTTCTTAGATATAATAGAGAAATAGTAGTTTTGTGCCATTAAAACCCATAGAGGGTGTGCAAACTTTTGCACTCATTCCCATAAGTGATATAGATAGAACGGAGATGTGAAACCTCATTAAATCTGGGCTGTTCTATTCTTTTTTATAGGAGGTACTATTTCCTGTCAAAACAGGAAAATGACAGCAGGACAGACAGGGCGGAGTGGAAACGTGGGTTTGATGTGAGCCGGCTGGACGTCAGGAATGTTTGAGTTTTTAAAAAACAGAGCTGTAAAAAGCGTAGAACTTGCTGTGAGGTGTGTAAAAATAAACACACCTTTTTTTTTTGTCTTGTTTATGGAACGGGGCATTGAAATGTCACCCACGCTGCTTGTTTTTGGATTTTGGGAGAAATTTGACCTCTTCCGACCTCCATAACTGCTACAATACTCGTGTATGATAAGTTCTACTTTTCTCGCAGGTTTATGTTTTAATTCATCCTTTACATCAGGGGAACTGGTGCTTCCTCAGATGAAGACACGCCTGTGTGAGCTGTGTGTGTTAATGCGATTTTGCTCCGATGCAAGTGAACAGAGAAATATAAATGGCAGGAGGAGAGTAATAACAAAGCAAGCTAATTACATCTTCCACTAATCGTCAGCAAAAACACAAACAGGTACAAACGACAGCAGGAAACAATGAGCGTACTGACTCTCACATGAATATTAATGCAGCGCCGGCAGCTCGGTTTGGACCAGCGGTCACTTTGAAGGAGTTTCATGTTAATAAAATCCAAATACTTTTCTCTACAGTAATTAGTCTGCAGTGACTGTTATTGTTTATTATTTAAATGCTGTCAAATTAAAATATTTATCTTTGATCTTTTCCGGTAACAGCATGTGTTTTATTCTTTACATAGACAGAAACCCAGAGGTTAATATTTACTGAGGGAAATCTGTTTAAAAAACAGTGTGAAAAAAATCTGTTTCCATTTCGTTAAAATTAAAACATTACAGACTCTGAGATATACATTAATTGCTCAGGGGCTAGTTATATAGAGGTTAGTTAGCTATAGGTTAGTTATACAGAGTTTAGTTATGTAGAGGATAGTTAGATTGAGGTTAGTTATGTAGAGGTTAGTTGTACAGAGGTCAGTTATGTGGAGGTTAGTCATGTAGAGGTTAGTTAGATAGAGGTTAGTTACGGTATGTGGAGGTTAGTCATGTAGAGGTTAGTTAGTTAGAGGTTAGTTATGTGGAGGTTAGTTGTACAGAGGTCAGTTATACAGAGGTTAGTGATGTGGAGGTTAGTTAGGTAGAGGATAGGTATGTGGAGGTTAGTTAGGTAGAGGATAGGTATGTGGAGGTTAGTTATACAGAGGTCAGTTAGAAGGAGGTTAGTTATGGGGAGGTTAGTTTTGTGGAGGTTAGTTTTGTGGAGGTGAATAAGATAAAGGTTAGTTATCTGGAGATTAGTTATGGGGAGATTAGTTAAACAGAGGTTAGTTATCTGGAGGTTAGTTATGGGGAGATTAGTTAAACAGAGGTTAGTTATCTGGAGGATAGTTATATAGAGGTGAGTAAGATAGGGGTTAGTTATGTGGAGGTTAGTTGTGTGGAGGTTAGTTATATAGAGGTTAGTTATGTGGAGGTTAGTTATATAGAGGTTAGTTGTGTGGAGGTTAGTTATATAGAGGTTAGTTATATAGAGGTTATTTATGTGCAGGTTAGTTATATAGAGGTTAGCTATGTGGAGGTTAGTTATATAGAGGTTAGTTATATAGAGGTTAGTTATGTGGAGGTTAGTTATATAGAGGTTAGTTATATAGAGGTTAGTTATATAGAGGTTAGCTATGTGGAGGTTAGTTATATAGAGGTTAGTTATATAGAGGTTAGTTATGTGGAGGTTAGTTATATAGAGGTTAGTTATGTGGAGGTTAGTTATGTGGAGGTTAGTTATATAGAGGTTAGTTATGTGGAGGTTAGTTATATAGAGGTTAGTTATATAGAGGTTATTTATGTGGAGGTTATTTATGTGGAGGTTAGTTATGTAGACGTTAGTTATGTGGAGGTTAGTTATGTGGAGGTTAGTTATATAGAGGTTAGTTATGTGGAGGTTAGTTATGTAGAGGTTAGTTATGTGTAGGTTAGTTATATAGAGGTTAGTTATGTGGAGGTAATTTATGTGGAGGTTAGTTATATAGAGGTTAGTTATGTGGAGGTAATTTATGTGGAGGTTAGTTATATAGAGGTTAGTTATATAGAGGTTAGTTATGTGGAGGTTAGTTATATAGAGGTTAGTTATGTGGAGGATAGTTATATAGAGGTTAGTTATGTGGAGGTTAGTTATATAGAGGTTAGTTATGTGGAGGTTAGTTATGTGGAGGTTAGTTATATAGAGGTTAATTATGTGGAGGTTAGTTATGTGGAGGTTAGTTATATAGAGGTTAATTATGTGGAGGTTAGTTATGTGGAGGTTAGTTATATAGAGGTTAATTATGTGGAGGTTAGTTATATAGAGGTTAATTATGTGGAGGTTAGTTATATAGAGGTTAGTTATATAGAGGTTATTTATGTGGAGGTTAGTTATATAGAGGTTAATTATGTGGAGGTTAGTTATATAGAGGTTAGTTATATAGAGGTTATTTATGTGGAGGTTAGTTATATAGAGGTTAATTATGTGGAGGTTAGTTATATAGAGGTTAGTTATGTGGAGGTTAGTTATATAGAGGTTAGTTATGTGGAGGTTAGTTATATAGAGGTTAATTATGTGGAGGTTAGTTATATAGAGGTTATTTATGTGGAGGTTAGTTATGTGGAGGTTAGTTATATAGAGGTTAGTTATGTGGAGGTTAGTTATATAGAGGTTAGTTATGTGGAGGTTAGTTATGTGGAGGTTAGTTATGTAGAGGTTAGTTATATAGAGGTTAGTTATGTGGAGGTTAGTTATATAGAGGTTAGTTATGTGGAGGTTAGTTATATAGAGGTTATTTATGTGGAGGTTAGTTATATAGAGGTTAGTTATGTGGAGGTTAGTTATATAGAGGTTAGTTATGTGTAGGTTAGTTATGTGTAGGTTAGTTATATAGAGGTTAGTTATATGTAGGTTAGTTATATAGAGGTTAGTTATATAGAGGTTATTTATGTGGAGGTTAGTTATGTGGAGGTTAGTTATATAGAGGTTAATTATGTGGAGGTTAGTTATATAGAGGTTAGTTATATAGAGGTTATTTATGTGTAGGTTAGTTATATAGAGGTTAGTTATATAGAGGTTAATTATGTGGAGGTTAGTTATGTGGAGGTTAGTTATATAGAGGTTAATTATGTGGAGGTTAGTTATATAGAGGATAGTTATATAGAGGTTAGTTATGTGTAGGTTAGTTATATAGAGGTTAGTTATATAGAGGTTAGTTATGTGGAGGTTAGTTATGTGGAGGTTAGTTATATAGAGGTTAATTATGTGGAGGTTAGTTATATAGAGGTTAGTTATATAGAGGTTAGTTATGTGGAGGTTAGTTATATAGAGGTTAATTATGTGGAGGTTAGTTATGTGGAGGTTAGTTATATAGAGGTTAGTTATGTGGAGGTTAGTTATATAGAGGTTAGTTATGTGGAGGTTAGTTATATAGAGGTTAGTTATATAGAGGTTATTTATGTGCAGGTTAGTTATATAGAGGTTAGTTATGTGGAGGTTAGTTATATAGAGGTTAGTTATATAGAGGTTAGTTATGTGGAGGTTAGTTATATAGAGGTTAGTTATGTGGAGGTTAGTTATGTGGAGGTTAGTTATATAGAGGTTAGTTATGTGTAGGTTAGTTATATAGAGGTTAGTTATGTGGAGGTTAGTTATATAGAGGTTAGTTATGTGTAGGTTAGTTATATAGAGGTTAGTTATGTGTAGGTTAGTTATGTGGAGGTTATATAGAGGTTAGTTATGTGTAGGTTAGTTATGTGTAGGTTAGTTATATAGAGGTTAGTTATGTGTAGGTTAGTTATATAGAGGTTATTAATGTGGAGGTTAGTTATATAGAGGTTAGTTATGTGGAGGTTAGTTATATAGAGGTTAGTTATGTGGAGGTTAGTTATATAGAGGTTAGTTATGTGGAGGTTAGTTATATAGAGGTTAGTTATGTGTAGGTTAGTTATATAGAGGTTAGTTATGTGTAGGTTAGTTATGTGGAGGTTAGTTATATAGAGGTTAGTTATGTGGAGGTTAGTTATGTGGAGGTTAGTTATGTGGAGGTTAGTTATATAGAGGTTAGTTATGTGGAGGTTAGTTATATAGAGGTTAGTTATGTGGAGGTTAGTTATGTGGAGGTTAGTTATATAGAGGTTAGTTATGTGGAGGTTAGTTATGTGTAGGTTAGTTATGTGGAGGTTAGTTATGTGGAGGTTAGTTATATAGAGGTTAGTTATGTGGAGGTTAGTTATATAGAGGTTAGTTATGTGGGGGTTAGTTATATAGAGGTTAGTTATATAGAGGTTAGCTATGTGTAGGTTAGTTATATAGAGGTTAGTTGGAGAAATGTTAGTTATCAGTCCTAGTGGTGGCAGTAGAACACTGTTCATTAAATTAACTCATGTTCAGATCTTGAGCCGCTGATGTTTGAACTTTCTGAAAAGAACAAAAATCTATCTGAATCCGAATGTGCAGTGTATGAAACATGGAAGAGCTGTGTGTGTGTGTGTGTGTGTGTGTGTGTGTGTGTGTGTGTGTGTGTGAGAGAGAGAGAGAGAGAGAGAGAGAGAGCTGTGTGGAGAAGGAAATTATTTTAGTGCTGATTTGTTTTAATTAGATTTTTCACTTGGCTCATTCTGCTCACTTATTTTATTCATCATTTGCCTAATTATCCTGTGATGTAGAGCACCGCGGCAATAACGATTCTTCACAGAGTGTGTGAGGTTTTACACACAGATCATTAAATACACCCAATTCTCTCTCTCTCACACTATATATATATATATATATATATATATATATATATATATATATATATATATATACACACACACACAGTGTGTGTGTGTGTGTGTGTGTGTGTGTGAGAGAGAGAGAGTTCCTCTTACACTGAAAAAAAGTCCAAAATTTATTCAGAGGAAAACCAATCCCTCATCAAGAAATATATTTTCACCCAAAATAAATGTGCCACTATTATTGGCACCCCTACATTTAATCCTTTGTGCAGTAGAACCTCCTTTAGCAGTAAAACAGCCCTGAGTCTCTCCTCTAACATTTTATAAGGTTATAACTTGTTAAGCTGGGCAGACACTGTGCGATTTTTGGCCCGATTTTTACACGATTTTCACTCTTGCGACTATTTTGGAGATCAGGCCGAGTTTTGGCTCAATCGTGTGTCTCGGATCGTGTAGTATACATGGGGTAACAACAAGCGATTAACACCTCACGACCTCCTCCCGATCGATCGGATGAAAATCAAACCTGTTTGAAATCCTGGTCGCCCATTGTGAGGCTATCGCACTGTTGAAGCAGTGTCACGAGCCGATTTACCTCAACCTGTCACACTGCACATGCGCGAACACAGATACGGAAGAGAAAACAAACACTGAGCAGCACTTCCGGTCTCTTCTTCTTCTTCTTCTTCTTCTTTTTCACGTTGCAGTTCCGGATACAAGAATCCGACAAGTCGTGTATGGAAGTACAGTGTGAGCAGTCAGATCGCATCCGAGCATCGGATCGTATAGTGTGAGAACAGGAATCGTAAGCTGTGTGCTGTTTACCCCGTGATTCACTCGTACAGTGTGAGCAGCAGCCAGTGTTGCCAGATCGGGCGGTTTCAAGTGCATTTTGGCGGGTTTTGAACATATTTTGGGCTGGAAAACATCAGCAGTATCTGGCAACACTGGCAGCAGCTGAATACCGCGATTGAAAGAATCGCACAGTGTCTGCCCAGCTTTACTGCTAAAGGAGGTTCTACTGTACAAAGGATTAAATGTAGGGGTGCCAATAATAGTGGCACATTTATTTTGGGTGAAAATATATTTCTTGATGAGGGATTTGTTTTTCTTTGAATAAATTTATTTCAATTAAAAGTTGGATTTTTCTAATTTTTTTCAGTGTGAGATGAAGCGACTTCACCAAAAGGTGGATTTTTTCCTAACACTAAACTATTTTTTTACTAATCTTTCTTTCTTTCTTTCTTTCTTTCTTTCTTTCTTTCTTTCTTTCTTTCTTTCTTTCTTTCTTTCCATTTGGATTGTTTCTGGTGTTATTCTTTCTTTCTTTCTTTCTTTCTTTCTTTCTTTCTTTCTTTCTTTCTTTCCATTTTGATTGTTTCTGGGGTTATACTTTCTTTCTTTCTTTCTTTCTTTCTTTCTTTCTTTCTTTCTTTCTTTCTTTCCATTTTGATTGTTTCTGGTGTTATACTTTCTTTCTTTCTTTCTTTCTTTCTTTCTTTCTTTCTTTCTTTCTTTCTTTCTTTCCATTTGGATTGTTTCTGGTGTTATACTTTCATGTTCTTTCTTTCTTTCTTTCTTTCTTTCTTTCTTTCTTTCTTTCTTTCTTTCTTTCTTTAGTCAGTTGGTATTTCTTTTCTTTTATGAAATTTTCTCCATTTGCATTTTATCTCCACCACTTTTCTTTTCTTTGTCCCTTTTTCCTTTTAACCTTCTTTTATTGCCTCTTTTTTCTTTCCTTCTTTTTCATTCAAACACATTCACCAAAATATATATTTTTAAATGGAGTAAGAAATTTACAAACCCAGCATGTAAAAGGTGAACGTGTTTATAGTGTCATTTTTCAGTAAAATGTCAGCCATCATACCGTGTGCGTGTGTGCGCGTGTGTGTGTGCGTGTGTGTGTGTGTGTGAGAGGACAAGCAGAGTGCAGGTTTCCTGTGGCCTCATTTACAAAATTCTTTGCTCATTACTGGAAAAAAAAAAGAAAAAAATCCATCTGCTCTGTCAGTTCATAATGAACAAAAATAAATTAAAAAAAATAAATAAAAGTAGTTGGGACGTCTGTCTGCTGTGACAGAAAAAGAAAAAAAATTAATCATAATGAAACATATTTACAAGAAAATTAATCAGTGACACAACCACAGTTCGTATCTTTGCTCTTAAGGCACAAAGTGATCATTTTCACATCACATACAGATGCAAATATAGCTACAAAACACACCCACATTTCACATCTACACTCTGAAAGCCACGCCCACTCAGATCTCAGATCTGCTCTTATTTCCTTATATGGACTGAATGACACACCTTCTGTATTCCTGTGATCAATTAAATTTGTGTGTACGCAGATTGTATTGATGTGGAGGAAATGATGTCATTGTGTTGTGCTGTTAGAGGAAATTAATCACCGGCAGGGTGGTGTGATGAAGCGGAGTTCCTGTTACCACCCGGAAGATGATTATTTTCCTTGAACTGCATGTCACGAAGTCTTTCCTTCATCTTGTACAGCAGTAATTTTCCACCAAATATAATTTGATGTTTATTAAAGAACAACATGTCAGACTTTATATTGTATCCAGTGTTTGATTGAAGCACTCAGAGGCTGCGCTTCATGACGGAGCCTTTGTCCAAATTTTCAATAAAAATTCAGTGGCACATTGCAAAGAGATTCATTTTTTCTAAACTATGTTTAATGTGTAAACAGACAGATTGAGTCCCAGCGCTGATAATCACAGCAATCTCCTCTAATCTAACTCAGTGCCATCATTTATTAGTTTGCAAATCTGCACAAAATTAGCACTGGGAATACCAATTGCTCTGCCAGAGTTTTTGTTGCTGGTTATGTAAATCATTAAAAAGTGTCATTTTGAACACGGACTCTTGAACGTGAAATGGAGCCACGTGTCATCGCAGAGAGCACGCTGGCTGGCGATAATGGGAGCTCGTCAGCCGGGAAGCGATCGTAATCGAGCGTAATGGCTGTATTAAGTGCCTCCATATATAATATTTGCTCATATCTCGCAGTCAATTACAGCTGTCTCATTAGTATCATGATGTGTGGGGCTGTACGGCCGAGACGCGTCTCCTGAGCAACTGACAACGGACACAGTTGGACGATAATCAACACTCTTTTATGATCCTGAAAGGAAAAAAACCCTGAAATTCAGTTCCTCAGAATGAACTCGATAGGATTTAACGTGACTAAAAACATCCATGAACTGAAATTAGCCCATCGAAATTGTTATTATTTTTAGTTTTGAGTTTTGTGATTATTTTCATTCTGTTCTCCAAATTGAATTCTCTTTAATCCACTTTAAATTTTCGATCTCATACTCGACCACAAAACAATCCTCGGTTTTACATCCTCAGAAGACACAACTTTAAAGATATCAAATCAGATTTATATTTTTGGTCTTTTTCGCTCTTTCTGAAAGGATTATATACAATATTAATTAATTTATTAATCCTGACCAATCAGAGCCCAGAATTCAATCACACTCTGGGACGAAGCCAGTTGTACCATGTGATATTAGCAACCTGCTGCTGCTGCTTTATATTACTGTATTATTGACTGTGTTAGCTTTCAGCTCGTTCATTCTGAAAGTGTGCCGAGGACCAGTGAAACACACACACATGTATGAGAGGTTTGATTAAGAGGCTGCTGGAGACATGAATATGCACCAGGAATATTTTAAACCTGAGTAAAGCTCATTTGGAGAACAGGGCTGAGACCATAGAGACGGCAAACAAGCCGGGGAGCTGCATACATGAACCTGGCATGAGAGTGAGCAATGCCACTCCTGTAAACCAACTTGTGATTGCTAACTCGTGCATTAAGGAGGAAAACTTGTAAAGTGTGGAGTGTAACTCATGCAGTAAGGAGTGCATTTGTGCAGTAAGGAGTGTAACTCGTGCAGTGTGGAGTGTAACTCGTGTAGTGTGGAGTGTAACTCGTGCGGTGTGGAGTGTAACTCGTGTAGTGTGGAGTGTAACTCGTGCGGTGTGGAGTGTAACTCGTGTAGTAATGAGTGTAACTCATGCAGTGTGGAGTGTAACTCGTGTAGTAATGAGTGTAACTTGTGCAGCATGGAGTGTAACTCATGTAGTAAGGAGTGTAACTTGTGCAGTAAGGAGTGTAACTCGTGTAGTAATGAGTGTAACTTGTGCAGTGTAATTCATGTAGAAAGGAGTGTAACTTGTGCAGCATGGAGTGTTACTCGTTTAGTAATGAGTGTAACTTGTGCAGTAAGGAGTGTAACTCGTGTAGTAATGAGTGTAACTCATGCAGTGTGGAGTGTAACTCATGTAGTAAGGAGTGTAACTTGTGCAGTGTGGAGTGTAACTCGTGGAGTAATGAGTGTAACTCGTGTAATAATGAGTGTAACTTGTGTAGTAATGAGTGTAACTTGTGTAGTAATGAGTGTAACCAGTGCAGTGAGGACTGTAACTCGTGCAGTGTGGAATGTGACTTATGCAGTGTGGAGTGCAACTCATATAGTAATGAGTGTAACTTGAGCAGTGTGGAGTGCAACTCATATAGTAATGAGTGTAACTTGAGCAGTGTGGAGTGCAACTCATATAGTAATGAGTGTAACTTGTGCAGTGTGGAGCGTTACTCGTTTAGTAGTGAGTGTAACTTGTTGTGGCAGCGGGGGCGTGGTCAAGCACCGGTCTGTGACAGGAGGGCGGAGTCAGGGAAGGTAAGTGGCAGAATCACTACACCTGACTGCAATTAACCTGTTTGTGTGTGTCTTCCCAGTGACCGCGCCCTATTTAGGGAGGGAGAGCGAGAGCAGCGGGGTCTCCCGAATCAGACACCTGATGTGTGTGAGTGTCTGGCTATATGTTTCTGAGAGACCACTGAAAAGTGTGTAAAATAAAAACTATTGTGAACCTGATCTCTGTCCTGCCGTCCTCTGTGCTCCACTCACCAACACTGAACCGCTACACTTGTGCAGTGTGGAGTGTAACTCGTTCAGTAAGGAGTGTAACTCGTGCAGTGTGGAGTGTAACTCGTGCAGTAATGAGTGTAACTCATGGAGTGTGGAAAGTAACTCATACAGTGTGGAGTGTAACTCGTGCAGTGTGGAGTGTAACTCGTGCAGTGTGGAGTGTAACTTGTGGAGTGTGGAGTGTAACTCGTTCAGTAAGGAGTGTAACTCGTGCAGTGTGGAGTGTAACTCATGCAGTAATGAGTGTAACTCATGGAGTGTGGAAAGTAACTCATACAGTGTGGAGTGTAACTCGTGCAGTAAGGAGTGTAACTCATGGAGTGTGGACTGTAACTCATACAGTGTGGAGTGTAACTCGTGCAGTAATGAGTGTAACTCATGGAGTGTGGAGTGTAACTCATGCAGTGTGGAGTGTAACTCGTGCAGTAAGGAGTGTAACTCGTGCAGTGTGGAGTGTAACTCGTGCAGTGTGGAGTGTAACTCGTGCAGTGTGGAGTGTAACTCGTGCAGTAATGAGTGTAACTCATGGAGTGTGGAGTGTAACTCATGCAGTGTGGAGTGTAACTCGTGCAGTAAGGAGTGTAACTCGTGCAGTGTGGAGTGTAACTCGTGCAGTGTGGAGTGTAACTCGTGCAGTGTGGAGTGTAACTCGTGGAGTAACTTGTGCAGTGTGGAGTGTAACTTGTGGAGTGTGGATTGTAACTCGTGCAGTGTGGAGTGTAACTTGTGGAGTGTGAAGTGTAACTTGTGCAGTGTGGAGTGTAACTTGTGGAGTGTGGAGTGTAACTTGTGGAGTGTGGAGTGTAACTCGTGCAATAAGGAGTGTAACTCGTGCAGTGTGGAGTGTAACTTGTGGAGTGTGGAGTGTAACTCTTGCAGTGTGGAGTGTAACTCTTGCAGTGTGGAGTGTAACTCGTGCAGTGTGGAGTGTAACTTGTGGAGTGTGGAGTGTAACTCGTGCAGTGTGGAGTGTAACTCGTGCAGTGTGGAGTGTAACTTGTGGAGTGTGGAGTGTAACTCTAGAGTTTTGTCATGTTCCTGTCATACCCCTCAGTGTTTTTCTGCTCTCGATCACCTGACTCCTCTCCCCTCCCGGCTCCCAGCACTTGGTGAGATGAAGCAGGTGTGGAACAGCAGGAGAACATTACAGCATGCAACACTTTAGAGCTTTAGCACTTTAGAACAGTTCAGAGCCCCGTTCAATTACCTGCACCTTTTTATGCCCTTCATTAAAACTCTTATAAAGTGACAGACATTAATGAACAGATGTCCATCATAAAGACATCAGCTGCATTTTTCAGTAAAGATGTCAAATAGATGTTAAATCAGACTCAAAATAGAATTTTTTTTCTCATAGCCTCAAACAAATTCTAATCCATCTTTACTCAGCGCGAAATCATAAACCTAACCAAACTCTAATCATGACCATAGTTCAGTTATAATCCTTGCCCGAGTTTAACCCAAAAACAAACCTAAATTTGCCCCAACCGTAAGGGCCCGGTCCCACAACATTGACAACTATAACTATAACTATAACTGTAACTCTGACTATATGTCTGCCTTTTGAGACATGAGACATGCTTGCGATCGGTCTTCCAGTGGACGACTGGGAACATCTTGTGGCAGAACATAGTATCTGGAAGGCCACTTGCAGTGAAGCACTTGAAGTAGGAGAGAAAAGGCTCAACGATGAGGCTGACGCAAAAAGAGCCAGGAGAAAGGTCACTGCAGGAGCTCTATCGGCAACAGCCCATGTCTGTCCAACTTGCCATCGCGTCTGCTACTTGAGGATTGGGCTACTAAGCCATCGAAGGAAATGCTTGAACCGGACCTGAATGTTGCGACCCATGCGGTCGTCGTGGACTTTGTCCAATGACTGCTGATGAATATGACCTCTGCCTGAATTTAGTTCCAGTCTGGACCAGTCACACCACAACTATAATCCCCACTATAATATCGGTTGGTCCTGACATTCAGGTAAAACTTATCATGTTTAGCCGCATTCCTGATCTGCCCCTCTCCCCCACCCCGTCCTATACCTCATCCCCCCACTGGCTCAGGCAGCCACTAGTCCGTACATGTATTATCAAATGTATCCTTGCGTAGCCTGCACACATGGTATATTTTAATGGTGTGACCTGCATACCACAGCTTGTGCTACATCATGTAGTAGACCTATCCACACTGGGGTGGGTGATATTAGGAATCTAAAACATGCCATACAGAGAATGATTCAGACATTTAATACTTACCATTTGTACCCATTCTACTGCTGATGATCTTCCATACATCTTCCGTTTTGGCTGTAACTTTGTACAGCTTGTGCTTTTTGTCATAAAGCATGGGATTCTTCAGCACTTCTATAATCAGCTTCTCCTCCATGATGCAACAAGGATGTACAAAGATGCCCAGCAAAAAATAGCACGTGCTCAGACAACGTCACATGTAAACAACTACCTGATTGGTCAGATGTTTTATCGGATCAGGTCCAGGGCTGGAAAAATCACTCCAGAAGCAATCTCACTGATACGGATAAACCCAGGCCTGGGCTATAGGTATCATTATTGGTCTGGTGTGAGCACCAACCACATAAACTGCAGGGGACTCATTTATTTATAGTCATCGTTATATTTGGAGTTATAGTTATCAGTATTTTGGGACGGGGCCCTAAACCTTAGCCCAAAATTTACTCGAGTCCAGTCCTAATAACCATGAACTGGCCTAGTGGTTCATGTGTCCACCTCTCAACCAGGAGATTGTGAGTTCTACTCACAGTTGGGTCATACCAAAGACCATCATAAAAATGGTACCTACTGCCATCTGGCAAGGCACATTGCAATACAGATGCAAGTAGGGAAGTCAAACTCTTGCAGTTACCAGAGGACCCGCCCCCCACTGTAACCCTAGCTGTATAGACCCCTTTCACATGACGTCACCGCGCCGTGAGGTTTTGTTAGGCGCCATATTGGAAGACCAAGTACATGCACTCACAATATAAAACAAAGTACGAGCGAGAGTAAAGTGACACGATGGATGATAATTCTGGTTATGTGAGTACATTACCAGCTGCAGAAAGGGCACGGTATGTGGAGAAACTGGCTGTGATTGATGGGTGTGACCCATATGGAAACATAAGGAGGACCTGACACCAATTCTGCCATCTGTTTGCTACCCAGACATTGTAAACTATTTGTTGTTTACACCCAGTGCCTACACTCAGTGTTCGAACTATGCCGATATTTTCGGGGGGCCCCTTTTTTTCCCTTGGGGGTGTGTGTGCTTGTGCTTGTCTCGGAGCGCGGATCTCCAAACACATGAGAAGCCTATCTTACGCACATATCACGCGGACTCCACACCTCCACACACGCATCGCGTCTGAAGTCATAACTCATCAGGGGAAATTGTGTCCGCATTGGCATGTTCAAAAAACAACCTCGCGTCAACAATGATACCACATGCAAGAAAAAAAAAACAGTCAGGCTACTCAACAACCAACCTGGCAGCAGCGAGCAAGCCCCAAACCATCCTAAATTATTATTATTATTAAATTGTAGAAGTCTGGGAGGCTTGCTCCTCATACAGTTATCAACTTGGGGCCAATTTAGCATGTTTTAAATCTGAATTTCTTGCGTTTGCTTACCTCAAAGTGTCCGCAGATCATGCACAGACTTATCCATTATATCCACAGTTTTTTGCCAAGTCTCACACAGGTTTCTTTCAAGTCTACTGTTGGGCCAATAAATCATAAATAAAACAGCTCAGATTTGTTTGTTTAAGTCGTTTGCCACTCCACTTTATTCTCGTGGGTTCACATACCGCTGCTGTTATTATCCCCTTATCACGAGTTTGTTGGTCTTCCAAAATGGCGCAGGGTCTGTTTACTTCCGGTTTCGGATGACGTCAGTGAAAGGGGTCTATAGCCGAGAGGCTGAGGGCTATGGAGATGGGTGCCACACCCACGTGCCTCAAAGAGCTGGTCAGTACTGGGACAGGAGACTGCCTGGGAAGACCAGATCCTGGTGTGGAAGGGACTTTGACTTTTTTGACCAGCCCTAATCCTTGACTTGCAAGTGACGTCGAAGCAAAATTCCGTACAAAACATAGTCATGCGTGCGCGACTCTCTTTGTTTTTCCACTGCTTTAAATGTTCTTTTAGCTACTCCGTATCTTTGTGCTGTATATGGTTGTGGTCAAAACAGGACTCATGACCTTGGCACATTCCGATTTTTTAGAATTGCGTCCGTGATTGGGAAAGAGGGCGAGGAAACTCTGAGGCTCAGTACAGAGAGGAGACGAGCACAGCTGAACAACATCGGCAGGGCTGATCTAACAGAGGCTAAAACCAAAACAGCTTGTGTTTGCAGTGATCATTTTATCTCAGGTGAGATTCAAAAGCTTTCTCGATAATATCATGGAAGAATTTTATTTCGTGTTGCTAGAATTTTGCTATAAAATGAGCGTTCTCTTGTCGTGGTTCACTTGGTCGTTGTTATAATTTTAACACGTGTATTAGCATTTCGCTTCTAGGAGCGCCAGCAAAATTATACGATAGAAACAATCCAGACTGGGCACCCAATCAGAACATGGGCTATGTTTCGTCCAAGGTTGGACTTCATTCTTCAGCAGCCGAACCAGATAGAACGTGATATCTGGGTACTCGATGGTTGGCAGAAGCATCTTATCTTCAGAAAAGTCTAACTTTTTGAAATAATACGGGTCAAAATCACACATATCTACCTTCTCTTTGTATCGAATCTTCGCTCAAGCATTCAAATCATCGTAATACTGAGAAACTTCAGCATTGTTTACAGACACGCTTTCAGCGGCTGCCATCCTAAGTGCTTTGTATATCCACCATCATGGTGGATGCTCATGACGTAGCACATTTTGATCAAGTGGTTGCAAGTCATCTATACTCACCCAACCATAACTTAATCTAATTATTACCAAGCACAACCTTAAATCTCGGCAAACACTGGCCAGGCCTAACCTTCACCTAATCCCAAACACCTACATAACTTTTGCTAAATCCTTACTTTCGGCCAGTACTAAACTTAAATAAACTTAAGTAAACTCTAACCCTCGCTCAATACGAACCTGAGTTAAAGTTTCACCCTGGCTCAAACCAGAATGCAGCCGAACCCTGAACCATAACCCTCACCAAACACAAAAATAGATCCTAACCCCAAGCTTCCAGACCCCAGCTCAATCCTTGCTCAACCCTCAGCCTATCATAACCCTAACCCTAGCCTGATGTTATACTATTTCAACCTAAATCCTAGCCTAAACCAAACATGGGGCAAAACTTAATTCTTCCCAACCCCTGATCCTTGCGCAACCCTCGTCCAAATGTAACACTAATCCATGCTTAACATAGACCCACCCCTTAACCTTTGGAAAAGTGTAACTATGGGCAAACTGAAGACCAAACTTAACCCTAACCTAATGCTAGGTCAAACCTAACCCTGGTCTAATTATATCCTTAGGTCAACCATAACATTCTCTGCCCAGCAAGACATGCCTTCTCAGAATGGATGAACACATTTTGCACTGTCTTAATTGCTAATATAAGTTGAATGTTATATGAATCCATCCATTATCTGTAGCCGCTTTATCCTGTTCTACAGGGTCGCAGGCAAGCTGGAGCCTATTCCAGCTGACTATGGGCGAGAGGTAGGGTACACCCTGGACAAGTCGCCAGATCATCGCAGGGCTGACATACAGTGCGTTTACATGCACATCCAAATCGAGCTACTGTCGGTAATCGAGCTAAGGGTCCCAGCAGGGGTGCCAGAGAAATCCAATCCTACATGCACACAAGGAAATCGAGCTATTGTGTGAGGTACATTGTGCACCCGAGCCACAGATGGCGCTACACGCCCCATCGTGTTGGTACACTTCCGGTTGTCGTCATGAAGAAGAGCTATTCAAGAGTATAAACAAAGTTATCAGTTCCGTGTTCACAAGAAGAACGACGACGAGGACAGCAACATTGAGAGATGTTGTTCCTCCTGACCTCTTCTGCTGCTCGCTACTACTACTGTTGTCATGCCGACCGAGGCTGTTGTGTTTCCCGCTTGTGGTCTCGTCACTCGTCACTTCCGGAAGGGGCAGTGCTGAAGTAAGTGGCTCGACTACGTAGCTCGATAGGGTTTACATGCACTAAGTAGCTCGGCTACAATCGCATAATCTAGGTCGCGTAGCTCGATTACGAGAAATCCAGTTCGGTTCGATTTCAGCCGAGCTAAGGTGTTTCCATGGCATTTAGAACTTCGATTTCAGTCGAGCTACGGCAGAAATTCGATTTTCTCTATGTGCATGTAAACGCACTGATTGAGACAAACAATCATTCACACTCACATTCACACCTACGGTCAATTTAGAGCCACCAATTAGCCTAACCTGTATGTCTTTGGACTGTGGAAACCCCCGCAGCCACGGGGAGAACATGAGAACTCTCCGGCTGCTGGGCTCAAACCCAGGACCTGCTTGCTATGCGGCGATAGTGCTAACCACTACACCAACGTGCCGCCGTTATATGAATCTATCTATCTAATTATCTATCTCGACAGTAAACCAGGTCGAACCCTGACCCTTACCCCACCTTGACCCTTGCTCAATCCTAATTCTCGACAAATATACCCAAGACCCCAAACAGAGATTCTGGCTGTTTTGGAAGTCCTCATACAGTGATTTATTATTAATTTTATAGTTTTCCTTACTTGGCACGCTATGCCACTTTATTTATATACTACTTCTGACATACCAGCAGTGTGCTGAGCTACAAAGTCGTTGCTACAGATGCCATTTTAAACACAAATAGCCCAGGGAGTGTTATCACGCAACCTCACAACCTTGTGACAGCGAATATCTGTCATGTGTGTAAAATCAGTTGAGCACTGGAAATGCCTTTGTGCCCTCGAGGTTGTTTTTCCAATCATCAGCTGTATGTGCAAAGCATGAGCGCTTTGCACATACAGTTCAAGTCGTTTGCAAATTCAGTCGTTAATTATGACCCTGACCCCGCCCACAATATTCCATCTGCCACTGCGCTTATAAAGGACAAACTCGGTTTATCGTGTGACGTGATTTACGTTTTTAGTGAGTAAGAAGCCGCAGTGTTGTCTTTCACTTCCCAGACACTTTTGGTTTTGTAGTGAAACAGGAGCAGAAGTGTATCAGAGTAACACACAACACGTCCAGGAGAGCAGAGGGTTCGGGTCGGTCAGACGGGTCAACATCGCCAAAGGTAAACAGATTTGTCCAGTGTTTTGTGTGAAATCATCAGTTCCAGGACCGTTCGAGATCGCAGAAGGTTGTAAATAGTCACAGTGGTGTAAAGTGTACTGTAGCTTGTGATATTTCACACCGCAGTGCAAATTTGCACAGAAGAGAACAAAGTGTGTGAGAACGGCAGAGATGAGCTTCTCATTAATAGTGTGTATGTTCTTACGTTATGTGCTGTGGAGAGTACGGACTCTCACTCAGCTGCAGGGATGCTGGATGGGGATGTTAAAGTGCACAATGAACTGGCAAAAAAAAAAGAAATCGAGTGACTCAGGTAAAGCACAGAAATCTATCTATCTATCTATCTATCTATCTATCTATCTATCTATCTATCTATCTATCTATCTATCTATCTATCATGGGCGATTGCTCTAAGACAGCGAGGGAGGCTCAGCCTCCTCTAAAAATGACGAACATCGTGTAGGATGAATTGCGCTAGGCTTATGTTATAGCCGACCTTATAACATTGCTATTTCAGATCCAGAATCATAGAAATATATGTGCTCAACCCATTACAGTGCGAAATCATTCCGTTATAACTTTCCCCAGTTCGCCTAATGTGTGCGTGAGTTTTTCCCCCTCGTGACAGCGCGATGCAGCCCAGCCTCAGTGGACTTCAATGGCATTTGGGAGCTCTGCGCTTTTCAATATCAAAATGCAAGACGGTTATTGGACAAATACTGCGAAAACGCCCGCCCACGGACTCCCAGCCTCACAGTGGGAGGGACATGGCAAAGCTTTCCGCGAGGAGACTGGTGATTGGTGAAAGCGGCCAGATATTTTCTTTGATTGACAGCTCGTTTCAAATATAGACAGGCAGCGGTGAATCTCAGTTCAGTCCCATGCGGATCCGCAAGTGCTGTGGTGTATTGTAAGAGATCAGCTTACATTTCGATTTTATTCATTACATACGGTTTCTACCAGCTTTTTTAGTTTGTATATATTTTCATTGTAAATAAAGTGTAAATATAGTGTTGTCAAGTTTGCTATCTTAGTTCCAGAAATTTCGTTTATTTGAGTGACTGAACTTGAACTTGAGGGGGCTAGTCAGCTAGCAAGAAAGCTGCGCACGGATGCCAAGCATTGCTGATTTAATTTTGGCGAAGCCATTTGCCAGTCTTCCTTTCGAGGAAAAAATTAAAATTAAAGAGCAGGGTAGACCAACGGCTCAAACTGGCTTGGTGAAAAAGGTAGGGAATAATACTCGTTCCTTTCAGCGCTCCTGGTACGAGAAAGTGAATTGGCTAACAGCAAGTGACCCACATCAACAACAGTAAATAGGCTACTTTAGTAATATGTCATGGATGGACCAAAAATATAGAATCTATTTAAAATGTTTATGCTGAGTATATTATATTGGAATATATATTTTTCTGGATATGAATTAAACACAGCTACAATTTGGAAAACATTTTTAAACAAAAACACAGCCGAGAACATTTCACACTACAGACCTGGATTAAAAGTGAAGGGTTATCAAAATTGTCAATAAAACATTTCTCAGTCAAAATAAGTAAAATATAGGGAAAGTGTCATTGAATGAAATGTGTGGCCCCCAGCTCTACTGCTGAGGTTCCTGACAAAGAGCTGCTTTCAGTAATGATCAATTTTTAAACAACATGCCACAATTTTAAAATATAAAATGTTAAAATATACCCCTCCCCCCCAACACCACCATCATGTATATTGGACAGTAGGCTAATGGGCCAAAAGAACCTGTTATTTCACAGTTTGTGACGCTGCCAACAATCAGCCAGATCAGAGGCAAGAGTACGGGCAAAATTGATGTGTTTTTTCTTTTAAAATCTGGAAATATCGTAACCGACCAGCCTCCCCTGTTTGAAAGACTACCAGCCGCCACTGCTATCTATCTATCTATCTATCTATCTATCTATCTATCTATCTATCTATCTATCTATCTATCTATCTATCTATCTATCTATGTGCAGTAAATCTGATCATTAGACTCATTAGAAAGGTAAAGTATAAAGGAAACGCTATTTATTTATTTATTTTTCAGTAAAAAGAAGCTGATTTTTCTTTTTCTCTTCTTGGTGTGTGTGCACGCGATTCAGCTTAGTCAAAGCTTACACTTCTAAATGCACATGCTTTCTTTTTTTCTTAAGTCCTTTCTTTCTTTTTGTGAGAAAGCTTACCCCTTTTTCATCTGATGTATTATTCTTATTTTGCATTTTCTTTCTTTTATTTATTCCTGAGCTACACTTTCATTTGACTGCTTTCTGCTTTTTCCTTTTTGTGAAAAGCTTGCCCTTCATCTTTCTACTTTTTCATCATTTTTAATTTTTTTTTCAAGGCTTACATTTCTTCATCTCACCGCTTTCTTTTTTTTGTGGTTTTTTTTTAAAATATTAATTTATTTTGCATTTTATTTCTGTGGGAAATTTTTACACTTCTTCATCCGACTGCGTTTTGTGCTTATTTATTTGTTTATTTAATTGTCTATTTTTCTATTTATTTATGCTTTTTTGACATTTATCTCATCTCATCTCATTATCTCTAGCCGCTTTATCCTGTTCTACAGGGTTGCAGGCGAGCTGGAGCCTATCCCAGCTGACTACGGGTGAAAGGCGGGGTTCACCCTGGACAAGTCGCCAGGTCATCACAGGGCTGACACATAGACACAGACAACCATTCACACTCACATTCACACCTACGCTCAATTTAGAGTCACCAGTTAACCTAACCTGCATGTCTTTGGACTGTGGGGGAAACCGGAGCACCCGGAGGAAACCCACGCGGACACGGGGAGAACATGCAAACTCCACACAGAAAGGCCCTCGCCGGCCACGGGGCTCGAACCCGGACCTTCTTGCTGTGAGGCAACAGCGCTAACCACTACACCACCGTGCTGTCCTTTTAGACATTTATGTTTTTTCTTTCTGCTTTAAATTTTTTTTGTTTCTTTTTCGCAAGTTTTGTGTTGAAGGGTTGCACTTCTTCATCTGTCTATTTATTTATTTATGAGGTACACTTTTATTTGACTGCTTTCTGCTTTTTCCCTTTTTTTTGAAAAGCTTGCACTTCATATTCCTACTTTTTCATCTTTTTAAATTTTTTTGAAGCCTTACACTCCTTCATCTGACTGCTTTCTTTTTTAGGGCCCAAGCACCGAGGTGCAAAGCCCTATTGTTTTTGGCATCTTTATTATTATTATTATTATTATTATTATTAATTTATTTATTTAAAATAAATTTTCTCTGTGTGAAAACTCGTTTTTGAGGCACTTGCGATGCTCGAAAACACAAATTTTGGCACACTGAGCAAGGGACTGGGCGTGGTCCCGGAGCTCTATAGCGCCCCTGATAACATGCTATGGTTGAGATGAAGTTGCTCAGACGGGCACAAGATTTGGTGGGACTGATACTTTTGTGACACAGGACAAAGTTTACTTCGCTGTATTTGACTCCGCCCAACAGGAAGTCAGCCATGTTGGATGGAATGGAATGTGGGATTTTGAAATTTTCCCGCGCTGTTTTGAGGGGCTTACGATGGCTAAAAACTCACGAAACTTTGCACATACATTTGTCCTCTGATATAATTTGAGGTGATGTGGTAAATCAGCCTAGGTGGGCTTCATTAACTCAATAGTGGCACCTAGTTCAATAATACAGATTTGACACCTTGTCAATAATCGAAAACTCATGAAAATTGGTAGACACGTCAGTCCTGGTCACCGCTACTCAGCGATAGGTCTTGACCCCAGGTGTATCCGGGAGACTCCACAGCACCCCCATATGTCACTGAGACTTCTACTTGGTGTATAGTTTCACCTATCCGTGTCAAAATTGGTAGGTGTGTGGGGTGCCCCTAGACAAACAAAATTGAAATGCACATTGTTTTAGCCAGTTGACTTGCGACAGGATTTGCGATATCCTGCATGACGGTGAAATGGCAAACCAATAAATTTGTATGTTTCACCATGCAAACAGGAAGTGTGTCATAAATTCGCCATGCATTGCCTGTGGCTAAAACTTCACAGGTTATAAGACATCAGGGTTCTGATGAGATCCCCATGCCCAAAGTGAGCCTCTCGTGTAGCGCCACCATTTGGACCTGGACAGGAATGATTCCATTGCTGAAAAACCCTGACTCATGAAATTTGGCACACACATCAGTCCTGGCCACCGCTACTCAGGGAAAGAGGCTTGGCCTCGAGCGTGACGGCCCTTTATCTCCACTAGCGGCTATATTTTATATTTGTTGGGGTTTTTTGCTTTGATTTTTTATTTTGCATTTTCTTCTTGTGGGAAATTTTTACACTCCTTCATCTGACTACTTGTATTTATTTATTTATTTAATTATTTATTTTTAGACATTTATGGTTCTTCTTTCAGCTTTAATATTTTTTGTTTGTTTTCCCAAATTTTGTTTTGAAGGGTTGCACTTCATCTGTCTGTTTTTTTTTATTTATTTATGTATTTATTTATTTATGAGGTACACTTTTCTTTGTCTGCTATTTGCTTTTTCCTTTTGTTAAAAGCTTGAACTTCATCTTTTTACTTTTTCATCATTTTTTATTTTTTGAAGGCTTACACTTTTGTCTGAATGCTTTCTTTTTTATATTTGTTTTTTTTTCTTAATTTTTTTATTTTGCATTTTCTTTTTGTGGGATTTGGTTTACAT
Organism: Neoarius graeffei; assembly: GCF_027579695.1. Taxonomy (NCBI): domain Eukaryota; kingdom Metazoa; phylum Chordata; class Actinopteri; order Siluriformes; family Ariidae; genus Neoarius; species Neoarius graeffei. Next base: position 5,067,899 of record NC_083571.1, read on the forward strand.
TTCTTCATCTGACTGCGTGTTATATTTATTTGTTTGTTTGTTTGACATTTATGGTTCTTTCTGCTTAATTTTTTATTTGTTTATCAGACTTTTTTTGAAAGTTTATACTTCTTCCTCTGACTGTTGTTATTTTGTATTTTCTTGTTTTGGGGTGAAGTGATGGTGGTGGTGGTGATGATGAGGGTGGTGATGGTAGGGGTGGTGGTGATGGTGAGGGTGGTGATGGTAGGGGTGGTGGTGATGGTGAGGGTGGTGATGGTAGGGGTGGTGGTGATGGTGAGGGTGGTGATGGTAGGGGTGGTGGTGATGGTAGGGGTGGTGATGGTGAGGTGGTGATGATGGTAGGGGTGGTGATGGTAGGGGTGGTGGTGATGGTGAGGGTGATGATGGTGGTGTAGTGGTGATGATGAGGATGGTGATGGTGGTGATGAGGGTAGTGGGGGTGATGTAGTGGTGATGGTAGGGGTGGTGGTGATGAGGGTAGTGGGGGTGATGTAGTGGTGATGTAGTGGTGAGGATGGGGGTGGTGAGGGTGATGGTGGTGGTATAGTGGTGATGGTGGTGATGGTAGGGGTGGTGGTGATGAGGGTAGTGGGGGTGATGCAGTGGTAAGGATGGGGGTGGTGATGATGGTGGTGATGATGATGTGGTGGTGGTGAGGGTGATGGTGGTGGTTGGGAGCTCACGCTTCATCATATTTTTGCTTTCCTTTGTTTTTATTTCGATTTTTTTATTTGAAAGCTCACACTTTCCTTTTCATCTGTCTGCTTTCTTTTGTATTTTCCTTGTCTTTATTTTTCCAGGCTGATGTTTCTGCCTGCTTTGTTCTACTTAAAACCTATTTTAGGAATTTAATTTAGTCTTACAGAACAGAAAATTAATTGTCATTTCCCTGTAATTTTCTTCTGGCTGCAGCGAGGATGTGGATCAGGCAATCGAGGGAGAAATTCAGCTCCACTTTAAGTTCGTGTATCATTCGGGTTCTGCAGGGTTTATCACAACAAATCTCTGGTGATGGAAACACACGAGCATGCAGTGCTTCATTTCAGTCTGTCCACCAGCATGCTGTTTCCATGATCCTGCAGAGATTCTCTTTCAGAGCTCTGTGGATATTACTGGTATGAAGTCTTTGGATGATGATGATACAGGAACAGGAAGTTTACAATGTTAACAGCTGGCACAGTCTCATATATCAGCCGTCTCACACACTCCAGCCTCTCTGTTGGGTTTATTGTGGTTCACCGGCACCGAAAAGAGCCGCACAGGTGGTGGACGCACCGCTCAGTCAGGGGTTTTTACTGAAAACATTCCCAAAGCCTGCCTCGTCGTCTATGGTTTCGGCCAGAGCAGACACACGTGGGACGGTGCCCTGAAGGCCGCGGCTCATTGAGCACCACTGACTCGTGAGTAATGAGCTTCTGACCTCTGAGCGTTCAACACTCGCTCCGAACAGATGACACTCTGGCTGTTAAAGTGCACATGCTGGTGTCTGTCCATAACTCTGATACGCGCATATCCACAAATTACTAAAGCTCCGAATCAGAAATGGGAACATTTCCATGTTGTGTTCATGATGGAAACGTCACATGCTGGAATTTTACAACTGTATTTCCTTCTTGTATTCTTTGATCAAAATGTGAAATCGGTGCCTAATTTGGATTTGTTTTATTGCGTAGGTTTTAGTGTTCACACTAAAGCTCAAAAGTTCAATTTAATCAGCAGAAAACAGCTTTAATTAGCAATTAACTCTTACCAGATATAAAGTGGTCACCACACACACACACGCGTGGGTGTAATTAGCTTATTCTTCAGTTAAAGGAACAGTCCACCGTACTTCCATAATGAAATATGCTCTTATCTGAATTGAGACGAGCTGCTCTGTACCTCTCCGAGCTTTGCGCGACCTCCCAGTCAGTCAGACGCAGTCAGACGCGCTGTCACTCCTGTTAGCAATGTAGCTAGGCTCAGCATGGCCAATGGTATTTTTTGGGGCTGTAGTTAGATGCGACCAAACTCTTCCGCGTTTTTCCTGTTTACATAGGTTTATATGAGCAGTGATATGAAACAAGTTCAGTTACACAAATTGAAACGTGACGATTTTCTATGCTATGGAAAGTGCGCACTATAATGACAGGCGTACTAACACCTTCTGCGCGCTTCGACAGCGCATTGATACGGAGCTCAGATATCAATGTGCTGCCGAAGCGCGCAGAAGGTGTTAGTACGCCTGTCATTATAGTGCGCACTTTCCATAGCATAGAAAATCGTCACGTTTCAATTTGTGTAACTGAACTTGTTTCATATCACTGCTCATATAAACCTATGTAAACAGGAAAAACGCGGAAGAGTTTGGTCGCATCTAACTACAGCCCCAAAAAATACCATTGGCCATGCTGAGCCTAGCTACATTGCTAACAGGAGTGACAGCGCGTCTGACTGCATCTGACTGACTGGGAGGTCGCGCAAAGCTCGGAGAGGTACGGAGCAGCTCGTCTCAATTCAGATAAGAGCATATTTCATTATGGAAGTACGGTGGACTGTTCCTTTAAGCCCTTACGATGGATGTTTGATGTATGAACCACAGCACACAATGTTCTCTGGACAGTTCTTCATCTGTTTTGTCACGGTTTTTAATTATTTTGGGAATAATAACCGAAGAACCGTTTCTCTTTGTCATGAGTAGCATTATTACTGCAATTACAGTGTATTGCAAAAGTATTCATCCCCCTTGGTGTTTGTCCTGTTCTGGATTTTTGGATGGTTAGAACCATTTGATTTACACAACATGCTGACCACTTTAAAGGTGAAAATTGTTGTTTTACTGTGACACAAACAATAATTAAGATGAACCCCCCCCCCCAGAAATCTGGAGTGTGTATAAGTATTTCATATGAAACCCGTAAATAAGAGCTGGTCCAACCAATTCACTTCATAAGTCACAGAATTAGTTGATTAAGATCCACCTGTGTGCAATCAAAGTGTCACATGATCTGTCACATGATGTCTGTATAAATCAGCCTGTTCTGGAAGGACCCTGACTCTGCAACACGACTAAGCAAGCAACATGAAAACCAAGGAGCCTCCAAACAGGTCAGAGACAAAGTTGTGGAGAAGTATAGATCAGGGTTGGGTTGTAAAAAATATCCCAAACTTTGAATATCCCACAGAGCACCATTAAATCCATTATAGCAAAATGGAAAGAATATGGCACCACTACAAACCTGACAAGAGAAGGCCCCGCCCACCAAAACTCACAGACCGGGCAAGGAGGGCATTAATCAGAGATGCAACAAAGACACCAAAGATAACACTGAAGGAGCTGCAAAGATCCACAGCGGAGATGGGAGTATCTGTCCATAGGACCACTTTAAGCCGGACACTCCACAGAGTGGGCGGGGCTTTAAGGAAGAGTGGACAGAAAAAAAGTCATTGCTTAAAAAAATCACGTTTGGAGTTTGCCCAACAGCATGTGGCAGACTCCCCAAACACATGGAAGAAGATTCTCTGGTCAAATGAGACTAAAATTGATCTTTTCAGCCATCATGGGAAACGCCATGTGTGGCACAAACCCACCACCCTGAGAACACCATTCCTACAGTGAAGCATGGTGGTGGCAGCATCATGCTGTGGGGATGTTTTTCATCTGCAGGGACGGGAAAGCTGGTCAGGAAAACCTGTTTGAGTCGGCCAGAGGTTTGAGACTTGGATGAAGGTTCACTTTCCAGCAGGACAATGAGCCTAAACATACTGCTAAAGCTACACTGGAGTGGTTTAAAGAGAAACATTTAAAAGTCTTGGAATGGCCTCGTCAAAGCCCAGACCTCAATCCAATTGAGAATCTGTGGCATAACTTGAAGATTGCTGTACACCAATGCAACCCATCTAACTTGAAGGAGTTGGAGCAGTTTTGCCTTGAGGAATGGGCAAAAATCCCAGTGGCTAGATGTGCTACGCTAATAGAGACACACCCCAATATAATACCTATGCGCACTCGAGATTTCTGGGGTTTTTTTTGTGTTAATTATTGCTTGTGTCACAATAAAACAACAGTTTTCACCTTTAAAGTGGTAGGCATGTTGTGTCAATCCCAATCAAATGGTGCTAACCCTCCAGAAATCCATTTTAATGCAAAAAAACACCAAGGTGGATGAATACTTTTGCAAGACAGTGTACCTAGCATGCATTTTTTTTTACATACTTAACCAGGATTCAAACTCAGACCCTTCTGATTCTTAACCCAACACCTTAACCACTAGACCAGCAATGATTACAATGCGAGGAGTGCTAAGTTATATATTTTGAATGTATTAATGAGTCCAGCCTTACGTCATCAAGTCATTTAAAATACAGTGTGTTCTCAAATCTGAACCCTAAACTTAACCCGAGATACGGTAAGTCTCCGTAATACAAGTAGCAAATTGTGAACTGGGTTAAAAATTCTAACCTCGGTTGAAAATTTCCACCTGACCTACAGTTCTGGGGTGGGTTTCCTGAAAGCCTTTTAATGCTAAGAACGTCTTAACTAGGAGAGAGAGAGTGTTCATTGTGCTGCTCGCGCTAACATTTAACGATGATCTTTGTGCTGCGATGCTTTTGGGAAACCCACCCCTGACCTGTAAGATATATTTACATCACCAGAATGCACAATGCCACATTGCGCCTGTCTTTGTCTTGTCGTTTATGTTGTTTATTGTACTTAGAGAGCTAGATGTTCAATAGATACATGTCTATATACAGTAGATAGCTATAGATAGTTATTTATATCCCTTATTTTGTAATCTTCTCTTTTCTCTATAATGCACCATGGGGAGCCTGAGAGAAACGCTATTTCATTTTCAATGCACTGTATCCTTGTACAACCCCGATTCCAAAAAACTTGGGACAAAGTACAAATTGTACATAAAAACGGATTGCAATAATTTACAAATCTCAAAAACTGATATTGTATTCACAATAGAACATAGACAACATATCAAATGTCGAAAGTGAGACATTTTGAAATTTCATGCCAAATATTGGCTCATTTGAAATTTCATGACAGCAACACATCTCAAAAAAGTTGGGACAGGGGCAATAAGAGGCTGGAAAAGTTAAAGGTACAAAAAAGGAACAGCTGGAGGACCAAATTGCAACTCATTAGGTCAATTGGCAATAGGTCATTAACATGACTGGGTATAAAAAGAGCATCTTGGAGTGGCAGCGGCTCTCAGAAGTAAAGATGGGAAGAGGATCACCAATCCCCCTAATTCTGCGCCGACAAATAGTGGAGCAATATCAGAAAGGAGTTCGACAGTGTAAAATTGCAAAGAGTTTGAACATATCAACATCTACAGTGCATAATATCATCAAAAGATTCAGAGAATCTGGAAGAATCTCTGTGCGTAAGGGTCAAGGCCGGAAAACCATACTGGGTGCCCGTGATCTTCGGGCCCTTAGACGGCACTGCATCACATACAGGCATGCTTCTGTATTGGAAATCACAAAATGGGCTCAGGAATATTTCCAGAGAACATTATCTGTGAACACAATTCACCGTGCCATCCGCCGTTGCCAGCTAAAACTCTATAGTTCAAAGAAGAAGCCGTATCTAAACACGATCCAGAAGCGCAGACGTCTTCTCTGGGCCAAGGCTCATTTAAAATGGACTGTGGCAAAGTGGAAAACTGTTCTGTGGTCAGACGAATCAAAATTTGAAGTTTTTTATGGAAATCAGGGACGCCGTGTCATTCGGACTAAAGAGGAGAAGGACGACCCAAGTTGTTATCGGCGCTCAGTTCAGAAGCCTGCATCTCTGATGGTATGGGGTTGCATTAGTGCGTGTGGCATGGGCAGCTTACACATCTGGAAAGACACCATCAATGCTGAAAGGTATATCCCGGTTCTAGAGCAACATATGCTCCCATCCAGACGACGTCTCTTTCAGGGAAGACCTTGCATTTTCCAACATGACAATGCCAAACCACATACTGCATCAATTACAGCATCATGGCTGCGTAGAAGAAGGGTCCGGGTACTGAACTGGCCAGCCTGCAGTCCAGATCTTTCACCCATAGAAAACATTTGGCGCATCATAAAACGGAAGATACGACAAAAAAGACCTAAGACAGTTGAGCAACTAGAATCCTACATTAGACAAGAATGGGTTAACATTCCTATCCCTAAACTTGAGCAACTTGTCTCCTCAGTCCCCAGACGTTTACAGACTGTTGTAAAGAGAAAAGGGGATGTCTCACAGTGGCAAACATGGCCTTGTCCCAACTTTTTTGAGATGTGTTGTTGTCATGAAATTTAAAATCACCTAATTTTTCTCTTTAAATGATACATTTTCTCAGTTTAAACATTTGATATGTCATCTATGTTCTATTCTGAATAAAATATGGAATTTTGAAACTTCCACATCATTGCATTCCGTTTTTATTTACAATTTGTACTTTGTCCCAACTTTTTTGGAATCGGGGTTGTAGATGGATGTATTGACAAGAAAGCTCTCTTGAATCTTGAATAACCATAATGTATGGCTTTTGTCCATATCCATATTGTTCCATCCTGGAATAATAATGAAATCATTTTACAGCTCCGTTATTGACTGACCTTTTAAAGCCCATTCTTTTGTCTCGTTTTTGAAAGCATGTTATAAAGACATATATCGATTCCATCCAAACACGAACAGTAGGTAACGTGTCTCGGGTACGGGCCATGCTTGAAGTTTAGCTCGAACAGGTTGTGATGCATGCCATTATAGTTGAAGCAGATTGCACACATCTGGCATGCTGGCTTTATTCTGACTCCAGACAAAAGCACTCAATAACCGCAGGTCCTCGGACTGGCCCATTACTCCTGAACAGCAGGGGAATAACAATACAGTGCAATATGGTGTCTCGCTGAGTCTGTGGACAGGGGAAAGAAGGCTTTAGGACAAAGACTCAATCATGAATCTGTTGACAGTGTGGAGTAATTTAGAGTGGATTGTTATGGGACAGATGTGAGGGAGCTGAACATCATCAGATATTTCATCCTGTTGATTTTATTTGTTTGACTGAAGATCAGCCAATTAGCAAGAGGGCGAGCAGATCATCTCATCTCATCTCATGTCATTATCTGTAGCCGCTTTATCCTTCTACAGGGTCACAGGCGAGCTGGAGCCTATCCCAGCTGACTACGGGCGAAAGGCGGGGTACACCCTGGACAAGTCGCCAGGTCATCACAGGGCTGACACATAGACACAGACAACCATTCACACTCACATTCACACCTACGCTCAATTTAGAGTCACCAGTTAACCTAACCTGCATGTCTTTGGACTGTGGGGGAAACCGGAGCACCCGGAGGAAACCCACGCGGACACGGGGAGAACATGCAAACTCCGCACAGAAAGGCCCTCGCCGGCCACGAACCCAGGACCTTCTTGCTGTGAGGCGACAGCGCTAACCACTACACCACCGTGCCACCGCTTGATGTACATTTTAGACCCAATTTATCCATAAAACATTAACTAAATGACTCCCACCCCTCCCCCCACATTATTGGCTGTCTTCGACTCCTGATTCAACTCCAATAAACAGGAAGTGATTCAGTCTAACTATCTGTTTTTTTTTTTTGCGGCTTATTCTATTAACTGTTATAAAATCAATTGTGTAGAAAGTCTATTTTCTGTATTATGTGAAATTTCAGTCATAAAAAAATATTTTTTATTATTCATCCCAGTGTTCTTGTCAACTCTGTTAACTCTGTTATAAAGCCGCATAAAATCCACAAGGACTTTTAATAATATGCATGACACCTGCACCGAGTGATGTCACTTCCTCTGGTGGGAAACTTCTGAAAGGCAGTGAGGGAGAGAGTGTTATGTTTCTTCTGTCATTAGTTTGAACAAAATGTTGAGGATTGTACACCAACAGTAGACTGATTGATTATTCGTCAACTCTGTGATTGTGACATTGGAGTGAATCTCTCACTCATTTAAAAAAAAAAAAAAAAAAACAATAATATGTTTTAAAATCCATAGGTTTCTGTTCGAGCCGAAAGGCCCGAAGGGGGATTATGTCATGGTGATGTCTGTCTGTCCGTCTGTCCGTCCCAGGAAGGGTACTCACCTTCTGAAATCAACTCCTCTCACAATTTTTGGAGGAATTTCACAAAACTTGACAGGATTCTTTGTTATACGGTATGTCGGTAATATGCATATTGCAATGTCGTTCAGTTCAGTTGCATTTTACCCGCGTTATGGCCCTTGATTACCAAACTTGTACTTTGACAATTTCATGAGGGTGTATTAAGCACTTATAGCATAGATATAGTTGCCAGCGGGGGATATTGTGCTCTCAGAGCACTCTTGTTATACAGTATATGCCATGTGGCACCTAGTTTGTGGTTCACATGTGGAGTTAAGACACAACATGGTGGAAAATGTCAACTCTGTTAACTTATACCCTGTCCACACTAGGGATTTTGTACCGATACGATACTACTTTTGTACCGCAACACCTGTCCACACTAGCAACTATACCGGTACTGTAGCGGTATAACTGTATCGGTACGAAACCCACAAATGTATGGGTTTCGTACCGGTACAGTATCGGTACTGTAGCGCTTCGCTGTAGTGTGGACAGATGAAGCGGCTCTGTATCGATACAAATATAATGCGCATGCGCAAAGTCACACACCTCAATCGATGTCTTCGCTGAATAAAATAGTGAAGAACGGAGATTCGTTTTCTTTGTTTCTTTCTCAACTGCCTCGCGCGTTTTATACGATTCGACTGAATAAATGACCACCAGAAATACAGACTGTACAGTGACAACAAAAAGCACACATGCCATGGGCGATTGCTCTAAGACAACAAGGGAGGCTCAGCCTCCTCTAAAAATGACGAACATCGTGTAGGATGAATTGCGCTAGGCTTATGTTATAGCCAACCTTATAACATTGCTATTTCAGACCCAGAATCATAGAAATATATGTGCTCAACCCAACTACAGTGCGAAATCATTCCGTTATAACTTTCCCCAGTTCGCCTAATGTGTGCGTGAGTTTTTCCCCCTCGTGACAGCGCGATGCAGCCCAGCCTCAGTGGATTGGGAGCTATGTGCTTGTCAATCTCAAAATGCAAGACGATTATTGGACAAATACTGCGAAAACGCCCACCCACGGAGTCTCACGGACTCCCAGCCTCAATGGACTTCAGCGGCATTTGGGAGCGATGCGCTTTTCAATCTCAAAATGCAAGACGGTTATTGGACAAATACTGCGAAAATGCCCGCCCACGGACTCCCAGCCTCACATGGGAGGGACATGGCAGTTTCCGTGAGGAGACTGGTGATTGGTGAAAGCGGACGGATATTTTCATTGATTGACAGCTCGTTTCAACTATAGACAGGCAGCGGTATTGGGCGGTTTTAAGTGCATTTTGGCGGGTTTTGAACATATTTTGGGCTGGATAATGTCAGCAGTATCTGGCAACATCAGTTCAGTCCCATGCGGATTCGCAAGTGCTGTGGTGTATTGTAAGAGATCAGCTTACATTTCGATTTCATTCATTACATACGGTTTCTACCAGCTTTTTTAGTTTGTATATATTTTCATTGTAAATAAAGTGTAAATACAGTGTTGTCAAGTTTGCTATCTTAGTTCCAGAAATTTTGTTTATTTGAGTGACTGAACTTGAACTTGAGGGGGCTAGTCAGCTAGCAAGAAAGCTGCGCACAGATGCCAAGCATTGCTGATTTAATTTTGGCGAAGCCATTTGCCAGTCTTCCTTTTGAGGAAAACATTAAAATTAAAGAGCAGGGTAGACCAACGCCTCAAACTGACTTGGTGAAAAAGGTAGGGAATAATACTCGTTCCTTTCAGCGCTCCTGGTACGAGAAAGTGAATTGGCTAACAGCAAGTGACCCACATCAACAACAGTAAATAGGCTACTTTAGTAATATGTCATGGATGGACCAAAAATATAGAATCTATTTAAAATGTTTATGCTGAGTATATTATATTGGAATATATATTTCTCTGGATATGAATTAAACACAGCTACAATTTGGAAAACATTTTTAAACAAAAACACAGCCGAGAACATTTCACACTACAGACCTGGATTAAAAGTGAAGGGTTATCAAAATTGTCAATAAAACATTTCTCAGTCAAAATAAGTAAAATATAGGGAAAGTGTCATTGAATGAAATGTGTGGCACCCAGCTCTATGTTTGGCTCCCCAAGGTCAGTGCTTGTGCCTATTCCAGAACACTCTGCTGTTACTGCTGAGGTTCCTGACAAAGAGCTGCTTTCAATAATGATCAATTTTTAAACAACATGCCACAATTTTAAAATATAAAATGTTAAAATATACCCCTCCCCCCCAACACCACCATCATGTATATTGGACAGTAGGCTAATGGGCCAAAAGAACCTGTTATTTCACAGTTTGTGACGCTCCCAACAATCAGCCAGATCAGAGGCAAGAGTATGGGCAAAATTGATGTGTTTTCTTTTAAAATCTGGAAATATCGTAACCGACCAGCCTCCCCTGTTTGAAAGACTACCAGCCGCCACTGACACACGCGTTGTTTCATCCGCCATATTCTCGGAAGGAAGTTACTCGGTAACCACGGAAACATTTCGCGCACGCGCATTTCAACTACCGTGAAAGAAAACCACAAACATTTCTCGCTAGTGTGGACAGATATGCATTAAACTGTACTGGTGTACTTTGTATCGATACAGTTATACCACTTTCGTACCGGTGTATATGTGAACACAGCAATAGATTCTGTTAACGGATTGCCCAGTTTAACAATAACAGAGCTGACAATGACTAACAGAGTCAACACGTGAAATAGAATGGGCCATATATCCGTAAAGTCCAGAGTAAACCAGGAATGCTTGGGCTTCATAGTTAACTCTTGGTATTTAGGATCATTGCTTGTTGTGTGCTCATGTTGGTTGGTCCACACGCAGATTTAAACATCAGCCTGTTCTCGTTCATAGGTGTATTTTGGGTCTGCTTCACAATTTGTCCAAAAAGTGTGGGCAGTTACAGTCTTCATTCGCAGGAACTGTTCTTACTTCCTGTTCCAAAGGTCCGTATTGATTTGGGAAAAAGGGCATTTAAGTTTTTTGCACCCTCTGCTTGGAACCAATTATAAACTGACCTGAAACTTAACGAATTGGTGTCATGACATGTATTTAAAGCGATATTAAATGATTTGCAGACAGAAACATCCAGCTGTAGATGTTTTGCCTGATTTTTTTGGTATACTGATTTTTACTTTTGTTGATTAACTTTTTCAAATTATCTCTTTAATGTGTAACTTCTCATCTCATCTCATTATCTGTAGCCGCTTTATCCTGTTCTACAGGGTCGCAGGCAAGCTGGAGCCTATCCCAGCTGACTACGGGCGAAAGGCGGGGTTCACCCTGGACAAGTTGCCAGGTCATCACAGGGCTGACACATAGACACAGACAACCATTCACACTCACATTCACACCTACGCTCAATTTAGAGTCACCAGTTAACCTAACCTGCATGTCTTTGGACTGTGGGGGAAACCGGAGCATCCGGAGGAAACCCACGCGGACACGGGGAGAACATGCAAACTCCGCACAGAAAGGCCCTCGCCGGCCACGGGGCTCGAACCCGGACCTTCTTGCTGTGAGGCGACAGCGCTAACCACTACACCACCGTGCCGCCCTAATGTGTAACTTATTTTGTAAATTATTTAATGTTGTGTGTATGGATGCACGTTATGCATGTTTTGGCATTATATTTTGTTAACTGTGTTGCTGCCTGTCTTGGCCAGGACATGCTTGGAAAAGAGATTTTTAATCTCAATGAGTCTTTCCTGGTGAAATAAAGGTTAAATAATAATAATAATAAAATAAAATAGGATAGGATAGCCATGTCATGGAGCAACATTAATGTTAATGTGGTTTGCGACCACAAGGTCACTGCTTTGATTCCCTGGACAAGCAGGAATAGCTGAAGTGACCTTGAGCAAGGCGACTCACCTCCAACTGGCTGTTATTCATCACTCTGGATCAGATAATTGCATCTGCTAAATGTCTGTAATGTCAAAAGAAACATCCTGTACTTCAGTTAACAAAACCGTTCATTCTCAGAACTACAGAAGGTCAAAAATGTAACCATATGAAAGGCTTTCCCAAGTCACTACACAATTACCCCAGTGTTTCTCAGCTGATTTTGGCCTGTTACCCCATTTAAAAGGTGAACATGAATTAGTAACTTCAGCTAAAATGCAAGGTTCAAAACCTTTTTAATCATTATTAGCTCATCCAGCCAACAGGTGATGAGTTTATCCCATCATGTGTCCATCCACGTTGTCCATCTGTCCGTCCACATTTCACGAAAATCGCTTCTTGTGTCTTAATTCTCCACCGATTTTTATTCTTTTTGGCAGGAAGGTAGGTCTGCTTTGGATGCTTATGGCTTCTACCCAAATTTGCATAATTGTAATTAATAATGAAGATATGGAGTAATTAATCAATCCCTAACGAGCAGTTTCCATGCAAATCGCTTCTTCTCCCTCAATTCTTCACCAGTTTTGATTCTTTTTGACATGAAGGTAGGGGGACCTCGGGTGCATATAACTTCTACCCAAATTTGCTTCATTACAATTATTAATGAAGTTATGGACTAATTAAGCCTTAATGAGCAGTTCTTCTCAGTCAATTCCTCGCCATTTTGGATTCTTTCTGGCAAATACCATAGGTCGGTATTCCTAGGGCAGATGACTGCATGCAGGCCTAGTGGTTAGCGTGTCCACCTCTCGACCAGGAGATTGCGAGTTCTACTTGCAGTCAGGTCATACCAAAGACCATCATAAAAATGGTACCTACTACCATCTGGCAAGGCACGCTGCGATACAGATGCAAGTGGGGAAGTCAAACTCTAGCGGTTACTAGAGGACCTGCCCCCCCACTGTAACCCTAGCTGTATAGGCGAGAGGCCGAAGGCTATCGAAACGGAGATTGGAGCTGCACCCATACGCCTTAAAGAGTTGGTTAGGACTGGGACAGGAGACTGCCTGGGAAGACCAGATTCTGGCGTGAGAGGGACTTTGACTTTTGACCTAGGGTGTACAGTATATAGCTTGCATCATTTATTGCCCAAGATGGCCCACTTTAGATCGTTCCTTCTGGACTAGCCGGGGCCGGAGTGAGCGATGCTGTCATTGACAGTCTTGTTAAAAATACATTAATACATTAATCCATATTCCCAGTACTCCACAATAACATTTGGTAAAAATGTAATGAATTGAGAAATTAAGACCAATTTCTGTAAGTCCAACATTAAGCGATTTTATGAAGATTTACTGTTGATTTGACATTTGTTCCATTAATTAAACATTAGCATTAATTCTGCATTTCAATCAGAGCTACACTGTGTTTTGATTTTTGGATTCTCTTTTATTTTTTTTCTCTTCTCTTTTGAATGTGGCGAGTTTGAGAGGGTAACTGGGTTATCTCTTCTCACTGCCTTCGTACATATTCTTACTTTTTTTTTGTATGTGATTTTTCTCATAAACGAAAGACAGCTCTAGGTGATTGATTTTATTATTTATTTATTTTCCTCTTGCTCAGCTTTTCTGCAGCCTGAAGATCAACTTGACATCCCTGTGGAAATCTGCACAACAACACTGTCAGGGTGAAATACTGAGAGTATCTTATTTTCTGAACCAAAACGTGTACAGAAGCGATTTATTTTCCTTCGATAGTAACCTTTCTGTGCCTGACATTTTCTGCTAATGTGATGTTTCTGGGGTTATTACGGTTAAACAGATTCCATAGGCTTAATTTATCTGATATCTTTGCTTGTCTGATAGTTTTATTCACATCTTACTTAGCCATCCAATAAAGATAATTATCTAGTAATTTATAAGTAGAATTTCCGGTCTTTCTTTGCTTTTATTTTATTAGCATTATTTGTTTTGGTTGTTGAAGGCAAGCAGCATATAGAAACCTCTGTGATGAATGATTTGGTCCTAATTAATAAGGATAAGAGGTTGTAGACCACAAATATGGAGTCATTAGAGCGTCTGGAACACCGATATTTGACAAATTAGGACAAGAGTGTGTCGAGCATCAACATCTAACCAGTGTACTAGTGCATCTCAAAAAATGAGAATGTCATGAAAAAGCTCTTTTTTTCATAATTTAATTCAAAAAGGTAAACTTTCACATATTCTATATTCATTACACGTAAAGTGAAATATTTCAAGCCTTTTTTGTTTTCATTTTGATGATCATGGCTTATAGCTCATGAAAATCAGAAATCCAGTATCTCAAATTATTAGAATATTTCATTTTGAGTTTGAGTAAAATAGTATAAATACCGTGTCTCTCTCGGTTTAGTTCAGCACACGCAACCACAATCATGGGGAAGACTGCTGACTTGAGCGTTGTCCAGAAGATGAGCATCGACACCGTCCACAAAGAGAGTAAGCCACAGAAGGCCATTGCTGAAAAGGCTGGCTGGAAAAGGTGCACAAGCAACAGGGATGAGCGTAGCCTTGAGAGGATTGTCAAGAAAAGTTGATTCAAGAACTTGGGAGAGCTTCACAAGGAGTGGACTGAGGCTGGTGTCAGTGCATCAAGAGCCATCACGAACAGACATCTTCAGGAAAGGAGCTACAACTGTCGCATTCCTAATATCAAGCCACTCCTGAACCAGAGACAATGTCAGAAGCGTCTTACCTGGGCTAAGGAGAGAAAGAACTGGACTGTTGCTCAGTGGTCGAAAGTCCTCTTTTCAGTAAATTTTGTGTTTCATTTGGAAATCAAGGTGCTAGTGTCTGGAGGAAGAATGGAGAGGCGCAGAATCCAAGTCCAGTGTGAAGTTTCCGCAGGTGAGGTCACAAAGGACCCCAGGGTAACTTCTAAGCAACTGAAGGCCTCTCTCACATTGGCTAATGTTAATGTTCATGAGTCCACCATCAGGAGAACACTGAACAACAATGGTGTGCATGGCAGGGTTGCAAGGAGAAAGCCACTGCTCTCCAAAAAGAACAAACTGCAGTTTGTTAAAGATCACGTAGACAAGCCAGAAGGCTATTGGAAAAATGTTTTGTGGATGGATGAGACCAAAATAGAACATTTTGGTTTAATGAGAAGCGTTAAGTTTGGAGAAAGGAAAGCACGCCATTCCAGCATAAGAACCTTATCCCATCTGTGAAACATGGTGGTGGTAGTATCATGGTTTGGGCCTGTTTTGCTGCATCTGGGCCAGGACAGCTTGTCATCATTGATGGAACAATGAATTCTGAATTATACCAGTGAATTCTAAAGGAAAATGTCAGGACATCTGTCCATGAACTGAATCTCAAGAGAAGGTGGGTCATGCAGCAAGACAATGACCCTAAGCACACAAGTCGTTCTACCAAAGAATGGTTAAAGAAGAATAAAGTTAATGTTTTGGAATGGCCAAGTCAAAGTCCTGACCTTAATCCAATGGAAATGTTGTGGAAGGACCTGAAGCGAACAGTTCATGTGAGGAAACCCACCAACATCCCAGAGTTGAAGCTGTTCTGTATGGAGGAATGGGCTAAAATTCCTCCAAGCCGGTGTGCAGGACTGATCAACAGTTACCGCAAACGTTTAATTGCAGTTATTGCTGCACAAGGGGGTCACACCAGATACTGAAAGCAAAGGTTCACATACTTTTGCCACTCACAGATATGTAATATTGGATCATTTTCCTCAATAAATAAATGACCAAGTATAATATTTTTGTCTCATTTGTTTAACTGGGTTCTCTTTATCTACTTTTAGGACTTGTGTGAAAATCTGATGATGTTTTAGGTCATATTTATGCAGAAATATAGAAAATTCTAAAGGGTTCACAAACTTTCAAGCACCACTGTATGTGTTGGGTTTTACATCGACACATTTGGGTTCTTTCAAAAAAAAAAGACAAACCAAATATCTTTTGGGGTTTTGGATAGAACCTTTAAATCTAAACACACCTTTTCTTTATCTTTTGCAGGACCCAAGTTTTGCAGGCCTCCTTCTTGATAAACTTCAGGCTCTAGAATGGCCTCCAAGGGGTCAGGATGCTGATAGCTGTTGTGAAGTGTGTGGAACTCCTCTGCACCAGCTACGACGCCTGGCTCTTCACTCAGCCCTAGGACTGGCTCTTGATGGTACCCCTAACCTGCAGTGTGGACCTTTCTCTGGCCTGCTAGGACCTCACCCCATCGCATCATCACCGAGACCCTGCTGGATGAACCAGGGTTCTTCATCTGCTGCTGTACAACACCCCTCAAGGTCCCACGTCAAACCAGTGACTGGTATCAAGCATAAGGAAATGGGCTGGACCACATCTGGAGCTGCTGGCATGGACATAAAGCCGAGCTGCCATGCTACTGTCACTCCATTACCCATCTACGCTCAGCAGTATCTGGAAGGGGTGTGGAGTGTGACGACTGTAAGCAGAGGCCATCAGCAACCACAATCGCAGGTAAGGATGAGAACTGCAAGTAGGAACATCTATCCAGTCAGGACAAGGAGGTGTCCTATTAATCACCTCCTCTTCTTCTTGCACTAATATTTAGGTATTCTATCACAAGGCATGTGCTTTGGCATGGAAGGGATTGTTGTGCATTTCACTTCCATCATTGTGATACAGTGGTGCCACACTGATCAATCACAGCTCTAAGCTGTACTTGGGGACGTGGCTGTAACGCAGGGTCACACACTTTCTGCTGTTCAAGAGAGCAAAATATAGACATGCTGGTACATAAAGAGAAAAATGCATTTACATTCCAACTTCAAGTCTTGTTTTTGTGACCAAATGTAATAGAGCCATTATAAAGCTTCATATCCTCCCGAAGAGGAAACGCCAAGTTCCACTCGCTCCACATGGCCTTGTTTTATACACCTCATAGGGTCAACATTCTGTTTTATCAGGAGTCGAGTTCAAGTGTAGTTTTACATAATAGAGTCCTTCAGCAAAGAGTGATGGGATTAAAACATCAACACTTCAGCAAAAATATGACTGAGGTCAAATAACTGTCATGGTACAAGTTGTGTGACATACCATCTATTCAGGAGGAAAATGTCTCAGACAATTTATTTTCATAAATGGTAAAATATTGTAAAGTAAAATAAAACACATGATACAGTGGGGCAAAAAGTATTTAGTCAGCCACCAATTGTGCAAGTTCTCCCACTTAAAAAGATGAGAGAGGCCTGTAATTTTCATCATAGGTACACTTCAACTATGAGAGACAGAATGGGGGGAAAGAATCCAGGAAATCACATTGTAGGATTTTTAATGAATTAATTGGTAAATTCCTCGGTAAAATAAGTATTTGGTCACCTACAAACAAGCAAGATTTCTGGCTCTCACAGACCTGTAACTTCTTCTTTAAGAGGCTCCTCTGTCCTCCACTCGTTACCTGTATTAATGGCACCTGTTTGAACTCGTTATCAGTATAAAAGACACCTGTCCACAACCTCAAACAGTCACACTCCAAACTCCACTATGGCCAAGACCAAAGAGCTGTCAAAGGACACCAGAAACAAGATTGTAGACCTGCACCAGGCTGGGAAGACTGAATCTGCAATAGGTAAGCAGCTTGGTGTGAAGAAAATCAACTGTGGGAGCAATTATTAGAAAATGGAAGACATACAAGACCACTGATAATCTCCCTCGATCTGGGGCTCCACGCAAGATCTCACCCCGTGGGGTCAAAATGATCACAAGAACGGTGAGCAAAAATCCCAGAACCACACGGGGGGACCTAGTGAATGACCTGCAGAGAGCTGGGACCAAAGTAACAAAGGCTACCATCAGTAACACACTACGCCGCCAGGGACTCAAATCCTGCAGTGCCAGACGTGTCCCCCTGCTTAAGCCAGTACATGTCCAGGCCCGTCTGAAGTTTGCTAGAGAGCATTTGGATGATCCAGAAGAGGATTGGGAGAATGTTATATGGTCAGATGAAACCAAAATAGAACTTTTTGGTAAAATCTCAACTTGTCGTGTTTGGAGGAGAAAGAATGCTGAGCTGTAACCAAAGAACACCATACCTACTGTGAAGCATGGGGGTGGAAACATCATGTTTTGGGGCTGTTTTTCTGCAAAGGGACCAGGACGACTGATCCGTGTAAAGGAAAGAATGAATGGGGCCATGTATCATGAGATTTTGAGTGAAAACCTCCTTCCATCAGCAAGGGCATTGAAGATGAAACGTGGCTGGGTCTTTCAGCATGACAATGATCCCAAACACACCGCCCGGGCAACGAAGGAGTGGCTTCGTAAGAAGCATTTCAAGGTCCTGGAGTGGCCGAGCCAGTCTCCAGATCTCAACCCCATAGAAAATCTTTGGAGGGAGTTGAAAGTCCGTGTTGCCCAGCAACAGCCCCAAAACATCACTGCTCTAGAGGAGATCTGCATGGAGGAATGGGCCAAAATACCAGCAACAGTGTGTGAAAACCTTGTGAAGACTTACAGAAAACGTTTGACCTCTGTCATTGCCAACAAAGGGTATATAACAAAGTATTGAGATGAACTTTTGTTATTGACCAAATACTTATTTTCCACCATAATTTGCAAATAAATTCTTTAAAAATCAGAATGTGATTTTCTGGATTTTTTTTCTCATTCTGTCTCTCATAGTTGAGGTATACCTATGATGAAAATTACAGGCCTCTCTCATCTTTTTAAGTGGGAGAACTTGCACAATTGGTGACTGACTAAATACTTTTTTGCCCCACTGTGCATCAGATTTGGTCATGCAAAGTTTCTTTAATAAGATTTATGAAGTTGCACTAGAAATCAAATCCCTTAATGAATTAAGGCTCTAATTAAAAAAAAAAGATTTGCTTTTTTTCCTGACTGTCCAATAATCCATTAATCAACTGTGCTTGTGAATTCTTTGATGCTTCTTAGCTAATTGGAAGATAAAAACCTTTAACAATTAATATTAATATTTAATGAAAAACATTTCCCGTAGTCTGCTGACTGAATGACTTAGCATTAGTGCAGGATCATTATTCAGTGGATGAGCCTCTAACACTGACCTTGGGGACACAAAATGACCTTGCCTTCAGGATATATATAGCGTTAAGTAATTTCTGCTCCATCGACACAATGGACGTCTCTGACCTCTTTTCCTTACAGGAGAAGGTGATAAATTATAACGCTGATGCTAAGTGATATGTTAATGCAGCTCCTATTGCGGTGTTCAGGGTTTGGGAGCAGTGACGGATCGGCAGGGAAGTCCCTTCTGAGCCAAGGGACACTGTTTGAAGTGATGGCCTTGTTTTGTCATTTGGGTTTGTGATATTTGCGTGTCTAAGGATGATGTACACAGGAGGATGTTATTTCACAGTAGCAGCAAGAAAATATCAATATGAGTAACAATAAAACACCATTTTCACTTAAACTGGTGGCTATGAATGCAAGGAAGGAAATGATGTCAAGAAGATAGTATACCATTTATAATGTTGAAAAAAAAGGAAGTGAAGGATGGGAGAACCTCAGTAATCCATCTATAACCCTAAAACAACCAACCAATAAATAAATTAATAAAGATCAGACAATGGATGCAAAGAAGGGGAAAACCTCAAGATCTCAATCTATAACCTTCAAGCAAATAAACTAAAAAGAAAGAAAGAAAGAAAGAAAGAAAGAAAGAAAGAAAGAAAGAAAGAAAGAAAGAAAGAAAGACTCAAACAGGAAAAAAGGAAGGGAGAACCTCAGTCACTATAGCTCCTGAATGAGTGAATGAATGATTTTTTTTAAATCTATTTTATATTATAACATATGCTATGCACTTTTATGCAATTAAATAAAGGCATTTGATTGATTTGATTGAGTGGGTGGGTGGGTGTGTAGGTTCAACAAACCAACTGAACAAATAAATTGACAAAACAGGAAGGGAGAACCTCAGTCCCCAATCTACAGATCTTGAATGAATGAATGAATGAATGAATGAATGAATGTAGGTTCAACAAACCAACCAAATAATAGACAGACAAAAGAAAGGAGAACCTCAGTCTACAATCTATAGCCCATGAATGAATGAATGAGTGGATAAGTTCAACAAACCAACCAAACAAACACAAACAGGAGGGTGACCTCAGTCCCCAAATTTATAGCCTTTGAATGAATGAATGAATGAATGAGTGGGAGGGTGGGTAGGTTCAACCAACCAACCAACCAACCAACCAACCAACCAACCAACCAGCCAAACAAACAAACAAACAAACAAACAAACAAACAAACAAACAAACAAGCAGAAAGACAAAATAAGGGAGGACCTCAGTCCACAATCTATAGCCCTTGAATGAATGAATGAATGAATGAGTTGGGTGCATGGGTGCATAGGTTCAACAAACCAACCAACCAACCAACCAGACAGACAAAAAAGGAGGGAAGGACCTCAGTCCCCAATCTTTAGTCCATGAATGAATGAATGAATGAATGAATGAGTTGGGTGGGTGAGTTCACGAAACCAAGCAACTAACCAAACAAACAAACAAACAAACAAACAAACAGACAGACAGACAGACAAAAGAAGGGAGAACCTCAGTTCCCAAACTGTAGCCCTTGAATGAATTAATGAATGAATGATTTGCATGGGTGGGTGGGTAGGTTCAAGAAACCAACTAAACAAACAGACAAAAAAGGAGGGAAGGACCTCAGTCCCCAATCTTTAGTCCATGAATGAATGAATGAGTTGGGTGGGTGAGTTCACGCAACCAACCAACCAACCAACCAACCAACCAACCAAACAAACAAACAAACAAACAAACAGACAGACAGACAGACAAAAGAAGGGAGAACCTCAGTTCCCAAACTATAGCCCTTGAATGAATGAATGAATGAGTTGCATGGGTGGGTAGGTTCAAGAAACCAACTAAACAAACAGACAAAAAAGTAGGGGAGGACCTCAGTCCCCAATCTTTAGTCCATGAATGAATGAAGCCCCGTGAAAATCTGGCAACTTGTCCAGGGTGTACCCTGCCTCTCACCCATAGTCAGCTGGGTTAGGCTCCAGCTTACCTGCGACCCTGCACAGGATTAGTAGTTACAGATAATGAATGAATGAATGAATGAATGAATGGGTGGGTAGGTTCAATAAACCAACCAACCAAACAAACAAACAAACAAACAAACAAAAAAAGGAGGGGAGGCTCTCAGTCCCTAATATATAGTCCATGAATGAATGAATGAATGAATGAATGAATGGGTAGGTAGGTAGGTTCAACAAACCAACCAACCAACCAATGAAATAATCAGACAGAAAAAAGAAGGGAGAACCTCAGTCCCCAACCTATTTAATACATCACTCATAGACAAAAGGGGTTCTTCAAGCGTTCTTCAAGGGCTCTTTAAGGGTTCTTCAAGGGTTCATTGGTTCATTTAGGATTATTAGTTTCCAAAAAAAGTTCTCCACGGAATAATTTCTAGTCCAAAAACAGCTCTTTAAGAACCACCCAAAGAAGCCCGTTAAGAAAGTATGTTCAAGCTCCGTATGAACTCAATAGTTCATCAGGCCAAATATTTACAGCTGTAGAAGTGAGCAGGGCGGCAGGTGCACGCTGAAGAAATTACAATTTTTTTCACATCTTCCCTTTTTCTGAAGACTGTTATGGATGATCAGGGTTTCCATGGAAACATAAAGTTCAAGCTTTATCACGTATACTTTTATATATTTCTCTATATGGCCATATTGGGGTTTTTTTGGCAACTTGGTTGTCATGATGTTCTTTGGCTTGATCATGTGTATAAAGTCCAACACCTGAGCAAAAAAAACAACAAAAAAAGGAGTTTTTACTCACAATATAACAAAATGCCATATGAGATGTATCTTGTGCAGGAGTAATACTGTACATAGAGCGGTCGCTTCTCATCTTGCCGCAAGGATGGAAGTAGTTTTTGTGCATTTGGGGTTACAGAGGTGATGATGAGGTGCAGGCGAACCAGTCAGGTTTTCACAGAGACGCAAGAACAATTAGACCTTGAGATTTTTCTTCAGCTGTGGGTAAGAGTAGTAGTTTGTTATTTTGGATGATGAAGTGTGTTTGAACCAAGGCAGCTTCTGAGAGCAGACCTGCTGGTGGAATTGAAAGTGCGACACGCGTTCAGGTTTGTCTGTGCTTTGGAATAAGCCTCATGTCTTAATTGTCAGTTCTGCAGTCAAATAACTCCTGGTGTCCCAGGTTGGCTAATTTAGAGCACTGACGTGCCCGAGTTCAGGCTGGTGTGAAGGTTGGGAGGGAGCCAGGATGGCAAATTGTCAACAGATGGCACAGCGGCCTCACCGCGGGGTAAAAAATGGCACCTGACGTCCATCTGGGTCTGTTTTAACCTGCCACTGCTCTGATGCTCAAAAGGACATGATCAGAATATTTGTTCTTTTGTGTTTCTCGTAGCAGTGATAAACATGATAATGAAGAAGCTTAGACTCAATGTGACACAGCAACAAAGAATTAAGAACTTCTAAAGGAACATTTTATTTTTTCAATATTAATTTTATCGTAATCTTTATCTAGGGCATCATGGTGGCGTAGTAGGTAGTGTCACTGTCTCAGAGCTTCAGGGTTCCTGGTTTGTCTGTCCATGTTCTCCACGTGTCTGTGTGGGCTTTTTTTTAAACTTCCTGAAAACGTGTGAGTGTGTGTTGTGCTCTGTGATGGACTGCTGTAACATCCCGGGTCTGTTCCCACTTCCTGCTCAGCATTCCCGGGACAGACTCCAGCTTTCCCAAGACCCTGACCAGGATAAAGAGTTTAATGAAGATGAATGAGGCACTTGATGAGGCGATCAGCCAGATTTTCTCAAACCAAAGCAGAAGAAATGAAAGTGGAAAGACCAGCAACATGAACGTACCGTACCATGGGTCCAATAACCAGCTACAAGCAGGCATTACCTCAGCAGCCTTTCTTCTCTCTTTCTTGAAGCTAATAAGACCAAAAAAACCTGAAAATGTCATAAAACGTAAAGTTATGGCTTTAGCTCTGACTGTTACGAAGTGCTGACACTGTCCCTGTGAATGAGCCGTTACTATGGAAACAATACCGTATTAGAGCGAGCGCATTAATATAAACCTGTGCTATTGTCAGAGCTGCTCGTCTAGAAAACTAATCAACATCTTCTGACCAATCAGAAATGAGAATTTAAGAAATTATCCAGCGCTGTTCGGTAATGATAGGTAACGTTCTAGCTTAAAGCTGA
Organism: Neoarius graeffei; assembly: GCF_027579695.1. Lineage (NCBI taxonomy): Eukaryota > Metazoa > Chordata > Actinopteri > Siluriformes > Ariidae > Neoarius > Neoarius graeffei. The sequence continues at coordinate 5,091,096 of NC_083571.1, forward strand.
AGATAAAGAAGAAGACAGTGAGGTTGGTCCATCACTTGTCCATGTTTGTGTAGAAGATGGAGAGTGTGTTCTGGTTATTAAAGAGTCTAGCGTTGGTATAATATTTGTTAATTTCTTGCATAATTATCTGTAATGGATGTACTGTGATATCTGACATTAATTGAAATGAATATTCATCTAGCAGAGCCTTTATCAATCCATGCTGGTGAGCACTTTCTCTCTCTCTCTCTCTCTCTCTCTCTCTCTCTCTCTCAAGGGCTTTCTGAGACCCTGAGATGTTTTAACACACGTTCAAATTAATTAGCAGAAAAAAGGAGCCATCCATTGTGAACTAGACATGCCCATCCCTGCTGGGCACTAATGGCGGACCCAGACATGAGGATGTAATTACTGTGAGAGAAACGAATTGTGAATTAGTGTGCTCAGCTGCTCTGTGGTACAAGGGGTCTTATTTCCATCACCACGTGAGCGAGTCAGATTCTTCTGCCCTCGTTATCTCTCTGTCAGCCTGTCAGAAGAAGATCACGGCTCTGCCAGGTTGCAGCTTCCTACGTCCCTGACGTGGCTTCCTGTTTCAGAGAAATGCGAAGACGTTTCATGTCATGCTTTGTGTGTATGTGTGTGTGTGGGGGGGGGTTGTTCTATGTTATATAACGTATGCTGGTTATATGTAGGGCAGGGTCCTCAGAGAGAGAGATAGAAAGAGTAAATCGTGTGAATTATATCTGTATATCTGTCTGTAGAACAGCACGATGTCATGAGCGAGGTCAGCTCTGAAGGTGCTTTGATGAAGATGTTATCAGTCCCCTGCAGTTGCTTAAAGATTTGGTCAGGTGACACCTGAGTGAAAGCGATAGCGCTGGGTAGAAAAGGTGGGATTTGAGCTGGGATTTTATATATATATATATATATATATATATATATATATATATTTTTTTTTTTCAAGAGATGGATGGGATTTCACTGAGACTCTGCAGAATGAATTTCACTTCCCCTACATTCACATCAGCAAAGTGACAGGCTTTTGCTTTCGCGCCACATTGTAGGTGCTAAAAAAGGCAACAGGACTTGCTTGAAATTTTTTGAAAACGTTTCGCTTCTCACCCGAAAGGCTTCTTCAGTTCTGTCTGACTAGTGGGGATTTCCAGGTATTTATCCTCTAGTGGACCAAAAACAACCGTACCCAGCAGGGTAGTATTGTATCTTTGTAACATTGAGGTCACCTGGGTTGCTAAGGCCAAGTTTACATTAGACCGTACTGTATCTGTCTCATTTTCTTCGCAGATGCACTGTCCGTTTACATTAAAACGCCTGGAAACGCCGGGAAACGGGAATCCGCCAGGGTCCACGTATTCAATCCAGATCGTGTCAGCTCCGGTGCTGTGTAAACATTGAGAATACGCGGATACGCTGTGCTGAGCTCTAGCTGGCGTCGTCATTGGACAACGTCACTGTGACATCCACCTTCCTGATTCGCTGGCGTTGGTCATGTGACGCGACTGCTGAAAAACGGCGCGGACTTCCGCCTTGTATCACCTTTCATTAAAGAGTATAAAAGTATGAAAATACTGCAAATACTGATGCAAATACTGCCCATTGTGTAGTTATGATTGTCTTTAGGCTTGCCATCCTTCCACTTGCAAGTGGTAAGTGATATGCGCTGGGATCACACACACAGCGGCTCAGTCCCGAATCACTGCTTGTGCACTTCACTCGCGCGCTCTGTGAGCTGCGCAGGGCCGGAGTGCGCACCCTCCAGAGGGCACTCGCTGTTCAGGGCGGAGTGATTTGGAGCGCAGGATGCCTGCGGAGCCGAGCGTATCCGTGTATTGGTGTTGCTGTGTGCACACTAATCGTGTATTGGTGTTGCTGTGTGCACACTAATCGTTTTAAAAACGTTAATCTGATGATCCGCTGATACGGTCTAATGTAAACATGGGCTAAGTCATCCTATAGGTGTAGGTCACTGGGGGCCGGGTATGAACGGTCGTTAGGGTGATCTGTGGGTTGTTGGCGCTCTCTGCCATCATGCGAGTCATTGAAGTCAGCTGAATCTTGGGCCCTGTCCACACGGCAAGGGATTCAGGTGAATCCGATACAATTGTTTATCGTTTAGGCCTGGCGTCCACACGGCACCGGCGTTTTGGGTGCCCCAAAACGCAATCTTTTGAAAACGGGTTCCAGAGTGGAAAGATCTGGCAACGTTGCCATTGCGAAGTCGTCTGGATGAGTAGAACGGATTTGTTTATGATGACATCACAACCACATGACTGTGAGTGCTTCACGCCGGGTAGAAGTGTAACGAACTCGATGCGAGTTGTCAACAAATCCTATAACTTGGTTCATGAAACACGCTTACAAAATATTTTCACTGTGAATATTTATTGTGTAATGGTGCAAAGAGAGAGAGAGAGAGAGAGAGAGAGAGAGAGAGAATAGCCCTTAGGGCAGAGTCAATCCCACCAGCAAAAATAGGAAAAAAAAGGAGCGATCTCACCTCTTCAGATGTTGGTTTAAGTCCTACAATACATTCCTCAAAAAGGGCGTAGAAGAACAAATTAATCCATCAACGTGTAGCATTCAATTTACTCCGGACCATTAAAGACGCCGCCTTCCGCGTAGAATCATACGTCATCCTCGCCGCCATATTGGATGGGTCAAAGCGGAGAATAAAGATGCCTCATTCATGTGCTGCGTTTAACTGTACCGACAGGTTTACCATCCAAATGAGATCACATGGGATTACCTTTCACAGGTGAGACTGGAAAAATACTTTTCATTGTATTTGGTCATTATAATGTAATTTTACGAACAGATTTTTCTGACTTTGTGGCTAATATGAAGTCTCGCGCATAATAGTTTATGCACATGCGTCCTTACTTCTTCTATTGTTCTGGTGTCTCCGAAGGGACCGTCTTACAGCGCCCCTAGAGGTGTGGCATGTGTATTGCATCGTTTTCAGCAAGCGTTGCGTTGCCATATGGACCTGATATTTTACTGATCGTTGCCCATGTGGACGCGATATTTTTTTTAATAACATCTCATTGCCGTTGTCGTGTGGATGTAGCATTGGTGTGAATGTGTATTCAGTTTTCTGTTAAGTGTGCCAAGGACTTCATTGTATGTAGCTGATAAGTGGTGTTTCAGATCCCCTACTCTGTTCAGTGATGGTCATTCCAGGTTGGCGAAGATGGCTCGTTTTACTCCTCTTTCAAACCACTGGTCTTCTCTGGCTAGAATGTGTGCATTGCACTCCTGAAACGAGTGTCCTTTGTTATTGAGATGAAAATAGACTGCAGAGTCCTGGCCTGAGGAACTGGCTCTCTTGTATGGACCCTTTTCATGTGACGTCACGACAAACGCGGCCGCCATTTTGGACATGTACTACCAGTAGTCTACCATAGCCAACAACGAGGAACGACGGCGAAGCATCGAAAGGAATATAGCCATCAAAGAAAGTTTTTACTTTCAGCAAGACTTCCATCATGCCATTATATTGTTGTGCACCTGGATGTAGTAACCATCAACACACAAGGCAAGATTTATCATTTTATCGGATCCCGACAGATGCTGACCGACGGAGAAGACGGATGGTCTCTAAAATATTGGCAAAATGATGTTTATTGACATAGCATTCGTGTGTAACGGGAAGCATTTGCATATCCGAAGTGTTGTGTTTACATCAAAGATAAAATAAACCGATATGACGACTGCTGCTGCCAGGTTGGGGACACAAACTAGTAGAAAGGAAGTGTGCCAACAGTGCCAACACACTTCCTTAGTGGTCGATTCTGCTTTAAGGTAAGATGATTATCCATTATCGGACCACCAGCAGCTCGTGGGTGGCAGGACAGGCGAGAGTAACAAGATCTTGTTTTTTCCCCTTTATTGGCTTGCTGATGTCAGCCTAACAAAGGCTCACTGGTCATACCTCTGATGGACCATCAGCCCAACTGACAGTGGGCCAATGTTGAGCCAACATAGGTGTGCTATCTGGGTTAGCTTTAAAACTGCAATATATTCTACAGTTACTCCCATTTCTTATTATAATTGGACAGACCACACCTACAAAAGTAGTCAAGACACAACAGATTTACAACAGACAAACTACAATTGACACGAGACATGCCACCTTGTAGTGTCACCATACTGTAGGGTCAGGGAGCTTCCTTCACTCTTGTTGCCTCTGGTTTGTTTACTCAGGATCTAAACCTACATCTGGATTTCTGTGAAGCTACTTTGGGAAAATGTTTATGGATCACAGCGCGTGGGAAGTGTGAGTCACAGCAGTATATAAGAGACTTCATGTCTTAGTGAGGAGTGCAATGCTCGCCACTGTTTCTTTTGAGTTTACTTGCATTACCCTGTTGTCGTTTTATCTTTCAAATACGCTGAGTGCTAAAACTCCAAAATCTTCCATTAATGCGAAACACATTACTGAACAGCTGTTTCTCTCTGCTAATTTAGCTGATATTTCCCAGTGCCCGACCAAGAAGGGTTTTCTCACACCACATTGATTTCTCTGAGGTCTGCCTTCAGGTTTATGCCCCTTCCTCATGGCCCTGTTCCTGATCTACTTCGTGGTTGTACTGGGAGAAACTCTTCCCTAATACCTTTGATGATTTCTCTGCACGGCTCCCAGCTGACCAGGCTTTTAGGCTGAATTGCTCACCATAACCACTTTCACAGTCTTTCATGAAAATATTTAGGTTAATGATGTAATATGCAGTGTTGTGTTACAGTATCAGGATTCATCCCTCAATGATGTGTTTCATGCATAATTCAGCTTGTGCTAAGGTCATACAAAGCCGGTTGATCCATGACAACCGTGGCTGGGGCTACCATGGCCATTCCGGCAGATTTTGGAGGTGACCCGTTGCATAAATTTGGGTGAAATAAATATGAAAATGAAGGCATGACAGTAGTGACGGAAGACGCCGGTAAAACCAATGAGGGCAGCGATATATAGTGATGTATGGCCTTACAGCAATGACAGCAGTGTGTACGGTTTTCACGACTGCAGCACGGCATAGCACAGCAGTGTTGTAGTCGAGTCACTAAACCTCGAGTCCGAGTCCAGTCTCAAGTCCCTAGTGTTCAAGTTCAAGTCATTGAAGAAAATTTTGCAAAGACATGCAGGTTAGGTTAACTGGTGACTCTAAATTGAGCGTAGGTGTGAATGTGAGTGTGAATGGTTGTCTGTGTCTATGTGTCAGCCCTGTGATGACCTGGCGACTTGTCCAGGGTGTACCCCGCCTTTCACCCGTAGTCAGCTGGGATAGGCTCCAGCTCGCCTGAGACCCTGTAGAACAGGGTAAAGCAGCTACAGATAATGAGATGAGATGTTACAAGAAATAAAGAAAAATCTGAGTCTCCAATTTACAAGTCTGAATGCAGTTAATGTATTAGTCAGAGTCATCAGTGCTCAAGTCCAGGTCAAGTCACGAGTCCTTAAAATTAGGGCACGAGTCGGACTTGAATCCAAGTCCTGGACTCGAGTATTACAAGCCATGGCAAGATGAAATAAGCCACACCCCCTAAGCAAGCTTTTCACTTTCTTCTGAATGTTGTTCTCTGAACATTTTGAGGTCGATGGTTGACGGAATACTACCGTAACCTCTGGTAGCCCACGTAATCCTCACAGATGCCTCAAGGATGTTCATGGATGCCTTCATCTTTTTGCAACACATGAATTCATCCAGTGCTTGACCCACAATGATTTTCAACACGACCAAGCTTTCCACTGATGGAAGCCACACCCTCCTGGTTTTCAAGATAGCTCTGTAACTCTCACATATTCCCATAGAAGGGCCAGAAATGCATGCTCGTTGACCCTCTGAAGGCTCAGAACCATCTCCCGGTGTCTACCATGAAGTGATTCCGGCTCTGTGAGACCTTAGCATTAAGCACCTGTGTAACCTGATCCTGAACATGAGGAACTTTCCACACGTACCTGGATACAGTATACTGATGGCACTTTTTGAGCTTATGTTGCTGACTGAATGTGACAAGTTTCACCATTATATACTGTAAATGGTCCATATTATAAAATCAGTTTATCTTCTGTTCTATTTTCTATGGTAACATTTCTCTAATATCCAGAGTCTGGATCCAGAGAAGGACAGCAGGACTTCTGAAACTTCACATTCTAGCCAAGTCACTGCTGTTCCCTCCATCGCTCGGAAAGGAAACAGATGCACCAGCCAGATAACATCTCCACCTCCAGCTCAAAGCACCTCCGCAGCTTCCTTCTTCCTCAGGTAAGCCCAGAAACATTTTTTTTTAAGAAAAAAAAAATCTCATCTCCTGCAGCCATCTACCTTTTAGGACTCATCAATGTAGTTCTCAGATTAAACCTTGGCTGAACTTCATTTCAGTCACACTTCGAGGTTTTGATCGATAAAATGATGTGAGATAATTTACCCCTGAACCCTGATAAAATGTAATGACTTAGTCATGATTTCTAAAACTGATTTGGGGGTGGGGCTACTGTAGATATGAGCTTATTTCATAACACCGTCTGTGTACCAATCCCATCTGATTAGAGCAAGACAGCATACATCTCTCCAGAACATGTGCACTGAGCTGGCTCACTAGGCTCTAGATGGTGATTGTCTTAATAACGTTCTGCTGTATCTTGACACTTTTGGTTGCTGATCTTAAATAAATGCACATCGAGATGCTAAATTCCTGCTCCTGGCAGCCAATAACAAAGGCTAACAAGCTAGTCAGGAAGCTAAGAACAAATACTCGGTTTGCATACTCATGTATATTCATAAATGGCGTTTTTATTCACTTGAGATATTCTAGTCATTTCATGAACAATAATAGAATACAGTGACCTGGCTTGCCAAGCCAACCAATCAGGACATGCTGTTTCTCGTCACCTGTCAAGCAATCATGTTACCTTTCCATTTGGAAAAGTCCAGGGGTTTGGGAGATGTGTAGTGTACTAGATGATGTCCAAAAAAAAAAAAAAAAACACGTTGAGGAACTATAGAGATCTTGCAGTCACGTGACCGGAAAGTACACAGCTGCCATCTTGTCGGTAAAAAAACACCGCTGAATACTGCTGCACTCGTGTACAAAATGGATCAATTTCAACCGACGGACTACACGGCTCATTTTTCTAATGAACAGATAACTAGATATATGTCTAAAATAAACGATCTACAGATTAGCGACCCTTATGGCTTACCGGACGGAGTTTTCACGACCGTGTCAGTGGATTTTGAACTGCCAGCGGAATACCCAGACATGTATAATTACCTCATTAACTTTCCCTCGCTGTTCAGTGGTGAAGCACTGCGTGCTTATAAATCTCTGGACAGTTATCTTTACAGAAATTCAGGATTTGTCAGCGACTCAGATGTGGCATCTTGTAAACAAGAAAATAAGAATCCTCATTGGACGGGTAAGTCACTTAAGTATTGAGTATAGCACTGACCAGCCGATTATAGAATAGAATAAGCTAATTCCAGCTGTAATTCCAAATCGTCCGTCTTGTTTACCATGGATCTGGCGTTGGAGAGGTAGAGGCTTAGCAGTGGAGGTTTGAGTAGCTGTTTTCTGAGCTTAGTCAACAGGCTGACTCTGCAGCCTCGCTTTTGCTTCCGCTCCCGGCGCCGCCTCCTTCGCTTTGCTTCCGATAACAATCCACGGAGACCCCGCTGGTCTCGCTATCTCGTCCGGAATGTTGTGCATGCGGTGGAAATCGCTACAAACTGTCATTTTCTGCTGGAAACTAATGTCCAGTAAGTCCATACGGTTGTAGTGGATATTGAAGTCCGATACAGATGAACAACACGCAAAAATACACACAAAAAACATAAAAAACGTGCACAGGTAGGGAGAGCTTGTAGCCGCAGCCGTTGTAGTAGGATTGTATATAGTAGGGTTTTCCAGAAGAAAAGGTAGAAGTAGAAGGCGGAAATATGGTGTTTGACCGACAAGATGGCGTCTGTCACAATCTGGATCGGCTGTGACGTCACATGCAAGTGCTTAATAGGGCTTGGTTTGTTATCACTACCATCATGGAGTCATGGGGGAAAATACTAGTTGAGAAATATCTGATTAAGTGAGAAAACCAGACAAAACAAAACAAACAAAAAACTGCTCATGCTGTGTCACAACACGTGGAGGAAAGTACTATCTACCCTCTTCCACATACATGAGCTTACAGGTGCTCATGTGCGATTGGCTAATGCCAGTGTGATTGACAGGAGAGAGAGAGCTAGAGAGTAACACCACTCCCACTCAGAGAGCACAGATCATTTTGCCTTCTTGGAATCTTGGCCTAGTCGGGATTTGAACTCACCACCTCAGTATGATACAACAAAGGCTGTGCCTGTTGTAAGATTTATTCTGAATGTATTGTACCAGAGAGAGCAAGCAAGAGCGTGAGTGAGCGAGAGAGAGATATATCTATCGATTAATTGATCGATCACAATCTCTAATGGTGTCTCGTGTGTAATGAACCTTCATCAGGATTGGTTTCCATCAGAGCTCAATTATGCCGCTTTTCCACTACCAACGCGGCTGAGTCGGGCTGAGCCGTGCGGTGCTGAGTTGGGCTGAGTCGAGCTGAGCGGGGCTGTTGGAGTTGCATTTTGGCTACAACCGCGCTGAACCGTGCTGGCTGGAAGTGGGTGGACACATTGGGTGGAGTTAGTGAAAGTGGGTGGACGTCAGGTGATGTCGTTAGGCGGCGCAAACAGCGACATCAGTGAGCTTTTAAGCGGTAGTCTCACAACCCGGAGAGTAAACAATAAACATGGAGGACATGGAGTCGTTAGTGTTGCTGGTCTTGGTGCTGTGGCTTGTTGTCGCCGACAACGCCAACAGATACTGGCAAAAGCGTATAGATGAGGCGAGGCGCATAAGGCTTCATAATTCTCGTAATTCTCCTTCTTCCGGGTTTACAGATCCCAGCGTGCTCCCGGGGCGTGTGTGGGCGTGTGAGGACACTCCTCCTCACCAATCAGTGCACAGGGGAGTGTCTGCTCACGCCCCTAGCCCCACTCGGCTCGGTTTGGCTCGCTTCAGCCCCACTCCAAAACGGTGTGAGTTTTGGGGGCTGAGCAGGGCTGAAGTGAGCTGAGTCGTGCTGCTCTGAGTCGAAACGCGAGCCGTGTCGGGCTGAAGTGAGCTGAAAAAGGGTAGTGGAAAAGGGCCATTAGAGATTTTCCGGTTGTCATAAAATAATACCAGAACCTAAGAGAGCCTTCTTTTATGTGCAGATGATTACCATAAAAACAAAATTAAATAATGCATCAGGAACCATTGGGCTGTAGTGTAGTCCAGACCACTGAAACCAAAACCATGATCATAGAAGTCCATGGAAGTCAGGACCAAGCCCAGAGTGTATGGAGACCGAGACGAGACCAAGAATTTCAGGAGTTGAGACTGAGTGAAGACCTGGACCGGACCAGACCAGACCAGTGTGAGTCCCACACTGCAGACACTTATGATAAATTGGGGAACGTGCAAACCACAGACCTTCTCACATTGATCTAAAAGATCCACATTCGCATAAAAACACCCAAAACAAACAAACACTAAGAGCTAAAATCAACTTCACCATCTTTATTCAACACTCTGTTTCCATGTTTTACTGCCCTCTATGTAATTTTTTGTTTTTGTTTTTAATTTTTGGTCTTGATTTATTAGTCTTGAAATAAAATCTAGAGTCATCTGTGTCTGAGTCTGAGACGAGACCTTCAGAAAGATCAGGGGTAGTTTCCCGATAATGTTGCCCTTTAGGACTAAAGAGCGAGTTGAGAGACTCTCTTCAGCAACAAACGTTGTGTCTGTCCGTGGTTTTCCTGAACTCACTCATAAGAAGGAGTCTTAACTGTTTGCAACTTTTGCAAACAGCGTCTTTGCAGCACACATCCCTGATATACTGTAGGCATTAGTAGTTGCTGAATCCAGTCGATGAGGTCACATGGCATTCATGTTTAACCAAAAAACAATGAAATATAAAGCGTTAAAATATGTTAATATATTGCATCATCATTAAGCATTACATGCATAATGTGGTAATTAATAATTAAAACTATTTGACATTTTTGGAAAATAAAATTTTGTATTCCAAGTGTGTTTTTTTTAATTAAATGAACAAATGTTCACACGAAAGAATGAGCAATTAATCAGCTAAATAATGAAGTAAATGTGTTCCTCGTGCCTGCTCACTTCACTGTTACCCAAACATGCAGTCAGGATTATTTCAACTGTTATCCACAGTGCCAAGCTGGCAATGTTCCTCCTTTATATTATATACAGTGTCTTGCAAAAGTATTCACCCCCCTTGGTGTTTGTCCTGTTTTGTCGCATTACAATCTGGAATTAAAATGGATTTTTTTTGGAGCATTAGCACCATCTGATTTACACAACATGCCTACCACTTCTTGGGGTGTGTCTCTATTAGCTTAGCACATCTAGCCACTGGGATTTTTGCCCATTCCTCAAGGCAAAACTGCTCCAACTCCTTCAAGTTAGATGGGTTGTGTTGGTGTGCAGCAATCTTCAAGTGATGCCACAGATTCTCAATTGGATTGAGGTCTGGGCTTTGACTCGGCCATTCCAAGACGTTTAAATGTTTCCCTTTAAACCAGTCCAGTGTAGCTTTAGCAGTATGTTTAGGGTCGTTGTCCTGCTGGAACGTGAACCTTCGTCCCAGTCTGAAACCTCTGGCCGACTCAAACAGGTTTTCCTCCAGAATTGCCCTGTATTTAGTGCCATCCATCTTTCCTTCAGTCCTGACCAGCTTTCCCGTCCCTGCAGATGAAAAACATCCCCACAGCACGATGCTGCCACCACCATGCTTCACTGTAGGAATGGTGTTCTCAGGGTGTTGGATTTGCGTCACACATGGCGTTTCCCATGATGGCTGAAAAGTTACATTTTAGTCTCATTTGACCAGAGAATCTTCTTCCATGTGTTTGGGGAGTCTGCCACATGCTGTTGGGCAAACTCCAAACATGTTTTCTTAAGCAATGACTTTTTTCTGGCCACTCTTCCATAAAGCCCCGCCTACTCTGTGGAGTGTACGGCTTGAAGTGGTCCTATGGACAGATACTCCCATCTCCGCTGTGGATCTTTGCAGCTCCTTCAGTGTTCTCTTTGGTGTCTTTGTTGCATCTCTGATTAATGCCCTCCTTGCCCGGTCTGTGAGTTTTGGTGGGCGGGGCCTTCTCTTGTCAGGTTTGTAGTGGTGCCATATTCTTTCCATTTTGCTATAATGGATTTAATGGAGCTCTGTGGGATATTCAAAGTTTGGGATATTTTTTATCACCCAACCCTGATCTATACTTCTCCTCAACTTTGTCTCTGACCTGTTTGGAGGCTCCTTGGTTTTCATGTTGCTTTCTTAGTCGTGTTGCAGAGTCAGGGTCCTTCCAGAACAGGCTGATTTATACAGACATCATGTGACAGATCATGTGATACATTGCACACAGGTGGATCTTAATCAACTAATTCTGTGACTTATGAAGTGAATTGGTTGGAGCAGCTCTTATTTAGGGGTTTCATATGAAAAGGGGTGAATACATATGCACACTCCAGATTGTTTGTGTCACAATAAAACAACAATTTGCACCTTTTAAAATGGTAGGCATGTTGTGTAGCAAAATAAAATGGTGCTAACCTTCCAAAAATCCAAAACAGGACAAACAACAAGGAAGATGAATACTTTTGCAAGACACTGTAAAGACACTCTTAGCCTTAAGAGGCTTTTGGGAAACCCACCCCGATCTGAAGTCCTACAAGACCACCATTAGGAACATCACATTTTATGAACTGTCCATTACAGAGCGTTAGGAAAAAGGAGGGATGTTTGATATACGGTAAGCTGATACTACTGTACACTGAAAGCTTGCATGCTTTATGGTTACTATACAGTGAATTCTTCATGACCTTCCTCTGCTACCTCTGTTCCTCTGTTCCATCTCTCTCTCTCTCTCTCTCGCCTCTGGCGAAGGTGTCAGCACTGCATAGTCTCAGTGAATCTGTAGATTCCAACACAGCAGCAGCAGTGAACATCATCAATCTTAAATGTCTTACAGACAACACCAAAAAACAAACCAAACAGGCGAGAGGACGGTGTTCTGCTGAGTGAGCGTCGGAGAATATTTCCCAGAAGTTCATCACGTAGTGATATTATTCAACCAAAATATCCATCAAGTCCAAGCTATTCCTTTAAAGGATATGGGACATGGATTTTTTTTCTGGGTATAATTATGTATAAAGGACATAAGAAATGCCATCTAAATCACTGCAGGGCGTCAAAAATGTGAAAATCATCACATTATTCAACTTTTTTATACATCAGCGTAAAACAATGATTCGTTAATTAGCTAGGTGGTCACGTGACCCGTGACATCACAAAAACTTTCCAAGGAGCCAGCGCTTGGGAATCTAATTTAAACAGGTTACCGAAATGGACACCATCGACAGTGACATTCCCGATGTTTCACAGAGATGTGAAGTTAGACCCTATCAATTCGAACCGATAGCTGGAAATTCACATGAACATGGATCTTGTCTTTACTCTGACGGGTCAGATGATTCTGAGAGTGAGAGTTCATTCAGTCCCCATGAAACTGAAAGCGGTCGGCTCGATAACACTTCCTGGTAAGTTAAAAACAATTCTGCTCAAAGGCTAATGATCTGTTGAAAGAAGTATTATTTTTGTATCATACATTGAAAGTTCATCATAGATCTAGCTAAAGTCCGTTGCAAGCTAGTTTTTTTTTTGCTGATATTTTTCGAGATTGATTGAGATACAATGCTTCCAGAGTCCGAGATGAAAACATTCAAAATGGCGAAACGAGTCAGAATTATGATAATCAATAATTGATACACCCAAAATTTTAATACTAATCCTTACCGCATGAGGCCCATGGTAAAACCACACTTCCAGGAGGGGCTGCCGTCTGCCTCCCAAGCCGGCCGAGAGCGCTCCTCGTCGGGCACGGCCAGGCGGGCGAATGCCCTGGTCCGTCCGCCCTGTCTAAAAAATAATGGTACAACTCCGAGTGAAGGTATCAATGCGCTGCCGAAGCGCGCAGAAAGTGTTAGTACGCCTGTCATTATAGTGCGGACTTTCCATAGCATAGAAAATCGCCACGTTTCAATTTGTGTAACTGAATTTGCTTCATGTCACTGGTCATATAAACCTATGTAAACAGGAAAAACGCGGAAGAGTTTGGTCGCATCTAACTACAGCCCCAAAAAATACCATTGGCCATACTGAGCCTAGCTACATTGCTAACAGGAGTGACAGCGTGTCTGACTGACTGGGAGGTCGCAATACACCATGATGTTCAATGTACGTTAAACACTCTAAAAACGAAACAATTTTCTTGTCATCCAAGACACAAAAACTATTTTGTCGCATTCGTCATCATCACGATTCACACTTCTCCATATTCATCTACCCGCTTGTGCTGTACCCGAAAGTTTTTGTGACGTATGATCACGTGACAGCGGCTCTTCCGGTTGTAAAATATGCATATCGGAGCTCGAGCAGAAATGCCATATAATCATCACGAATATAACGATTTTGCTGAATTTAATAGATGATTTTGTATTTGTTGATGCAATTATTTCATATTTTTAATGGAAAGAAACTGATATAGCGTGCATTTATGTTTCATGTCCCATATCCTTTAAAACTGCACAGAAACGGCCGAAAAGCGAACTGATCAATTACTGAGTCGCTTATTTCTCTTTCTTGAAGTCAGTAATAATAAAAAGACAGCTTGTCACATGACAGAGAAACCACAAAGTATGAACTTCTCCATTCCAAAGCTTTAATTCTGACTGTTACAAAGCGCCGACACTGGAGACTCCTTTTGTAAAGCTTACAGAAATAAAAAGAGCTGCTGTTATGGGAAATGAATCAACACTTTCAAACCAATCACAGTCCAGAATCTGTGCTGTGGTATAGTTGATAAAGTGAATAGAATTACTACCTTAGCTTCACGATTAGCATACGAGTTGCGTATTGATGACCGACCATTTAGAGTTCGGCTCAGCCGTACACACTTTACATCACTGCTGTTGAATTCTCAATCCTGATTGGTTGATTAACAGCAGCTCTGACACTAGTGCAGGCTTATATTAATGCACGTTATCGTTTCTATAGTAACAGATCATTCACAGGGCGTGTACAGCAGACGCTCGACATAAATACTTGTGTAATTGTTGATCTGGTGACATTTCCTATAAGGTGATGTTTATATTTGATTGATGGAAGGAGTGTGGTGAGGGAAAGACTGTTTATACTAGCGCATCTCAGAAAATTAGAATACCATGAAAAAATTCCTTTTTTTTCATAATTTAATTCAAAAAGGTAAACTTTCATATATTCTATATTCATGACATGTGAAGTGAAATATTTAAAGCCTTTTTTGTTTTAATTTTGATGATTTATGGCTTATAGCTCATGAAAATCAGAAATCCAGTATCTCAAATTATTAGAATATTCCCTAAGATCAATCAAAAAAAGGATTTACAATACAGAAATGTCCAACTTCTGAAAAGTATATTCATTTATACACTCAATACTTGGTTGGGGATCCTTTAACATGAATTACTGTATCAATGTGGTGTGGCATGGAGGTGATCAGTCTGTGGCACTGCTGAGGTGTTATTGAAGCCCAGGTTGCTTTGATAGTGGCCTTCAGCGTATCTGTATTTTTGGGTCGGGTGTTTCTCATCTTCCTCTTGACAATACCCCATAGATTCTCTATGGGGTTCAGGTCAGGCAAGTTGGCTGGCCAATCAAACACAGTAATATCATGGTCAGCAAACCATTTGGTAGTAGTTTTGGCACTGTGGGTAGGTGCTAAGTCCTGCTGGAAAAGGAAATCAGCATCTCCAAAAAGCTCATCAGCAGATGGAAGCATGAAGTGCTCTAAAATCTCCTGGTAGATGGCTGTGTTGACTTTGGACTTGATAAAATACAGTGGACCAACACCAGCAGATGACATGGCACCCCAAATCATCACAGACTGTGGAAACTTCACACTGGGCTTCAAACACCTTAGATTCTGTGCCTCTCCACTCTTCCTCCAGACTCTAGAACCGTGATTCCAAATTAAATGCAAAATGTACTTTCATCTGAAAAGAGGACTTTGGACCACTGAGCAACAGTCCATTTCTTTCTCTCCTTAGTCCAGATAAGACACTTCTGACATTGTCTCTGGCTCAGGAGTAGCTTGATATTAGGAATGCGAAAGTTGTATCCCCTTTCTTGAAGATGTCTGTTCGTGATGGGTCTTGATACACTGACACCAGCCTCAGTCCACTGCTTGTGAAGCTCTCCCAACTTCTTGAATCAACTTTTCTTGACAATCCTCTCAAGACTGCAGCCATCCCTGTTGCTTGTGCACCTTTTCCAGCCACCCTTTTCAGCAATGACCTTTTGTGGCTTACCCTCCTTGTGGAGGGCATCAGTGATCATCTTCTGGACAACAGTCAAGTCAGCAGTCTTCCCCATGATTGTGGTTGTGTGTATTGAACTAGACCGAGAGATACACTGTGTTCATACTGTTTTACTCAAAATCGAAATGAAATATTCTAATATTTTGAGATTTTTTTTTGTTTTTGTACTGTATGCCATACTGATTAAAATTAAAATAGAAAAATGCTTGAAACATTTTAGTTTATTTGTAATGAGTCTATAATATATGACATTTTCACTTTCTTAAATAACTGATGGAAAATATTGAACTTTTTCACAATATTCTAATTTTTTGAGATGCACTAGTAGCTGCTCTAATGTGAGTAAGAACAGGAAGTTTAGATGTAACTCTGTGGGTAAAGACCACGAGTTGGCCTAGTGGTTAGCATGTCTGCCTCTTGACGTGGTCGGGTCATACCAAAGACCATCATAAAAATGGTACCTACTGCCTTCTGGTAAGGCACGCTGCAATACAGATGTGAGTAGGGAAGTCAAACCCTCGCGGTTACCAGAGGACACGTCCCCCACTGTAACGCTAGCTTTATAGGTGAGAGGCTGAGGGCACCCATACGCCTCAAAGAGCTGGTTAGTACTGGGACAGGAGACTGCCTGGGAAGACCAGATTCTGGCACGGAAATGACTTTGACTTTTTTTGATAAGTGGATAAAAAGTGTGTATAAATATATCGATCTTGATATCATGAACCCCTACACGTCACATGATTCTTAATCACTCTCACTTGTGTCTCGTTATACTTTACATTTGTTCCACGGTCTCGCTGTGCGGTCTGTACATCTCCTGTCTCGTATCCATACTTCATATTCGTGGTTCTTGTTTGTTTTCAAGGTTTTGTTTGTCTTTTTGTACTTTCAGCGCGACCAGTCAGTTCCTGACACCCTATCAGATAAAACACTGTTGGCTGTGGTATAAGGGGAATAACACACTTTGGAACATCAGATTCTAGGAAATTAATGAAGTAATTTTTAAACTTGATTTATTTCTTAATTAACGTGTTATTCATTTATGTTTTTGGTTTTAGTAACCTTATATTGTGACTCGTATTGGCAACTAACTGCAATGAAATATTATACTTATCGGCCTATTCGGTTTTTAGCCGTGCTGAATTTAATTCCTTTGGTCCACGGCAGGCGTCGCTTATCTGCGCGATCTTCACGAGACTTGTGCGAGACTTCGAAACGTGAAGTGTCAGCCAGGTGTCGGTGCCGCCATTCTGAAAACTGTTTTCCAAACAAAATATTGCACAAAAACGAGTTTAAATGACGATTACTGCCTACTTTTTTTCAAACTTTCCTGATTGCTATCAAAACAAACACAACTTCCGGCTTGATTACATCAGAATTCGAAAGAGGACACGCGCGTCTTTTGACAACGTTGGCAGATGTTGGCAGTGTTGCCAGATTGGGCGGTTTCCTGCCCAATTGGGCGGTTTTGAATTCTACTTTGTGGGCAAAAAATGGGGGCGGCACGGTGGTGTAGTGGTTAGCGCTGTCGCCTCACAGCAAGAAGGTCCGGGTTTGAGCCCCGTGGCCGGCGAGGGCCTTTCTGTGCGGAGTTTGCATGTTCTCCCCGTGTCCGCGTGGGTTTCCTCCGGGTGCTCCGGTTTCCCCCACAGTCCAAAGACATGCAGGTTAGGTTAACTGGTGACTCTAAATTGAGCGTAGGTGTGAATGTGAGTGTGAATGGTTGTCTGTGTCTATGTGTCAGCCCTGTGATGACCTGGCGACTTGTCCAGGGTGAACCCCGCCTTTCGCCCGTAGTCAGCTGGGATAGGCTCCAGCTCGCCTGCGACCCTGTAGAACAGGATAAAGCGGCTACAGATAATGAGATGAGATGAAAAATAAATAACCTCAGCAATGCAGATGTTAGATATGCATCGTAGCCTAACATAGCCTACATAATATTATGCATATGCGTCACCTACTGGTGCATGTAGGATTCAGAACACAGCAGATGATTGCAGAGTTATAATCTGATTGAAGCACACGGAGCCGAGTACCAGACAGCAGATTTTTCACCTCCAGCACTGACGGGCTCATGCTGCCATTTAGAAGTTGTTTGCATTGTTGTTCGATTTACAAATAATATACTGGACTTTAGCTGCATATTTTTACTTTACAAGATCGGCATCAAGTACATTTTACATTTTGGGCTGTTTTAAGTGCATTTTGGCGGGTTTTGAACATATTTTGGGCTGGAAAACGTCAGTAGTATCTGGCAACACTGGATGTTGGTCACTTTCCCTGTGTCCGAAATCGCTCCCTACTCACTATACAGGGCGCTATATATATAGCGAAGACGCCATTTTGTAGTGCTGTCCGAAACCTTAGTGAGGATTATTTACACCCTATACGGTATAGCGCACTCAAAGTATCCCATAATGCATCATGTACAACGATGGTCACTAACCAAAGCAATATATCCCATCATGCATTGCGGTCGCGCTGAAAGAAATCAAATTAAAAGCCTCAAATGTGATTTAATAAAAGGCAGCGGCGAAGAAGAAAGAAAGGATTCAGCCTTGATTTAAAAGAACTGAAAGCTGCAGGGACTTTGTATTGATTAATGTGGGAAATGCGCTCAGTATAATATGGATTTATCACAAAAACACATGCGTGGGTTTATTATTTTGAAACCCACCAGCCGACTGATCTGGCACGTTTTAATCGTGCGACAGTAATGACGTAAATACCAGCGTGACGGACTAGTGTCTGAAAACGTATTTTTTTTTTAATTTTACCAATGAGCTCACTATATAGTCCTCTATATAGTAATTCCCTCTATAGGGAGTAGGGCATAGTGAACGAGTGAGCGATTTCAGACACAGGGTTTGATTCCCGCTGTACGTTTTACTTCCGTCCTACGATGTCTCGCACAGGTCTCAACGAATCTCGTTTACGGCCATTGCTTTGACATATGGACTGATATATTACAGAGCATATTTCAAACACTCAGAACTTCCTATAGCAGTGACAAAATAGCGATCAAACATGCATGCCGATATTTAATAAAATGAGAGAAATAGAATTTTGATAATAAAAAATTTGCCTACAGTTCTCCTTTAATCAACTTCAGGAACTTCATAACGTCACAGTAAAGGCTCACTGATGCTCAACGTTAAATGTGGAAACAGATCGAGCCTTTTGTCCGTGTTAGTGCATGTTTTCTGAAAGCTAACAGATACAGAAAAAATAACAGAACAGTACCACCGGAAATCCTGGTTGCGGTGTAGCTGATAATGATTAGAGAAACAGCTTTGGGACCAAAAAGGTTGCTGGCTCGAGTCCCAGGACCAGCAGGAATGGCTGAAGTGCCCTTAAGCAAGGCCCCAGTTGCTCTCCAGGCTGCTCCGGGTGTGTTGTGCATCGCTGTGGATAAGAGCATCTGCTAAATGCCTGTAATGTAACATGATGATTTGGGAGTTTTAAAAATGGTGGAACTTTTTGAAGAAAAAGTTAGGAAGAAATTTTACCTCTTTCTAAACAGGTGCGTTCCATTTGTACTGGGAAGTCGGGATTTCCGAGTCCCCAGGTGGAAATATCAACTGGAACGCACCTTGACATCGGATTCCCGACTCACACGAACGTCAAAATCCAAGATGGCTGCTCTGTGCATTGATAGTGCATTGAAAGCTGTACTAATATAAATATCGTGTTTATTATCGCTTCTGTCTTATTTGCATCTCGTTAAATCAGTCGTACACTCGGTACTGTCCATTTTCTACCAGTGGACATGTTGTTCCAGCGCAAAATACCATGTTATTGACTGGTACTGCTAACAACGGCGAACCTGGCGACAAATTCCTGGTGTGAGTTTTCCGACTTCTACACTGGAATGTGATCAAAGGTGGGCATCTCGTTTGTGTGTGTGTGTATTAATTTCTAAGCAGGTGTTGCTTTTTTGTTCTGTAAAGCCCATGTCCTTGGCTTGGCCTTGATGTCCAGCAGACATGCGCAAGCGCACACACACACACACACACACACACACACACACACACACACACACACACACACACAAGTTGCAATGGATGCACAGTTGTAAGACTGTTAGAAACAACAGAGACTCAGAAAGACCCCATTTTTCTCTTTTGGTTTAATTATAAATAAAAACACATCATTTTCATGATATCAGCGGCGTATAACTTGATGTCTCTCAGCTCTGACACTCACACACTGAGCTGACAAAGTCAAGCTGAGTTCGAATGACATCATCATACATGCCGCCTCCACTTTCGGAGACCTTTGACCCCGGTGGCTGACCAGCGACACTTGGCTCTTGTGACTTTCTCTCTTTCACTGTTTGACACTGTGGTAAACAAGTCAGTGAGAGTGAGAACACACACGCACACAGTATACACATACACTTCACTGAGATATCACATTTTCCATAACATCTACTGTTAAAACATTTATTAAAATTAGAATTTAGGATTGTTTATAACTTTTTCAGGTTGAAGTATTTTTAGACGTTGTAGACATATATACACGTCGCTGCTGATTGGATAACACCTCTGACACGCCCATCAAACAAGCGAAAACGTGCCTCCACAGCCACTGCACAGCGTTTCACATCGCATCGAGGAATTCACACCACGTGGTTCAACCCATAAACCATATTGAGGTATTTCACTCACGTGACCAAGTCACGTGATGCCGCCATTTTGGACGGCACGCTTAAGTCCTTCAGTGCAAGGCGGTATGAGATGGTGGAGACCTTTGCGCGTTTTAACAAGAAAATAAGCTGTGATTCGTGTTAAATTGGATCTGTCTTTTATCACAAACACTGTACCCAGCCTTGGTATGGAGCCAAGGTTGTCGACAGAAGTCAACAGTTTGATGAAGGATGACCCCAGCAGTTTGAAACGGTACAAGGTAGGCTATGTTCACAACACTGTCTTGTTACTCGGGGGATCCGAGATCCCCTGAAACAGACATGAGATCCCTTGAAAACATGATTTGGGAAATGTTGGGGGGTCTCTAAAATATTGGCAAAATGATGTTTATTGACATAGCAATCGTGTGTAACGGGAAGCATTTGCATATCCGAAGCGTTGTGTTTACTTGACAACGACTGCTGCTGCCAGGTTGGTTGTTGAGTAGCCTGACTGTTTTTTTTTTTTCTTGCGTGTGGTATCATTGTTGACGCGAGGTTGTTTTTTGAACATGCCAATGCGGACACGATTTCCCCTGATGAGTTATGACTTCAGACGTGATGCGTGTGTGGAGGTGTGGAGTCCACGTGATATGTGCGTAAGATAGGCTTCTCATGTGTTTGAAGATCCGCGCTCTTTTTATTTTCTTTCTTTCTTTCTTTCTTTCTTTCTTTCTTTTTACGTAATTTCCCTGTTTATTTCTGTCCCGTTTCTTTCTAGCCTCTGTTATTGCGTTTTATGTCTGATGTCACTTTATCTACTTGTTTTGTAATGACTTGATACTTTCAATATAAAAAAAAAAGATCCGCGCTCTGAGACAAGCGCAAGCACCCCCCCAAGGGAAAAAAATGGACCCCCCGAAAATATCAGCATAGTTCGAACAGGGTAAACAGAGAAAACAGGAAAAATTAAATGATTTATTTTAGGGGGCTTATTCGTCATAAAAAATATACAATATTTTGTTTCTCAATTTACTGGTGATTTCTGGTGCATTACTGAATTCATCTGCAGTATATTATTTACATTCTTAACAAGAAATTGTACTTGTACGGTTTTTTTCAAGCTGGTTCTCCCTCTCTGTCTGCAGCGTTAGTATGTAGCTTGCCGTCCAAAATGGCGGACACCGGGGCGTCACGTGACCCTGTGACGTCAGGTGAAATACCTCAATAGCAAAAGTGTGCACACTGGTTTCAGACTGAATGTGTCTCAGTGCAGGTTTTGCGGGCGTGGCTTTGGAGGAAAGACACGCGGTGGACCTTTCCAAAACCCAGGTTCGGGGAGTGAGCAGGATTTTCCCGTTGCCTGAAATCGTGCCTTCACAGATTTACAGATAAAAGCAGCGAGTCTTCTGTGAGTCTGGAGAAAATCTAATGTAATATACTGTATATTTTTATTCTGCTGCTGCTTTCATGTGATTCCAAGATTCTTGAGCGCTCCATATATTTATCCACTTCAGAAAGGTTGAGAGAGTGAGAGAGAGAGAGAGAGAGAGAGAGAAACCAACTAGTTGTGTGATGGTCAAGTCAGCTCCAGAACTATTGGCACCCAAAATAAAATAAAAGAAGCAAAAATGAAACAATAATGAAGAGAAATGCTCTTGTTTCCTGAAGTGGGACTAACCATGATATTTTAATCCTAAGTAAACATAAATGTGATTGTGTGAGCTGTGGTTATGAAGCTGTGATTGTGTGAGCTGTGGTTATGAAGCTGTGATTGTGTGAGCTGTGATTGTGCGTGATGTGGTTGTGTGAGCTGTGGTTATATGGGCTGTGATTGTGTGAGCTGTTGTTCTTTGAGCTGTGATTGTGTGTGATGTGATTGTGAGAGCTGTAGTTGTGTGGACTGTTGTGTGTGCTGTGATTGTGAAGCTGTGATTATGTGTGAGCTGTGGTTGTGTGAACATGTGATTATGTGTGAGCTGTGATTGTGAGCTGTGATTGTGTGAGGTACTGTTGTTTGAGCTGTTATTGTGTGAGCTGTGATTGTGAGCTGTGATTGTGTGAGCTACTATTGTTTGAGCTGTTATTGTGTGAGCTGTGATTGTATGAGTTTTGGTTATGAAGCTGTGGTTATGTGATCTGTAATTTTGTGAGCTGTGATTGTGAAGCTGTGATTATGT
The DNA here is from genome assembly GCF_027579695.1 of Neoarius graeffei. Classification (NCBI taxonomy): domain Eukaryota; kingdom Metazoa; phylum Chordata; class Actinopteri; order Siluriformes; family Ariidae; genus Neoarius; species Neoarius graeffei. The sequence continues at coordinate 5,113,353 of NC_083571.1, forward strand.
GTGAGCTGTGGTTGTGTGATCATGTGATTATGTGTGAGCTGTGATTGTGAGCTGTGATTGTGAGCTGTGATAATGTGTGAGCTGTGATTGTGTGAGCTATTGTTGTTTGAGCTGTCATTGTGTGAGCTGTGATTGTATGAGTTGTGGTTATGAAGCTGTGGTTATGTGATCTGTAATTTTGTGAGATGTGATTGTGAATCTGTGATTGTGTGAGCTGTGAGTGGATTGGGTGTGAGCTGTGATTATGTGAGCTCTGATTGTATAAGCTGTGTTTGAGCTGTGATTCTATGAGCTGTGATTGTGTGAGCTGTGATTGAGCTGTGATTCTGTAAGTGTTGATTGAGCTGTGATTGAGCTGTGATTGTGTGAGCTGTGATTGAGCTGTGATTGTGTGAGCTGTGATTGAGCTGTGATTCTGTAAGCTTTGATTGAGCTGTGATTGAGCTGTGATTGTGTGAGCTGTGATTATGTGAGCTCTGATTGAGCTGTGATTGTGTGAGCTGTGATTGAGCTGTGATTCTGTAAGCTTTGATTGAGCTGTGATTGAGCTGATTGTGTGAGCTGTGATTATGTGAGCTCTGATTGAGCTGTGATTGTGTGAGCTGTGATTGTGTGAGCTGTGATTGAGCTGTGATTGTGTGAACTGTGATTGTATGAGCTGTGATTGAGTGAGTTGTGATTCAGCTGTGATTGTGTGAGCTGTGATTGTGTGAGTTGTGATTGAGCTGTGAATGTGTGAGCTGTGATTGTATGACCTGTGATTGTATGACCTGTCATTGTGTGAGTTGTGATTGAGCTGTGATTGTGTGAGCTGTGATTGAGCTGTGATTGTGTGAACTGTGATTGTATGAGCTGTGATTGTGTGAGTTGGGATTGAGCTGTGATTTTGTGAGCTATGATTGAGCTGTGATTGTGTGAGCTGTGATTGAGCTGTGATTGTGTGAGCTGTGATTGTGTGAGCTGTGATTGTGTGAGTTGGGATTGTGTAACCTGTGATTAAGCTGTGAATGTGTGAGCTGTGATTGTATGAGCTGTGATTGTATGACCTGTGATTGTGTGAGTTGTGATTAAGCTGTGATTGTGTGAGTTGTGATTGTGTGAGGTGTGATTGAGCTGTGATTGTGTGACCTGTGATTGTGTGAGCTGTGATTGAGCTGTGATTGTGTGAGCTGTGATTGGAATGTGTGAGCTGTGATTATTTGAGCTATGATTGAGCTGTGATTATGTGTGAGCTGTGATTGAGCTGTGATTGTGTGAGCTGTGATTGTGTGAGTTTTGATTGTGTGAGCTGAGATTGAGCTGTGATTGTGTGACCTTTGATTGTGCGAGCTGTGATTGAGCTGTGATTGTGTGAGTTGTGATTAAGCTGTGATTGTGTGAGTTGTGATTGTGTGAGCTGTGATTGAGCTGTGATTGTGTGAGTTGTGATTAAGATGTGATTGTGTGAGCTGTGATTGTGTGAGTTGTGATTGTGTGAGCTGTGATTGTGTGAGTTGTGATTAAGCTGTGATTATGTGAGCTGTGATTGTGTGAGTTGTGATTGTGTGAGCTGTGATTGAGCTGTTATTGAGCTGTGATTGTGTGAGCTGTGATTGAGCTGTGATTGTGTGAGCTGTGATTGTGTGAGCTGTGATTGGATTGTGTGTGAGCTGTAGTTATGTGAGCTATGATTGAGCTGTGATTATGTGTGAGCTGTGATTGAGGTGTGATTGTGTGAGCTGTGATTGTGTGAGCTGTGATTGAGCTGTGATTGAGTGAGCTGTGATTGAGCTGTGATTGTGTGAGCTGTAATTATGTGAGCTGGGATTGGATTGTGTGTGAGCTGTGATTGAGCTGTGGTTGTGGAAGCTGTGATTGTATGAGCTGTGATTGTGTGAGCTGTGATTGAGCTGTGGTTGTGGAAGCTGTGATTGTATGAGCTGTGATTGAACTGTGATTGTGTGAGCTGTGGTTGTGTGAGCTGTGATTGAGTGAGCTGTGATTGTGTGACCTGTGATTGAGCTGTGATTGTGTGAGCTGTGATTGTGTGAGCTGTGATTGAGCTGTGATTGAGCTGTGATTGTGTGAGCTGTGATTGTGTGAGCTGTGATTGTATGAGCTATGATTGAGCTGTGATTGTGTGAGCTGTGATTGTGTGAGCTGTGATTGAGCTGTGATTGTATGATCTGTGATTGTGTGAGCTGTGATTGTGTGAGCTGTGATTGTATGAGCTATGATTGAGCTGTGATTGTATGACCTGTGATTGTGTGAGTTGTGACTGTGTGAGCTGTGATTGAGCTGTGATTGTGTGAGCTGTGATTGAGCTGTGATTGTATGAGCTGTGATTGAGCTGATTATGTGAGCTGTGATTGAGCTGTGATTGTGTGAGCTGTGATTGTGTAAGTTGTGATTAAGCTGTGATTGTGTGAGCTGTGATTGAGCTGTGATTGTGTGAGCTGTGATTGAGCTGTGATTGTATGAGCTGTGATTAAGCTGTGATTGTGTGAGCTGTGATTGAGCTGTTATTGAGCTGTGATTGTGTGATTGTGTGAGCTGTGATTGAGCTGTGATTGTATGAGCTGTGATTGAGCTGTGATTGTGTGAGCTGTGATTGAGCTGTTATTGAGCTGTGATTGTGTGAGCTGTGATTGAGCTGTGATTGTGTGAGCTGTGATTGAGCTGTGATTGTATGAGCTGTGATTGAGCTGTGATTGTGTGAGCTGTGATTGCGCTGTGATTGTATGAGCTGTGATTGTGTAAGTTGTGATTAAGCTGTGATTGTGTGAGCTGTGATTGTGTGAGTTGTGATTGTGTGAGCTGTGATTGTGTGAGCTGTGATTGAGCTGTGATTGTATGAGCTGTGATTGAGCTATAATTGTGTGGGCTGTGACTGTGGAGCTCTAAGTGCAGTTCTATAGGTTAAATTAAAATGTCCTCCTTGTGTGATGATGGTTTGTGTTATATTTATCACATGGTTGTTGTTGTGCAGCACTTGTAGCTCTCTCTCTCTCTCTCTCTCTCTCTCTCTCTCTCTCTCTCTCAGGGGAGAACAGCTTGTTCGGCAGCTTTGAACTGTCTGAGCAATGGCCTTGGGGATCAAACAGCAATTAAACACACACACACACACACACACACACACACACACACACACATACCTCTAACAATTATTCAGTGTTCTAAAACACCGTTCCTCATATGTAAGAATTTTTAATGGAACCATGACAGAGTGTAAATAATATTTAATGCAAAGCCCTTATTCACACAGCACTCAACACCACCAACAAAAAGGATTTATGCAAATTAAGCTATGAATATTCATCCTGTAAAGGTATAGTACCAGAGCGAGCTGCAGCTGAGGTCCATGTTGCTGATGTAATTAATATTTCCAGAGTTCATATTCTTTACAGTGATGTGACATTGTGCTGTAATAAATAAAGACTGAAGTGCAGGTCTGTGTTTGAAAGTGGAGATCAGACTGAAATGTTCGACTAGAACCAAGCAAATCTGAAGGACTCTCAGGGGTGTGTCCTGGAGTTTGCATGGCTTGAGTGACTACCCTGGAAAAAAAAAAAAAACATCGAATTTTATTCATTAGCTTAATTATATCAAGTGGAGCTTATTTCAAGTGAGTTTTTTTTTTTTTTTTTAAATTCACTGCATCTAATCAGGTTCCAGTAACAGGACGTACTCGAATAAATGATGTAGATGAAGTGACACATTTAAATAAATCTTAAATAAATTAAATAAAGTAAAACATGTTTGAAATAAAGTTTTATATATATGTATGATACAAATTAAACAAGTCAATTAAACTGTTTCTCTCTTCTTTCATGCATTTGTATGCATTTTATTTCATTTAATACAATGAAGGTTACCCCTCCAAGAACTGCCACCTTATTGTGGTGGAGGCGTTTGTGTGCTTGAATGATCCTAAGAGCTATGTTGTCGGGGGCATTTCGCCCCTGTTAGGGTCTCCCAAGGCAGACAGGTCCTAGGTGACAGGCCAGACCAAGAACAGTTCACCAAACCCCTTATGGATATTAAAAGAACAAGGACCGTGACATCGCCCAGTATGGCACAGCCGGGGCCCCACCCTGGAGCCAGGCCCAGGGTTGGGGCTCGTATGCGAGTGCCTGGTGGCTGGGCCTTTGCCCATGGGGCCCGGCCGGGCTCAGCCTGAAGCGGTGACGTGGGCCCGACCTCCTGTGGGTTCACCACCCACAGAGGTAGCCATAGGGGGCTGGTGCAGTGTGGATTGGGCGGCAGTTGAAGGCAGGGGCCTTGACGACCTGATCTCCAAACACAGCGGCTAGCTGTTGGGACATGGAATGTTACTTCGCTGGGGGGAAAGAGCCTGAGCTTGTGCGGGAGGTTGAGAGGTACCGGCTAGAGATAGTCAGGCTCACCTCCATGCACAGCTTGGGCTCTGGAACCCAGCTCCTCGAGAGGGACTGGACTCTCCACTTCTCTGGATTTGCCCACGGTGAGTGGCGGTGGGCTGGTGTGGGCTTGCTTATAGCTCCCCAGCTCAGCCGCCATGTGTTGGAGTTTACCCCAGTCAACGAGAGGGTCGCCTCTCTGCGCCTTGGGATCGGGGAGAGGGCTCTTGCTGTTGTTTGTGCCTACGGGCCGAATAGCAGTATAGAGTATCCGGCCTTCTTGGAGTCCCTGGGAGAGGTACTGAGAGGTGCTCAGACTGGGGACTCCATTGTTCGACTGGGGGACTTCAACACTCACATGGGCAATGACAGTGACACCTGGAGGGGCGTGATTGGGAGGAATGGCCTCCCTGATCTGAACCCGAGTGGTGTTTTGTTATTGGACTTCTGTGCTAGTCATAGTTTGTCCATAACAAACACCATGTTCAAGCATAGGGGTGTCCATAAGTGCACGTGGCACCAGGACACCTTAGGTAGGAGGTCGATGATCAACTTTGTTGTCATTTCATCTGATCTCCGGCCCTATGTCTTGGACACTCGGGTGAAGAGAGGGGCTGAGCTGTCAACTGATCACCACCTGGTGGTGAGTTGGATCCGCTGGCAGAGGAGGAAGCCGGACTGACCTGGCAGGCTCAAACGTATGGTGAGGGTCTGCTGGGAATGTCTGGCCGAGCATTCTGTCGGGGAGGTCTTTAACTCCCACCTCTGGGAGAGCTTCTCCCAGCTTCCGAGGGAGGCGGGGGAAATTGAGTTTGAGTGGACCATGTTCTCTACCTTGATTGTAGATGCGGCTGTTTGGAGCTGTGGCCGCAAGGTCTCTGGTGCCTGTCGTGGCGGCAATCCCAGAACCCGGTGGTGGACACCGGAAGTAAAGGAGGCCGTCAAGCTGAAGAAGGAGTCCTATCAGGCCATGTTGGCCTCTGGGACTCCTGAGGCAGCTGACGGGTATCAACAGGCCAGGTATGCCACAGCTCAGGCAGTTGTGGAGGTAAAAACTTGGAACTGGAAGGAGTTCGGTGAGGCCATGGAGGAGGACTATCGGTCGGCCTCGAAGAAATTCTGGCAAACCATCCAGCACCTCAGGAGGGGGAAGCAGTACTCTGCCAACACTGTTTACAGTGTGGGTGGGGAGCTGTTGACCTCGACTGGGGACATTGTCAGGCAGTGGAAGGAATACTTTGAGGATCTCCTCAATCCCACCATCACGTCTTCCATTGAGGAAGTGGAGGCTGATAACTCAGGTGGACTCCTCCATTACCCAAGCTGATGTCACTGAGGTGGTTTGCAAGCTCCTCAGTGGCAAGGCACCGGGGGTGGATGAGATCTGCTCTGAGTATCTCAACTCTCTGGATGTTGTGGGGCTGTCTTGGCTGACATGCCTCTGCAACATCGCGTGGCAGTCGGGGACAGTGCCTCTGGAGTGGCAGACCAGGGTGGTGGTCCCTCTTTTTAAGAAAGGGGACCGGAGAGTGTGCTCCAATTATAGGGGAATCACACTTCTCAGCCTTCCCGGGAAGGTTTACTCCAGGATACTGGAGAGCAGAATTCAGCCAATAGTTGAACCTCGGATCCAGGAGGAACAATGCGGTTTTCGTCCTGGTCGTGGAACACTGGACCAGCTCTATACCCTTCATAGGGTGCTCGAGGGTTCATGGGAGTTTGCCCAACCAGTCCACATGTGCTTTGTGGATCTGGAGAAGGCATTCGACCATGTCCCTCGTGGTATTCTGTGGGGGATGCTTTGGGAGTATGGGGTTCAGGGCTCTTTGCTAAGGGCTGTCCAGTCCCTGTACGAACGGAGCAGGAGTCTGGTTCGCATTGCCGGCAGTAAGTCAGACCTGTTCCCAGTGCATGTTGGACTCTGGCAGGGCTGCCCTTTGTCATCAGTTCTGTTCATAATTTTTATGGACAGAATTTCTGGGCGCAGCCAGGGTCCGGAAGGAATCCTGTTTGGGAACCACAGGATTTCATCTCTGCTTTTTGCGGATGATGTTGTCCTGTTGGCTTCTTCAAACCAGGACCTTCAGCATGCACTGGGGCAGTTTGCAGTCGAGTGTGAAGAGGCTGGGATGAGAATCAGCACCTCCAAGTCCGAGGCCATGGTTCTCGACCGGAAAAGGGTAGCTTGCCCTCTCCAGGTTGGTGGAGAAGTCCTGCCTCAAGTGGAGGAGTTTAAGTATCTCGGGATCTTGTTCACGAGTGAGGAAAGGATAGAGCATGAGAGAGACAAGCAGATCGGTGCAGCCTCTGCAGTGATGCGGTTGCTTTACCGGTCCGTCGTGGTGAAGAAGGAGCTGAGCCAAAAGGCGAAGCTCTCGATTTACCAGTTGATCTATGTTCCGACTCTCACCTATGGTCATGAGCTTTGGGTAATAACCGAAAGAACAAGATTGCGGATGCAAGCAGCCGAAATGAGTTTCCTTTGCAAGGTGGCTGGGTGCTCCCTTAGAGATAGGGTGAGAAGCACAGTCACTCAGGAGGAGCTCGGAGTAGAGCCGCTGCTCCTCCACATCGAGAGGAATCAGCTGAGGTGGCTCGGGCATCTCTTTCGGATGCCTCCTGGACGCCTCCCTGGGGAGGTGTTCCAGGCATGTCCCCCCAGGAGGAGGCCCCGGGGAAGACCCAGGACATGCTGGAGGGACTATGTCTCTTGGCTGGCCTGGGAACACCTCGGTGTTCTTCCCGAGGAGCTGGCCGAGGTGTCTGGGGAGAGGGAAGTTTGGGCTTCCATGCTCAGACTGCTGCCTCCGCGACCCGGCCCCGGATAAGCGGATGAAGAAGAGACAAGACAATGAAGGTTACATAGAATATTTAAATCTGAACATCATGTATGCAAAATCTAAACTTTGAAATATCTGATTTTGGAGGTGATTTAACTGCAAAAAAGCTCATATAACATATAACACCCAAAATAAGTGTGTATCTGTATGAGAACACGCATCCCTCTCTCTCTTCCGTAATATCCCTAGACCTTAAAACCAACACAAAATAAGAAATATTGAGCAGAAAGCTTTCCTAAAATTCAAATCCAAATCCTCAGATCATATGCAAATCAAGTACATAAGCCACACCCCCTCTCCATTAGCAATATGGCAAGGTGGAGAAAATGGATTTTGAAAGTATCCAATTGAAAAAATCCTTCCCCTTCCCTTCAGCCCTCCCTCCAAAACCACTCCTGCAAAGCTCATGAACATGAACACGCACCGCCTGACTACTTCTGGAAGATGAGTACATGAGAGAGAGTGTTGGGGGAGGAGTGTATGTAGCATGATGATGTCACAGATGACCACCTCTTGTCTCATTCACATGTAAGAAAAATGAAACACCTAACATTATCATAATGACTGTAAACAATAAACATGGTTATTGTTAGGACTCACGGCTGTCGATGAGCTCACTAGCTTTAGTAATTTTGTACTTAAAATGTGTTGACAATTTAGTTGAATATTTAATTTATATAGTATTTGTAGTACTTTGGGATTAGATAACTATGGTACTGCTTTCAAGTTAGAGCAGAACTTTATTTTGGTCTTCACATGAGACTGTCGGGATTTTTGTTGTTGTGGTAGAAAAGGCTAAGCAAGGAGAGAGTGGAGCTACACTGTTTTTTGACCTCTCTTGGGATATCTGTCATTATTCTATCCACATTCACTGGATATGAGCAATCGTACACTCTGATTGGCTACTCTACTGTACTACTAGGCCATCAGCTCATATACTGTGAGTAGAGAAAAAACAAAATGGCAGAGCGCATCAAGTCAGATATATCACTTTGCTATCAAGTATTTAAAAGAAACAGAAATAGGTAAACGAATCTATCTATCTATCTATCTATCTATCTATCTATCTATCTATATATATATATATATATATATATATATATATATATATGGGCGGCACGGTGGTGTAGTGGTTAGCGCTGTCGCCTCACAGCAAGAAGGTCCGGGTTCGAGCCCCGTGGCCGGCAAGGGCCTTTCTGTGCGGAGTTTGCATGTTCTCCCCGTGTCCGCGTGGGTTTCCTCCGGGTGCTCCGGTTTCCCCCACAGTCCAAAGACATGCAGGTTAGGTTAACTGGTGACTCTAAATTGACCGTAGGTGTGAATGGTTGTCTGTGTCTATGTGTCAGCCCTGTGATGACCTGGCGACTTGTCCAGGGTGTACCCCGCCTTTCGCCCGTAGTCAGCTGGGATAGGCTCCAGCTTGCCTGCGACCCTGTAGAAGGATAAAGCGGCTACAGATAATGAGATGAGATGATATATATACGGTATATATATATATATATTTTTTTTTTCCCCCAATATCTCCTGTTCCACACTCCAGCCCAGTTGGTGGCAGTAAGGCAACTTTAAGTTGGTTTGCCAACTGCCAGTAAAAGCCTAAAGAAGAAAAACAAAATGGCGGAGCGTATTGCTGAACCAGCCGAGAACAAAATAAAAACTCTACTCGAAAACAAAACCCCAAGAAATAAAAAAAAGCAACAAAATATGGAATGAAAGTATTTGATGGTAAGAGTGTATGTTTTTTTAATGTTCAAGAATTATTATTATTATTATTATTATTATTATTATTGAATTTTTCACAAATTGCTCCTGTCATTCCGCCGGTTTGTTTACATTCTTAGCGGAAATTATTTTGTCTGACGTTTTGTATAAAGTTTTTATTGATTGAATTTGCAAAAAATAAAAATGCTCTGATTCTCAAAATCCAGTGAATGTGCATAGAATAAAACAGTTATTCCACTCAATCTTGGTGCTACGTGCCTCGTCAGGTATCAGCTCATGTACCGGTACGACTCGATTTCGTGAAATAACTGTGAAGCAGATTATCGAACTTAATTTTGGAAATAAAGATTTGTTTTGTAGCTCCCTTTTTTGAGTGAAAGTAAACTGGTTAACTTTTACGCGTGGTCCTGTGGTATTTAATTCACCTTTGTTTTTGGATGTGGATAAAGATTCAGCAAGTTGGCAGAGCATCAAATGAAGGCTCCAATAACTCCATGGGCAGAGAGTGCAGGTAGACAGGTGGGTAGGCCGGATCATCGTTTCTACTGCTCTGAATGAAATGATTGGATGAGCTTTGGACAACCCTGCGATTTGTATTCGATGATGGATTTTTTTTTTCCTTTTTTATTTTTTTTCTTCATCGCTGTTGGGATGTAAATAGCATTTCAATAAACATTAAAAAAAAGTGGCCGACTCTAGGTTTAATTACCTCTGCCAACTTTGCTGGAGGAAGTTATGTTCTCACTTCTGTTTGTTTGTTTGTTTGTTACTTGTGAAAATCGTAGATTTTTGCAAGTATGTTGATCTGTCCATTTGTCCGTTTGTTTGTTGGTGCTCTAGCATCGTCATTTCTTGACCAATCTTCACCAAAATGCACAGGACAACTAACTAGGGTCACACAAATACATCATTAGTTTTTGGTGGGCAAAGGTCAAGGTCATCAAAGTCAAATCTTGTAAAAACACCGAATTGGCCATAACTTCCGTTTCTTTGTGATTTTCGCAATTATTGTGCTCTGCACGACTTTTCATTTGCCTGTTCTCAACATAACTCAAAAAGTAGTGAAGAGATTTTGATGAAATTTGATGGAAAGGTGGTCAATGGGCCAAGGAACAATTGCTTAGACTTTAATGTAAATCTGGATATGTCTGTGGATCCAGGATTCTTTTGTCTTTTCCCAATGTAACTTAAAAAGTAATGGATGGATTTGGGTGAAATTTGGTGGACAGCTTTAGTATTATCCCAGGTTCAAAGGATTTGATTTAGATGTTAATAATATGTAGCTTGGTGGATGTATGGGCTCTACTCTATCGAGTGCCTTCTAGTTAATCAACATGTGCTTGTTTTTAAAGCATTTTAAAATGCCTGTCCTTCATAGTATCCTCTGATGCACACATTAGGACACATCATCAGTGTTGTTTCCTGGAGTCATTGGGTTTTTCAGGTCTTACAACAGACACCATCTTCCAGGTGACCCAACCAAGGCTGATCAGACCTTGGCCTATGTCCTAGTGGCATAGTTATGCCCCCACTACTCCCCCCTCTTCAACCAGAGCCATCTGGATGCTCTCTCTACCCCCTCCATGTTGTTACCAATGGCTGTTCTTCTGCTGGCACCAGTTATGCCCAGGGTTCTGTAAGCCTTGTACAGGGAATGACCAGCAAAATCCCCCTACAGCCCACCTCCACTGGCATACATCTGGTCCACCACCCATTCCTCCAGCACTCCTCCACCAGCTCCTGGTATCTTGCCCTCTTCCTTCCTTGAGCCTCCTCCATCCTCTCTTCCCAGGGTACCATCAGCTCTAGCAGTATCAGCTGCTTTGTAGCCCCTGAGACCAAAATGACGTCAGGTCTCAATGTGGACTGGGTGATGTGTGGTGGAATTTTCAGCTGCCTTTCCAGGTCAACCTTCGTCCTCCAGTCTGTGGCTGTGGAGAGCAAACCTGCAGAGCAGCCTTTTGGTGTTCTGTTTGGCACCTGTCCTTCCTTAACAAAGTGGATGCCCTTGGCTGCAGAACGGGTGTATCTGCTATCCTTGATCCCCTTGCTGATTGCCTCAGAGATGGACTTTAGGACCCGGCCATGTCTCCAGTGATACCGGCCATCACTCAGTGCCTTGGAGCAGCTGCTCAGGATGTGCTCAAGGGTTCCTGTCTTAGAACACAGAGAACATGTAGGTGTTTCTACTTTGCCCCATGTAAACAGGTCGGATGGGCTCGGAATGATGCTGTAGACACCCCGAATCACTAACTTGATTCTCTGGGGGTTCCACTTCCAGTTGCCCTTCCAGGCGACACTCTACTTCATTGCCTGTTCCCACTTCATCCAGGCACCTTGCTTCCGCATGGCCACTGCTCTGCTGATTCGCTCTTCCTCCACTGAAGCTCACACCTCCTTCTGCACCTGCTTCCACCTCTCCTTCCTGCTAGCAGAGTTGTACAAGGGCTTTGGTAGGCTCCCGAGTCTGGTTCTAACCTGCACCACACTCCCAAGGATGGCCTTGTGCTGCAGGCAATTTTCTGCCCGCTGGACTGCCTCTGCCGCCCTTCACTTCCTCCCCATCCTCACTACAATCCCTGCACCAGACACTTTGATGTTTCTGGACTCTGCATACTGCAGGTGTTCCCATGCACGTACCATGATGAATTTCTCCCTGACTGAGCTGAACGGGAGCCTGAGCTTGTTGCTGTTCCTATGTAACGTGATGCTGCTCAGGCTGCGTAGCAGCCTTATTATTTCTCTGAACCAAAATGCATATTTAAATTGAATAGACAAGCTAAATTGTATCACGTGCAAGTTACAAAAGGTCAAATTCATTTCTTCTCAGAGTTCGCTTTGTGATTTCTCGCTATCATGACTAGCTGATGTGTTTTTGAGTAAAGACAAGCTGGTGAATGCTGTAATGCAATTAACTTGAGAAAGTAAATGGATAAAAATTGCACTTTCATTTTTGTTGTCCTTTCATGAATAAAAAAAAAATGTAACCATGACGACTTCCTGTGCGATAAGAGGAATAAAGCAGTCCAGGATGTACTGTACATATGACTATATTTTATATAATTTTAGGCTAACGTAACAGCACTTTATTCTGTATCTTTTTCTTTTCTTCATTTCATTTCTATTTATTTTCTTTGCTCTCTTCTCGACTAGCTCTCCCATGGACAAATCATCAATCTCACTCACTGTTTGTCCTCGGTGTTTTGTCCTCTTTTTTATTCTGTCAGCCTGGAACAGCTTTTCACTCTCAATCTCTGTCTCATTTTCTGTCTCTCTCTTTGCCTGCCTTCTCCTCATTGCTTTTTCTCCATCCTTGTAAGCACGTCATGATGAGAAGTGTGTTGAAAAACACTGTTCAGTGTTCTGTGTGTGTGTGAGAGAGAGATTTGAGAGATTAGTCTCTTGGAGCAATCACGCCTCAGTATTACTGTGCGTGTGTGTGTTTACAGTACATAAGCATGAGATTTGATGGAATTTAAGCCTTAATTGTGTTTGTATTAGAGCTGTGAATGCTCTGAGGAATCACACAGAGGTGACGCATACAGCGACGCTGAGATACAAGTCACATCAGGATGAAGAAAGTAACTCGGGTACACATTTTCCTCACAGTCAGCCTTCAGAGAACACTGGCAGGACGTGTGAGAGGAGACGATTATTTTTATCCTGTTTGTGTTACCTCCTTATCTCCACACACTGATGATGAAACACAACTTCCAGGAGAAGCGACTCTGAACCTTCAGAAAGACCTGCGCATGACTGTGTTTCATTATTCTACTCCTGCATTTGTTTTTTTTTTTTTTGCTTTTCTGTCACGAGAACGAAAAACAGCAAAAATACAGTGGTGCTTGAAAGTTTGTGAACCCTTTAGAATTTTCTATATTTCTGCATAAATATGACCTAAAACATCATCAGATTTTCACACAAGTCCTAAAAGTAGATAAAGAGAACCCAGTTAAACAAATGACACAAAAATATTATACTTGGTCATTTATTTATTGAGGAAAATGATCCAATATTACATATCTGCGAGTGGCAAAAGTATGTGAACCTGTAGGATTAGCAGTTAGTTTGAAGGTGAAATGAGAGTCAGGTGTTTTCAATCAATGGGATGACAATCAGGTGTGAGTGGGCACCCTGTTTTATTTAAAGAACAGGGATCTATCAAAGTCTGATCTTCACAACACGTTTGTGGAAGTGTACCATGGCATGAACAAAGTAGATTTCTGAGGACCTCAGAAAAAGCGTTGTTGATGCTCATCAGGCTGGAAAAGGTTACAAAAACATCTCTAAGGAGTTTGGACTCCACCAATCCACAGTCAGACAGATTGTGTACAAATGGAGGAAATTCAAGACCATTGTTACCCTCCCCAGGAGTGGTCGACCAACAAAGATCACTCCAAGAGCAAGGCGTGTAATAGTTGGCGAGGTCACAAAGGACCCCAGGGTAACTTCTAAGCAACTGAAGGCCTCTCTCACATTGGCTAATGTTAATGTTCATGAGTCCACCATCAGGAGAACACTGAACAACAGTGGTGTTCATGGCAGGGTTGCAAGGAGAAAGCCACTGCTCTCCAAAAAGAACATTGCTGCTCATCTGCAGTTTGCTAAAGATCACGTGGGCAAGCCAGAAGGCTACTGGAAAAATGTTTTGTGGACGGATGAGACCAAAATAGAACTTTTTGGTTTAAATGAAAATGGAAAAAGGAAAACACTGGATTCCAGCATAAGAACCTTATCCCATCTGTGAAACATGGTGGTGGTAGTATCATGGTTTGGGCCTGTTTTGCTGCATCTGGGCCAGGACGGCTTGCCATCATTGATGGAACAATGAATTCTGAATTATACCAGTGAATTCTAAAGGAAAATGTCAGGACATCTGTCCATGAACTGAATCTCAAGAGAAGGTGGGTCATGCAGCAAGACAATGACCCTAAGCACACAAGTCGTTCTACCAAAGAATGGTTAAAGAAGAATAAAGTGAATGTTTTGGAATGGCCAAGTCAAAGTCATGACCTTAATCCAATGGAAATGTTGTGGAAGGACCTGAAGTGAGCAGTTCATGTGAGGAAACCCACCAACATCCCAGAGTTGAAGCTGTTCTGTACGGAGGAACGGGCTAAAATTCCTCCAAGCCGGTGTGCAGGACTGATCAACAGTTACCACAAACATTTAGTTGCAGTTATTGCTGCACAAGGGGGTCACACCAGACACTGAAAGCAAAGGTTCACATACTTTTGCCACTCACAGATATGTAATATTGGATCATTTTCCTCAATAAATAAATGACCAAGTATAATATTTTTGTCTCATTTGTTTAACTGGGTTCTCTTTATCTACTTTTAGGACTTGTGTGAAAATCTGATGATGTTTTAGGTCATATTTATGCAGAAATATAGAAAATTCTAAAGGGTTCACAAACTTTCAAGCACCACTGTAAATCGATCATCACTTTAAACTCGTTGCGCTCACTCCTACATAAATTATGATGTTTTATTTTTCTGTTCTTGCATATCATCATTATAAGCCTGCTTAACATCGCTAAATAAAGCTCCTCATTTTCATCATGTACCTTGAAAATTTAATTTATTCCGCAAAGTCATAATTTTAGGTTATGTTATAATAGTGATAATGTGATCAATGTGATATAATCACACAGTATAAAAGTTCTGGCACTGGACACTCCTTCAGTAAATGTTAAATAAACACATCTTTAGAGAAAATTTCACGATTAATATCAATATTTACCCATGTAAATGTAAATCCATTTATGTGGCGCATTCATCCTATGGTTACTATAGAAACGATAATGTATTAGAAGAAGTGCGTTAGTATATAATACTGTGATTTGCGGCTGCACTGCTGTCAGAGAATTAATCAACATCTTTCGACCAATCAGAGACCAGAATTCAACAGTGCTGTGGGATAATAATCTTCCAGAAATATTCCACTAAACCCCCTGCTAATGTCCTGCGCCCCCTCATTCCTCCCCCAGCACCTCCTCTCCTGGGGTATTTGCCGAATCCTGCCTCTCATTTCATACCCTGTGTCACTATCCAAGAACGAATGCGAATGTGATCACTGGAGATTACCCACTTTTCAATTTTAAATCACACCCCCAGCTAACAGTCTCAGCCCCGCCCACCCAGCTACAACCCTCTGAACATTTTACCCTGTTATTGGAGGTTGGCGTAATGAGAACACATAGCTGCTGTAAACTCTTATTGGAGGTTGGCGCTCTGTTTCATTCCAGAGGGTGGGGGAGGGGGAACAATAAAGCACACGACTCATCCGGATAGTGACAGAAATGATAGCTGGTGGCGGAAGAGCTGAGACTCGTTCTTTGAAGTGACGGGGTGAAATGTCACTCCCAGGTCAGATTTTGGGAAAGTATGGTGTAAGTGCAAAGCATATTCTCAAAACAAAAACAAAGAGCAAATTTGGCAGCATAACAGCAAAAGCAAAAACATGACAGCGAATTTGGAAACATGACAGCAAATTGGGCAACACAACAGCAAATTGGGCACCATGATAGCAAATTAAAAAATGCAACAGCAAATTGGGCGCCATGACAGCAAATCCGGAAACATGACAGCAAATTCAGAAATGTGACAGAAAATTCGGAAACACGACAGCGAATTTGGAAACATGACAGAAAATTCGGAAACACGACAACAGATGTGGAAACATGACAACAAATTAGGAAACACGACAGCAAATTCGGAAACACGACAAAAAATTTGGAAACATGATAGCAAATGTAGAAACATGGAAGAAAATTTGGAAACACGACAACAGATGTGGAAACATGACAGCAAATTCAGAAACACGACAGCAAATTCGGAAACACGACAAAAAATTTGGAAACATGACAGCAAATTCGGAAGCACGACAGCAAATTCGGAAACACGAGGGCAAATTTGGAAACATGAGGGCAAATTTGGAAACACAACGGCAAATTCAGAAACACGACAGCAAATTTGGAAACATGATAGCAAATGTAGAAACGACAGAAAATTTGGAAACACGACAACAGATGTGGAAACATGACAGAAAATTCTGAAACACGACAGCAAATTCTGAAACATGACAGAAAATTTGGAAACACGAGGGCAAATTCGGAAACACGACAGCAAATTTGGAAACATGACAGCACATTTGCAAACATGATAGCAAATGTGGAAACATGACAGCAAATTCGGAAGCACAACGGCAAATTCGGAAGCACAACGGCAAATTCGGAAACACGACGGCAAATTCGGAAACACGACGGCAAATTCGGAAACATGACGGCAAATTTGGAAACATGACAGAAAATTTGGAAACATGATAGCAAATGTAGAAACATGACAGAAAATGTGGAAACACGACAACAGATGTGAAAACATGACAGAAAATTCGGAAACACAAAAAATTTGGAAACATGACAGCAAATTCTGGCACGGTGGTGTAGTGGTTAGCACTGTCGCCTCACAGCAAGAAGGTCCGGGTTCGAGCCCCGTGGCCGGCGAGGGCCTTTCTGTGTGGAGTTTGCATGTTCTCCCCGTGTCCACGTGGGTTTCCTCCGGGTGCTCCGGTTTCCCCCACAGTCCAAAGACATGCAGGTTAGGTTAACTGGTGACTCTAAATTGAGCGTAGGTGTGAATGTGAGTGTGAATGGTTGTCTGTGTCTATGTGTCAGCCCTGTGATGACCTGGCGACTTGTCCAGGGTGAACCCCGCCTTTCGCCCGTAGTCAGCTGGGATAGGCTCCAGCTCGCCTGCGACCCTGTAGAAGGATAAAGCGGCTAGAGATAATGAGATGAGATGAGATGAGATGAGATGAGATGAGATGAGATGAGATGAGATGAGATGAGACAGCAAATTCTGAAACACGACAGAAAATTCTGAAACATGACAGCAAATTTGGCACCATGACAGAAAATAATTCCTAAATATGACTGAACATTTGGAAGCACAGCAGCAAATGCAGTAACATGACAGCAAATTTGGAAACACAACAGGAAAATTGGGAATATGACAGCGAATTTGGAAACATAAAAAAAAAAAACAACAACACAACAGGAAAATCAGAAAGACAGAAAATACTAAAAACAGGGCAGAAAAATGAGAAACATGAGGGCAAATTTGGAAAAGCCTGAGCAAAATTCAGAAACATAACAGCAAACTGAAGAACGTGACAGAAACTTTGTAAACACAACAGGAAATTTAGAAATGCAACACCAAATTTGGAAACACGGCAGCAAAAGCATAAACGACAGCACATTTGTAAACATAAAACACTAACACAAAACAGAAATGGTGTAAAATAGTTGTGAAGATGGCGGTTCGCTGAATAGCAGCCGAGTTCTCACATCACACCACCACATTAGTGCTAATGTCTGATTAGAAGCCAGATCCTGACTTGGCCTGGAGCTGGAGCTGATCTGTGGCACCGCGGGGAGTGTTTCTTTATAAATCAGCAGGGTCTGATGGATTGAATGAATCTTGTTTGTCGCTAAGCATCCCAGACATGCTAGCGTGCTGTGAGACGCGGGGCCCAGGAAGGGGGCTAACGCCTTTAACCTTACCCAAGGAAAGTACACCAGCTCGAGATGAAGCATCGTCTCATCTATTAGCTCATGACAAAAACCCGCTGGCACATGTTCAAACAGCTGAGACAGAAAGCCACTGATCAATAACACTTTGAATTTAACTACAGGTACCTTCCGAGTCTCCATCAGCTCCCACGGCTAATTCTTACACACATTAGCGACTTCGTTTTTTGCGCAGAGCCACTCAGCATGAAAAGAGATCATGGATTTTTCAACCTAGCACTGATTTAAGACTTGTCTTAGCATGGATGTTCACAAAACGTAAAAGTGCCTGGTTGACATCATGACACAATGTAAGCGTAAATGAGACAGGGTTTTGTGTGTAGCTCAGTTAATGACCTTAATACGCAATTAATAAGGAAATGATTTAACCTTTCAGCCAGGAAATGTCAGGGAATATCGATATTCCCAGAGTCTCTTAGTGAAAAAAAATGGACTGGAGTAATCACTTGGAATCTTCGTTCATTACAGCTTTACAGCTGCAGCTCCTTCCTTCCTTCCTTCCTTCCTTCCTTCCTTCCTTATTTCTTTCCTTCTTCAATTCTCTTCAAGTGACCTTTTTGTGACTTCAGAAAGAAAAGATGTAAAATGGACGTAGATATCCTCGACACACGACATTACAGACGACGGCCGGTTTTTAAACCAAACAAGAAAGAAAATAAACGAAGCCGTAAATCCTAAAAAGGATGGATTTATCCGTGTGTTTGTTCTCCCGTCTTTCTCCATGATTGATATTATCGCTCATAAACTTCATCACTGCGTCATTCACAGAGTTGGATTGGATTTTTGTCTCTGTTTAAGCCTCCTTTTTGGAAAGCTGACGTATGAGCTGTTATCGGACGGCTGATCATCGCTGTGCTCTGTGCACCTTTGTTAAGCTGTCTGAATAAGTTCTGTTCTTCAAAACACCTCCATCCATTCATCCATCTAGTTAAGGACTTACGGCTGAATTAAGGCGGCGGTCGAGACAGGAGGGAAAACGATCGAGTCAGGAGAGATGCATGTAGCGTTCAGATAAATCCCAACCTGGACTGGAATAGTTTATGCTCCATGGGCTTCCTAGCATGACATTATGGATTAGCATTTGTCTTTCTGAATGCTGGTTCGATCTAAATCAGTCTAAATCAGAAGAGGTGTTACTCAGAGATGGTACCAGTCAATAAGTCATTAGGCTAAAGACTGTGATCGCTTAATGTCCACCATGATGGAAAAATGATTCCAGGCTATTTAACGAACACTGAAAAGGCCTTTTGTTTGAGCTCCATTGTTCTGTTTAATCCCTGTCTTTGTCACCGTTAGCTCTCTCAAGTCATTAACTGAGGAAATATTCCGTGCAAAATTCCTAATGATTCCTAATAATTAGAGAATGAAAAGACAAAATGTCCAAATGTAGTCTGAATCAATTAGAGTGAATCAATTATTTTGATTTGTTTGCTGTTTAGCTTGAATCAATTAGAATTAGTCTGAATTAGTTAGAGTGAATCAATTCTTTTGAGCAAATGAGTGAGAGAGTTTTTTTTTTTTATGTACCGCTCTTCGCCCTTCTAATTGCCCTTCGGGGATAAATAAAGTTTTGTCTGATCTGGTCTGATCTGAAAGTGAGATAATGAGTGAGTGAGTGAGTGAGTGAGTGAGTGAGTGAGTGAGTGAGTGAGTGAACAGTGAGTCAGTGAGTGAGTGAGAGAGTGAATGAAGAGTGAGTGAGAGAGTGAATAGTGAGTGAGTGAGTGAGTGAGTCAGAGAGTCAGAGAGTGAGTGAGAGTGAGAGAGTGAACAGTGAGTCAGTGAGTGAGTCAGAGAGTGAGAGAGTGAGAGTGAACAGTGAGTGAGTCAGAGAGTGAATAGTGAGTCAGTGAGTGAGAGAGTGAACAGTGAGTGAGAGAGTGAACAGCGAGTGAGAGTGTGAAGAGTGAGTGAGTGAGAGAGTGAAGAGTGAGTGAGTGAGGGAAGGGTGAGGTGAGTGAGTGAGTGAGTGAGGGAACAGTGAGTGAGTGAGTGTGAGAGAGTGAACAGTGAGTGAGTGAGGGAACAGTGAGTGAGTGAGTGAGTCAGAGAGTGAGTGAGAGTGAGAGAGTGAACAGTGAGTGAGTGAGTGAGAGAGTGAATAGTGAGTCAGTGAGTGAGTCAGAGAGTGAGAGAGTGAGAGTGAACAGTGAGTGAATAGTGAGTCAGTGAGTGAGAGAGTGAACAGTGAGTGAGAGTGTGAAGAGTGAGTGAGTGAGTGAGTGAGTGAGTGAGTGAGTGAGTGAGTGAAGAGTGAGTGAAGAGTGAGTGAGTGAGTGAGTGAGTGAGTGAGGGAAGGGTGAGGTGAGTGAGTGAGTGAGTGAGTGAGTGAGTGAGGGAACAGTGAGTGAGTGAGTGTGAGAGAGTGAACAGTGAGTGAGTGAGGGAACAGTGAGTGAGTGAGGGAAGGATGAGTGAGTGAGTGTGAGAGAGTGAAGAGTGAGTGAGTGAGTGTGAGAGAGTGAAGAGTGAGTGAGTGAGAGAGAGTGAAGAGTGAGAGAGTGACTAGTGAGTGAGTGAGTGAGTCAGAGAGTGAGTGAGAGTGAGAGAGTGAACAGTGAGTGAGTGAGTGAGTGAGTGAGAGAGTGAATAGTGAGTCAGTGAGTGAGTCAGCGAGTGAGAGAGTGAGAGTGAACAGTGAGTGAGTGAGTCAGAGAGTGAATAGTGAGTCAGTGAGTGAGAGAGTGAACAGTGAGTGAGAGAGTGAACAGCGAGTGAGAGTGTGAAGAGTGAGTGAGAGAGTGAAGAGTGAGTGAGTGAGGGAAGGGTGAGGTGAGTGAGTGAGGGAACAGTGAGTGAGTGAATGAGGGAACAGTGAGTGAGTGAGTGTGAGAGAGGGAACAGTGAGTGAGTGAGTGAGGGAAGGATGAGTGAGTGAGTGTGAGAGAGTGAACAGTGAGTGAGTGTGAGAGAGTGAAGAGTGAGTTGAGTGAGTGAGTGAGTTGAGTGAGTGAGTGAGTGAGTGAGTGAAGAGTGAGTGAGTGAGTGAGTAAGAGAGTGAAGAGTGAGTGAGAGAGTGAAGAGTGAGTGAGTGAGTGAGTGAGTGAAGAATGAGTGAGTGAGAGAGTGAAGAGTGAGTGAGAGAGTGAACAGTGAGTGAGTGAGAGAGTGAACAGTGAGTGAGTGAGAGAGTGAAGAGTGAGTGAGTGAGTGAGTGAGTGAGAGAGTGAAGAGTGAGTGAGAGAGTGAAGAGTGAGTGAGTGAGTGAGTGAGTGAGTGAGTGAGTGAGTGAGAGAGAGAGTGAACAGTGAGTGAGGAAAGGGTGAGTGAGGGAACAGTGAGTGAGTGAGTGTGAGAGAGTGAACAGTGAATGAGTGAGGGAACAGTGAGTGAGTGTGAGAGAGTGAACAGTGAGTGAGTGAACAAGGGAACAGTGAATGAGTGTGAGAGAGTGAACAGTGAGTGAGTGAACGAGGGAACAGTGAGTGTGAGAGAGTGAACAGTGAGTGAGTGAACGAGGGAACAGTGAGTGAGTGTGAGAGAGTGAACAGTGAGTGAGTGAGGGAAGGATGAGTGAGTGAGTGAGTGTGAGAGAGTGAACAGTAAGTGAGTGAATGAGGGAACAGTGAGTGAGTGTGAGAGAGAAGGATGAGTGAGTGAGTGTGAGAGAGTGAACAGTGAGTGAACGAACGAGGGAACAGTGAGTGTGAGAGAGTGAACAGTAAGTGAGTGAACGAGGGAACAGTGAGTGAGTGAGTGTGAGAGAGGGAACAGTAAGTGAGTGAACGAGGGAACAGTGAGTGAGTGAGTGTGAGAGAGGGAACAGTGAGTGAGTGTGAGAGAGTGAACAGTGAGTGAGTGAACGAGGGAACAGTGAGTGAGTGTGAGAGAGGTAACAGTGAGTGAGTGAATGAGGGAACAGTGAGTGAGTGTGAGAGAGGGAACAGTGAGTGAGTGTGAGAGAGGTAACAGTGAGTGAGTGAATGAGGGAACAGTGAGTGAGTGTGAGAGAGGGAACAGTGAGTGAGTGAGTGAGAGAGTGAACAGTGAGTGAGTGAATGAGGGAACAGTGAGTCATGGCTTTATGTTTTGAATAAGATGCTGGATGATGCAGAACACTGACATCACGATGAGCCGAGCCCTGACTGCAGAGTACAGCACATTTCTTTTAGAGAGAGAGAGAGAGTGTGTGTGGTGTGTGTGTGAGAGAGAGAGAGAGAGAGAGAGAGAGAGATGACTAAGCACTCGCAGGTCGCGCCCTGAGGCTCTGACAGTTTAACCAATAGCTTTATTATGGAGCAGAATATACCGGAGCCCTGAGTGTGTTTATAAACCCCGAGTCACATCTTCTGTCTGTGACGACTGTCTCATTCACTCAGCTTCCATAAATACACGGTTTAACTCAGGCAGAACATCTGTTTGTTTGTTTGTTTGTTTGTGTGTGTGTGTGTGTGTGTGTGTGTGTGTGTTGTGCCAACTTTTTTCTTTTTTTTTTAATTAGAATGATATCATCATGTCTGAAGATGAATTATGATTTTTTAATATCAGATTTAGCTCATTATTATTTCAGAGAATTTGCAAGCAGAATTATTATTATTATTATTATTATTATTATTATTATTATTATTATTTAATGATTGTTTTTCAAGATTCATTTTGTTTTTGATGCAAACCAAAGACAAAAATATCCATCAATCATCGTTTCCCCTTAAATGTAATAATAATAATAATAATAGTAATTGAAAAACTATTTCACAATTCAATGACATTTAAATGTTCTCAGCTAAATGAAATGATATTATATCGAAATGATCAATAAGACAGAGATGGAGTCCATTTGCAAAATAATGATCATTATTTAAAAATGGAACAAATGATTAGAAGATAAAATATTTTATTACAAAAACAATTAAAAATCATTAAATGGTAATATTTTATTTTAATTTTAATTTAATTTTATTTTGCGTCCTTAGAGTCCTATAATTAATGTGAGCTGTTATTACTATTATTACAGCTTCCACCCATCCAGACCACATTTCCATCAGGGTCACAGGTGAGCTGGAGCCAATCACAGCTGAGCTCAGGTGAGAGGCGGGGCTTGCTCGGGACAGATCACAGGGCTACACAGAGGCGAAGAACCATCACACTCACACTCACGTTCACACCTGTAGGGGGTTTAGATTAGCCAGTTGACATCATCCACATGTCTTTGGACTGGAGGAGGAAACTGGAGAACCCTGAAGAAACCCACAGAGAACTTCATACAGAAAGCCCCCAGTCGGCCACGAGCTTTGAACCTAGAACCTCCTTGCTGTGAGGCACCGCCTGTTTCCACCCCAGTATTGGTTATTTTCCTCTCCTCATCTGAAGTTTACTTAACACAAAACAAAACAAAAAAGAACAGTTTGTTACGTGACTAAGAAACCGCAAAGGAGCGTAAACTCCTCTGTTCTTGTCCTCAACATCAGTCCACCGTCCACGTCCCTGTGAGCGAGCTGTTGCTATAGAAACGATAACATATCAGAACGAGTGTTATAAGATAAGATAAGATAAACCTGCACGACTATTTCGAGCTGCTGTTCGAGAAAACTAATCAACCGCTAGCTTCTGACCAATCAGCATCCAGATCTCAGAACTGTGCGAAAAAAAGGAAAATTTGAAAGAATTTTTATTTTAGTCGACTAAAATTGCTTGCGTTTTTTTTCCTCCACTGAACCTAATTCAGTTAAATCGACTGTTTCGAGCATGACAGAGTTTATTACAGGCCTCTTTCTTCACGAACACGTCATAACTCCTGTCCTCACACTGTTATTTGGACACACTCGACACACTCGTTCACTGTCTCTGTGTATGGGTTTGTCCATCAGCACCTTTACTGACCTTCTCATCCAGTTTAGCGGATTTCACATCGTTTTTATTTCAAGTATGTAATTGGAAGTAGATTTACATAGTGGCGTAAGCACACACACACACACACACACACACACACACACACACACACACACACACACTATCCTAATCTCTTTGAAGTCCAGCATGAGTGAGTGGAGGGGGCTCGTCTGCGCTCATACAGTATTCATATCGTGCGATGTGTGGCTGAAGTGTGTGTGCGAGCGATCGAGAGGGAAGTGTGTGTGTGTGTGTTTAGGTGGGTGGGTTTTTTTTGCGTGTCAGAGGTGTTTTTCGAGAGCCGCTTGGCGCAGCACTCATGCACCAGCGCTGCGGCTGAAGAAGTGTGTGAAAGGGGGCTGGGCTGGGAGGAGAACGAAAGAGAGAGAGAGAGGTGAGAGTGGCACACAGATTGAGAGAGACGTGGAAAGGAGGGACCATTGGACTCCTGCCAGGGTTTCCCAGCAACAGGGGGAGCAAGACTCGCCTCCGATTCAATCTCCCAATGAATTCCCGGCGGTATTCCGCCCCTCTTGCCTGATCTCGGACTCATGTCATCCTTTACTCTAAGGAAGAGAGAGAACGAGTGCAGTCCAGAAGGATGGTGTAGAGTTGAGTAAAGAGGAGAAGACGCGCCCCAATTAGGAACAAGTGCAAAAGGGGAACACTTACAGATAAAAGAAAGAAAATCTTTGGAATTCTTTCCAGACTTTGCACGGATCGTAGATGGATTTTTTTTTTTAGAGATTTTTGATGACAGGAAGTGAGTTCGACAAGTATACAGACATCTTTATCTTGGAGTTTCCCAGGAATGGTGTATCTCTCTGATCCGGAGTCTGTCGGATTCACTCTCCGTGCCAGGAAACTTTTCCCAGCTCACTTTTGTGAGCTTTTCTGACATCATCCTTCCAATTTGCTTGAAAACCCAAATTTCGGATGAAATCATCATCCTCCAGATCTCTGGTGCTTCCGACGCTCTTCATCCGTCCACTGCCTCCCACCTGCAGGAAAACATGGACCAAAAGTGTGAGCATGTGGAACAGATAAGCGTCTGGAAAAATAAACCTCAGTCATCTGTTTGCTGTTATGAACTCTGAGACGAGACCATGGACTGGAGAGAACTGTAAGTGCACTCGTTTATAGATCTTAGTCCCATTAAGCAACCTTCCTTCATCCTCATCCTCATCCTCGCTCGTAGACTGTCTGATTTCTTGGAAGTGTTAATGGGAAGGCTTTTTTTTCACGCGTTTCCTTTGAGATTATCAGGTGCCAGACGCTGCAACAGCATTTTTTACCCCGACCGAGTGACTTGGGTTCCCCAACACCTGATCTGTCTAACCTCCACCTGCTACACCGCCTTACCGGTTGATTGATTTCCTTGAACAGCAGCTCTGACCGTAGTGCATTTCTGAGACAATAGCAGTCAATAACGTTGCTTCATCACACACCCAATCGTTGATTATTTTTCCACGACACAGTGTTTAAACCAAACGAAAGAAATTGACGCAAATCGCTTCACCTTTTCTCTTCTTTCCATCTGAGGAATGTGAGCTTCATAAAGCTTAACGGCTAAAGCAGCTCGTTAACTGACATCCGGTTATTGTAGAAGGCTAGTTCGCTGGAACGTGCTAACGTGACTGAAGAGTAGATCGCTGCTTGTTTCTGTTTGTTTTGCTTCGGTCACGTGTTGTGACTTTGTGTGCGACCTGCGTACAAACATTTGGCCTGAATGAATAGTTTGTTTCCATGGTACAGTAACATATAAGGAATGGAGTTAACGGTACAGAAGTCGGGGCACGTTTTCTAACTTGGGTTACATTTCGATTGACGTTTTTGCACTTTTATTAGAATCCTGTGCAGTTTTACTCTGCTCTGAATTGGGGGCAGTGCGTTCTTTGTTTTTTTTTTTGTTGTTGTTTTGTCTTCCTCATATGTTCTTACACTAACATTCCATCTGTACAGCAAGTCTTTATGAAATAATTCATACTTTTGAGACGTAAGCTTATATCTGTAGAATGCTAGCCATGTGTGGTCCTACATCTGGACAGGCTTTTCTACTAACTTCAAAAATACCCTCCGTAGACGGTATGCTGGTCACATGACCAAAATACATGAACCTGATTGGCTTATAAGAGTTCTGAGGTCTGTCCTGACCAGATGCATCTAAGTACTCACCAGGTACTTCCACATCCGTATTTTGGAATATTGTGGGATTTTTTTTTTTGCATTGTGTGTGTGTGGCTAATGAAGGGGCAAAACCTAGCAAGTCCCAAAATAAGTCGAAAATATGACTTACTATTAGACATGTAACATTATAGCTTCTGACAATAAATTGTGATACAAATTTATAATTATTCAAATCACTGAAATAAAAAAAAAAGATTATCATCAGACTGCGTTAGTTTTTCCTAGCTGTAATTGCAATGCTTAGACAGCAGAGGGCGCAGTAACATACGATAGTGGGGAATGCATGTGACTTCACAGGAGGCGGAAGTAACACGGCTCTAATTCTGTGAAAACTTTATACCGAGTGCTGAAAGATAAAGAAAAGAGAAACAAATGGAGGAAGTACAAATTTTCATAAAAGTTAATTAAGAAAAGGAATATTTTAGTTAATCTGCTCAGGCTGTTTAACAGTTATTCTACGAAATTGAGTCGTACATGAGCTGATAGCCGACGAAGCGCGTAGCACCAAGCTTGAGTGGAATAACTGTTTTATTCTATCCACATTCACTGGATTTTGACAAACGGAGCATTTTTATTTTTATTTTTTTGCAAATCCGATCAATAAAAACTTCACACAAAACATCCGACAAAATCATTTCCGCTTAGAATGTCAACAAATAATAATTCTTGAAAATTAAAAAAGATACGTTCTTACCAGCAAATACTTTTATTCCATATTTTGTTGCTCTTTTTTTAGGGTTTTTTTTTTTTCAAGTAGAGTTTTTATTTCGTTCTCGGTTGGTTCAGCAACACGCGCCGCCATTTTGTTTTTCTCTACTCATGGTATATATACTGTATGAGCTGATAGTCTAGTAGTAGAGCAACCAATCAGAGCGCGCAGTTGCTAGTGAATGTGGATAGAAAAATATATTTTACTCCAACCTTTATAAATGAATGAGCGTACATAATTATTTTTGGTTATGAAGAATATGAAACAAAAGTTTCTTTTTTTAATTTAAGAAAATGATTATTTAAAGGAAACTGAAGTCATTTTTAAACTTGCTTTATTTCTAAATTAACGTGTTGTAGGTACATTCAGTCCGTCTCTTTAAGAAACTACATTTCCCATCAGCCAACTTCCGCGTTGACCTATGTCACGCATGGGCGGGATCATCAACGTCACATCCTCCATGAAAGCATAAGAAACCCAGGAACTCCTAGCTCCTCCTCTTTTGGCGCCGTGATTCGACACGGACACAAGGAGGAATCGTTCGCTCCACCCGAGCAAACCCAAAATAAGACGTCTTTTCTTTTCTTTCTTGCAAGAATCAGAGTTTCGCGCTTTTCTTTGTTTACCTTTGGCCACGGTAAAAATCCAGAATCGCGCGATTTTAAACTCAGCTTGAGTTTACAACCGGTTTATTTATTAGTACGTACGACTGCAGCTCAAAGCAGTTAATTAAAAGGTAAGAAGCGACTGAATCCTTTTTAACTCAAAAGCTGTGCACATTGTTTAATCAGAGACTTTCTTTTCATCACGAGCCGGACCAGGAAGTTCTCTGCGCCTCACGGAAGCTACTCACGTGCTCCACAATGGCGAAACTCCAAAGTCTCGGAACATCTCTTCATAATCTTGCTAGAGGCAAGATACTAAGTAAGACTGGCAAATTTTGGACATAAAGACTAGTCTTAGGAATTAGCTTTTATTGAAGTAGTGTGAATTTAAACTCGAACGGTTTAATTGTTTACACTGTTCGACACGCAGCATGTTGAATTGTTGATTGTTCTGTTTTGTTTTAATCTCTCAATTGTTTAATAGATAGGCTGTGTATGCTTCTCTTTATTCCGTACTAACATACTTAATTTCCTTATACATCTTGACCGCATCAAGATTTCAGTGGATTCAGTGTTGTCATGAGCTAGTGGGTTAACTACCGGTTAGTCCTTTGTTACCTAGAAACACGTGGTCACAGGCCTCAACAGGCCTCACAAACACCTTAGCTAAACACACGGCTAATTCTTTTGTTCCATTAGCCTCCAGGGCTAATTGTATTGTCTCAAGGGATCACAAGGCCTCCACCACGTGGAGTTAGCTACACAGAGCTAATCTTTTGTCTCCAACACATGGCGGTCCTCCCCCACTCACAAACATACCTTAGCTAGCATCCCTTTGTCTTAGCTTAGCCACACGAGGTTAATCTAGGCCTGACACACACACAAACACGTGGTCACAGGCCTCACCTGGCCTCACAAATACACCTCAGTTAGCATCCCACGCTAGCTTCTTTCTTTTGCTAGGCCATAGGCCTTACCACGTGGTCAAATCCTCCCCCCACAAACACACGTGGAGTTAGCTACCAGAGCTAATCCTTTTTGTAGGCCACACACAAGGTCTCTCTCTCTCCCACGTGGACACACACGAACATACCTAGCTAGCATCCCACGCTAGCCTTCTGCTCAGGCCATAGGGCCTTTCTCACACACAGGCCACACACACACAAGCACACATTAGCAACACGTGCTAATTCTTTGTTTTACTTAGCGACACGTGGTCAACTCCACCACGTGGACACAAGGCCTCACACCCACAAACACACCTTAGTTAGCAACAGAGCTAATCCTTTGTTCTACTTAGATAACATTCCTTTGTCTTCGCTAGCATTCCTTTGTCTTAATTAGCACACAAAGCTAATCTTTTGTCTTCACCTTTCACACACACACGCATCTCTCACACACACATCTCACTGTTTGTATATATTTCAACTGCCATTATCCATTTTTATCTTTGTTATAATAAATTCATTTATTATTGAAACTGTGTGTTTATTTGTGTTCCAATATCTCTGAAGTCCCCAATCTCCAAAGAATTTTAAAAGGTGCATATGATTTATGTCATATGGTAAGTGATCATAATAATTTGGAATATACCATAATTTAGCTGTTTGGTAATTTATTATTAAGCACCAAAATTAATGGTATTAATTAATGAGACTGATTAATGAGACTGATTCCATGAGTCATTTAATGATATGAGACTGATTCAGTGAAAATGATTCACTGAAAACGATTCAAATGAGACTGATTCAATTTTAATTATTAACCTTCAGATTTAATGAGATTGATCACTCAATTACCCAAATGCACCCACAGTGTTATTCAGTGACGTTTTCGGTTTTAGTAACCTTATATCGTGACTCGTATTGGCAACTAATTGCAATTAAATATTACACTTATCGGCCTATTCGGTTTTTAGCCGTGTTGAATTTAGTGCGTTTGGTCCACAGCAGGCGTCGCTTATCCGCGCGATCTTCACGAGACTTGTGCGAGACTTTGAAACGTGAAGTGTCAGCCAGGTGTCAGTGCCGCCATTTTGAAAACTGTTTCCCAAACGAATTATTGCACAAAAACGAGTTTAAATGACGATTACTGCCTACTTTTTTCAAACTTTGCTGATCGCTATCAAAACAAACACAACTTCCGGCTTGATTACGTCAGCATTCGAAAGAGGGCGCGCGCGTCTTTCGACAACGTTGGCAGATGTCGGTCACTTTGATTTCCGCTGTACGTTTTACTTCCGTCCTACGACGTCTAGCACAGGTCTCAATGAATCTCATTTACGGCCGTTGCTTTGACATATGGACTGATATATTACAGAGCATATTTCAAACACTCATAACTTGCTATAGCAGCGACAAAATAGCGATCAAAAATGCATTCCGATATTTAATAAAATGAGATAAATAGAATTTTAATAATAAAAAAATTGCCTTCAGTTCTCCTTTAAGTTGATAAAGAGTTGGAATTGATGTATTTTTTGGTAATAAAATTTTCTTCATTTAATATTTATTCAAACATGTGGGAAAATCGAATTGTGAACTCAGTGAATTGTGTCAGTTGTTACACGCTACTTATGAGTTTTTTCAACACCAGGCCCGAGGTTCATTCTTGGCGCTCCAATACTCCAATCCTTCATCCCAAAACCAACCTCTTCACCAAGCACTAGCATGAGCGCTTTGCTTCTGTTTCTAAAGTAAATATATACTTTAAAATCCTTGTTTTGAGCTTATTCTACTCTCCAACAGATTTTTCTGAGCTAGCATGAGAACGTGATTTTTTGACGTCGGCTCCAAAGCACTTCAGTAAATCGCTCTGGATCACAGCATCTCCACCTGCAGACACACATTAACCCATAGATTAGTGTTGTGAAACTCTTGCTATTCCCAGTGCAGAACCTAGACCAGGTCAGAGAGGTGAGATGGGCGTGGCTACACCCTGAACCTGAACACTATCCTTGAGTTGCAAGTGACGTCAAAGCAAAATAGAAACCCGGATGTCGGCCATGTTGGTGGAGATACAAATGCAGGGTCAAGCGGCATTCCGTACAAAACACAGTCATGCGTGTGCAATTCTTTGTTTTTCCACTGCTTTAAGCGTTCTTTTAGCAACACCATATCTTTGTGGTCACAACAGGACTCGTGATCCGATTTTTTAGAATTCCGTCCGTGATTGGGAAAGAGGGCGAGGAAACTCTGAGGCTCAGTACGGAGAGGAGACGAGCGCGGCTGAACAACATCGGCAGGGCTGATCTAACAGAGGCTAAAACCAAAACAGCTCGTGTTTGCGGTGATCATTTTATCTCAGGTGAGATTCAAAAGCCTTCTCGATAATATCATGGAAGAATTTTATTTTGTGTTGCGAGAATTTTGCTATAAAATGAGCGTTCTATTGTCGTGGTTCACTCGGTCGTTGTTATAATTTTAACACGTGTATTAGCATTTCGCTTCTAGGAGCGCCAGCAAAATTATATAAACAATCCAGACTGGGCACCCAATCAGAACATGGGCTATGTTTCATCCAAGGTCGGACTTGATTCTTCGGCAACCAAACCAGATACAGTAGAACGTGATATCTGGGTACTCGATGGTCAGTAGAAGCATCTTATCTTCAGAAAAGTCTGACTTTTTTAAATAACACGGGTCAAAACCACATCTTCTCTTTGTATTGAATCTTCGCTCGAGCGTTCAAATCGTAATCGTGAGAAAATTCAGCATCTCTTACAGACACGCTTTCAGCGGCTGTCGTCCGAGTTGCTTTGTATATCCACCACCATGGAGGACGCTCATGACGTAGCACATTTTGATCACGTGGCTGCAAGTTCTAAACCTCTCCACCAGTCTGCAATCTTTACAGGACGTGTTAAGAACAAACTCAGGTGTTGATTGCTGGGTCAACTTTTCCTTTAATGGTCCTCCGGCACAATTTCTTTACATGAGGGGATAATCATCTCATCTCATCTCATTATCTCTCGACGCTTTATCCTGTTCTACAGGGTCGCAGGCGAGCTGGATCCTATCCCAGCTGACTACGGGTGAAAGGCGGGGTACACCCTGGACAAGTCGCCAGGTCATCACAGGGCTGACACATAGACACAGACAACCATTCACACTCACATTCACACCTACGCTCAATTTAGAGTCACCAGTTAACCTAACCTGCATGTCTTTGGACTGTGGGGGAAACCGGAGCACCCGGAGGAAACCCACGCGGACACGGGGAGAACATGCAAACTCCACACAGAAAGGCCCTCGCCGGCCCCGGGGCTCGAACCCGGACCTTCTTGCTGTGAGGCGACAGCGCTAACCACTACACCACCGTGCCGCCCATATAATATATAATATGAGAACGAAAATGTACTAAAAAGCTTAATACATACTGTATGTAATATATAATAGAAAAGGAATTTGCAAACAATAGTTACTGCAATTATCGATGTAAGGTGAGCGTGGCTGTTGAAATGGTATAAACTTTAGTGTCAACAGTCACCCATGTCATATTACATGTTTTTTTTTTGTGAGAACAAGAGAACTATACAAATATACATTGCAGCTAAATACATTAGTTATTTACACACAACTCCATGCATACTTACGCTAACACAAACCCTGAGCCTATAACTTATCATAATACATAGAGTTTTAGGGTATAAAGAAAGGAACGCTTATTTTTGGTTCATGATTTTAAGGCTGATTTAAATAATAGAAGTGAAGTGATCCTAAATTTTTGATGCTTTCATCTTGTCTTGGCAGATGGACGGACAATATTCCCCTTAGCCGAAAATCTGGTGTTGTAAAAATAAGAATGTTGTTCGTTAGCCATCCTGAGCAGATTTCTAAATGTTTCAGGAACTAGCGTGTTATTATTTACAATTTTATACGCCAGTACAAACATATTCAATTTGAAGCGCTGATATTGTTTTCGTAATGTGACAAAATCATCTCTGACAATGATTCGGCTTCGTTAAAGCTAGACGTCTTTTCGATTTCATAAAATCAGCGAAATTTAGTTCGCTTTGAAATGTGGTCGTTGTGAGATATGTTTATTTCTGTAATATCTCACAAAATATCAGGCCATTCTGTTCTGTGGCTGGGAAGTTATTTAATGTGAGGGGATTAAAGCAAATAATGTGCATGAAATCACTCACTTGGCGCAGTCAAGCAGACAGAGGAAGTCCGTGTGTGTGCGCATGCGCAGGTTTACCTTCTTCTTTTGGGTTTTACGGCAGCTGGCATCCACAGTGTTGCATCACTGCCATCTACAGGTTTCCCTTTGAGCGTGCACTGACAGTTCCATTATTCTGTCGCTAAACGAACAGCTGATCACACCGAGGTGCTCGCTGAGCGCCCATATTTATTAGTTTGATATTTCCTGCATTTCCTTTCCTTCGTATATAACATAACGTCTTGCTTTCTTTCCATTACTGTAGTCGCTCTTTCACATTTCATTCGCACACTCACGTCCTCCATTTTTCTCTCCTGTTTCAAATTTGTATCCCACAACGCCTTGCATGAACGGGGAAAGCCCACCACGTGATATCATGCATGACGTAGTATCTTGTATCGGGTCATGGTGAAGCAGGAAAAAATAGCCGAGAATTTAGAGCCACGTGGAGATAAACTCATTGATTGTTCGATTTAAAAAAAAAACTAATAAAATTGGAAGTCTGTGATTCGAATTCAGTAGCTTTCGGTCAGTAAACGAAAGTAAATAATTGGGTGTTGGGAAAATTATTTTTATGACCTCATCTCATTCTCATCTCATTATCTGTAGCCGCTTTATCCTTCTACAGGGTCGCAGGCAAGCTGGAGCCTATCCCAGCTGACTACGGGCGAAAGGCGGGGTTCACCCTGGACAAGTCACCAGGTCATCACAGGGCTGACACATAGACACAGACAACCATTCACACACTCATTCACACCTACGCTC
Organism: Neoarius graeffei; assembly: GCF_027579695.1. Lineage (NCBI taxonomy): Eukaryota > Metazoa > Chordata > Actinopteri > Siluriformes > Ariidae > Neoarius > Neoarius graeffei. The sequence goes on from NC_083571.1 coordinate 5,146,124, forward strand.
AATTTAGAGTCACCAGTTAACCTAACCTGCATGTCTTTGGACTGTGGGGGAAACCGGAGCACCCGGAGGAAACCCACGCGGACACGGGGAGAACATGCAAACTCCACACAGAAAGGCCTCTGTTGGCCGTTGGCCTCGAACCCGGACCTTCTATATAGTAAATATATATGTGCTAAATAATAAGATGTGCTGGATCAGGTGCTATTTTACGTGCTGCTGAATAGTGAGCATGGAAGCCATTTTGTTGAGTTAAATTCAATCAAATTGGCAGTGATTAATGTAATAAACCTTGGAGGTGTGAAATCAGTGTAGTTGATTCAGATAATTTGGATGAGGACTCGAGAACAATTGAGTTACGGAGCTGCGGAATCCGACTACATACGAGAAACTTTCCCCGATGGAAATATGCACGTAGCATTCGGAGTTAATTCACAAGACCTGGATATGAGATGAATATGCTTTTCAGCTCCTGGAGAAAACTGGAGCAGTGAGAGAAACGGAAATGTTTGTGGAATGTATAAAGGTGTGTGTTATGGTTGCCAGATCTGTGGTTTTCACCTCAAATTGAGCTTCTGTACAAAAAAAAAAGGCATAATGTGGTGTGCTGAAGTTAACCTCTGTCATGTGAAGCTCTACACTGAGGAAAGTGTTCAGGATTAACTCTGGAGCATCTCTAAGTTTATTAATCAATCGATCTGTATTTTTTTTTTTTCTTCTTTGCTGAAGTTCAGCGTGTCCAGTTCAGGACTTGTCGAGTGTGCGTTCTTAGATGGAGAAGAGATTTAACAGGTGGCTGCATCTTGTCAAAGTTCAGTCTAGCATGTCGGAGCTTAGTCAAGCGTGTGGTGGGTGAACATGATACGCTCCTGAAAGATATCTCAATCCGTCATAAAATTACAGCCTTTTTTTCCAGGCTCAGAGAAGCATGTGCATGCATGAGAGGTGAGAATGAGAACAAGGCTTTTCCCCAGACCTGGTTCTACGTGCCAAAAAAAAAAAAAAAAGCCTCCTCCTTTCTCTTTGTCTTTTTTCTCTACCCTTGTTCTCATCTGATTGGTCTCTCTCCTCCTCCTCCTCCTCCTCGGCCTCCCCACGCTCCTTTACGCCACTGATGGAAATTCAATATTCCTGCTATGGAGAATGCAAACTGGCACATGACTGCCAGGGCGTGTTTACCCTCCATCCAATGCGTCTGTAAATTTTTAATGCAAATGTATAATACCATGATTCTCACTGTGTGTTTTTATTATTATTTTTATTTTTTCTAAAACCCTATATGATCTGCTCTTGGGTCATCATCATACACACACACACACACACACAGACGAATCCCCTGACTGTCTCGCTCTGCGTCCTTCATGGAGGCTGTAATTACACAAGGCTTCTGCATTCGTGAAAATGCTGCACTGTAGAAGATGGAGTGAAAAATGAAGACAAGTGAGCGACCATGAGAAAGGAAAAGAAAAGACAGAAAGGCAGGAAGAAAAGAGGAAAAGGAAGACGCACACCAAAGTTTTTAATCAGCTTTACCTCTGACTCTTACAAAACTCTGACACTGGAGACTCCTTCTCTAAATGTTAAATAAGCTTCACCATCTATTGTAGATCATTTCACCGGTTTTGTTTTTAATCGATTTTATTATTCGTGGTGCCTCCACTGTGATGTCCAGCTGCACTATTGTCAGAGCTGCCATTATAGAAAATAAATCAACTCCTTCTGACCAATCAGAAGCCCTGATCAGACACCGATATTTAACTGTCCAGATGGAGCCCATGATACAGTTGGAAATGGACAGATGATTAATATAATAAGTAAGAAAGTAATAATATTAAACCCCGATACATGAACATGGTGATATTTCTGGTGTTGTGTTGGAGTGCTGTCACTGTGCTGCTCGCGAGTAACATGACTGCGGGACGTCACAGTAGAATAAAAGTTCAGAAATCAAAGCAGTTCCTGAACATGTGTAAACGAGTCACTGTGTGTTTTGTGATGCAAGAGAACATTGTTCTTTAGTTTGTCTTTTAGTGTTGTGACAGAGCGACACACTGATCATCACTGTATGTGTCATAGATATAATGAACACAGAGTTACACATAGGGGTGGCACGGTGGTGTAGTGGTTAGCGCTGTCGCCTCACAGCAAGAAGGTCCTGGGTTTGAGCCCCGTGGCCGGCGAGGGCCTTTCTGTGCGGAGTTTGCATGTTCTCCCCGTGTCCGCGTGGGTTTCCTCCGGGTGCTCCGGTTTCCCCCACAGTCCAAAGACATGCAGGTTAGGTTAACTGGTGACTCTAAATTGAGCGTAGGTGTGAATGTGAGTGTGAATGGTTGTCTGTGTCTATGTGTCAGCCCTGTGATGACCTGGCGACTTGTCCAGGGTGAACCCCGCCTTTCGCCCGTAGTCAGCTGGGATAGGCTCCAGCTTGCCTGCGACCCTGTAGAACAGGATAAAGCGGCTAGAGATAATGAGATGAGATGAGAGTTACACATAAATCTCCAATTGCAGAGAGACACAGAGACAAATGGAAGAATGGTTGACTGGAGGGTTGGATGAATGGATGGATGGATGGATGGATGGATGGGTTGATAAAGAGATGGATGGATGGATGGATGGATGGATAGATGGATTTATGGTTGGATTGATAAAGGGTTGGATGGATGGAGGGTTGGATGAATGGATGAATGATTAGTTGGTTGGATGGATGGATGATTGGATGGGTGGATGGCTGGTTGGATGAATGGCTCAATGGTGGCTGGCTGGTTGGATGGGTGAATAGATGGATGGTTGGATTGATAGAGGGTTGGATGAATGGATGGATGGAGGGAGGGTTAGATGAATGGATGAGTAGCTGGTTGGATGCATGGATGGATGCATGGAGGGTTGGATGAATGGCTGGCTGGAGGGATGAATGGGTAGCTGGTTGGATGGGTGAATGGATGGATGGTTGGATTGATAGAGGGTTGGATGAATGGATGAATAGCTGGTTGGATGGACTGATGGATGGATGCATGGAGGGTTGGATGGATGGCTGGATGGATGGATCAATGGATGGATGGGTAGATGGGTGGATGTATGGTTGGACAAATGGATGTATGGTTAGATTAATGGATCAATGGCTGGCTGGCTGGCTGGATGGATGGATGGATGGATGGATGGATGGATGGCTGGTTGGATGAGTGGATCAATGGATGATAGCTTGTTGGATGGATGGATGGATGGATGGATGGATGGATGGATGGATGGATGTTGGACAAATGGATGAATGGATGGATGGACACAGACTCAGACTGAAGGATGGATGGACAGATAAACACAGACAGATGCATTGATAGATGGAGAGATACACAGTTAGAGACACAGATTAGACAGACAGACCGACAGATACGTGTATTTAATTACATGGAAGTATAAGATGTGTGTACATAGGGTTCCTGTAAACAAAAACAAAACGAGTCTAGAGTTACATGTAAAAACTCTAAAAGCAGAACATTCAGTATTAAAGAAAAATCCTGAGAGAACTAAAGAGCGCAGCTGATTGTTTGCTCCGTTCCAATTCCACAGTGGTGACCTCTTTCTGACCTCCGTGTTTTTATTGTCCTCAGGGCTGCTCAGAAGCTGAACCTCTCCAAACGGAAGAAGCCTCAGCCTCCTCCTCCGCCGTCCCCGCCTGACCGCGATGAACCGTTCTTCTACACAGATGGCTTCAGCGCCGCCCTGCAGCTTTCACCCCCACCTGTCCCACCATGCCTGCTCAGAGCAGGGTCAAAGGTCAAAGAATGCCCTGGGATGGGTAAGGTAGGTACAATGACACATCTGAGGCTGCTGTGATATTTCGCACATAGTGATGATGTAATGCTGCTTACGTCAACATTAGTTTTGGACAATAACAATGCACCACTTTGTCTTGTAATGGATAAAAAAAAAACATTCTAGTCGAAGATTGATCTGTAAGAATGTCGTCTTGGACAGAGGCCAAGTCACCATCAAAGACGGCTGTGTGTGAGACGGCTCGGGAGAGAGCACTTGTCCCAATTCCCAGGGTGATGGAATTCCAAGTAGCTATTTGGGAATTCCAGATAGCATTCCAGAATGTGAGGGTTCGGCAGCCAGTGGGAGTGGGAAAAACTGGGCAGGTCAGAGGTCACTTCAGGGGGCAGGTGGGTAAAAAGAGCATGTTTTTATTCTGGAGAGGCCATGAAAAGTTTAACATGGACATAATGGAGTGCATTAGAGTCGTGATATCATAACATACACACATAAATAAATAAATAAATAAGTAAATAAATAAACGTATACTTTCATAAAAAAATTGCATTCTTGTTAAAATCCCCTTACTCATAATAAGACACGAGGAGATGAACACTCTGAATAAGCCTCAGTGTGTCTCTGTAACACATCCCCATGGCGAAGGACATTTTGATTAAAGAGTCTTGGGCGATAATAAGGAAATTATAAACTCCACATCTTAACCTGAATTGTAATTAATTTAATCAGCTTATTCATTACATCACTAATCAGATTAGAATCATTTAAACTCCAGTTTGTGTGAATTACTGATCCATTATCGGGCTCATCTCAGCAGTCGAACCAGTCGAGTTCATTACGGTGCTCGTGGTATTTATAGAACTGGAAATGACCCGAAATTACGTGTAAATTATTATTATTATTATTATTATTATTATTATGTTACTGCTGTTTGTAGTCTCGACATCACAGAAGCCCTCGGTATATGCAGATGAGCTCTTCAACACAGTTTCGCAAATTTTAACATACGTCAAATCATGATGGTCCTTTTTTAATCATGGTCGATCATATCCTTGACCATGGTCTGAAGAATATACGAGACTCGATCATCGAAAATGCTAATTTTTGTCTTTTTTTTAAATAATTCAACAAATTGAAGCACTGTTACATTTTTGAATTTACAAAGGCATATTAAGGCCATTGTAGATTTAAAAAAAAGATGCTGAAGGAGAGGATAATATTCTGAGAACAAAATTCAGAAATTCCAAGATTTTTGAAAAAGTCAAAAATGTGCATTTTTTTTAGATCAAGGAACCATATTCGCTTCACTTTTCAGGGTTGGATCAACATCATCACACCACAGACGCCACGGATGAGCCGAGAGTTTATAGGAAATGCAGCTTTTCCTCTTTGATCGCTTGATAAATGAATAAAGCACTAAGAAAAAATGCCTGTTCAAACAAAAATAGCTTGAGGTTGGACTTCAGGATACTCATCATGCTAAATACCATTTTAAAGCTTAATATACAGTATAAGCTAAACAACTGCACTATGTTTGGTAATATTGATATTTATTTATTAAAAATACCTTGGTCCAAATCGAACTCTTCTCCGCTTGAAAGAGCACCAATTTCACGATCTATGCTACTTTCATCACCAATACCATCATTCATAAGAATTTCCACCACTTGTTCTGCTCTAAATCATGTACGGTATGTGGTCGCTTACTCAAAGACACCATTTGGAATCTGACTGAGGTTGTTGCATTACTTACAAATACAAGGTGGTAAAAGGCAACCAATCAAAAGAAAGGATTCATTCTGACCAGAATCTGATTGACTATGGTCCATCTTGTGTCTTGCAAAAGTATTCATCCCACTTAGTGTTTGTCCTGTTTTGTTGTATTACAAGCTGGAATTAAAATTGATTTTTTTTGGAGCATTAGCACCATTTGATTTACACAACATGCCTACCACTTCTTGGGGTATGTCTCTATTAGCTTAGCACATCTAGCCACTGGGATTTTTGCCCATTCCTCAAGGCAAAACTGCTCTAACTTATTCAAGTTGGATGGGTTGCGTTGATAGACAGCAATCTTCAAATTTATGCCACAGATTTCCAATTGGATTGAGGTCTGGGCTTTGATTAGGCCAATCCAAGAGATTTAAATGTTTCCCTTTAAACCACTCCAGTGTAGCTTTAGCAGTATGTTTAGGGTCATTGTCCTGCTGGAAAGTGAACCTTTGTCCCAGTCTCAAACCTCTGGCCGACTCAAACAGGTTTTCCTCCAGAATTGCCCTGCATTTAGTGCCATCCATCTTTCCTTCAGTCCTGACCAGCTTTCCTGTCCCTGCAGATGAAAAACATCCCCACAGCATGATGCTGCCACCACCATGCTTCACTGTAGGAATGGTGTTCTCAGGGTGTTGGGTTTGTGCCACACATGGTGTTTCTCATGATGGCCAAAAAAATCAATTTTAGTCTCATTTGACCAGAGAATCTTCTTCCATGTGTTTGGGGAGTCTGCAACATGCTGTTGGGCAAACTCCAAACATGTTTTCTTAAGCAATGACTTTTTTCTGGCCACTCTTCCATAAAGCCCCGCCCACTCTGTGGAGTGTACGGCTTAAAGTGGTCCTATGGACAGATAATCCCATCTCCACTGTGGATCTTTGCAGCTCCTTCAGTGTTCTCTTTGGTGTCTTTGTTGCATCTCTGATTAATGCCCTCTTTGCCCGGCCCGGTCTGTGAGTTTTGGTGGGTGGGGCCTTCTCTTGTCAGGTTTGTAGTGGTGCCATATTCTTTCCATTTTGCTATAATGGATTTAATGGAGCTCTGTGGGATATTCAAAGTTTGGGATATTTTTTATAACCCAACCCTGATCTATACTTCTCCACAACTTTGTCTCGGACCTGTTTGGAGGCTCCTTGGTTTTCATGTTGCTTGCTTAGTAGTGTTGCAGAGTCAGGGTCCTTCCAGAACAGGCTGATTTATACAGACATCATGTGACAGATCATGTGACACTTTGATTGCACACAGGTGGATCTTAATCAACTAACTATGTGACTTCTGAAGTGAATTGGTTGGACCAGCTCTTATTTAGGGGTTTTGTATGAAAGGGGGTGAATACTTATGCACACTCCAGATGTCTGGTTTTTTTTTCATCTTAATTATTGTTTGTGTCACAATAAAACAACAATTTTTCACCTTTAAAGTGGTAGGCATGTTGTGTAAAAAGTCAAATGGTGTTAACCCTCCAAAAATTCCAAAACAGGACAAACACCAAGGGGGATGAATACTTTTGCAATACACTGTAAGTATTGTCAGACTTTGTTTGTTTTCAAGGTATTTTTATTTTGCCATAGCAACCGTTATGTCATCATTTCTGGAGGAACGATATTTAAAGGGTCTGGCACCAAAGGGTTAATCTCAGAAAATGTTTCTGAATTTTTTCTCACAAATGTATGACTTTATAATCTCAGAGAATATCTTAATTTTTCTCATAAACGTACAATTTTAATCTATTTTTTTAATATTACCCCTCCCATAGTGTCAGTCTAATTATAACTAAATTAAAAAATATTCAAACTTATCAACAATTATAAGGTTTTCAGGTTAATACCCTTTCCATGAGGAGATGTTTATGGGAAGAGCCTCCAGCGTCAACGCTTTGTTGAGGTAAAGTTTTTTGACATCGTCAGGACAGAGGAGTTTATGCTTTGCAGCTTCTTGATCACATGACAAGACAGAATATGTTTTCTCTTATTAATTCCAGAAGTGAGAGAGAGAAATCTAATGACTTTCATTGGAAATGTGCTCCCAGCCTTGGCTGTTTTTCAGTCCATTGTTTGCCAGAACTTAGTGCTGAATCTGAGAATGAGGTGACGTTGGTGATTTTTTTTTTTCTGCCACATATTAGTTTAAAATGATTAGACATTATTCTAATAGACCCCTGCCAGGCATCTTGATACACATCTCACAGCTAGCATCAGGATGTGTGAACAAGACATCTGCTAATCTACATTTACAGCAGCAACATGAATCCTGAATGATGTTACATGTCACATGATTCATGTCCTGTTTAAAAGCTCCAAACCCCTTACATCATCCTGGTTTATTTAAAAGCTTTACTTCATGAAGCCATTTTTTTATCGAATTACCAAGTCAAAACCAGTCCCTCAGACCCTCTTCAGGTTTACACCAAATAAACAGCATGATTTGTGTCATAACACAGTTTGAGAGGTCTGTGTTTCTGGAAAATGTAGAGCAGTAGATCAGTTAACTTATACACACCAAAACATGGTGCAGGTTCACTGTGCAGGGAGCTCTCCAGGGAGCTGGTTTCCCACAATTCTTCCACCAAGGACAATGACATCACCATCTCAGACTAAACTAAGGAGACCCTTAGGGACCCCCTAAATCCCACTATTAGGTGAAACATGTGTCCTCAGCTCACCTTCAAAGACAAGTCCATACATGAACCTAAATGGCACCTCTGGCTGGCATTAAAGCATTAGGTAGAAAAGGTGAGGCAAGAGCACACTAGGCAGTGGCACCAGCTATGTAAGTATACAGTATATCGAGCAAATTTGAATTTCCAGAATATCAGTAGCATTTTCAGAATATCAGTGTGGTTGTTAAGTTAGTAAAGTTAAAGTCCTTCCTGCGCCATGTGGTGCATCGGGCAGCGCTAATCTCCGTTTCCGCAGCCTCTCGCCTATTACATAGCTAGGGTTACAGTGGGGGGCTAGCCCTCTGGTAACCACGAGAGTTTAACTCCCCACTCGCATCTGTATTGCAGCATGCCTTGCCAGATGGTAGTAGGTACCATTTTTATGATGGTCTTTGGTATGACCCGACCGTGAATAGAACTCCCGATCTCCCGATCGAGAGGCGGACACGCTACCACTAGGCCACTAGCCGGTCATCAGTGTGGTTGTGTCCTCTATAATTAGAGGATGCGGTATGATGATATACAATGATTCTATCCCTTCTGTCATGATACAAGGGAAACCCATTTGCGAGACTAGGGGTGCCATCTCCTTGATAAAAAGAGAAAGCTACCCCTTGACACTAGGAAGTGTCATCTCCCAATACAAGAGAAAGCCATCCCCTGATACCAGGGGAAGTGTTCCCTCTATATCAGTGGCTGCTTTTCCCCTGAAGCCATTTCCCCAGTACCATGGGAAATCCCCCAATAAAAAAGGCCAGCCCCTTGATACGAGGGGTGCCACCACCCAATGCAAAGGAAGCCTTTTATTAAACACATACAGTGTACCAGCGGGTATGTTCCCCCTAAATCAGATGATTCTGATTTTAGCCCCAATACCATTGGATGTGTTCTCTCTGTTCCAATAGATATTTTCCCTCTGTACCAGTGGTTGTGTTCTCTCTGTTCCAATGGATGTGCTATGCCTATACCAGTGAATGTTGTCCCTCCCAATATCAGTAGATGTGTTTTCTCTTTTCCAATGGGTGTGTTTCCCCATACCAGTGGTTGAAGTGTCCCCAGTGCAAGTGAATGTGTTCTTCCTGTATTATTGAACGCTGTCCCCCTAATACCAATAGATGTGTTCCCCCGTACTAGTGGATGCTGCCCCCAAGTACCAGTGGTTATGTTCCCCTTGTATCAGTATATGTGTTGCCCCTGTACCAGTGGATGTTGTCCCCTCAGTAACAGTGGATGTGTTCCCCCGTCCCAGTTGATGTTGTCCCCCCAAAGCCACTGGATGTGTTCGCCCTGTACCAGTGGATGTTGTTCCCCCAAAACCAGTGGATGTGTTCCCCCTGTACCAGTATGCTGTCCCCCCAATACTAATGGATGTGTTCCCCCTGTACCAGTAGATGCTGCCTCCCCCCAATACTAGTGGATGTGTTCCCCCCTGTACCAGTAGATGCTGTCCCCCCAATACTAGTGAATGTGTTCTCCCTGTACCAGTTGATGCTGTCCCCCTCAATACTAGTGGATGTGTTCCCCCTGTACCAGTAGATGATGTTCCCCCCAAAAAACAGTGGATGTGTTCCCCCTTTGCCAGTGGATGTTGTCCCCCAATACCAGTGGATATGTCCCCCATCCCCCCCAATATCAGTGGATGCATTCCCCCATACCAGTGAATGCTCCCCCCCATACCAGTAAATATTGTCCCCCTCCAATACCAGTGGATGTGGTCCTCCTGTACCAGTTGATGTTGTCCCCCCTGTACATGTGTATGTGTTCCCCTACAAGCATACTTGCACTGGGTGTTGTTCTTCTTGGGGATCATCTTAATATTTGGCTATATACAACACTTAGTACAGAACTTTGGTCGACAGACACTGTTATAAATAAAAGTGATTTACTCCCTTACTCTATTTAAAGATCTCATCACTTTAATTAAGCTGCTTCATTAATGATGAGGATGGCTAGTGAGCTAACTAATAGCTGTACCTGGATTTTCTTTACTTTTTTCTGTGTAGATATAATAACTTTAGCTTCATCTCTTCATGAAGTTTGTGTGGGCAAATTTCAGGGTAATTCAGCAGCATTTAGGAAAAAGCTTTGCAGCTAAGCTTACTAGACTTTTTCCTCGGGTTGATGGACAAATATTGGGCGCCACGGTGGTGTAGTGGGTAGCACTGTCGCCTCATAGCAAGAAGGTTCTGAGGTTGAGCCCAGTGGCCAATGGGGGCCTTTTCGTGTGGAGTTGTGTCCTCCCCGTGTCTGCATGGGTTTCCTCTGGGTGCTCCAGTTTCCCCCACAGCTCAAAGACATGTGGTTAGGTTAACATGGGGCAGCCATGGCCTGAGGTTCGGCTGAAGTGCCCCTGAGCAAGGCACCTAACCCCCAACTGCTCCTCAGGCGCTGTAGCATAGCTGCCCACCGCTCTGGGTATGTACCGTATGTGTGCTCATTTCTCACTTGTGTGTGCATGCATGTGTTCAAGCTTGAGTGTAGGTGTGACAAATAAAGGCTTCTTCTTTACATTGAGGCATACTTCCATTCCCTTTTACACTGGCTTCATTATCATCCATTGAAACACATGAGTAATAGATTTCTCAGAGTTGTGATTTGAGGTCAGAGTTGAGGTTGTCATGCCCCAGCTAAAATGCAGATGAGTGGGTGTTTGGTAGTTTAGCACATATTTATAGATGTAGGAAATGGATTGCTGTTAGATGACCTTGTGAAACCTACCTGTTCCATAGACTTATGTGAAGAAACGTGGTTTGTGCATTGTCTTACAAATGGACAGCTGGCATTAACAGCCAGTAGCTGCAAATTCCTAATGAGCTTTGCATCAAGGCAGAGTGAAGTAACTCCTAATGAGGTCCACTGAGTTATTATATTGCAATACCACCCGAGGAAAATAAAACGCAGACCACGCTGAAATATTCAGAGCTGTGGCTCTGTGGTTGGTAAACAAAATGGATGTGAGAAGATATTAGAACATTGGCAGTGTAATTATTCTGTAAATGGTGGAAACAAGAAAAGAGTTTTACATATATTGATATTAATTTGAGGCGGCACGGTGGTGTAGTGGTTAGCGCTGTCGCCTCACAGCAAGAAGGTCCTGGGTTCGAGCCCCATGGCCGGCGAGGGCCTTTCTGTGTGGAGTTTGCATGTTCTCCCCGTGTCCGCGTGGGTTTCCTCCGGGTGCTCCGGTTTCCCCCACAGTCCAAAGACATGCAGGTTAGGTTAACTGGTGACTCTAAATTGAGCGTAGGTGTGAATGTGAGTGTGAATGGTTGTCTGTGTCTATGTGTCGGCCCTGTGATGACCTGGCGACTTGTCCAGGGTGTACCCCGCCTTTCGCCCGTAGTCAGCTGGGATAGGCTCCAGCTTGCCTGCGACCCTGTAGAAGGATAAAGCGGCTAGAGATAATGAGATGAGATGAGAATGATATTAATTTGTACCCTGGGTTGTCCATCAAATACATCAGCTGCTAAGTTGATGAGTTCTCAAGCTGGAAATTGAAGTTTTAGTTCTGCCACTTTTCCAAAATGATTCCAGTCATGGAGATAAACTGTTCTGATGGCTGGAACTAGTTCGGTATGGAACACCTAGAAACTGCAAGCACCTGGTTAGCTTGGTACTGTGCTTAGTGCAGAAGAACCTTTGGGATGAGTGGGATGGTGTAATGGATTTTGAGGGGTTTTTTTATGGGCATCCATCCATCCATCCATCCATCCAGTGACCATTGGACGGTAATTATTTAGCCATTCACTGCTACATCAATTCATTTTCACATTTTACAGGTTAATGTAAGCCTGGTATATGATTACAAACATTCAGATGATAAATAAAGCTTTAAAAAAAAAGTGATTTTTGGTCCTCCCAGAGATTTCAGCAACCACCTCATATTTACTACATTTCTGGGATTCCATTGTTGATGTTGTACTTGTTTGTAGCTACTTCCTCATCTGTATTTATCAGGACAGCCATGCACACTGTAATAACACTCGGAGAAGCTGCAGCTGAATGTTAAGAGTTAATGTTATTGTATTCTCGTAGGCTTACAGAGATCACCTTTCCCTCTTAGTGTGTGATGTGGCAGCCAGCCAGAGAAATTGGCATGGAGGAGTTCCTGCCTGTCCTCTGATTGTGTTTATGTTGGAAGAAGGATGAAGTGTGGGCCATCAGCCAGAATCTCAGATTAATATTTCACACATCATGATTTGTTGTTCACTGTCTGTCTTCTTGTTTGATGGACAGCCAAGATACTCAACTAATGGTGAATTAATTTCAGGGAAGATAACAAAGTGAATGCAAGTAAAGATAAATTTGACTCACTCATGTACAGTGTCTTGCAAAAGTATTCGTCCCCCTTGGTGTTTGTTCTGTTTTGTCGCATTACAAGCTGGAATCAAAATGGATTTTTGGAGAGTTAGCACCATTTGATTTACACAACATGCCTACAACTTTAAAGGTGAAAACTGTTGTTTTATTGTGACACAAGCAATAATTAAGATGAAAAAACAAACAAACAGAAATCTGGAGTGTACATACCGTAGGTATTCACTCCCCAAAGTCAATACGTTATAGAGCCACCTTTTCCTGCAATTACAGCTGCAAGTCTCTTGGGGTGTGTCTCTATTAGCTTAGCACATCTAGCCACTGGGATTTTTGCCCATTCCTCAAGGCAAAACTGCTCTAGCTCCTTCAAGTTAGATGGGTTGCGTTGGTGTACAGCAATCTTCAAGTTATACCACAGATTCTCAATTGGATTGAGGTCTGGGCTTTGACTCGGCCATTCCAAGACATTTAAATGTTTCCCTTTAAACCACTCCAGTGTAGCTTTAGCAGTATGTTTAGGGTCATTGTCCTGCTGGAACGTGAACCTTTGTCCTAGTCTGAAACCTCTGGCCGACTCAAACAGGTTTTCCTCCAGCATTGTCCTGTATTTAGTGCCATCCATCTTTCCTTCAGTCCTAACCAGCTTTCCTGTCCCTGCAGATGAAAAACATCCCCACAGCATGATGCTGCCACCACCATGCTTCACTGTAGGAATGGTGTTCTCAGGGTGTTGGGTTTGCGTCACACATGGCGTTTCCCATGATGGCTGAAAAGATCAATTTTTGTCTCATTTGACCAGAGAATCTTCTTCCATGTGTTTGAGGAGTCTGCCACATGCTGCTGGGCAAACTCCAAATGTGTTTTCTTAAGCAATGACTTTTTCTGGCCACTCTTCCATAAAGCCCCACCCACTCTGTGGTGTGTATGGTTTAAAGTGGTCCTATGGACAGATACTCCCATCTCCGCTGTGGATCTTTGCAGCTCCTTCAGTGTTCTCTTTGGTGTCTTTTTTGTATCTCTGATTAATGCCCTCCTTGCCTGGTCTGTGAGTTTTGGTGGGCGGGGCCTTCTCTTGTCAGGTTTGTAGTGGTGCCATATGCTTTCCATTTTGCTATAATGGATTTAATGGAGCTCTGTGGGATATTCAAAGTTTGGGATATTTTTTATAACCCAACCCTGATCTATACTTCTCCACAACTTTGTCTCTGACCTGTTTGGAGGCTCCTTGGTTTTCATGTTGCTTGCTTAGTCGTGTTGCAGAGTCAGGGTCCTTCCAGAACAGGCTGATTTATACAGACATCATGTGACAGATCATGTGACACTTTGCACACAGGTGGATCTTAATCAACTAATTATGTGACTTAAGAAGTGAATTGGTTGGACCAGCTCTTATTTAGGGGTTTCATACGAAAGGGGGTGAATACTTAAACACACTCCAGATTTCAGTTTTTTCATCTTAATTATTGTTTGTGTCACAATAAAACAACAATTTTCACCTTTAAAGTGAAAGGCATGTTGTGTAAAAAATCAAATGGTGCTAACCCCCCCAAAATCCATTTTAATTAGTGTGCTTGCCGAAGGCAAACACACAATTTTTCTTCTTAAGTTTACTTATTCTGCCTTATTCCGACATGTTTTTTGGATCCACTACTCCTCCTAGGGCATTCGAGATAGAGACACCGTTCCAACTCGGAGACGTCTGGCCCGAAGTGATGTAGTGTGCTTGTATACAGCTTTTGGATCAACGCTCCCGTTCTCTTGTTCTTGTAGTTTTTCTTCTGTTTTTTTCCCATAGAGAATGAATGGGGATCATGAATCGAATCGTCCTACTCGGACACGCTCCATCGCAGATGCACCAAACCTCATGTGATACTTCAGGCCAACTCCCCCAACACATACATGCAATCGGTTCTGACCTGCACTCCTTTTTTTTTGCTCATCCCTTTTTCCTCCATAGGCTTGCATTGATTTTTGGCCCCATTGAAAATGAGTGGTGTTTCAGGAGAAAAACTTTCACTCTCCATCAATTTTTTTAACCAAGTGAACAAACTTCAAGAAACTTCACTTGATGCCTCAGGCCAAGTCCCCGCACAGATCCATCCCCTCATTTGAGACCTGCACTCGTCTTTTCCTTGGTTTTCACGCATCTCTTTTTGCCTCCATAGGCTTCCATTGATTTTTGGGCCCATTCAAATGAATGGAGTTTTGCTCAGTAACACTCCACCACACATCCACCAAACTTCATACGCCACCTCAGGCCAAATCACCATCACACGCATGATATCGGTTCTGACCCGCACTCGTCTTTCTCTCGCCTTTCATCCGTCCATTTTTTCTCCATTTTGCCACTAATCAATGGAAGCTTGACTGAGTCGTTCCTCCCTTCCCCCATAGGTGATGATGCATTTGGCAAGGATCTGCTCATCTGAGACTTTGACAAGAAATCAACTTCAACTCAATGGCCACTTTATTAGCAATACTTACACGCACACACGATAGCAATTAGCATATAAGCATTCACGTGTTACCGTGCTAGCTGTTAGCATGTTACCCATTATTATATCATGCCTGCTGTTAGCTCGCGAGTTGTTAGCATGTTCACCATTAGCATGTTATCATGAGAGCTGTTAACATGTTAGGATTAGCATGGTAGCATGCAGAGTTCGCATGTTTGCTGTTAGCGAGTTCGCCTGAGCATGTTAGCATGCTAACTGTTAGCATGTAAGCTGTTAGCATGCTAAAAGTTAACATACTAGCCATTAGCATGTTAGCCTGTTAGCTGTTAGCATGATAGCTGTCAGCATATTAGCCTTAAAGTGTTAGAATTTTAACAAATAGCATGTTAATCATTAGCATGTTAGAATGCTAGCTGTTAACATGTAATCTATTAGCATGTTAGCATTAACATGTTAACGTGCTAGCTTTTAGCATGTTAGTATGTTAACTGTTAGCATGCTAGTTGTTAGCATGTTGGCATTAGCATGTTGGCATGCTAGCTTTTAGCATGCTAGTATGATAGCTGTTCTGCTACAGCTCAGCAAGCACACTTTGCATTTTCTCTGCGGAAATGCAGTTGAGTTCCACCTTGGAATGCGACAAAGCAGGACAAACACCACAGTATGTGAGAGTGCTCCACTCGGCCAGCTGAGATGTTTACTTCCTGATAAATTCATTCTTACATCTTTATCATCGAGTGAAGCCAGTGGAAATCTTTATAGCTCTATGCTCTGAAGCCGTCCCTGGTGTAAAATCTATAAACTCCAAATGGTAAACACAGACTGGCAGAATTTTACCAGCCCAAAGAGGTGGAAATAAACATCACCTTAATTACCATACTGAAGATGAAAGGGGATTGTATGAACCTAACAATAATGGATCTTTTAAATGATTTGGAATTAAACAGGATTGTCATGCCATGACATGATGGAGATATGGACCGACAAAACAAACAAACTAGTTCTGTACTCAATGCTCGAGGGAGTCCTCTGGTAACCGCAAGAGTTTGACTTCCTACTGGCATCTGTATTGTGCCGTTCCTTGCCAGATGGCAGTCATCATCATCTCCCTTGTCCAGCACTGTTGCCAGGTCGGGGTCCATGTAGACCCTATTGATCCACATGTCATATTAATTGGGGCATTGTTTTATGCCAGATGCCCTTCCTGCTGCAACTATCCCATTTCTGGTCTTGGAAACAACCATTCAGACCTATGGAACCATTCACACCTTAACCTAAACGCATGTCTTTGGACTGTGGGGAAAACCGGAGCAAACCCATGTAGACACGGGGAGAACATGCAAACTCCACACAGAAAGGCCCCTGTCAACCACTGGGCTCGAACCCAGAACCTTCTTGCTGTGAGGTAGCAGTGCTAACCACTACACCACCGTGCCATCCTGCCAAATGGTACCATTTTTACGATGGTCTTTGGTATGACTCGACTGCAACTAGAACTCATGATCTCCCGGTCGAGAGGCGGACGCGCTAACCACTAGACCAACTCACAGTTGATACAGTATTAAGGTCTATTTATTTAATCTCTGTTGCATATTCTTATAGAATTTTTCCCCTTCATTTGTGTACTTCGCAGGTTAAAGTGATGGTGCGTATCTGTCCTGCTAAAGGAGAGCAGGACACTTCTGAGTCCATGTCCTTCCTGAAGGTGGACGCTCATAAGAAGCAGCTGACCTTCTGCGAACCTCCTACTAGCGCTGCAGGTCAGAGACGCTTTTCCTCCACCATGGCCCCAAAGACCTTCAACTTTGACGCAGTCTTCACCCAGGATGCCTCACAAGTACGTTTATGTTCTTCTCAGCGGTATTCTTTTTTATTTTCATAATAAGTGTTTATTATGTCATTCTATGTCAACTTTCAGCAACATGACTTAAGGATAGTGTTATTGACTTAAAATGTGAATCAAGTGACATAAATGTTTTGTTGACTCAAGGTTTTAATAATTGCAAATTTAATTATTACACCAAAATGCCAAAGTGATATTGGTTTTCCCTGGCCCATATCTGCTTATAAGGCTTCTATAAATGCTCATGCTAATGACATGACACACTGTAATAACAGTTATGTGTATAGTGGACACGCTACTTTATAATCATTTTATAAAGACGCTGTCACTCGGTTTAATTTTTGGTCTGTCAAAGTGACTTGTCATGATCCTTTAAGGTAAATCAACCCAGAGAGTGTCATAACAACCTTATGTCAAGTCACTTGACTTAAGTGTATATTTTCTCTGGACATTAAGTAAAGTGTGTTTAATGTTTCTGCTTATAAGATTTTATGAATACCTTTATAAGTGCCATGACACTGTAATGTATTGAGTTATGTACTGTATATATGCTTTGGCATGTAGTTATCATGAGGTTTATATTTATGCTTATAACATTCTCATGAACACCAATGATGATTCTATAACATGGTAATGATATTACATCATGGACAGTTTACTTTCTAGAACATTTTTTTGATAACTGACATCACTGTAATGTAACACTGGTAACAATGAACCTATTATAAAGTCAGCTGTTATGATCTTCTAAAGCCTGGAAAGTGTTATAACGGCCATATGTCAACAATAATTCGTCACTTAACTCAGTTTCATGGTAGTTGAGTCTTGCTGGAATAAGGCTTTTTGTAAAAAAAAAAGTCTATGTACAGTACATTCATGTCAGTTGGTAGAACCTGTTTACGTACTGTAGGTGTCATGTAGCCTTATGAACACTATTGTTTATGTAGTCAGCGTGGAAAGTGTTATAACAACCTAATGTGAGGAAAACTCATAATTCATGTTAAGTATCATTATCTTTATGATAGCTTTATGACTCCTGTCGGAATAAGCCTTGAAAATGTTTGTCAGTTTATATCAGTTGTCACAAAGTGCTTATGCAGGTGTCATGTCCGTGAAGATTCTCAGGCCCTGTCCACACGGCAACGGATTCAGGTGAATCCGATAAAATTGCTTATCGTTTCGGCCTGGCGTCCACACGGCACCAGCGTTTTGGGTGCCCCAAAATGAAATCTTTTGAGAACGGGTTCCAGAGTGGAAAGATCTGGCAACGGCGCCATTGCGAAGTCGTCTGGATGAGTAGAACGGATTTGTTTACGATGATGTCACAACCACATGTGCTTCACGCCGGGTAGAAGTGTAGCGAACTCGATGCGAGTTGTCAACAAATCCTATAACTTGGTTCATGAAACGCGCTTACAAAATATTTTCACTGTGAATATTTATCGTGTAATGGTGCAAAGTGAGAGAGAGAGAGAGAGAGAGAATAGCCCTTAGGGCAGAGTCAATCCCGCCAGCAAAAATAGGGAAAAAAAGGAGCGATCTCACCTCTTCAGATGTTGGTTTAAGTCTTACAATACATTCCTCAAAAAGGGCGTAGAGGAGCAAATTAATCCATCATCGTGTAGCATTCAATTTATTCCGGACCATTAAAGACGCCGCCTTCTGCATAGAATCATACGTCATCTTCGCCGCCATATTGGATGGGTCAAAGCGGAGAATAAAGATGCCTCATTCATGTGCTGCGTTTAACTGTACCAACAGGTTTCCCGTCCAAACGAGATCACATGAGATTACCTTTCACAGGTGAGACTGGAAAAATACTTTTCATTGTATTTGGTCATTATAACGTAATTTTACGAACAGATTTTTCTGACTGTGGCTAATATGAAGTCTCGCGCATAATAGTTTATGCGCATGCGTCCTTACTTCTTCTGTTGTTCTGGTGTCTCCGAAGGGACCGTCTTACAGTGCACCTAGAGGTGTGGCATGTGTATTGCATCGTTTTCAGCAAGCGTTGCGTTGCCATATGGACCTGATATTTTACTGATCCGTTGCCCATGTGGACGCGATATTTTTTTTAATAACATCTCGTTGCCGTTGTCGTGTGGATGTAGCCTCAGTCATCCAGGTCATATTAAACTGTGGGTGGTAAAAGAGAGCAACTGGACTTGCTTGAAGATTCTTGAAGACGTTTCACCTCTCATCCAAAAGGCTTCTTCAGTTCTGTCTGACTAATGGAGCACTTGCATGTGACGTCACATCCGCTCCAGATTGTAGACAAACGCCATCTTGGCGGTCAAGCGCCATATTTCCGCCGCCTTTCCGATGCTGACTTTCTTTTTTTTTTTGCCGAAATATTCAAAAATTACCATGCCACAATGCTGGATACTTGCATGGCATATAAATGCCACAACAGGAGAGGTCAGAAAACAGGAAGAAAGTTTCATAGGCTGCCACGGGACCCTGACAGGCGCGCAAAATTGATTGCTGCTATCGGCCGGGCTGATCCAAACAACAAGGCATGGGTACCGACTGGAAGGAGCAATCACTGGCGCCTGTGCAGTGACCATTTCATCTCAGGTTCGTCATGTATTTATTTCAGTATATCCATGTGGTTATTTGCAGCATAAGTTTATGACTTAAAAAAATTCCGGGAAGTGGGAGCCTGAGAAAAGAGGGTTGCCGGGGGGGGGGGGGGGGGGGGGGGGGGGGGGGGGGGGGATTGGGTCTTTAGCGGTGTGGTACTTAAGGTAAAAACTAAGGAAATTAAACTGGACAAATACGTTTTTATTTCATTAAGCAGGTTTACCATATATACAGTAATAGTGATAGACTACTGATACTTGATCTAACTGATAATATAAAATATTCAACCATAATCGGCTGGTCAGTGCTATGCTAGATACTACTGATATAGCATCAGTTAAGTGACTTACCAGGCCAATGACGATAGTTTTTTTTCTTCTTTACAAGATGCCACATCTTAGGGGGGCTGACAAATCCTGAATTTCTGTAGAGATAACTCTCCAGAGATTTATAAGCACGCAGTGCTTCACCACTGAACAGCGAAGGAAAGTTGATTAGGTAATTATACACGTCTGGGTATTCCACCTCCGGCAGTTCAAGATCCACTGACACGGTCGTGAAAACTCCATCCGGTAAGCCATAAAGGTCACAAATCTGTAGGTCGTTTATTTTAGACATATATCTAGTTATCTGTTCATTAGAAAAATGAGCCGTGTAGTCCGTCGGTTGAAAGTGATCCATTCTGTACACGAGTGCAGCAGTATTCAGCGGTGTTGTTGCCCGACAAGATGGCGTCTGTGTACTTTCCGGTCACGTGACTGCAAGATCTCTATAGGGAGTATCAGGTATTTATCCTCTCATGGGTGAAAAGCAATCCTAAGGTGTCGTTGAGTCCTCCTGTTGGTGTGGGTCACTGGGGGCTGGGTGTGAACGGCCTAGAGAGTCGTTGGGGTGATCAATGGGTTGTTAGTTCTTGGCCAGGACTCTGCTGTCTATCTTCATCTTAACAACAAAGGACACTCATTTCAGGATTGCAACGTACGCATTTTAGCCAGAGAGGATCGTTGGTATGAGCGAGGAGTTAAAGAAGAAATTTTTGTCAACCTGGAACAGCCATCACTGAACAGAGGTGGGGGTCTAAGACACCATTTATCAGTCACCTACAATGCAGTCCTTGGCACACTTCCCAGACAACTGAATGCACACCAAAACCCAGCTGTTTTCAGTGACTCACAGGAGGACAGAGAGAACCAACAACCCATTGATCACCCCAACGACTCTCTAGGCCGTTCACACCCAGCCACCAGTGACCCACACCAACAGGATGACTCAACCACACCTTAGGATTGCTTTTCATCCATGAGAGGATAAATACCTGATACTCCCTATTAGTCAGACAGAACTGAAGAAGCCTTTCGGATGAGAGGTGAAACGTCTTCAAGAATCTTCAAGCAAGTCCAGTTGCTCTCTTTTACCACCCACAACTTATACAGGTGTCATGTAGGCTTACGAACCTCATAGTGTCTGTCTGGAAAGTGTTATAACAACCTTATGTCGAGAAAAATCTGTCACTTGACTTAGTCTTGTCAGAGCAGACGGAGCTCCTGTTGGAATTGACCTTTAATATGTTTATATAGGTTTATGTCACTTGTCATAAAGTGCTTATGCAGGGGTCATGCATGCTTATGAACACCAAGATGTCAGTCTGGAAAGTGTTTTAACATTCTTGACCCCACTATATCGAAGTCCTTGGGTGACATCCAAATAGTTTGTTATACCAAAAAGTTTGTAATACTGAAGCGAACCCACTTGTTGCACCAAAAACTTATACAAGAAGAAACCTTTATTCATCACATGCACACTTCAAGCACAGTGAAATTCATCCTCTGCATTTAACCCATCTGAAGCAGTGAAAACACACACACACACCCAGAGCAGTGGGCAGCCACACCAGAGCGCCCGGGGAGCAGTCAGGGGTTCGGGACCTCGCTCAAGGGCACCTCAGCCCAAGGCCGCCCCACATCAACCTAACTGCATGTCTTTGGATTGTGGGGGAAACCGGAGCACCCAGAGGAAACCCACGCAGACACGGGGAGAACATGCAAACTCTGCACAGAAAGGCCCTCGCCAGCCGCTGGGCTCGAACCCAGAACCTTCTTGCTGTGCGGCGACCGTGCTAACCACTCCACCACCGTGCCGTGCGTTATATGCACAATTTTCAGCACATTCTCCTTATCATGAATTTCTCCTTCCAAGCCACTATCGCAGTTCGCTGACTGAGTTAAAGGATCATGAATGGAGGCAGTGATTTCTTCATCTATTATGGAAATGACAGAGGTGACTGGTGTATCATTCGTTGTCAATGTCCAAACACTGGCTCGCTGTTTTCTAAATCTTCACCCTTCAGTTCATTCTTGTATTACGAATCATTTATGATGTCATTTATGTCATGCTGTGGGGCTGGGTGAGGCAGGGCAGGGGGTATAAAAACAAACATCGCCGGTGCGCTTTAATGAGGTGTCAAGTTTAGCAGAATCAGCAGTCATTTCATCATTTTATCGATCCTTTCTTGATAATTGTTAGTGATTGACACCTGAGGAATGTTCGTTAAGCTTTTGTTTTATGGCGTTAACACGTATTAACACATAACTCGACTAAAGACCTGATTACTTATTGTTTGTCTCTGGGGGAAGAGGAACGCATGGCTCAGTGTGTCGTGTACAGGGCCGTCGACAGGGGGGACAACCGGGTATTTTGTCCCAGGCCCAGGCATGGGGGGGCCCAGAACTGGTCCCTCATAAAGATGCCATTAATCATTCTGTTTCATTTCAAAATGTGTTGATTTGGGGGAGAAAAATGTGCTATATTTGCATTCAATGAATGATTTCTGGTTCTTTTGCCTTTATTGTCTTCGAAAATAGATTCAAGAACCCACCTACCACCCCTAATGCAGAAATGGTTTGGTCTTTGATTACGGCGCCAAATAACACGGCACTATTCCATCATAACGCTTCGACAATAAGCGTGTGAGCCCGTTTGCCAACATGCACAAGTCAGGAGCAAAGAAAAGAAAAGAGAAAAAGAGATGAAGAAGCCAAGAGCCTCAGGGGCTCACTGCATAGATATTTTAGAAAAGATTCAGATGATGCAGCAGGTGGTGAAGGCAGTGGGGCAGCTGAGCCAGGTAAGACACAGATAACTTTTTTCCAGCCCCGTAATGTAACCCCAGCACGCGCGACGCGCCATTCATAATTATAAAGTAGGGGATAGCAGGGTACACTGAGTGAACACTGAAATGCACAGGGCATTGAATTATTTCATAAACATATCGGTTTAATAACACTGTGTTGCATATATCTCAATGAAGCAAAGAATAGCACATTGGCCCGCAATCATATCCAAATGTTTTAGGCACGCTTGCTGAGCTGCGCTGAGCTGGACTCCGGTTAGCTGAAAGCCCGTGGAACGCTGCCTCTTGTTAATTAAACCTTATTTTGTTGGAAATCATCCCGTGTAGATACGACGGCATGTGAAATTGCCAGCTAGATAGAGTTTAATGTAACGAATGGGCTATAAATGGGGTGTTTTGAGGTTAATCTGTTGCAAAACATTAAACTTTCGCTTAGACTGGATACTCTTCAAACAATTCCCTTGCTCAAGTGAAAAATGATAGGCCTGTATGAAAAGCGCAATTAATGAAAGTAGCCTAATAAGCCCTAAATGAATAAAACAACCTCTGTTTTATTGTTGTTGCTTACACGTTAAGATTTTGAAATCTTCTCGGTCCAGTTCTATATCCAGGGAACGTTGTAATCCTTTTGGTTTATCCGTAATAAACATGTCAGCCCCCAGGTCAGATAGGCTAATGTTACGTGGTTGGGAGGGTGTCAGTTTTTTTTGTAACATTCTAAATCGAGTACGGAAAGGACGTTTATGAAAAACAAGACAAAAAAATACACTGAAAAACTCACTGTACACATCACTAGTGGTGATGCTTCTATGTTCAGATTTTGGGAAAGCCATAACTCCGTTCTCATTGAGGCCCATTTCCATCCCGTAAACAATCATTTTGGTTTATCAACTACCTGCGCTCAAACATGTCACAGGAGAGGCTCAATGGGCTGGCTATGCTCTCTATAGAGCGCGAACTTGCAAAGAAGCTGGACTTCAATGACCTTATTGACGACTTTGCCACAGCAAAAGTCCGGCGCATTGCATTTCGCACCTGAATAGATGCAGACTAAGGAAATGTTCAAACTGTAAATATGTTGAAATGTTGAAATAAAATGGTTGACTGTTATAATGGGCTTGGAATAGCTGTTATTTAAGGGTTGGAGTGAATGGAGACTGTGAAAAGAGGGGTTGGGTGTGGGTGGTTGCTGTGTGGCGATGTGCGTGCGCGCGTATGTGTGTGTGTGGGGGGGGGCACTCAGATTATTTGGGGGGGGGGCACTCAGATTATTTTGTCCCGGGCCCAGCCAAAGCTGTCAACGGCCCTGGTCGTGTTAGCAGGTGAATGACGGATGTAATTGCAGGAAGAGTGTTTATTTACAAACAGTCAGGCAAACAGGACAAAAACGTAAGACAAAGAAAGGCAGGGTCGTGAAATGGGCAATGGTCATGCGAGGCACAAACAGAATGGT
The DNA here is from genome assembly GCF_027579695.1 of Neoarius graeffei. NCBI lineage: Eukaryota > Metazoa > Chordata > Actinopteri > Siluriformes > Ariidae > Neoarius > Neoarius graeffei. Next base: position 5,170,106 of record NC_083571.1, read on the forward strand.
GGAGGCAAAGATGAAAGGCAGAGTCCAAATACACAAAACAAAGTCAAAACCAGAAAGGCAATACACAGATACAAAGGCTTGGTAATGTTAGACACTCAGTACAGCGTGTATACTTTGCCAAGTCTGTGTGTTTAGAGAATGTTTATAAGAACACACTGTGATTGCACTCTAATCTGGAACAGGTGCATGGTACAGTACAGTAATTAGTCCTAGTGATGCCGTGTGGATGGATGTCACACAGTGATTTTTTTTTGAAGACTCTGACTCATTGTCATTAAAGGCAGGGGACACAAACTTAGTGAGTTATATGCGAAAGTTCAAAGTAAAAGAGTTTGTTATAGTGAGGTTGCAGTGTTTGTCTTTACGAGGACTGACTCCTGTCGGAATAAGCCTTCAAAAGGTTTGTGTAGGTTTATTTCAGTTGTCACAGTATGCAGGGGTTATGTAGCTTTATGAACACCACCCTTGACAAGTCCATGGTATTATTCAGTTTACCGTAACCCAATATTGAATAAACTTACGTCAACAGGCATTGGTCAGTAGACTCTTGAGTCTTTATTATAGCTGACTCTTATTGGAATAAGACTTGAAAATGTTTAGCTCTATGTCAGATGTTAGAGGGTTTATAGAGGTGTCATGCAGCTTTATGAACATCACCTTCAAGGAAAAGGTTCCATAATGATTAATAGCTCTGCTGAGGAGAAGTCAGTCGTTTCTGTGTGAAGCAGTAGATACTGCACTGCTTCCTGTCTCGATACCATCAGTTCTGATAACCAGCGCCAGTTCAGAAGAGAGAAGGCTTTGATGGAGCCAGCATCGTAGGAAGTGCGCGTATCTGTAATTTAATAATAATAAAAACGCTCCTATTTCCCGTCTCTTTATGTTTCACCTTGAAGGCAAACTTGAGCGTCATGTGGCGCAATGTGCTGCAGTGAGATCATTAGTAAAAACCCAGAGCTTCAGTGACATGTGACGCAACACGTGAAATATCTTTCATTGAATATTCTGTCATTTATCATTCATCTGTCCGTCCTTTCCTTTTAGATAATCCTTCGAATGAGGTACCGATGTAATGAACAAGCTCTTTGGTTGGTGCTGTGTCCTTCTCATGTCATGCTGCCCTGTCTTTTGGAGAAAGTAGATCATGTACACTCAAAACGTTGCTGGATGTCACCAGATGATGTCATAAACTTATCTGCACATTTGTTGAATATTCACAGGCGGAGGTGTGTTCAGGGACGGTGGCGGAGGTCATTCAGTCTGTTGTCAACGGGGCAGACGGGTGCATCTTCTCTTTCGGACACGCCAACCTGGGTCAGCGCTGGTCTCTTATTCTTTTTGTTGTTGTTATTGATACAATGAGCTGAAAAATCATTTTCTTTCACTTGATCGCTCACATTACGCACCTTTAACTACCTGCACAACAAATACACTTCCCTTTTAACGTTTAAATCCAGCCAGGTCTAAATAGAAGAAGAAGAAGAAGCTTTTATTTATCACACGTACACTCAAGTACAGACTCTCTCTCTCTCTCTCTATTTGTGTCTTTCTTGTGTGTCTCTTGTCTCTGTTGTGTGTGTATGTCTCTCTTGTGTCTCTCTTCTCTCTCTCTCTCTCTCTCGTTTGTGCCTCTCTCCTTCTTTTGTGTCTCTCGTGTGTCTCTTGTCTCTGTTGTGTGTGTGTGTCTCTCTCTCTCTTCTCTCTCATGTCTCTTTCTCTTGTGTATCTCTCTCGTGCCTCTCTTCTCTTTCATCTCTCTCTCTCTCTCTCATGTGTCTCTCTTGGGTGTCTCTCGCTCTCTCTCGTGTCTCTGTCTCATGTCTCTCTCTCTTCTCTCTCATCCTTCTCTCTATCTCTTTTGTGTGTGTCTCTCTTGTGTGTGTGTGTCTCTCTCTCTCTTGTCTCTCTCTCTCTGTGTCTCTGTCTCTCTCATCTCTCTCTCTCGTGTGTCTATCTCTCTCTCATGTCTCTTTCTTCTCTCTGTCTCTCTCTCCCTCATCTTTCTCTCTCTCATGTCTATCTTTCTTTTCTCTCGTCTCTCTCTCTTCTCTCTCATCTCTCTTTATTTGTGTCTTTCTTGTGTGTCTCTTGTCTCTGTTGTGTGTGTATGTCTCTCTCATGTCTCTGTCTCTCTTGTGTCTCTCTTCTTTCTCTCTCGTTTGTGTCTCTCTCTTTCTTTTGTGTCTCTCATGTGTATCTTGTCTCTGTTGTGTGTGTGTCTCTCTCTCATGTGTCTCTCTCTTCTCTCTCATCTCTCTCTCTCTTGTGTATCTCTTTATTCTCTTTCATCTCTCTCTCATGTGTCTCTCTTGGGTGTCTCTCTCTCTCTTGTGTCTCTGTCTCATGTCTCTCTTCTCTCTCATCCTTCTCTCTATCTCTTGTGTGTGTGTCTCTCTTGTCTCTCTCTTTTACTTTCATGTCTCTCTGTGTCTCTCTCTCTCATCTCTCTCTTGTGTGTATCTCTCTCTCATGTCTCTCTTTCTTCTCTCTGTCTCTCTCTCCCTCATCTTTCTCTCTCTCATGTCTATCTTTCTTTTCTCTCATCTCTCTTCTCTCTCATGTCTCTATCTCTTGTGTATCTCTCTTGTGTCTCTTTCTTCTCTTTCATCTCTCTCTCTTGTGTGTCTCTCTTGTCTCTCTCTCTCTCTCTCTCTCTCTCTCGTCTCTCTGTGTCACTGTCTCTCTTGAGTCTCTCTTCTCTCTCATGTCTCTCTCTCATGTCTCTCTCTCTCTCTCTCTCTCTCCCATGTCTTTCTCTCTCTCCGTCATCTCTCTCTCTCTCTCTCTTTCATCTCTTTGGATTACACATTTGTGCCCAGTGAAATTTGTCTTCTGCATTTAATCCATCTGAAGCAGTGAATACACACATGCACACAAGTGAGTGCTGAGCACACACACACACACACACACACACACACACACACACACACACACACACACGCACACACACACACACCCAGAGCAGTGGGCAGCTATGCTACAGCAGCCGGGGAATAAATCTATCAGAGTCGTTTCTGTATCCTGTGAAAATGATCCAAAAAAACAATCCCTTGATGCGTAAAATCACGCAGATACAAATCAAGAGCTTCAGCTAATTAATGTTCACAATGTTCAAACATCAGAACGGGAAAAATTGTGATCTCACAGTGACGTGTGACTTTCTTTCACAGTGTGTGGTATGGGTGTTGGTTTGAGCCAGATGAGTATTTTTGGTTTGAGTATTTCAGAAACTGCTGTTTTCACACAACAGTCTCTACACAGAATGGTGCGAAAAACAAAAAACAATCATCGATTGAGTGAGTGAGTGAGTGAGTGAGTGAGTGAGCGAGTGAGTGAGCGACAGTTCTGTGGGTGAAAAAAACAACTGCCTTGTTGATAAGAGGGGGTCAGAGATCAGAAAATGGCCAGATTGAGCAGTTTGAGCTTTTTTTTTTTGGTCAGAAAGGATATAGTAACTCATATAATCAGTCTTTACAACCGCGGTGAGCAGAAAAGCATCTCAGCATGCAACAGAAAATAGAAGAACACATTGGGTTCCACTCCTGCAGCCAAGACAAGTTCCTATTAAAGTGGCCGGTGTGTGAGTGTCTAAAGAACACCGTTATTCCGCTCTAGCAGGACACATTTTCTTGATGTGGAAGCTGAGAGATCTAAACGACTGTATATAATCATACATAAAGGCACCACATTGTTCAGAAGTCGTATTCATTATAGGCTTAATTAATCCTGCTGGTCACAGGCTTTTGTCCCTCAGGTTTAGAACTCTCTCCAGGCTGTTTTCCCCCCACACCGTGTGAAAGTGAGTGCCTCCTGTTGTGTTCCAACAATCCCCCACGCTGATCCTCTTCCTGTCACAGCATGATATTTTATCTAATTAATGACCACAAATCCGATTATATCCACACTGCAGCTCCAGTTTTATTACGGATAAATTATCATATCTTACACGCTTACTTTTACTTTGTGTTGCCTTCTAATAAGATACAACATGACACAAATGTATTTTTGTATTTTATTTTATTTTATTATTTATTCAATGGCATGTACAGCTTTACCGATGTTTTCAAATGCCTCCCAGGCCTCAGCGTGCTTTCCGAACCTGTATCGATTTGTTTTTATCACCTGCTCTTTACAGGGAAAAGCTACACCATGATCGGGAAAGACTTTTCCACTCAGAACCTGGGCGTCGCCCCGTGTGCCATCTCCTGGCTCTTCAAGCTCATCGAGGAGAGGAAAGAGAAGGCTGGGGCTCGGTTCTCTGTTCGCGTCTCGGCTGTGGAGATCAGCGGGAGGGATGAAGTGTTGACGGACCTTCTGGCCGACTTCTCTCCAGGAACTCTTCAGGAAGTCCAGGGTGCAGGGGTCTACCTGAAAGAGGACCCCATCTCCGGATCACAGGTACATGGGCGGGGTTTGTCTGGTGTGTTTTGTCCGTTTACCTGCCTGTGGTGTACAACCCCGATTCCAAAAAGGTTGGGACAAAGTACAAATTGTAAATAAAAACAGAATGCAGTGATATGGAAGTTTCAAAATTCCATATTTTATTCAGAATAGAACATAGATGACATATCAAATGTTTAAACTGAGAAAATGTATCATTTAAAGAGAAAAATTAGGTGATTTTAAATTTCATGACAACAACACATCTCAAAAAAGTTGGGACAAGGCCATGTTTCCCACTGTGAGACATCCCCTTTTCTCTTTACAACAGTCTGTAAACGTCTGGGGACTGAGGAGACAAGTTGCTCAAGTTTAGGGATAGGAATGTTAACCCATTCTTGTCTAATGTAGGATTCTAGTTGCTCAACTGTCTTAGGTCTTTTTTGTCGTATCTTCCGTTTTATGATGTGCCAAATGTTTTCTATGGGTGAAAGATCTGGACTGCAGGCTGGCCAGTTCAGTACCCGGACCCTTCTTCTACGCAGCCATGATGCTGTAATTGATGCAGTATGTGGTTTGGCATTGTCATGTTGGAAAATGCAAGGTCTTCCCTGAAAGAGACGTCGTCTGGATGGGAGCATATGTTGCTCTAGACAGGGGTGCCAGGGTGAAATTGGTCAGGGGGCCAGATTGTTTTCAAGTGGGACCTCAGGGGGCCACATTACCGGCGTGACAAGACCAAACACTAAACAAATAGACATACTATTTGATATCATTTATGAATATAAATATTATTTATAAATGTTTGTTTTTTTAAATAATAAAAAAACAACAAAATGGACAAGAACACATAAAAACACAACTAAACTGTAAATTTCTTTGATCAGATTTATTGACAACTTGCACATAAAACCATGTCAATACACAGGCCTAATTAGGCCAATTAAAAAAGATGGCCCTAAGTAGCCCTAAAGAAGTCAAGAGATGTGCCAAGGTTAAGTACTCCACCAACAGGCCAAGTGACTAAATATTCACTAGAACTTAATAATAAAAAGACATAAATAACAGATGGTACATTAACTTAAACAACTCCCACAAACTCCCACTCCCACAAACATACCCTCCCAATCTTTACTTCACAGCACTATGTTACATGGGCAGACAAGCCAGCTACATTTTACATGTCGAAGCCAGAAGCCTTTTATTTTTCACCAGCTTGTCCACATTGGGGGACAGGCTCTGGGCCGTGGCTATTTTCATGACATCATTGAGATGTCCATGTGTCATACGATTGCGCATTTTCGATTTATTAATATTCATAACTGAAAATGCCTGCTCACATAAATATGTTGTCCCAAACATACAGAGTATTTTACCTGCAAATGCAGTGATAGTCGGGTACTCAGGTGGCAACGATTGGTAGAATGATTCAATACCAACAGATTTGTACATGTCCTTCAACCGCGTGCAGCATTGCAAGTCTATCAGTTCCATTTGCATCGCCTCGGGGACCTCGGAAGCATCCGTGGTGAATGGAGAGCCAAAAAACGCAAAGTCCTTTTCCAGTTCAGTGAAAACCGTGAATCGATTGGCAAACTCGTGCATGAGACCGGAAAGCAAGTTTGCATACTTGTCCATGCTCTGATGACTGACAGACAGAGATTTCAAACAGGGGAAGTGGGCTGCATTGCGCTGACAGAGCTGTGCCTTCCATAACGCAAGTTTACGTTGAAACGCACGGACACCGTCGTAATACTCGGTAACGAGTTTGTTGCGACCTTGCATATTAACATTCAATAAGTTCAGGTGTTCGGTAATGTCCACTAAAAAGGCAAGGTCCCTGGTCCATTCGATGTCGTCCAATTCCTCCACAGGCTTCCCTTTAGCCTGCATGAACTCGGCTATCTCTTTGCGCAATTTGTAGAACCATTTGAGCACTGCGCCTCGGCTCAACCAACGCACATCGGTGTGATAGGGAAGGCCCTGGTGGATGTCATTTTCAGATAAAAATGCATCGAATTGCCGGTGGTTGAGCCCTCTCGCTCTGATAAAATTGACAGTGGCAATAACAACACTCATAACATGCTCCATTTTCAGACTCTTGCAGCACAAAGCCTCTTGGTGTAATATACAGTGAAAATTCCAGAATACCTGGTCTGGGTTGGCCTCTCGTACCTTTTCTCTCAACTTAACAACCACTCCGGCCTTTCTCCCTACCATGGAAGGTGCACCATCCGTAGCCACACTGACAGCACGACTCCAGTCCACCTCCAGATTGTCAAGGGCCCCGACAAGGCTAACAAACACGTTGTTAGCTGTAGTGGTGTCTGTCAAAGGCACGATGGAAACAAACTCCTCGGTGACATGTAAGGAAGCATCCACTCTGCGACTAAATATCGCCAACTGGGCTGTATCAGTCACATCAGTGCTCTCATCGAGAGCAATGGAGAACGCGATGAAAGACTTAATCTTCTCTTTCAGTTGGCTGTTCAAGTCGCTGGAGAGCTCCTCCACTCTCTCGGTCACTGTAGGTCGGGATAAGCTGATGTTCGCTAGAGCTTGTCGCTTTTCTGGACACACTAGCTCCGCTGCCTTGATCATGCAGTTCCTCACGAATTCCCCCTCAGAGAAAGGCTTGGATGCTTTTGCTATCTCCCATGCGATGGCATAGCTCGCCTTCACTGCCCCTAAACAAGAAATAAAATGAAAAGTTATATAGAATTCCCATTCAAAAACAGCTGCAGTTAACATAAAAATTAGACTTGAATAAGATATACAATTAAAATGAACCTTCATGTGTATCTCGGCATCTTGAGAAAGCTGCTTGTTGTTTTTGGAGGGATGAGGCGAGCTCGTTTAGCTTTTGTATCCGACGTTCCCCTGTGTATTCGTTGTACTTCTCCTGGTGGGTCTCATAATGTCGTCTGATGTTGTACTCCTTTGGCACAACCACTTGTTGCGAACAAATTAAACATACTGGTTTGCCCGCCACTTCCCAAAAGAAATACTTTTCTTTCCATCTCTCCTGAAAGATACGGCATTCAGCGTCAATCTTCCGCTTTTTTGATAACATCCTGACTGACTGATAGTGAGCGAGCGGCTCGTCCCTTGGTCAGTGCACGCGCTGCAACAGAGACGAAGAGAAGGCAACAAGGAGATAGAGTTGAGAACAGAGAAATGAGAGAGAGAGCAAGCGAGAAAGCAGAGATGGATTCAATAATTAATCTTGCGCTGGAGAAGTATGGAGTCCCCGTCCGATGTTGTGATCTGACTTTCACTGTTCGGCCGCTGCTTTTAAACAGTCTGTGGCGCGAATTGGACCGATGCAAATGGCAGGGCCATCAGGCAAATCTCCGCCTCTGACGTCAATGCGATCGGCAGTGAAAGACAGGTAATTGTTCTGTAATAATTGTTTGATGGGGTGCGGCAGACATTGATGGCTCTCTGCCGGCCGAACGATTAGAGGGCCATCAGCAAGGGGGCCGGATTAGATGTTCATTCGGGCCGGATCCGGCCCGCGGGCCGCCACCATGGCACCAGTACTCTAGAACCTGGATATACCTTTCAGCATTGATGGTGTCTTTCCAGATGTGTAAGCTGCCCATGCCACACGCACTAATGCAACCCCATACCATCAGAGATGCAGGCTTCTGAACTGAGCGCTGATAACAACTTGGGTCGTCCTTCTCCTCTTTAGTCCGAATGACACGGCGTCCCTGATTTCCATAAAGAACTTCACATTTTGATTCGTCTGACCACAGAACAGTTTTCCACTTTGCCACAGTCCATTTTAAATGAGCCTTGGCCCAGAGAAGACGTCTGCGCTTCTGGATCATGTTTAGATACGGCTTCTTCTTTGAACTATAGAGTTTTAGCTGGCAACGGCGGATGGCACGGTGAATTGTGTTCACAGATAATGTTCTCTGGAAATATTCCTGAGCCCATTTTGTGATTTCCAATACAGAAGCATGCCTGTATGTGATGCAGTGCCGTCTAAGGGCCCGAAGATCACGGGCACCCAGTATGGTTTTCCGGCCTTGACCCTTACGCACAGAGATTCTTCCAGATTCTCTGAATCTTTTGATGATATTATGCACTGTAGATGATGATATGTTCAAACTCTTTGCAATTTTACACTGTCGAACTCCTTTCTGATATTGCTCCACTATTTGTCGGCGCAGAATTAGGGGGATTGGTGATCCTCTTCCCATCTTTACTTCTGAGAGCCGCTGCCACTCCAAGATGCTCTTTTTATACCCAGTCATGTTAATGACCTATTGCCGATTGACCTAATGAGTTGCAATTTGGTCCTCCAGCTGTTCCTTTTTTGTACCTTTAACTTTTCCAGCCTCTTATTGCCCCTGTCCCAACTTTTTTGAGATGTGTTGCTGTCATGAAATTTCAAATGAGCCAATAATTGGCATGAAATTTCAAAATGTCTCACTTTCGACATTTGATATGTTGTCTATGTTCTATTGTGAATACAATATCAGTTTTTGAGATTTGTAAATTATTGCATTCTGTTTTTATTTACAATTTGTACTTTGTCCCAACTTTTTTGGAATCGGGGTTGTAAATATGGCTCTTTGTCCGTTTGATTAAAAACATTATTGTCTGAGAGAGCTGACAGAATTTGAATTAAAGAAATTAAATTTATGTAAAAATAGAATAAATAATGCTTGACTGAAAAAGTTTACAATGAGCACATTGATTAATTGATTGATGTGGTCGTTGTAAGCATTATTTATTTATTTATTTATTTAAGCGTGTAAATGGTGTGACACGTAACTTGCTTTATGCTCAAGTTACTAAGCATCGATAAGTCCTGATAAGTCTTTTCACAATTTGGATTTCGATCCAGTAGATCAACTTGTGATGCCATATACATCCTACATCAAGTCATTGAAACATCAAAGAAAACAAGAACTCCGCTGTTTATAGCCTTTGTCGACCTAAAAGCTGCATATGATTGGATACCACGAGACGCTCTTGTGAAGTGCCTTGAAATCCGACTGAAATGCCTTCATATAGTTTCAACTGTATGAGCTTTATACAATGGATATAAAAAGTGAACATACTCTGTTAAAATGATCGGTTTTTCTGATGTAAAAAAAAAAAAAAAAGAGACCACAATAAATAATTTCAAAACTTTTCCCACCTTTAATGTGACCTATAACCTGTACAATTCAACTGAAAAACAAACAAATCTGTTAGGGGGAAAAACATAATTAAAAAAAAGACGTACAATAAGCTGGTTGCATAAGTGTACACACCCTTAAACTAATACTTTGTTGAAGCCCCTTTTGATTTAATTACAGCATTCAGTCTTTTTGGGTTCACACCTGCCATCAGTTAAACTGACTCTGATTAACCCCAAATAAAGTTCAGACATTTCCTCAGTTGCTCCTCCAGCAAAAGCCAGCGTTCACAGAGAGCTTACAAAGCATCAGAGGGATCTCATTGTTGAAAGGTATCAGTCAGGAGAAGGTTACAAAAACATCTCAGCGCCATTAGATATACCATGGAGCACAGTGAAGACCGTCATCAAGAAGTGGAGAAAATATGGGACAACAGTGACATTACCGAGAACTGGACGTCCCTCCAAAATTGATGAAAAGAGAAGACGAAGACTGGTCAGGGAGGCTGCCGAGAGTCCTACAGCAACACTGAAGGAGCTGCAGGAATTTCTGGCAAGTACTGGTTGTGTACTACATGTGACAACAATCTCCCGTATTCTCCATATGTCTGGACTATGAGGTAGGGTCAAAGACAAACATCCAGGCCTGGATAAATTTTGCAAAAAAAAAAAATACATCAACTCTCCCAAAAGCATGTGGGAAAATGTGTTATGGTCTGATGAAACCAAGGTTGAACTTTTTGGCCACAATTCCAAAAGGTATGTTTGGTGCAAAAACAACACTGTGCATCACCAAAAGAACCCCATACCCACGGTGAAGCATGGTGGCGGCAGCATCATGTTTTGGGGTTGTTTATCTTCAGCTGGAACAGGGGCTTTAGTCAAGGTGGAGGGAATTACGAAGAGTTCTAAATACCAGTCAATTTTGGACCAAAACCTTCAGGTGTCTGCTAGAAAGATGAAGATGAAGAGGAATTTAATCTTTCAGCACGACGGTGACCCCCAAAAAGTTTTGGAACAGCCCAGCCAGAGCCCAGACCTAAACCCAGTTGAAAATCTGTGGGGTGACCTGAAGAGGGCTGTGCACAAGAGACACCCTCGCAATCTGTCAGATTTGGAGCACTTCTGCAAGGAAGAGTGGGCAAATATTGCCAAGTCTAGCTGTGGCAGGCTGATAGACTCCGACCCCAAAAAGACTGAATGCTGTAATTAAATCAAAAGGTGCTTCAACGAAGTATTAGTTTAAGAGTGCGCACACTTATGCAACCAGCTTATTGTACGCATTTTATTTTTGATGTGTTCCGCGCCTAACAGATTTGTTTGTTTTTCAGTTGAACTGTACAGGTTATAGGTCACATTAAAGGTGGGAAAAGTTTTGAAATTATTTATCATGGTGTCATTTTTTTACATCAGAAAAAAAAAGATCATTTTAATGGGGTGTGTAAACTTTTTATATCCACTGTATACTGGTACTAATTTCTTTGATACTCTGGTAGGCTGTCGACAAGGTGCTTTGGAATCTCTGTTTATATTTTATATTTATATGGATTTTGTTGTTCGAGTTGCACGTCATGAAATATCAAAGATATACCCAGAGACAGACTTTAAGATTGTGTATTGGATTCCAAACGAAGTATCACCAATGCCCCTTTTCCACCAAATCAGTTCCAGGGCTGGTTCGGGGCCAGTGCTTAGTTTGGAACCGGGTTTTCTGTTTCCACTGACAAAGAACTGGCTCTGGGGCCAGAAAAACCGGTTCCAGGCTAGCACCAACTCTCTGCTGGGCCAGAGGAAAGAACCGCTTACGTCAGCGGGGGGGCGGAGTTGTTAAGACCAACAACAATAACAAGACCACGAAAGATCGCCATTTTTAAGCGACGAGAGGCAGCAGCTGTACAAACGCAAAGTCATCCATTATTATTATTGTTGTTGCTGCTGCCGCTGCTTCTTCCGTGTTGTTTTTGCTTCGATATTCACGCCAAAGTTTATGCAAACGTAGCGACGTAACTGATGTATACAACGACGTAATGACGTGGCTTCCCTTAGCACCGCGAGCTATGGAAAAGCAAACTGGTTCTCAGCTGGCTCGCAAGTTGAACAAGTTGTGAACCAGCACCAGCTCTGGCCCCGAACCAGCCCTGGAACTGATCTGGTGGAAAAGGGATACAAGAGAACTTCACAGAAAAGCACCAGCAGCAGGAAACAATCGAATAACAGAACTACTATATGCTGATGACCAGGCCATCTTTGCTGAATCCACTGAAAAACTGCAAAAAATCCTTCAAACCTATGATGAAAGCTACAGCCGTTTTGGACTACAAATGTTCTATTCTAAAACCGAGACAATGGCTTTCCATGTTGATGAGGAAATAAAGACTCGCAAGAGCCTGGTATGTCTTGCCGGCAACGAGATCAAGAATGTCTGCAGTTTTAAATATCTTGGGTACACTGTTGTGAACTCCAACGACATTTGCAGTCCATTGGTGCTGGGCTTGGTGCAGCATTTCAAAAACAGAACAAATTAAAACACGTGCTTACGGATCATCACGTTCATTTACAAACGAGTGAAGTTTCTCACAGCATGTATATGCTCCTGTTTACTGTACAGAATACAGACATGGCAGCTGTCTGCAAATGACGCAAGTGTTGCCAGGCAAAACAAACCTCACCCGGCAGCACTTATTTTATACCTATATGGTGATAACGGTAATATTTCTCAATCATCAGCTGTCAGGTTATAGCCGTATGAAAATCCATGACCCTCAGTTTGACCTTTCAAAGTCACTCAAGGTCAAAGATCATGGTGCCAAATTAAAGGCCATATGGGAGTTCCTATATGCTCATAATAGTAAACATTTGTCTATCTGCAACTGTTTTTGAATTATAATGGAAAATGTGTTATTTTGACCGAAAGGTTGACCTTTCCGGTGACCTTGACCTTCACCTTGACCCGATTACCCCCAAAATTTAATCAGGTAATCTACAGACCATTGCCCACCTACCCTGAAAATTTGAAGTCAACCAGTGCAACCGTCTAGACACTAGATGGTTAACAGACAGACAGACAAACAAACAAACAAGGTCAAAGGTCATGGTGTCAAATGAAAGCCCATATATGACTTCCTATATGTTGATAACGATAAACATCTCTCTATCGCTAACCGCTTTTGCGTTATAATGGAAAATATGTACAGTTTAGCAATGACCTTGACCCCCCTGACATTTGACCCCCAATGGAAGCAGAATTGGAAGATGAACATTTTGGAATTGGTTTGAAGTAAATATGATAAATATGAAGGAAGATATTGCAAAAAAAAAAAATTGATATTTTTTGATGACTTTGACCTTGACCGGATGACCCTCAAAATGTTGGCGGTTCTATTTGAGACCATCTATCCTGAAAACTTCATGAAGATTGGTCCAGCTGTTTTCCCGTAATGTTGCTAACAAAAACAAACAAACAAACAAACAAAGAAGCCCCAAAGAAAACAATACCTCGCCCCCTGGTGGACTCCATCCCAGGTGAGGTAAGGAAGAAGATTGAGGTGGTATGGCATGGATTTCTTCACAAGATGGTGAAAGGAGGATACGTCCGTAAGATTGTCCCTGAAAAAAGGACACAAGCCAAAGCTGAAGAAGAGCTAGACTGGAGCTTTAAAATAAGTAATGCTCGACTACGTGAGATAACAAAGACCCCTCCTGTTAAGGACGTCTGGCACGAACAACAACTTAAATGTATTTGACACGTTTGTAGAATGGATAAGAGTGAACTGCTTAAACAAACTTTGTTTGACATCAGATTGATGTCAAGAGTGATGTGGAAGGGGTTTGAGAATCAGTTGGGAGTAGACGCCCAACAGATCAGGAGAAGTATGATGTCTAAATCAGACTTAGCACGACATCTGAATTTCAGACAGTAGCACCCCAGGATACAAGTGATCAAAGTGGGGATAATAATGATCCCATGGATCATTTTTCTCCTCCATCTAAACATCCATCCATCCATCCATCCATCCATCCATCCATCCATTATCTGTAGCTGCTTATCCTGTCCTACAGGGTTGCAGGCAAGCTAGAGCCTATCCCAGCTGACCATGGGTGAGAGGCAGGGTTCACCCTGGACAAGTTGCCAGGTCATCACAGGGCTGACATATATGCCCCTTTTCCACCAAAGCAGTTCCAGGGCTGGTTCGGGGCCAGTGCTTAGTTTGGAACCGGGTTTTCTGTTTCCACTGACAAAGAACTGGCTCTGGGGCCAGAAAAACCGGTTCCAGGCTAGCACCAACTCTCTGCTGGGCCAGAGGAAAAGAACCGCTTACGTCAGCGGGGGGGCGGAGTTGTTAAGACCAACAACAATAGCAAGACCGTGAAAGGTCGCCATTTTTAAGTGACGAGAAGCAGCAGCTGTACAAACGCGAAGTCATCCATTATTGTTGTTGTTGCTGCTTCTTCTTCTTCTCCATGTTGTTGTTGCTTCGATGTTCACGCCAAGGTTTATGCAAACGCAGCGACGTAACTGACGTAATGATGTGGCTCCGCTTAGCACCACAAGCTATGGAAAAGCAAACTGGTTCTCAGCTGGCTCGCAAGTTGAATGAGTTGTGAACCAGCACCAGCACCGAACCAGCCCTGGAACTGATTTGGTGGAAAAGGGGTAATAGAGACAAACAACCATTCACGCTCACATTCACACCTACGGTCAATTTAGAGTCACCAGTTAACCTAACCTGCATGTCTTTGGACTGTGGGGGAAACCGGAGCACCCGGAGGAAACCCATGCGGACACGGGGAGAACATGCAAACTCCGCACAGAAAGGCCCTCGCCGGCCACGGGGCTCGAACCCAGACCTTCTTGCTGTGAGGCGACAGGGCTAACCGCTACACCACTGTGCCGCCCCCATCTAAACATGTCTAAGCAAATATTATTTTTTAAAATTTCTTTATAATTTTAGATTTAAGTTTTTATTCTGTCATTTTATTATCGGGTAGATGATCATGTTCATTTCTTATTCCAAATTTTATATAAGAAATGTTTATGCAGCGCTTTTTTTTTTTAGTTAAATGATTCAGGACTAATATTCTACTGGACATAATATACAGAATTCAATGTTTATTCAACAAATTTAACATAAAAATATGCATGCTTGTGGGTTTTTTTGTTTTTTGTTTTTTTTTAGCAGCTTTGTCTTTTCAACTGTCTGTTATTTTTATGTAAATTTCCTTTGCCAAGCTGTTGAACAGAAGCCTATCTCTCCATACTGAACATCCAGCTTCACCACAGACTTTACCGTCTCCTTTCCTTGTTTTCCTCATTATACTCACAGATCTTGTTTGTTTTTTTCCCCCTTCTCTGTGTCCAGCTCCAGAATCAGAGTGAGCTCAGGGCGTGTACTGCAGAGCGGGCTGCCTACTATCTGGACTTGGCTTTAACAGCACGCAGCACCAACAGACCTGAAAATGCTGAAGAGCAGCAGTGCAACTCTCACATGCTCTTCACCCTGCACGTCACCCAGTACCGCATGGAGAAGAGCACCAAAGGAGGAAGTACGGCCTTATACTCTATTTGTGTCATTTATCCCATGAGAGATGTTCACACCAGGCGTTTTAATACCTTGCGGATATTTCGCCAGTGACCACAAGAGCTTCGGAGCAGATTTTGGCACAAAGAGAGTTGCCAAATCTATCAGTGGGGTGTAAAAACTCTCAGAAGTACCTCTTTGAGCCAAAAAATTGCTGCTTTTTGGCTGAGATTTGAGAACTGACTTTAGCTGTTTTGCATATTTTTTTCAGTGATGTTACATTACATTACAGGCATTTAGCAGAAGCTTTTATCTAGACCGATGTGCAACATACCCAGATCAGCCAGGGGAGCAGTTGGGGGTTAGGTGCCTTGCTCAAGGGCACTTCAGCCATTCCTGCTGGTTTAGAGAATCGAACCAACTACCTTTTTGTCCCAAACCTGCTTCTCTAATCCTTTGGCCATGGCTTCATCATGATATGGTAGCATATAGCACTGTCAAAAAAAGTCAAAATCCCTCTCGCACTAGGATCTGGTCTTCCCAGGCAGTCTCCCATCCCAGGACTAACCAGGCCCTTAAGGCTCACTGGACGTCGCCAATTTCCATTTCTCTATAGCAGTGTCAAGTCAAAGTCCCTCTCACGCCAGGACCTGGTTTTCTCAGGCAGTCTCCCGTCCCAGGACTAACCAGGCCCTGGACATCGCCGAGTTCTGTTTTTCTATAGCAGTGTCAAGTCAAAATCCCTCTCACACTAGGATCTGGTCTTCCCAGGCAGTCTCCCATCCCAGGACTAACCAGGCCCTTAAGGCTCACTGGACGTCGCCAATTTCCGTTTCTCTATAGCAGTGTCAAGTCAAAGTCCCTCTCGTGCCAGGACCTGGTTTTCTCAGGCAGTCTCCCGTCTCAGGACTAACCAGGCCCTGAAGGTGCACTGGACATCGCCGATTTCTGTTTTTCTATAGCAGTGTCAAGTCAAAGTCCCTCTTGTGCCAGGATCTGGTCTTCCCAGGCAATCTCCCGTCCCAGGACTAACCAGGCCCTGAAGGTGCACTGGACATCGCCGATTTCTGTTTTTCTATAGCAGTGTCAAGTCAAAGTCCCTCTTGCACCAGGATCTGGTCTTCCCAGGCAGTCTCCCGTCCCAGGACTAACCAGGCCCTGAAGGTGCACTGGACATCAATGATTTCCGTTTCTCTAAAGCAGTGTCAAGTCAAAGTCCCTCTCATACCAGGATCTGGTCTTCCCAGACAGTTTCCTGTCTCAGTACTACCCAACGCCTTGCAGCACCGATCTCTGTGTCAGTAGTCCTCAGCCTCTCACCTATTATATAGCTTGGGTTACAGTGGGGGGCTAGTCCTCTGGTAACTGCAAGAGTTTGACTTCCCCACTCACATCTGTATTGCAGCGTGCCTTGCCAGATGGCATTGAGTACCATTTTTACAGTGGTCTTTGGTATGACCTGACCGCGAGTAGAACTCACGGTCTCCCGGTTGAGAGGCAGACACGCTAACCACTAGGCCAGCTCGCAGTCTGTAGCAGTGTTCTGATATTAAAATACAGCACTTTTACACAAACCTAATAAAGCGTGGCACATCTAGGTTTAAAGATCAGAACAGGGAGAACATCAAGCCCTGATTTCAATGTTGTATTCAATTGATGAAGAGCATTTTTCTTCTATTTGCATATAATTTGCCCAATTTCCTTCTGCTCTTAATGACTAAATGACAGCACCCTTAATAACGCGAGCTCATCTTTTATGTCCAGACACGGCCGAGATACCAAATTACCATTTAACTGATCATTCATATTTCACTCTTGCCTTGATGACACACCACGTACTTCTGCCACTGCCAGAATACATTTCAATCCATAATGAGCTGCAGTCTCCTCCTGCGGAATGTTTATGGAGCTTGGCACGAGTGAGAAACTAGTTTGCATTCTCGCTTGGAGATTTAATTCCTGCTGACGCAAAGTTAATGGTCTCCTTCTCTTTCTGAAACAAGTGGCTCATCCATCTGCCATAATGATACTGGACCTCTTTAGGTTAGTGACCTACATTTACAGTAAACGCACCATATTTAAATGAACAGCAGTTTGAAATGTGTCACTACTTTGTGTGTGCGTGTTAGAGCTTGACTCCATGAGACTGCAGTACAGTACAGGTTTGGAAATTAACTATGATTATGATCACAGATTTCATCATTAATTCCTTTGCCAAATGGTTTAAACTGTAAGTACCTGTACTGAATTTTGTTTCTCTTTATCAGTGTATTAAAAGAACCAATCTCTTGGGTGTGTGGATGGATCTACAGGACATAGCTTTACATTATCCTACATGAATTGGTTATATACAGATGTTCTTTTACTTCAGAGTTATACTGTATACTGTCGACGAGTCTTATCCTGTCTGTTGGTTGAAATCCAACCTCTACTTGTGTTTGAAATGAAGATAGCATCGATATAGCTTAAATAAAGATCGTACGTTGATATGTCCTGGTCCACTGCTGCATAAAATGTATCCTCTTTCTGGTGTAGTGTCTGGGGGTCGGAGTCGTCTACATCTCCTGGACCTTGGCAGTTGTGAATCTGACGTCACTCGAACAAGGGATGGAGGTGGAGGCCAGTGTCTGTCTCTGGCCGCTCTGGGGAACGTCATCCTGGCTTTAGCCAATGGTGCCAAGCATGTTCCTTATAGGTATGTCCATGTGAAACATGTCGAATATCCAATTCTGTGCCAAGCTTATCAGGTATGACAATTTTAATGAGGTAAGGTGATAAGGTACAGGATATCTCCAAGTCTGGAGAACCAGAGACAGACTGATTTGCATGTTCATCCTCGGGTCATCAAACCAATTAGCCTGGTTTGGAAAAGGGAAGATTTCTAAGTGAGACACAAATGTTATTGTCATAAATTGACTCCAGGAGATAGCTTAAGAGCATCTCGAGGAACATTTTTATGCCTCGCTTAAAAAAATAATCCAAGTGTAACCACCAGTAGAAGTAGCGGGATGAGTTGAAAGCATAAATATTAAATTCTGAATACTCAGGTTCACATCTCTAACCAGCATATGCACTGCAATAAGATCAGCTTTCTATGATCTTAAAGGGGAAAAGAGCATGGATTTCTGGGTTCCTTTTTGTCTAATGAAGGGATTTTTGATTAATTATTCAGGGACAGCAAGCTCACCATGCTACTGAGGGAATCATTGGGCAACATCAACTGCAGAACCACCATGATCACCCACATCTCGGATTCACCAGCCAGTTTTACCGAGTCACTCTCCACTGTACAGCTAGCCTCTCGAATTCATCGCATGAGGAAGAAGAAATCTAAGGCATGATCTCTTATTCGTCTCTTATTCGTGATAGCTCTTATTCATTATTTTGTCTGTTTCACTGTTCTGTGCATATGCAGGTGTATTTACTTTTGCACTATATGTTGTCGGTTAATGGAGCAAGCAGGGAAATTGTGTAGACCACCACATGGATGAATCTATAAAAGCAGTCAAGTAAAGATGGACTGATCGATTTCTCTGAGAGCTTCAGTGGTCGTCAGGGTTTTAGTCCAGAAAGAAAATAATTCAGGTGTTCAGTTTACAGAAGCATATTGATGGCTTTTATTAGTATTTGGTAGAGCTCATCAACTCAATATATTGTCTTGACACTAATACTTGATTTGAATGCGGTGTGCACGTTTACCCTTATTGACAAGTATCATCGGAAAAATGTTAGTTTATTATGAAAGAGTTTTGTCCGATCACTGTTGATCTTTTTTGTATATTTACAGTATGCCTCCAGTTCCTCGGGAGGAGAGAGCTCTTGTGAAGAAGGACAAACCCGACGACCATCTCATTTAAGACCATTTCACCCCAGGACGGTGGCTCTAGACCCAGACCATCCTGCCCTTCTGTCCAGTGATCCAGACTACTCCTCCAGCAGTGAGCACTCATGTGATACAGTTATCTATGTAGGTCCTGGAGGAGCCCATATTTCTGACCGTGAACTTAGCGACAATGAGGGCCCTCCAGCCTTCGTTCCGATCATCCCTTCACTGAACAAAAAGCGTGCAAAAGAGGCTCCCAAATCAGATGGGGATCATCTAAAGTGCAACACATTTGCAGAGTTACAAGAACGGCTTGAGTGCATTGATGGAAGTGAGAGCACAGCTGCTTTTATCAGTGAAGGAAAAGGACCGCAGACAGTCTCTAAGACACAAGATGGAGCTGGGAAAACTACAGACGGGGTTCTTGCATGTACCAAGATAATTAAATCCTCCCTCCAAAAGCCTTCATACATGGAACACTCCAAAGTGCCCTCAGAAGGACCTCTATCTGGTCAAGACCCTGAGCCAGTTGTACGAGAGAAGGTCTTCCTTGACAAAGGACCTTCACCCTCATTACAAAAGACCTCAAATTTGGTCAGTGATAGTATTTTAGCCACAAGGACACCTCCAGTGGGTATGAGCCAGCCAGCCCTCAGGCAAGGAGTACCTTATCATCTAAGTAGGAGTCCAATGGAAGTGAGCCACCTCCGAGCAGCTTTTCAGAGCAGATGTCTTGAGAGAGATGTTTTAAGGACGACTGTCACTCTACAGCAACCTGTTGAGCTAAATGGGGAAGATGAAATAGTATTTACTGTGGTCGAAGAGCTACCCACTGGACTAATTCCAGACAATGGCCGACCCTCCAGCATAATCAGCTTTAACAGTGACTGCTCCCTGCAGGCTACATCCTTTGCATCACGTCCAGTCAGTATAATCAGCAGCATCAATGATGAGTTTGACGCATATGTATCACAAGTCGACAATGAACAGGAAAGCCATGCAAGGTCAAAAGAAGAAATGTCCTCTGACCACAGCACAATGCTATCTTCCAAAGGATCGTATTTAAGAAAAACGGTGAATACTGATTCCACATACTTGCCGAGAGGTATTTCATCAAAAGGGGTTACCATACGTGATAATATTTTGACAACAAATATACCTGGTGCTTTATGTATGGAGTCTTCCTCCCAGCAAGGCACAAACAGCTCCTTCAGTGACAGTGCAGTATGTTTTTCAGAACTAGACTACCAATCAGAGACCTCTGAAAAAATTCCTATCCCCAAGTGCCCACCGCCTTTTGATACAAATAAAGCGTCTTTCAGAGGTCAAAAGTCAGTTAAATCGAGTACCACTGGTTCCTCGCAGTCAGTACAGACACCTAGTATGAACCAGTCTACTCTCCTGAGAAAAAACAAACCTACCTCATCTGTTGAGCCAAATAGCAGCTTCAACCGAGAGTTGCAGAGGCAAGGAAGCAGGACAGACGAACACTGGATGCCCATTAGTAGCCAGGTAGATTTAAGAAGTACAGAATTAATCTCTGCAGGCAAGCCACCCAAAACTGGCATGAGTGGAATACCATCCAGGAAGGCCACAGGCGGGAGCAGCAGCAGTGCACCACGGTCTCCAAAAATGCCCCCATCTTTGTCCTCCCAAAGAGTGGTGGATGGTTGTGAAAAATCCAGTGTTAAAAAAGGAGAGAGCCTGAGCAGAATGCCTCAGCTTAGACGAGGTGCCACAACACTTGGCATGATCACTGTGCCTCAAAGTACCTCAGATTCCAAGTGGGGTCATGATGCCATGCAAACAAGTACCACTTTGAAATACTCATCCTTAGGGAAGCGGTCAAATGGGCAGAAAAGCAGCTTTCTCCCAAAGTCTGGCAGCATGTCACCTCCTGCCCCACCCATCAGAAAATCTAGCCTGGACCAGAAGACACGTGCTTTGGTGTCTCCCAGTGCCTTAAGGTCATTGAGCAATGATGCAGCCAGATCCTCATCATCCAAAGCAACAGTCTCTGAGGAGGATTTTGATGTTCGGCTTAGAGGGGAATCTTTTAGCTTTAAATCATTCAGCTTAAAAACAGGATCCAGTCTTCAGATGCGAGGTGCAAAAGGAGACAATGGAAGATACTCTGGGAGCCTTTTCTCCCTTGAAAGGTGTGACAGTTTGACATCAATTGGATCTAAACAAGGAATGATGAGAGAAAGCAGTAGTGTTAACCTGGGTAATAATAGCAAATCTAATAGGATGGTGCCAAGACTTGGGGTTACCAGCTCCACTTCCGCACCCCTTTCTCCTCCATCAACAAGTACCCTTGCACTCAGCAAATTTGGGCAGATCAAAGCTAATATAAGTCCTAGAACCATGGTTGGCAATGGAAACAAAATAAAGTCCTTGTCTAACAATGGTTCCAAACCTTTGAGTGCCACAAAATCATTTTCCACCTCAAGTGTACGGACTACCAATCTACCTCCAAGTGGAAAAACATCAACTCGGTCAGTTATGGGTGCAAAAGCAGGTAAAGGCACCCTCATGGGCACAAAGCAAGCCATTCGAGCTGCTAATAGCCGGGTCAGTGAGCTAGCATCAAGCAGCCCCAAGAAACACATCAAGGGAGCCGATGACCAGGCAAGCGCTTTTGGTGATTTTGGACCAACTTCAAAAGGCAGCCTTTTATTGCCTTGTTCATTGCCATCACCGTACAGCAAGATCACTGCTCCTCGACGACCTCAGCGCTACAGCAGTGGCCATGGTAGTGACAACAGCAGCGTTCTTAGTGGGGAGCTACCCCCAGCCATGGGCCGCACTGCTCTCTTCTACCACAGTGGAGGTAGCAGTGGCTATGAAAGCATGATCAGGGACAGTGAAACCACAGGTAGTGCATCTTCCACCCACGACTCCATGAGCGAGAGCGGAGTGTCTACCTCCAGCCGAACCAAGGTGTCAAAGTCTCCCAAAAAGAGAGCCAATGGTAGGTTTCGCTTCCAAGTCACCCAGGAATAAATGCCTTTTTCTCTGAACTTTCCTAAGAAATGATATCTGTCGTAGATACCAAGAATTGCCAGTCATTGTTCAAAAAATGTACTTGTTCTTTAAAAGAAGGCTTGAGAGTAGGAGCCTGACATTTTTTTTCCAAGGACGTACCCATTTCTCATAACTAGATTTCTTCAGCTAATGTTTCACTGACTAATGCTGATATACCATCACTTCTTCAAGCTCATGCATTTCTGTCTAGAGTTGCTCATTTGAAATGTAATGTTATATTGCATGCATATAACACTATGGCACTATGTTCACCAGAAGTACTCACATTCTACTACTTACTGTATGCATGTCTGAAAGTCAAAAATATTTCTTTGCAAGACTCAAGACCACACCGTGGTTTACACATGGACTTTTCATTCTTTGTATTCTTGGAAGAAATCTTTGTTGAATTAAAGGGTGTATCTTTAAATAGCTTGCACAAAGAGACAATCATGCCATCTTGCCCTTAAAGCAAATACTGAATATCAGTATATATGAGCCCCCACGCTGGACTATTTCGATGTTGTGTCTACTTTTAAATACTGTAACAGCATTCAGGCCACGTACATATTTAAAACGCATGCCTGTAAACTCCTTGGATATTCCTGGTGTGCACCTACGGCCTAGATGTAGAGCATTACCCTGTCTGACCTCTCCAGGCCTGCAGCGGCGGCGGCTGATCCCTGCTCCCCTGCCGGATAATTCCTCCCCTGGCAGGAAGGCTGGAGCTACAGGCCAGTGGGTGGACCTGCCTCCACTGGGGGGATCCCTGAAGGATGCCTTTGAAATTAAAGTATACGAGATAGACGACGTGGAGCGACTGCAGAGATGCAAGGAAGGAATGGTGACTGAGGTGAGAGAACTCGATCTGCATGCTTGATTTTAAATGTTTGCTGTGAGCATGGTCACTAAGAATTGTGTGGTGATTTGAGAGCATGGGTTTCACCATTTGTGTTATCGTGTGGAAGGGTAAAACGTTTTACTCACGGAATTTTTTTTCAGAAAGGAAAATTCAGAAAGTTCAGGAATTCAGAAAGAAAAATTCTGAAAAAATTCCGAAAGAAAAAAAATCAGGAAAAATTCAGAAAGAAAGGGAAAAAATCAGAAAGAAAAAATTTCAGAAAATTCGGAAAGAAAAAAAATCAGAAATAAAGAAAAACAATCAGAGAAAAATTCAGAAAAAAATCTGAAAGAAAAAACATTCGGGAAAAAAATTAGAAAGGAAAAATTCAGAAAGAAAGGAAAAAATCAGGAAGAAAAATTCTGAAAAATTAGAAAAAAATCTGAAAGGAAAAGTTCAGAAAAAAATTCAGAAATAAAGAAAAAGTTCAGAAAGAAAAATTCAGAAAAAAAATCAGAAATGGAAAAAATTCAGAAAGAAAGGGAAAAATCAGAAAGAAGAAAATTCAGAAAAAACAGAAAAAAATCAGAAAGAAAAAGTTCAGAAAACATTTCAGAAAGAAAAAAAAATGAAATAAAGAAATAAAATCAAAGAAAAATTATTCAGAAATTCAGAAAGAAAAATTCAGAACATTCAGAAAGAAAAAAAACATTCAGAAAGTTCAGAAATTCAGAAACAAAATTTCAGAAAAAATCTGAAAGAAAAATCAGGACAACTTCAGAAAGAAAGGAAAAAAATCAGAAAATTGAGAAAAAATATCAGAAAAATTTTCAGAAAGGTAAACTCCTCTGTGTACACTCCTCTGTCCTGAAGATGTCAGAAAACTTACTTACAAATAAAGTGACACCTTGACCTCTGACTGTATAAAGCACTAACACTGGAGACTCCTTCTTTATTAATACTGTATATATCAGTGTTAATGATGCTGCAGCTGCACTACGGTCAGAGCAAAGAAAAAAAAACTGTTCTTTTTTATTTTAGTGTATCACTGCCTGCTTGGTTTAGTGAGTAAGATAAGATAGATGATAAGTAAACAATTTTTTCAGTTGTGGTTGTTTTTTTTTTTTAAGATCAGTAAACACATCTGGAAAAAGGAAAGGAAGTTGATTTAGAGAAGCAAAACAAGAGAGTGGATTGAGGTTGGCATGAAACATGGCATGCGTTTTTTTTGCTAGAATAAAAGCTTTCCGGCACCATCCCAGGGTGATGACTGGAAGGGAAACAGGCGAGCTCATCATTCCTAATTGAGTATGATGTTAATTAAAAATCATAAGTACCTTTTTTATTTTATTAGCGGTCCTTCAGTACTTCGCTTTCCAAGATCACTGTGACTATGGCATTTGTAAAGGTGATCTCAGGAACAACTAGCGACGTCTCATCTGCGTATGATGTATACCGTTAGCTTGAGATGAATGAGGTGTGTTTAATGGCTCTTTCCAGCCAGCGCTGTGCTGCATGTCCACGGATCATTAACCCTTCCGGCTAGTCTGACCCGCATCGCCAGCGGAAGGTGGAATGATTTATTTTCAAATAAGCTTCCGTTCATCTTGAAAGAGTTCAACCAATCAGGGTTGGAAGTACAGCGTTCGTCTCTGCGGCTGAGAGGGAGGAGCTAGAAAGAGAGAGATTTTTCATTTGTGTGCCTCAATTATATTTGCATTAGCGTAAGCAAACATCCACCATCCTCTCCGTCTCCTGGAGACGTTTCACAATCATAAAAAATAAAACATTTTATACCCCAGCTCTGTCGGAGACGATTCTGGATTCTGATTGGTCAGCTGTTGATTAGTTTTCTATAACAGCAGCCCTGACAGTAGCACATCATTCTAAGCCTTTATTCGTGACATGTACATTCGAGCAGAGTGAAATTATTTTTCTGCATTTAAGCCATCTGGGGTGATGCAGCACCCGGGCATCAGTTGGGGGTCAGATGCCTTGTTCAAGGGCACTTCAGCCATTCCTGCTGGTCCAGGGAATCAAACCAGCAACCTTTTGGTCCCAAAGCTAGCTGCTTCTCTAACCATTAGGCCATGGCTTCCTCCGATTGCTTCTATAGTAACAAGTCATTCACTGGGATTCGTACAGTGGACACTACACTAATAATAAACATATTTTAAAAAGTCATTGACATGGTAAAGTTTTCTGTAAGGAGATGTTTAATGTTTATTTATTTAGCATTCATGGAAGGAGTCTCCAGTGTCAGAGGAAAAGCTGTAGCTTTCTGACTTTCCGACATCTTCAGGACACGAGTTTACGCTTCTTTGCAGTTTCAAGCTGCATTATCTAGCTAGCTAGCTAGCTAGCTAGCTTATTAACCATGAGAGAGAGGGAAAAAAAAAGAAAGTGAAGGAGTGACGGCTTATCCAGCACATACCTGCTACGTGAAAACAGGACACTCTACAGCATTCAGATGTAACTCTAAATGGATAAAAAAGTATGACAGTTATTGGTGAGTTGCTGCAGTGTAAGGGGAATAAAAACACTTCAGGACATGATGTTCTAGGAAAATAATCAACTTCAGGGTGGAAACATTCTCACAGCTTCACTCACATGGAGTGGCTTATTCATTAGATCTTAAACTTTATGTCGTACCTTATGAGATAAGAAACAGTAGGATAACAGTAAAAGTAAGATACATTGGGGAAAATGTTAATAAACTAGTTAAAAAGAAAGAAAAATAGAAGGGGAGGAAAGGATTGTGATATTGCACGTGAAAGTTATATTGCAAAATAATAACAGTTATTATTCCATCTACATGCACTGAATATGAGCAATCGCACGCTCTGATTGGCTACTCTACTACTAGGATATCAGCTGATATACGTTCCATGAGTAGAGAAAAACAAAATGGCGGAGCGTGTTGCTGAACCAACCGAGGACGAAATAAAATCTCTACTCAAAAACAAAACCCTAAATAATATTTTAAAAAATGCAACAAAATATGGAATAAAAGTATTTCCTGGTAAGAACGTATCTTTTTTTTTTTCAAGAATTATTATTATTATTATTATTATTATTATTATTATCATATTTGTCACAAATTGCTCCTGTCATTTCGCCGGTTTGTTTACATTCTAAGCAGAAATGATTTTGTCAGACGTTTTGCGTAAAGTTTTTATTGATCGAATTTGCAAAGAATAAAAATCAAAATCTCAAAATCCAGTGAATGTGGATAGAATAAAACAGTTATTCCACTCAGTCTTGTTGTACACGGATTGTAGCCGCCATCAGCTCATATACAGTGCCTTGCAAAAGTATTCATACCCCTTGAACTTTTTCACATTTTTCCACCTTACAACCACGAACTTAAACGTTTTTTATTGAGATTTTATGTGATAGACCAACACAGAGTAGCACATAACTGTGAAGTGAAACGAAAATGACAAATGGTCTTCAAAATTTTAAACAAATAAAAATCTGAAAAATGTGGTGTGCATTAGTATTCAGCCCCCTGTCCTTTGATACCTCTAAATACAATCCAGTGCAATCAACTGCCTTCAGAAGTCATCTAATTAGTTAATAGAGTCCTACTGTGTGTAATTTACTCTCAGCATGAATACACTTGTTCTGTGAAGGCCTCAGTGGTTTGTTAGAGAACACTGAAGAACAAACAGCATCATGAAGACCAAAGAACTCACCAGACAGGTCAGGGATAAAGTTCTGGAGAAGTTTAAAGCAGGGTTAGGTTATAAAAAAATATCCCAAGCTCTGAACATCTCAAGAAGCACTGTTCAATCCATCATTCAAAAATGGAAAAAGTAATGGCACAACTGCAAACCTACCAAGACATGGCCGTCCACCTAAACTGACCGAGCGAGCAAGGAGAGCACTGGTCAGAGAAGCAGCCAAGAGGCCCATGATCACTCTGGAGGAGCTGCAGAAATCCACAGCTCAGGTGGGAGAATCTGTGCACAGGACAACTATAAGTCGTACACTCCACAAATCTGACCTTTTTGGAAGAGTGGCAAGAAGAAAGCCATTGTTGAAAGACAGGCATAAGAAGCCATGTAGGGGACACAGCAAACATGTGGAAGAAGGTGCTTTGGTCAGATGAGACCAAAGTTGAACTTTTTGGCCTAAATGCAAAGCGCTATGTGTGGTGGAAAACTAACACTGCTCATCACCCTGCACACACCATCCCCACTGTGAAACATGGTGGTGGCAGCATCATGCTATGGGGATGTTTTTCTTCAGCAGGGACAGGGAAGCTGGTCAGAGTTGATGGGAAGATGGATGGAGCTAAATACAGGGCAATCCTGGAAGAAAACCTGTTGGAGGCTGCAAAAGACTTGAGACTGGGAAGGAGATTCACCTTCCAGCAAGACAATGACCCTAAACATACAGCCAGAGCTACAATGGAATGGTTTAGATCAAAGAATATTCATGTGTTAGAATGGCCCAGTCAAAGTCCAGACCTAAATCCCATTGAGCATCTGTGGCAAGACTTGAAAATTGCTGTTCACAGACGCTCTCCATCCGATCTGGCTGAGCTTGAGCTATTTTGCAAAGAAGAATGGGCAAAAATTTCAGTGTCTAGATGTGCAAAGCTGGTAGAGACATACCACAAAAGACTTGCAGCTGTAATTGCAGCAAAAGGTGGCTCTACAAAGTATTGACACAGGGGGGCTAAATACTAATGCACATCACATTTTTCAGATTTTTATTTGTTTAAAATTTTGAAGACCATTTATCATTTTCATTTCACTTCACAATTATGTGCTACTCTGTGTTGGTCTATCACATAAAATCTCAATCAAAAACTTTTAAGATCGTGGTTGTAAATTGGAAAAATGTGAAAAAGTTCAAGGGGTATGAATACTTTTGCAAGGCACTGTACGACTCGATTTTGTGGAATAACTGTTGAACATTGCACGTGTATACCGAAATGTTGCTCATGACGTTGAGAATATAAACATTAATTGCACGTGATGCTAAGACGCAACATTGTGATGATGGTGAATTTTTAAACTGGAAATAAATTTAGAATTCCAGTAGAACACATGAGGTCTGAGTTGATTTTGGTGCTTGGACGCCTAAATTTAATAACTTTAATTAAGTGCTTGTGATTTCCTCCACTGCAACAAAGATCGATAATAAAACTGACTTGGATAATAAATTAATCCTGGGTATTTTTTATTTTAAAGCTATACTGTTCATTCATTCCTTTTTAAAGCTCCTCCAGGCTGGACAAGCAAACTTTTTTTTTTTTCGTCCTAGGAGATTTAGACCGCGTGATTGTGTGCTTTTATTTTTAGCTTGTCTGTAATTAATCCAGCCCACAGAGCAGCAGCACACAGATTACCCCTCGCCCCTGACCCCTGAGTCCTAATCTGTAAACTGTGTTGTGATGTAAGAGGGATTGTCGGTTTCTGCAGTCGGATAAACGTGGCTCGGTCGCTCGCTGTCTCGTCACAGGGTCTGCAGTACTTCAGCGCTCGCCTCAGGATGCTGGAGAAGAGGCAGCAGCAGATCCGGGAGCTCAGGGCCAAGCACGAGAGGCTGAGGAGGGAACTGGAGGACGCCAAGACTCGGCTAATGCTCGACCCCGACAAGTGGACGGGAGAGTGTGAGTGCCTTTCCTTTAGTAGATTTATAAAGAAAAAAAAATGGTACAAAAATTTACACACCCTTACATTACTGTTTTACAGTATTTAGTGTAGTGTCGATCGTGAGCAGCCACATCACGTGCTGAAAGTTTCCAAGTAGGAATTCCGACGTGAAAGGATTTTTTTTTTTTTCCCTTATCGGAAAAGTGATGAGCTTTAGATAAATGCTCAGTTCCTGATGCAGAGTTAAATGTGAGGAGGTGATGGGAAAGGCTTACACACACACACACACACACACACGTTTCTTTGCTGAAGAAGGCCATGATTTATAAAGCATGACACCATCACAGCTTCAGAGCCAAAACACCTTCTGGTCTGATTGCAGGAGGGAAAATAACGGCTTATTGATTCCAGGACACACTGAACACACACTCACTCTCTCTCTCTCTCTCTCTTAATTTCATTCTTATACTCGCTCATGCAATTTCAGATTTCAGTAACAACATTACTTTTTGATATTTTAAAATAGCCCATTAACTAATTAATGAATATATGCAAATAACATTATGCTGTGCTCACACTAGCAGGCTGTTGTCATTTGTGGGCGTGGCCTATCCAGTATTTTTTAAATTCAGATGCCAAACTGTAGTAGCGATGTGTGTGATTTTATATATATATATATATCTATATATATATATATATATATATATATATTAGTGCTGTTAAGCGATTAAAATATTTAATCGCGATTAATGTCGCGACTGTCATAGTTAACTCGCGATTAATCGCAATTTAATCACACATTTTTGTCACATGAAAAACCATTGTAATTCTCTTATCAGCAT
This sequence comes from Neoarius graeffei, assembly GCF_027579695.1. Lineage (NCBI taxonomy): Eukaryota > Metazoa > Chordata > Actinopteri > Siluriformes > Ariidae > Neoarius > Neoarius graeffei. The sequence continues at coordinate 5,199,284 of NC_083571.1, forward strand.
AAAAAAGTGAATGGGCTTGCTTTGTACCAATGTTTTTTTTTATTGCAAAGCATAACACGTCTTGACACAGCCACTGCAAAGTGAAACCTAAGCCGAGCACCGGGGCTAGCAAAAGAACCATGAGTGAAGTGATCTACTGCTTGAGTTAGTCTACAACTCTAATCAGAGAGTCAGGTTACACAGTGACGGTAGGCTTGACATGCTTGATTATAATATAAAGTACACTATTATATTAACTTTAAGTTGTTCGTTGATAAATATTGCATTGAATCTGATCTTTACTGTTTCAGCTCACTTAACACATTTTGTACTTTTACACTTTTTCTGCCTTTTGATGCGTCGTGCTATCCAATCAGAGGCGGCCAAATTTGCATATTACAGGAAGGATTTCTGGGATAGCATTGAGTTTACAGTTCAGAGGGATCTGGCTTCTTTAGACGCTGTCTTCTTAAAACTGAATAAATATTTAAAAAGAGCCAAATGAGCCAGTCTTTTGAACGGCTCTTTTCAAAGAACGGATCACAAAGATGTTGATCCCATCAAAGAGCCATAAATCCCATCTCTACTAGCGCGCCCTGCCCACGCTGGTTCTTTGGGGAGGAGGGCAGAGGACTCTGGCTGTGCGGGGCGCGGCATTACAGTCTAGCTGCTATCGTTTTTTTAAGCAAAGTCTCTGTTCCAAGTTCCTGGCAGTTTCAAAAGCTTATGAAAAACCTACATCATGTCACAGAGCGTTAATCTCGCGATAAAAAAATTATCGCCGTTAAAATTGAGTCAAGTTAACGCGTTAATAACGTGACATTTTTGACAGCACTAATATATATATATATATATATATATATATATATATATATATATATATATACACTACCGTTCAAAAGTTTGGGGTCACCCAGACAATTTTGTGTTTTCCATGAAAAGTCACACTTTTATTTCCCACCATAAGTTGTAAAATGAATAGAAAATATAGTCGAGACATTTTTCTGGCCATTTTGAGCATTTAATCGACCCCACAAATGTGATGCTCCAGAAACTCAATCTGCTCAAAGGAAGGTCAGTTTTATAGCTTCTCTAAAGAGCTCAACTGTTTTCAGCTGTGCTAACATGATTGTACAAGGGTTTTCTAATCATCCATTAGCCTTCTGAGGCAATGAGCAAACACATTGTACCATTAGAACACTGGAGTGAGAGTTGCTGGAAATGGGCCTCTATACACCTATGGAGATATTGCACCAAAAACCACACATTTGCAGCTAGAATAGTCATTTACCACATTAGCAATGTATAGAGTGGATTTCTGATTAGTTTAAAGTGATCTTCATTGAAAAGAACAGTGCTTTTCTTTCAAAAATAAGGACATTTCAAAGTGACCCCAAACTTTTGAACGGTAGTGTATATAAATACACTGTCGTTTGATTTACATGTGACATGCTCCGATTCATACAAGCGTTTCATTTTCTTCTCAGATGAAATTAGCAAAGCGAGCTAACTGTCCCTGCTACGTACACTCATTAGAAACACCAGCCATCTCTGCTACTTCCTTCTCAGCTTTATTTTCCTTTGTAATGTCTCTGTGAAAGCACGGTTCGAAGATTTTCTTCCATGTGCATGGTAAACCGGAAACGGGAGCTAATCGCTAATCTGTACGCAATAAAGTTGTGAGCGGGGAACTGAAGAAACGTCGCACCCCATACATCATCGGATTGGTCCGAGGAATCATCCGAGCTGATCATTTGGATTGGTCTCTTTATGACGCCTGAGTTAATCTTCCCTAATTTGCATAGAAGTGAGAAGTTGTCAGTTGGTGAAACCGGGTCTCAGGAGAAATGAACGCGCGTCTATCGCAATATCGCGTGCTTGTGTCAGCATGGGTTTGCAGGCTTGTAGTACTCGAGTCCAGGACTCGTGCCCGAATTTTAAGGACTCGTGACTTGACTTGGAGTTGAGCACTGATGACTAGGACTTGGACTCGGACTCGTGCATTCATTAACTGCATTCGGACTCATAAATTGGAGATTCGGATTTTTTCTTTGTTTTTTGTAACATGCCATAATAATTTGGCATAAGATATTTATATTTTTATCGACATTAATTTTCATGCAAAAGTGTCACACACGGCGGCACGGTGGTGTAGTGGTTAGCGCTGTCGCCTCACAGCAAGAAGGTCCAGGTTCGAGCCCCGGGGCCGGCGAGGGCCTTTCTGTGTGGAGTTTGCATGTTCTCCCCGTGTCCGCGTGGGTTTCCTCCGGGTGCTCCGGTTTCCCCCACAGTCCAAAGACATGCAGGTTAGGTTAACTGGTGACTCTAAATTGAGCGTAGGTGTGAATGTGAGTGTGAATGGTTGTCTGTGTCTATGTGTCAGCCCTGTGATGACCTGGCGACTTGTCCAGGGTGTACCCCGCCTTTCGCCCGTAGTCAGCTGGGATAGGCTCCAGCTTGCCTGCGACCCTGTAGAACAGGATAAAGCAGCTACAGATAATGAGATGAGATGAGATGAGATGAGATGAGATGAGATGAGATGAGATGAGATGAGAAGTGTCACACCTGCGTGCCTTGGCGCATGCATCAGATAGACTCTTGGGTGCGCTATGTGAACAACTCACACCTGCACAGGATTAAGGCGCAATCAGCACACTGATGTGAAAACACGCTTACTTTGCGAAGTATTGAGTTGTGTTGCTGATACTTTACCGAGCCTTATTTCCTTGTTTGGTTTCCTGATCCCTGATTTCCTGTTTCTTGTCTTTGATTCTGCCGAGTCTACGATAGCCTGTTTGTGCCTCGCTCGACCTGCTGTCTTCACTTGTATTAATAAACACACCTTCCGCACTTACATCCGTCTCCCAACCATCTCCGACAGAATACTTCACACTCCCTGATAAAGAGAAGCACATTCACCTGTTCATACGGCATAAACTAATGTTAATGGCGCTGAAACAGACACCGTCACATGGTGCAGTTGGAGTCTTATTCTCGGACTCGAGTCGAAATTTTTCTAACGACTCGGACTTGAACACTGGGGACTCGAAACTGGACTCAGACTCGAGGTTTAGTGACTCGACTACAACACTGTTTTGTAGTGCAAACACAACTTACTTGGCTTCATTTTATCTCAATATTTCGATTCGCTCTCAAATAGAATTTAATAATAAAAGCTAGCGATATCATCAACTTTCTGCAAAAAAGATAACCTGTAACGTAAACTATTCAAGATGCACTTGTCGATATCTATGTATATCACTGGACAGAATTCTCAGAAAGTTTATGCTATCCAAGCTTTTATTATTAAAAGTGTAACAAAAGTTTCTTAGTTAAGATACTAAAACGTGACAGAGAACTACATTTCTTTATGACATTTGAAGATCATAGTAAAAAAACTGGTTAAATATGACGGAGGGATTGAATTCCTTGGCCTCTGTCAAAATTTCAACCTTACACCTACTGGACATTCGCCAGAGTCGACCAAGAAAAGGTGACTAAATGGGCAAATTCCTCCAAACCGTTCAATGAAAACGTCATAGAAGAGCAAACCAAGGCCAAAATTAATCGCACGCCATCTTTGAGAACAGCGATAAACCAAATCTTTGATGAGATCCGCACCCATCGCATTATGAAAGTGATGGTTGATCTTTGTAAGGAGGTGTATGCAGATGTGATGACAAAGCACACACATAAGATAACGAGACTTCTGTCCAGTGATGCAGATATCGACAAGCACATCTTGAATATTTCATCTTACAAGTTATCTTTTCTCAAATAGAAGACGCTTTTCGTTCAATTGGAATTTTTTCCAAGCTTTCCTTGTTGGATAAAAATCCAATGTCAAGACAAAGTGAATAAAGACGTTGGATATGGAGATCAGATTTGCCAGAGTGGCTCGATGGGTCTTAATCCAATCACAATTTAACCCTTTAAATTGGAAAGGATCCATCAGGGGATTCTGGGTGGCACGGTGGTGTAGTACTCACAGCAAGAAGATTCTGGGGTCAAGCCCAGTGGAGTTTGCATGTTCTCCCCGTGTCCGTGTGGGTTTCCTCCGGGTGCTCCAGTTTCCCCCACAGTCCAAAGACATGCAGGTTAGGTTAACTGGTGACTCTAAATTGAGCGTAGGTGTGAATGTGAGTGTGAATGGTTGTTTGTCTCTGTGTGTCAGCCCTGTGATGACCTGGCGACTTGTCCAGGGTGAACCCCGCCTTTTGCTCGTACAGTGCCTTGCAAAAGTATTCATACCCCTTGAAGTTTTTCACATTTTTCCACCTTACAACCACAAACTTCATCTCATCTCATCTCATCTCATCTCATTATCTCTAGCCACTTTATCCTGTTCTACAGGGTCGCAGGCAAGCTGGAGCCTATCCCAGCTGACTACGGGCAAAAGGCGGGGTACACCCTGGACAAGTCGCCAGGTCATCACAGGGCTGACACATAGACACAGACAACCATTCACACTCACATTCACACCTACGCTCAATTTAGAGTCACCAGTTAACCTAACCTGCATGTCTTTGGACTGTGGGGGAAACCGGAGCACCCGGAGGAAACCCACGCGGACACGGGGAGAACATGCAAACTCCACACAGAAAGGCCCTCGCCGGCCCCGGGGCTCGAACCCGGACCTTCTTGCTGTGAGGCGACAGCGCTAACCACTACACCACCATGCCGCCCCAACCACAAACTTAAAAGTTTTTGATTGAGATTTTATGTGATAGACCAACACAGAGTAGCACATAATTGTGAAGTGAAATGAAAATGGTAAATGGTCTTCAAAATTTTAAACAAATAAAAATCTGAAAAATGTGGTGTGCATTAGTATTCAGCCCCCCTGCGTCAATACTTTGTAGAGCCACCTTTTGCTGCAATTACAGCTGCAATTCTTTTGTGGTATGTCTCTACCAGCTTTGCACATCTAGACACTGAAATTTTTGCCCATTCTTCTTTGCAAAATAGCTCATGCTCAGCCAGATCGGATGGAGAGCGTCTGTGAACAGCAATTTTCAAGTCTTGCCACAGATGCTCAATGGGATTTCGGTCTGGACTTTGACTGGGCCATTCTAACACATGAATATTCTTTGATCTAAACCATTCCATTGTAGCTCTGGCTGTATGTTTAGGGTCATTGTCTTGCTGGAAGGTGAATCTCCTTCCCAGTCTCAAGTCTTTTGCAGCCTCCAACAGGTTTTCTTCCAGGATTGCCCTGTATTTAGCTCCATCCATCTTCCCATCAACTCTGACCAGCTTCCTTGTCCCTGCTGAAGAAAAGCATCCCCATAGCATGATGCTGCCACCACCATGTTTCACAGTGGGGATGGTGTGTGCAGGGTGATGAGCAGTGTTAGTTTTCCGCCACACATAGCGCTTTGCATTTAGGCCAAATAGTTCAACTTTGGTCTCATCTGACCAAAGCACCTTCTTCCACATGTTTGCTGTGTCCCCTACATGGCTTCTTATGCCTGTCTTTCAGCAATGGCTTTCTTCTTGCCACTCTTCCAAAAAGGCCAGATTTGTGGAGTGTACGACTTGTAGTTGTCCTGTGCACAGATTCTCCCACCTGAGCTGTGGATTTCTGCAGCTCCTCCAGAGTGATCATGGGCCTCTTGGCTGCTTCTCTGACCAGTGCTCTCCTTGCTCGCTCTGTCCGTTTAGGTGGACGGCCATGTCTTGGTAGGTTTGCAGTTGTGCCATACTTTTTCCATTTTTGAATGATGGATTGAACAGTGCTTCTTGAGATGTTCAGAGCTTGGGATATTTTTTTATAACCTAACCCTGCTTTAAACTTCTCCAGAACTTTATCCCTGACCTGTCTGGTGAGTTCTTTGGTCTTCATGATGCTGTTTGTTCTTCAGTGTTCTCTAACAAACCACTGAGGCCTTCACAGAACAAGTGTATTCATGCTGAGAGTAAATTACACACAGTAGGACTCTATTAACTAATTAGATGACTTCTGAAGGCAATTGATTGCACTGGATTGTATTTAGAGGTATCAGAGGACAGGGGGCTGAATACTAATGCACACCACATTTTTCAGATTTTTATTTGTTTAAAATTTTGAAGACCATTTATCATTTTCGTTTCACTTCACAACTATGTGCTACTCTGTGTTGGTCTATCACATAAAATCTCAATAAAAAACTTTTAAGTGCGTGGTTGTAAGGTGGAAAAATGTGAAAAAGTTCAAGGGGTATGAATACTTTTGCAAGGCACTGTAGTCAGCTGGGATAGGATCCAACTCGCCCGCGACCCTGCACAGGATAAGCAATTACGGATAATGGAACAGGGAATTCTGAATCACTTTTCTATAATCACTCAGTATCCTGACCCTGAAATTAATAACTGGATAATAAGCTGAGAGGTTAACGACCTCATCTGCAAATTAAGCTCAATCTAAGCCCCGCCCCAAATCAACTTTAAACGCAAAAGCATGAATTTATCGCTGTATAAATTCAACTGAACTCAAACACTAATTTGTATAACTCGGACTCCGATGTGTGTTTTATCACTCGAAAAGGATTTTTGTGTAAAAGTGTGAACCTGTTGCTCGAATCAGCTCGATGTTCTCCTGGAAAGCCATCCTCATCCAGAGGATCTTCCACAGCGCCACCGGATTAATGCTGATCCTGGTGTATCCCTGCTCCACATCATCCACACTACACTCACCGGCCACTTTAATAGGAACTTGTTGTTGGTTCTAAGATCCCTGTTCTTGGCTGCAGGAGCAGAACCCAATCTGTTCTGCTGTTGCTTTTCTGATGAGATGCTTTTCTGCTCACCACGGTTGTAAAGAGTGATTATATGCTGGGTGCGATTTGCTGGGGGGGATGGTGGGGATCATCCCCCCCTCTGGTTTTTATCTCTGCTGAAAAAAAATCCTCGGGGACAACCCCGTCAATAAAACAAACAAACCAAAAAACAAAGTTGACATGACAGGCATGTTGTGACACAGTTTTCTATGGTCTACATTGCACTCACTTTCAAAATGACCCGAAGTGGCAGCTTTGATGTTCACGAACGTCTAGGGTTGCCAACCGTCCCGTATTGGGCGGGACATCCTGTTTTTTGGGTAATTTTAATTTGTCCCGTCAGGGACAGATCCTGTCTCTCACTCCAATGCTGTGGTGTAAATCGCGTAATTGCCGTGAGAAGCGCTATTACCGCGAGTCGCGGTCATCTGCGATTTAAAACCATTCACTGTTGCCATATCCTGAATTTTTAAGCTATACTGACAAAATAGGCATCAAATTAAACTAGAGCAGATGGTGCAGCCAGTGGATACAGCCTAACTGTTCGATAAGGATAGCAGATAGCTTAAAAAAAAAACCTTCCGAAACAGGATAGACCTCAGCCTATAGGGGAGCTTTTCTGCCTCAGTCCTGCCTTTGTGAGGTCTTTCTCTCGTCTTCTGCTATGAAGCATTGCAGAAGGTTCTTAGGGTTTTCAAATGGACAATTAAGCAAATATCAGGGTTTTACAGCTACAGCAAATACTTTTTCAGTTTATGACATTGCCTTCAGAAATATGGCCTGATGAATTATTTGGCCAAAGTTTAAAAGAGAAAAATGAGACAATAATATTAAAATTGTTTGTTATTTTGCATTAAGTTACTTAAAAAATATCCATTAATTGGTCTATTAATTTTTAAAAGCTCTATTTTAGAAATGAATTTGTAGTGGCCTACATTTGAAACCCTCACCTAAAGGCGATTCGGTACTGTAACTATTTTGGGGCGCTGGGGTGCGTGTACAGGGCCTGTACCGGTACTTGTCCGCACCCAGAACAAAGTGTCCCTCATTTGGATATGAGAAAGTTGGGAACCCTACGAACATCCCCAGCAAATAGATATATTGTAGGTAATCAGAGTGTGAACATGGATTTAGCGCCATGAATCACATCCTTACTGATGAGCGCAACAGAATGAATGGATCCACACTGACAGCCTTCTTTTCCTCGCTGTCAATGGGCCAGACGTGCGTTCCTTCCCTGCTGAGAAATTCGCAGAAATGTGGATTAAAGAAGGGCGAAACGCGGCGGATAGCGCGCCGACGGGGAAGCAGAAAAGGCCACATGAACTGCGCCATCAGAGCAAACTGTTCATTTAGTATTCATGTATTTCAGTGATTTTCGAGTCACTGTCCATTTAATCCGGAGGGAGAGAAACATCACAGCAACGCGACAAGCAATGCGAACTTTGTTGTGTGTTAGTGTTCGTGTATTTAGTCAGAGAGATAGGAAGATGAATTTACTATCTCTGGTTTAGTGTTCGTTTTCATTTAGTGTTATTCATTTGATATCTCATCTCATCTCATCTCATCTCATTATCTCTAGCCGCTTTATCCTGTTCTACAGGGTCGCAGGCAAGCTGGAGCCTATCCCAGCTGACTACGGGCGAAAGGCGGGGTTCACCCTGGACAAGTCGCCAGGTCATCACAGGGCTGACACATAGACACAGACAACCATTCACACTCACATTCACACCTACGCTCAATTTAGAGTCACCAGTTAACCTAACCTGCATGTCTTTGGACTGTGGGGGAAACCGGAGCACCCGGAGGAAACCCACGCGGACACGGGGAGAACATGCAAACTCCACACAGAAAGGCCCTCGCCGGCCCCGGGGCTCGAACCCAGGACCTTCTTGCTGTGAGGCGACAGCGCTAACCACTACACCACCGTGCCGCCCCAATTTTGTGACGTTTCATGATTAAAAAAATAAAAACATCCCCCCTTCTGGTTTTTTGACAAATCGCACCCTGATTATATGAGCTACTATATCCTTCCTGGCAAAAAAAAAAAGCTTGAACCAACTCGAATCTGTCCATTTTCTGATCTCTGACCTCTCATCAACAAGGTGTTTGTTTTTTCCACCCACAGAACTGTCGCTCCACCGCTCACTCACTCACTCACTCACTCAGTGTTTTTTGCTTTTCGCACCACTCTGTGCAAAGACTGTTGTGTGTGAAAACCCCAGGAGGAGATCAGCAGCAGTTTCTGAAATACCCAATGCAAAAATACTCATCTGGCTCAAACCAACACCCATGTGAACGAAAGTCACACTTCACTGTGAGATCAATCAGAGGATTGGTATTGGATGGATGGGGGTTCCTAATGAAGTGGCCAATGTGTGTATTCGTTATTTATTAAACAGAACGATGCGACATTCATTTCTTATTTTACGCTAACAGCATGTCACATGCTGTTTTATTCCTTTATCATATTTTTTGTCCTTTTGAACTCTGTATGATTACAGTCTAATCGTTATGAGCTACAGAAATTATTTTTATATGCTTTTATACAGTAGGCACTTTCGGACTTTTCTTAGAACTGTTGGAAGAAGTTCCTCTTTTTTGTGTGTCCGCACTACAGGAACTGCGGACGATTGTAGTTCTTGGAACGCTGTTTTGAGGGACTTTTTTTTTTTAGCTCCTAGTTCAGGGTAGGTTCTCTCCCAGCACAAGAGGAACCATGAGTGATGCAAGTGTGTGATGAAGCCCTTGAAGGTCTGTAGTTGTCTGGGGAGATCCCCAGGAGGTAGTTCCTCTCAATAAGTCCCTAGAACTCTTTGGTCTGAAAGATACTTTATGTCAGGCACAGTAGGATAAGACAATAAAACCGGTTTCTGCTTTAGTTTAGCTACTATTTTGGACAGAGTAAATTAAAGACGGTACATGACAAGATCACGTCTGTGAAGGTTCTCAGTCATCCAGGTCATCACAATCTGTAGGTGCTAAAGAAGGCAACTGGGCTTGCTTGAAATCCTTTTTTGGCTTCACCATTTTTGTCCTCCTTTTGTCTCCTCAGTCGACGTGGATCCAGATCTGGACCCGGAGTCGCAGGACTACCTGGAGGCTCTGGTTCAGACCACGGGAGAGCTGGAGTACTGCGTCAACCTGTGCAAGTCTCGCGTCATGATGGAGACCTGCTTCGACATTCTGGCACCGACGTCCCCGGGGCAGGAGCTGGAGGTGTGACGAGGAGATAAAACATCAGTGGATGGATATTTACTGAGATATTTATTTACAATACCAGGAAGTGCCTTGATTTTGGAAAAAAAAAAATCAAATCAAATTTCTGATTGGTGCTAGTGCTGAGATCACGACTGTCCCGAAGCAAAGCTGTTAGATTTCCTTTGGAAAATAAGTTATTTTGCATTGTAATGTTGTGTGTAAAAGCAAATCAAATACATAATGAAATTGAAAAAAAAAAAGGGAAAAAAAGCAATAAGGTAATTTATTGCCAATCCCAGAATCTCCTGTGGAGCCGTCCATCTTTATGAAACGTTCTGGATTGCTTATTTATTTTCTTTATTTTATTTTATTTATAACCCTGCCAAAGGGTGTTTATTATTATTATTATTATTATTATTATTATTATTATTATTTAATACACTAAATTAACACTAAAGCACTAAACCCAGACAGTATTTACGCCCAAACCATTTTGAAAAGTTGCATCATATCTACAAGACATATAAGAGAAGTCGAAAAAAAACATTTTAATTCTTCAAAAAAAAAAAAGTCGTCAGGTAAAAATTGCCAATAATGAAAAACATGTCCATGATTTAATGAATACCAAGCGTGAGAGCAGCCTGGTTTGTGATACTTGACATATTTTAATTAACAAATTCCTCAATTTATGAAAGACTGATTAATTTGTTTGTCTTGCTGCTGGAGCAGAACCTGTCTCGAAAGACTCAAAGTGCTCAGACGTTGCTTAATGAGGCAAAAATAATCATTTAATAATAAAAGCTCAGATCGACTCGGACTCTGATTTCCTCTTCAGCCTTGAGATTTCTGATCATATTTTACGATATGTAGTCCAATAACAAAAATAAAAAATCTCATGTGGAATGTGTTGCCAAATGTATTAAATTTATTAAGTGCACACACACATGAAAAAAAAACCACATTAAAAATGTTTAAATAAATTCAAACCAATCCTTATTAAAAAAAAAAAAACCTCAGGCTTTTAAACCTCTGTGCGTAAATTATCTTTATTTAATGCTTGATTTTTTTTGGCTAATTATTTACATTAATTTATGAGTTTTATGATATATATTTTTTTTATTTTACCATGTTTCAGGTTTATATTGTACAGTTTTTTAACACTTTGTAAGAACATGTACAGATCCTTCCGTATGCATCAGTATATGATTATGAATAAAAACAATTTTTCGACTTTGTAGCTCGAGTCATTTTCTCATCTGATGTTTAATTTTTGAGTACTTTTTTGGATTATAGGGAAAAAAATAAGTATATTAAAATGATACTGATATTTTAAGAATTATTTTAAAGATTATCTTTTTGTTGGGCGGCACGGTGGTGTAGTGGTTAGCGCTGTCACCTCACAGCAAGAAGGTCCGGGTTCGAGCCCCGTGGCCGGCGATGGCCTTTCTGTGCGGAGTTTGCATGTTCTCCCCGTGTCTGCGTGGGTTTCCTCCGGGTGCTCCGGTTTCCCCCACAGTCCAAAGACATGCAGGTTAGGTTAACTGGTGACTCTAAATTGAGCGTAGGTGTGAATGTGAGTGTGAATGGTTGTCTGTGTCTATGTGTCAGCCCTGTGATGACCTGGCGACTTGTCCAGGGTGTACCCCGCCTTTCGCCCGTAGTCAGCTGGGATAGACTCCAGCTTGCCTGCGACCCTGTAGAACAGGATAAAGCGGCTACAGATAATGAGATGAGATGAGATTATCTTTTTGTTTTTGGTATTTTGTACAGTTTATATATTGTAGCTCTTAACCCTATGGGTTTTCGCAGGGTTCTGGTAAAGTTCTAGAATTTTAAATCCCACAAGATAACAGTCAGTACTGAAAGATGCCACGTCTACCTTTACATTCACAACCTAATCTACTGATGCAAAAGCAACGTTACTGACAAATTATAAAGAACATCATCATGTACAGTACATCAGGCTACGTCTCATCACCTTCTGTTTTGACGATGTGATTCAGCAGGAGCGTAGCGGACATTTTGACAACCGCCATCTGACGACACACTGAATCCATTATTCTGTGACATGCAACTATCCAACGACTTCAACAAAAATCACACTTGGCTATAGGAAGACAGATACCATAAGTCAAGGTTATAATGTAGTCTAAAAAATGTAGAATTATTCAGCTGAAGTACATCCCCAATTCCAAAAAAGTTGGGACGCTGTGTAAACTGTAAATAAAAACATAATGTGAAGATTTGCAAGTCTTGGAAGCCCTACATTTCATTGAAAATAGTACAGAGACAACATATCAAATGTTGAAACTGAGAAATATATGCTTATTTTGAATTTGATGTCAGCAAAACGTTTCAGAAAAGTTGGGACGGGGCAACAAAAAACTGAACAAGTTGCATGATGCTAAAACAAAACAACAACCCTCATTAGGTTAATTGGCAACAGGTCAGTAAGATGATTGGGTATAAAAAGAGCATCCCAGAGAGGCGGAGTCTCTCAGAAGTAAAGATGGGGCGGGGTTCACCGCTCTGTGAAAGACTGCGTGGGCAAACAGTGCAACAATTTAAAAATAACGAAACATTCTCAGTGTAAAACTGCAAAGAATTTGTGGATCACGTCATCTATGGTCCATAATATCATTAAAAGATTCAGAGAATCTGGAGAAATCTCTGTATGCAAGAGACAAGGCTGAATGCCTGTGATCTTCAGGCCCTCAGGAGACACTGCATTAAAAGCAGACACGTGTCTGTAGTGGAAATCACTGTATGGGCTCAGGAACACTTCAGAAAACCATCGTCTCTGAAAACACTTCATTACTGCATCCACAAATGCGACTTAAAATTAGATATATAAACAATATCCAGAAACACCGCCACCTTCTCTGGGCCCGAGCTCTTTTACGATGGACTGAGGTGAAGTGGAAAACTGTCCCGAGGTCTGATGAATCAAAAGTAGAAATTCTTTTTAGAAATCATGGACGCCACGTCCTCCAGGCTAAGGAAGAGAGGGACTATCCGGCTTGTTATCAGTGCACAGCTCAAAAGCATTCAGCATCTGTGATGGTATGAGGGGGCATTAGTGCACATGACATGGGTAGCTTGTACATCTGGGATGGCATGAATGATATAAACACATTTCAGAGCAATATGCTGACATCCAGACAAAATCTTTTTCAGGGAAGGCCTTCCTTCTTTCAGCAAGACAACGCCAAACCGCTTTCTGCACATATTAAAACTGCATGACTGTAGAATAAAAGAGTCCGGGTGCTAAACTGGCCTGCTGCAGTTCAGACCTGTCTCCCATTTAAAACATTTGGCGCATTATGAAAACTACAGAAATTGGTCTCCTCAGTTCCCAAATGTTTACAGAGTGTTGTTAAAAGTAGAGGTGATGAAGCACAGTGGTAAACACGCCCCTGTCCCAACTTTTTTTAAATGCGATGCTGACATCGGGCGGCACGGTGGTGTAGTGGTTAGCGCTGTTGCCTCACAGCAAGAAGGTCTGGGTTCGAGCCCCGTGGCCGGCGAGGGCCTTTCTGTGCGGAGTTTGCATGTTCTCCCCGTGTCCGCGTGGGTTTCCTCCGGGTGCTCCGGTTTCCCCCACAGTCCAAAGACATGCAGGTTAGGTTAACTGGTGACTCTAAATTGAGCGTAGGTGTGAATGTGAGTGTGAATGGTTGTCTGTGTCTATGTGTCAGCCCTGTGATGACCTGGCGACTTGTCCAGGGTGTACCCCGCCTTTCGCCCGTACTCAGCTGGGATAGGCTCCAGCTTGCCTGCGACCCTGTAGAACAGGATAAAGCGGCTAGAGATAATGAGATGAGATGAAAATAAAATTGCTCAATTTCAGCATTTGATATGTTGTCTTTGAAAATAGTACAATGAAATATAGGGCTTCCATGATTTGCAAATCTTCACATTCTGTTTTTATTTGCAGTTTACACAGCATCCCAACTTTTTTTGGAATTGGGGTTGTAAAAGTTCCAGCCAGACTAACAAACATTTCTGATATTCTTCAAACTCATGTGTCAGTAAACTCTAATCAACTGTAAATTATTAAGCATGTTCATGGTACAGCGGATTTATATTTAGCCATGCCTACAAAAGAGCTAAAAATAACAAAATGACAATAAATGGTGAAATAGCGCCACCTCAGTGCAGCAAACATGAACACTTCCAGTAATGCAGCTCAGCCACTGCAGCTCATCAGCCACCGTAGACACACATTAAGTTATTTTATAGGGTGCCATTACTTTTATGCTAATGGAATGGTTATCTTATTCATGTGTGTATAACTGAAATAAATAAGTGATTTGCTTGACAGTAAACATGACAGAATAATAAATATAGACTGATTCAGAAATTTATCAATAATTATGTAATTTGTAGCCAATCAATCAAGGGTCACATCTGTGAGTCTCGATATGTGTGTGCAGTTACACATCTCGCTCTTCTCGGATGTGACCGAACTGGATATTTGTGACTACCACATCTCTTGTTTAAATAAATACTCCTGTACATGGTTTATGAATAAATTACAGTTATGGTCAGAAGTTTACATACAGTGACATGAATGTCATCTTGGATATGAATGTCATGGCAATATGTGGGCTTTCAATTATTTCTTGGAACTGTTCGTTTTCTGTGGCGAAATGATTGTACAGCATATTTCTTTAATAGAAAAAGCCCATGAATTTGGTGCAGAATTTTTCATTTTCTTTGGGTTTTCTGAAGTCAACACAGGGTCAAAATTATATATGCAGGGTCAAAAAAATTTACATATGCTCACTTAGATTATTAATTCAGCGGTGCTGAAACTTCCAAAATGTCTCTTATCTTGCCAAGGCCGAGGTCTCTTAACTTCCTGTTAGTGATCATGATTGATTAGAGCTGGTAGCTTCTCTGTACCTTCATAAAAAGGGTTGTTTACAGCACTCACTGGATTGACCAACACACAGTAAAATGGGAAAGTCCAAGGAGCTCAGTGCAGATCTGAGAAAGAGGATCGCAAATATGCACAACTCCGGAATGTCTCTTAGAGTAATTTCTAAACAACTGCAGATCCCAAGATCAGTTCAAACAATCGAATGTAAGTTATTGTGAGGTGTAGTCACTTTGCCAGGCCACTTTGCTTCAAGAAAACCCAAACTGTCACCCTCAGCTGAAAGGAAATTGGTTCAGATGGTCAGGAACAACCCAGGAACCACCATGGCACAGCCCTGCCATGGACTGGAAGCTGATGGTTCACTGTCTACAATTCAGTGAGTTTTATATCACCATGGACTAAGAGGCTGCTATCCAAGAAATAACCCCCTGCTCCAAAATTAACAACTTCAAGCTTAACTAAAGTTTGAAGCTGACCACACGGACAAAGAAAAACCCTTCTGGAGGAAAGCTGTATGGTCAGATGAGACAAAGATTGAGTTGTTTGGCCACAATGACCACCATGTACAGAGGGACACTGTACCAGCTGGTGGTGGTGGTAGGATCATCATGCTCTGGGGCTGTTTTGCTGCCAGTGGAACTGGTTCATTGTACAAAGTGGATGGAATAATGAAGAAGGAGGACGACCTCAGAATTCTTCAGCATAAACCATCAGAAACTTCAACACGACTTGGGATTTGGGATTTACAACAGGGCAATGAACCCAAACACGCATCAGAGCTGGTTGTGGAGGATAAAGCAGGCTAACATTAAGCTTAAAACAAGTCCTGACTTCAACCCTGTTGAAAATATATGGACCGTGCTTATAAGTCGAGTCCATGCCAAGAAAAATAAAATAATAATAATAATAATTGAACTCTACTAATTCTACCATGAAGAGTCATGAAATATCCAACCAGAATTCTGCCAGAAGCTTGTTCATGGTGAATAAAAAATGTTTGGTCAAGGTGAATCTTGCGAAGAGACATTTTACCCAAATATTAGGTGTGCTGTATGTACATTTTTGATCCTGTATGTATACTTTAGACCCTATGTTGATTTCAGAAAACCCAAGGAAAATTGTGCACCAAATTCGATTTTTTTAAAGATGTATGCTGCACAATCATTCTCCCACAGAACAAGAACAGTTCAGAGATATTATTGAAAGCTCAAATATTGCCATGACATTCATATCCAAGATGACATTCATGTCACTGTATGTAAACTTCTGACCACAACTGTAGTTCATGTACAGAATGAAAACAAAACCAAAATTTCTGGACGTTTTCCAGAATCCAGCCACGGCTAAACCTGCACACTTACAGTGAGAAGTGTCTCCATTACGCGACACACTGCTTAGAGAAAGACAGACCTGATTTGCATATCGAACGCTGTTAATTTGCATATCGAGTGTTATTTCAGCCTGCCTGCTCTCACCTCTGCACTACCATAATGAATAATAATAAGCCATTATAAGATTTTTGTTGTCCATGTCACGGTGGTTGTTTTAGCATAATCCAGTGTACTGAGCAGTCGAGCAGGTCAGGAGACTAGCTGAATGCATAAAGGGATTAAAAATGGAGTAGCACTTTATTTGAAGGGCAACGAAACATGGTGTAAAGCTTTAATAAAGAAATGTTAAAGGATTTACGTAAAGCTTATGACAAAACCTATAAGCTGAGAGAGCTTTACATTGTTTCTGACTTTGCCTTTTTCATAAAAGAAGAAGCTTTGGTGCACTTTCACACCTATTAGTCCAAATCTCCAGAACATATTGCGTTTCTGAAGCACTATACAGTAGCTCTGTCCTCTGGCTCAGCTTCACAGCTTTCTCACTGCACTCTAACCACACTACAGATGAAAAGGTGAAACGAGAGACCAGAGATTGAATGTCTTTCAGACATCCTACATAATGATGCACAGAAAATGCTGTGTCATCTGCATATTTGATTCGAGTCAAATCGTTGCTATTTGGATTTTTTAAAAATTATTATTATTAAAAACTTGACCAGACATATCGCAGATCACTGAAGGACACCCAGTGTTAAACTATTTTTTATACATAAACTCAGTGTATGAATCATTTATACTGTAAGTCATCCAGATGCTTTAGGAGGATGCATATGTTCAAGAAGAATAAAAAAAAAACATGAATACATTTCAGGATGAAACTTTGTAATCCATTTTCCCCATTAAACACAGACACAGCAATGACTTCACGCTAATCTCCGTGCTTCCACGGAAGGTGGTCGCATTTTCTGCTCTCCCTCTCACTCCTTCTTTTTCCCTGCTTGTGCTTCTGTGTCTTGTCTCGTCTGCTGTACTTTTTGAAGAGACTCTCCCTGCATTACTTTCTAAACTAAAAAAAAGCATGAAATTGATAAACTGGTCTCCTAACGAAATTGACACAGTTTTCTCGACGAGAAGCCTGGGTTCTGGGGAACCCATCTGTCCTGCCGGAACGTTTGCAGCTGGTTACACAATGGACGCGTGGGAGCGGTGGCAGGTCATGTGCCTGGCGATTCTTTCTGTGGAGGACATTGAAGATATCTACCTATTCGGAACCATGATTACAGGACTTTTGCTGATTGGATTAGGCATTGCCCTGGTATATCGAGGAAATCAGACAATGGTGACAGCTGTTCAAAGCCCCACAAAGCTGCCCGATATGATTGGAGTGGTGGGCAAAGGTGTTGGCACTCGGACTGTGGACATTCAGAACTTTAACCACAAAATGGTTGTTATCTCGGAGCAGCTTTCAGCTTTGCAAGGAATATGTTTTTTGGAGATCAATTTGAATTTGAATAGAATGGACGGAATGGACAGATATGGATAAGCGGTGTGGACGTGCAAAGACTGCGTCTGGAAAGACCAAACAATTCATATCTTATCAACATTCAGCTCCCTGAGACAGCACCGACCTTGGTTTAGGCCGTTGCTGAGGAAACATTTCCCCTTGAAGGTCACTGCTGGGAGACACTCTCGCATTCCTCCTCTAACTTTCTGCGGTCGCCATTTTTACCCCCAGTGTGACAAGCGGGTGCGTGACCAGCACCTTCATGGCTGCAGGAGCGGACGGCTGCTTGCTTGCGCTGGATTACCTCCCCCCCCCCCTTACCCCCTACCCCTGATTCCCCCCCTCAAGTCCCGTGTTTAAAGTGTACTTGTGTTGTTGTGTGCTTATGTGCAAAGGTTTTTTAAATGTTCCCACACTGTACTCCTGACAGGAGCATAGTGTGTGTGTGTGGGGGGGGGGGGGGGTGTTCTTTTTTTCCTTATCTCTCCTCATGTTGTGTTTCCTTTTTATCTTCATCCCTGCCTTCCTGTCCTGTCTACCCTATGTCAATTGTATGTTGTATATATATGGACAGGTTGATGGCTAATTTCGCTGGTACATGTGACTAGTGACAATAAAGGGCATCATCATCATCATCATCATCAAATATACAGATGACACAGCATTAGCATTTGTAAGATTTCTGATTGACACCCAATATCTACCTTCCACGTCCAAGAATGTGGATTTACCGGCTTCCTAGTTGAAGCAGAGCATCCCATCCAGGGTATCTGCATATTTGTTTAGGATCAACTCACTGTGATGTGTATGTTTTTTTCTTAAAAACTCAACCATATATAGTACCGAACCTTGAGGAATGTCTAGATTTAAAACCATGTACATTCCAGTGTACATTTCATCTGAAGGTCATCAAGATGCTTCAGGGGATTGTGTGTGTTAAGGAAGATGAAGAAAATGACCAAAATTAAGTTCTGTAAAGTGAAACATCGGACTGCAGACCTTGAATCCAGTCTCAAGCTGTTTTCTGTATTGACTTGGACTTTTCCAACTTATTGTCATTTGTTTTTGGACTGGTCTCAGTCTTAGACACTGGTCTCATTTTCAAACCGGACTCGAAAAAATAAAAAGTTTTGCATGCACAAAGTTTAAGATGGAATTTCTCCTAGAAAATAGCCTAATTATTGGTGAAATCCAAAAATGAAGCCAGCTAGTTGCAGAAAAGGATCTGAGAAATATGAGTTGATGGTTTTCAGTCTCAATCCTGACTCTGTCTTGCTTTCATTTGAACTCAATTTTGACTTGGCCTCGACCCTCTTAACACTCGGTCTTGACTTGATCTTGATCCCATTAACATTTGGTCTTGACTCAATCTTACCTTGGCCTTGACCTCCTTAAGACTCGGTCTTGACTCAATCTTGCCTTAGCCTCGACCCCCTTGAGGTTTGGTCTTGACCCTATCTTAATTTGGCCTCGACCTCCTTAAGAGTCAGTCTTGAGTCAATCTTGACTTGGCCTTGACCTTGTTAAGACTTTGTCTTCACTTGATCTTAACTTGGCCTCAACGTCCTTAAGAATCAGTCTTGACTCTATTTTGACTTGACCTTAACCCCATTAAGACTCGGTCTTGACTCAATCTTGCTTTAGCCTTGACCTCCTTAAGACTTGGTCTTGACTCAATCTTGCTTTAGCCTTGACCTCCTTAAGACTCGGTCTTGACTCAATCTTGACTTAGTCTCAACCCCCTTGAGGTTTGGTCTTGACCCTATCTTAACATGGTCTCGATCTCCTTAAGAATCAGTCTTAACTCTATCTTAATGTGGCCTCTACCTTCTTAAGAATCAGTCTTGACTCTGTCTTGACTTGGCCTTGACCCTGTTAAGACTCTGTCTTCACTCGATCTTAACTTGGCCTCTACCATCTTAAGAGTCAGTCTTGACTCTATTTTGACTTGACCTTAACCCTATTAAGACTCTGTTTTGACTTGATCTTGACTTGGCTTTGACTTTCTAAAGACTCAGTCTTGACTCGATCTTAACTTGGCCTCAACCCCCTTAAGAGTTGGTCGTGACTCGATCTTGACTTGGCCTTGACCACCTTAAGACTCGGTCTTAATGAGCTAGGTGAGTCCTGGTCTTAGCTGTGTCTTGGACATGACAGTTGGTATTTTTGCTGAAGAAAAAGAAACATTTTTTTTTAAAGAGAATGAAAGCTTGCCAGCTCTCTAACAGATGTGTACTTTAAGACCCATCACTCACTGATGATTTGCACTACCTGGGGATAAGATTGGGTAAACGAACAACAGCATAAAATCAGCCCGATCACCCTCTGTAGAGTTGTTAATGAGATACCAGACACAGAGGACTGGTGAGGTGATGCAACCACACAAACGGCCAGCACTGACACGAGGCGAGAATTAAATTATGCTGTGGACTCAGCGGCTTGTGAGTCAATAAAAAACAGTCGTTGAATTAAGTTATTTAATTATACTCTCGAGCTCTGTGGCTGTAAAAATATCATTAAGCACAAATAGGAACCCGGAGAGGTTTATAGACCTACAGGGGAACCTCAGTTTATGAGCGTATCTGCTAGCATGCTTGTCCACCTGGTCTCCTTCTCCTCAGCAGATGGCCTTGTTAAATAGAAAGAGCTATTTTAATTAGATGCGAGTCAGAAGACAGCCATTCATTTATGTCTGATTTGTGTTCACCGAATGAACCCAGATCATTCAGGAGGGAACCCGAGTCTTATTCATGCACCTGTGTGTTGTGTGTATCATGTTCCTGTGATCACCTACGGATGAGTTTAGAACACCAACTGGCCTCAAACATCAGCTGCCCACACCTACACCCAAAAACGGAGCGCAATTACTGATTATGTGGCTCATTTAATGTCGAAGAAAAAAAAAAGGTTGACTAAATCAATCTCGTTATTAATCTCATAATAAGGCTGAATTCAAAGAGTTAAAATATTGGTGTTACTTCACTCAGGATTCATAAGGATGCAAACCCACTACATTAGCTCTTCATAAGAGTTATATAACTACAGAAACATTTATAAATGCTTGTTCAGTCATCAGCTGTCAATTTAGGAATCAATTTTGACCCAAGACCTGAGTCAAGTGGCATAGGGTTAAGTTATAATAGTGTTCATAAGGCTTCATGACACCTATATAAGCCCTTAACAACTAGACAAATAAATAATAATAATAAAAAAATCAAAACCTTTTTTTTTACTGATCTGAAGTTTGATCTAAGCCCATGTTTACATTAGACCGTTGTGGCAGCGGGGGCGTGGTCAAGCACCGGTCTGTGACAGGAGGGTGGAGCCAGGGAAGGTGAGTGGCAGAATCGCTTCACCTGACTGTAATTAACCTGTGTTTGTGTGTTTTCCCAGTAACCGCTCCCTATTTAAGGAGGCAGAGAGAGAGGAGAGGGAGTGCAACCCGGGATCAGACGAGTGTGTGTGTGTGTGTGTGTGTGTGAATGAATGAGAGTACTTACACTGAAAAGTTGTAAAAATAAATTGCCTTGTCTGCCTCCAAACGTTGTCCTGCCATCCTCTGTGCTCCACCCACACTCGATACGCGCCACAGTGGTGCCGAAACCCAGGATTAAGGTGGAGCACCAACACAGCAGCCCCATGGAATCTTCCCCGTTCGTGGACTTGGTCCATGCCCTCGCCACGGCTCAGCAGAGCCAGCACCAGGCACTTGTCACGCTCCGAAAGGAGCAGGAGCGCCGCTTTGAAGCCCTGGTGCTGGCCCAGCAAGAAGATCGAGAGGCGTTCCGGCGTCTCCTCGCGTCGGCGGGGTCCACCAGCGCCCCGGCCGCGGGCCCATCTCCCCTCACCTTGACCAAGATGGGCCCGCAGGACGACCCCGAGGCTTTCATCACATTGTTTGAGCAGGTCGCCGACGCCTCGGGGTGGCCGATGGAGCAGCGCGCGGCGCGCCTCCTCCCACTCCTGACGGGAGAGGCGCAGCTGGCCGCACTACAGCTCCCCGCCGACCGCAGGCTGGCCTACGCCGACCTTCGCAGGGCTGTCCTCCAGCGCGTGGGGCGCACGCCGGAGCAGCAGCGCCAGCGCTTCCGCGCGCTGCGGATGGAGGAAGTCGGCAGCCCGTTTGTGTTCGGCCAGCAGCTCCGGGACGCCTGCTGGCGGTGGCTGAGGGCCGAAGATCGCGACGCCGAAGGAATCATCGACCAGGTGGCGCTGGAACAGTTTATCGCCCGCTTACCAGCTGGAACCGCGGAGTGGGTCCAGTGCCACCGCCCGGCGTCGCTGGATCAGGCCGTAGGACTGGTGGAGGATCATCTGGCGGCTGTTCCGGCGGCAGGACAGCGGACGACATCATCTTCTTTCTCCTCTTCTCTCTCTCTTTCTCCCTCCCTCCTCCCATGTCCCGTCCTCGCCCCATTCCCCCACCGCGGAGGCGGGGGCCGGCTCCACCCCAGCCGGCCCGCCGCACCAGTGGTGCCCTCCCGTTTCTCCCTTCTGTGTCTGTCTCTCCCCCCCCTCAGGTGAGTGAGCCCCAGAACACAGCTGCAGAGGGAAGGCCCGGGCCGGTTTGCTGGTGCTGCGGGGAACCGGGCCACCTGCAGCAACAGTGTGCAGCGATGGAAGTGGGGGCGGTGGTGCGGATCCCCGACGCGCCAGAGGCTGCCCTCGATCGGGCCGGAGTGTATCGCATACCGGTAAGTGTACAAGGGGCTACATATCAGGCGTTGGTGGATTCAGGTTGCAATCAGACCTCGATCCGCCAAAGCCTGGTGCAAGACGAGGCATTGGGGGGAGCACAAGGGGTGAAGGTGTTGTGTGTGCACAGGGATATTCACAGCTACCCGTTGGTGTCAGTCCACATACATTTCAGAGGGGAAAAATCGATAGTGAAGGCGGCGGTTAATCCTCGCCTTACCCACTCTTTGATCTTGGGGACTGATTGGCCGGGATTTCGGGGTTTAATGGCACGCCTAGTAAAGAGTGGGTCCTGCCGGTTAACAGGGGAAGGTCCTGGTGTCGCTTTGGCTGGAGCTAAGGTCGCAGAGCCGTCTACGTCATCTCCGCGACAGAGTGAGGAGCCACCAGCCCCTCCTCTTTCTATTGGGGAATCCCTCGCGGATTTCCCACTGGAACAATCGCGAGACGAGACTCTGCGACACGCGTTTGACCAAGTGAGAGTAATCGATGGTCAGACGCTCGAGCCGGGCGCCACCCCGTCCTTCCCCTATTTTTCCATTTTGAAGGATAGGTTATACCGAGTGACACAGGACACTCAGACGAAAGATCGAGTCACCCAATTGTTAATTCCAAAGAGCCGCCGGGAATTGGTATTTCAGGCGGCTCACTTTAATCCCATGGCTGGACACCTCGGGCAGGATAAGACACTCGCCCAGATAATGGCCCGATTCTATTGGCCGGGGATTCGCGGTGACATCCGTAAGTGGTGTACGGCATGCCACGAATGCCAGTTAGTAAATCCAGTGGCCATTCCAAAAGCGCCCTTGCACCCCCTACCATTAATCGAGACCCCGTTTGAAAGAATTGGGATGGATCTAGGTCGGGCCATTAGATCGGTCAACACGAGGGTACCACTTTATATTGGTTCTGGTGGACTATGCAACGCGATACCCAGAAGCGGTGCCTCTTCGCAATATCTCAGCACGCAGTATTGCGGAGGCCCTCTTCCACGTCATCTCCCGGGTTGGAATCCCGAAAGAGATTCTGACTGACCAAGGCACCTCGTTTATGTCACGAACACTGAGCGAACTGTATGGGCTACTGGGTATTAAGCCGATCCGCACCAGCGTTTATCACCCACAGACGGACGGTTTAGTTGAACGGTTCAATCGCACCCTCAAGAATATTATCAAAAAATTCGTAAGTGAGGACGCACATAACTGGGATAAGTGGCTCGAACCCTTGTTGCTTGCAGTGCGAGAGGTCCCCCAAGCCTCCACGGGGTTCTCCCCGTTTGAATTATTATATGGGCGTAAGCCGCGCGGCATCTTAGATGTACTGTGGGAAAATTGGGAGGAGGGACCTTCACCGAGCAAAAACGAAATTCAGTACGTTATGGATCTGCACGCAAAACTCCACATGCTCACCCACCTAACTCAGGAGAATTTGCGGCAGGCCCAGGAATGGCAAGCCCGCCTGTACAACAAGGGCACGCGCCTTAGAGAGTTAACTCCGGGAGATAAGGTACTCGTCCTGTTGCCCACGTTGAGCTCCAAATTAATTGCCAGGTGGCAAGGACCCTTTGCGGTCACACGGCGAGTCGGGGACGTCGACTATGAGGTTAGGCGAATGGACAGGGAGGGGGCACTACAGATCTACCACCTCAATCTGCTGAAACTCTGGAATGAGGAGGTCCCCGTGGCGTTGGTGTCGGTAGTTCCGGAGAAGGCGGAGCTGGGGCCGGAGGTCCAAAAAGGGTCATTGGCATCACGTACCTCTCCGGTCCCCTGTGGAGACCACCTCTCCCTGACCCAACTCACGGAGGTCGCCCAGTTGCAGGCCGAGTTTTCAGATGTGTTCTCGCCCCTGCCCAGTCGCACTAACCTCATAGAACACCACATAGAGACGCCCCCGGGGGTGGTAGTGCGTAGCCGCCCTTATAGACAACCCGAACACAAAAAAAAGGTGGTTCGGGAAGAACTTCAGGCCATGCTCGAAATGGGCATCGTCGAGGAGTCCCACAGTGACTGGAGCAGCCCGGTGGTCTTGGTTCCCAAGGCCGACGGCTCGGTCCGGTTCTGTGTGGACTATAGAAAAGTCAACGCGATGTCTAAATTCGACACGTACCCAATGCCTCGTATTGATGAGCTGCTCGATCGACGAGGCACGGCTCGCTTTTACTCGACACTGGATTTGACGAAGGGATATTGGCAGGTCCCCTTGACTCCATTATCCCGGGAAAAAACGGCCTTTTTCACACCGTTTGGCTTACACCAGTTCATCACACTTCCATTTGGGCTGTTTGGGGCGCCCACTACGTTTCAGCGGCTGATGGACCGGGTCCTCCGGCCCCACGCCACCTATGCGGCCGCTTACCTAGACGATATCATCATTTATAGTAATGATTGGCAGCGGCACCTACAACACCTGAGGGCCGTCCTTAGGTCGCTGAGGCGGGCGGGACTCACTGCCAACCCGAAGAAGTGTGCAATTGGGAGGGTGGAAGTACGGTATCTGGGCTTCCACTTGGGCAACGGGCAGGTGCATCCCCAAATTAATAAGACAGCAGCGATTGCGGCCTGCCCGAGGCCCAAGACCAAAAAGGGGGTGAGACAGTTCCTGGGGCTGGCTGGCTGGCTACTATCGTAGGTTTATACCTAATTATTCCGACGTCACCAGCCCGCTGACTGACCTCACTTAAAAGGGGGCGCCAGATCCGGTCCAGTGGACGGAGCAGTGCCAGCGGGCTTTCTCTGAGGTAAAGGCTGCGCTGTGTGGGGGGCCACTTTTACACTCCCCTGACTTCTCTCTCCCTTTTTTGTTGCAGACCGATGCGTCGGACAGAGGGCTGGGGGCCGTTTTGTCCCAGCAGGTGGAGGGGGAGGACCGCCCAGTCTTATACATCAGCCAGAAGCTGTCAGTGCGTGAGGGGCAATACAGCACAATTGAGAAGGAGTGCCTGGCGATCAAGTGGGCGGTCCTCACCCTCCGTTACTACCTGCTGGGGCGCTCTTTCACCCTCTGTTCGGACCACGCGCCCCTCCAGTGGCTCCACCGCATGAAGGATGCCAACTGCCGGATCACCTGTTGGTATCTGGCACTCCAACCCTTCAACTTCAAGGTGGTCCACAGGCCGGGGGCGCAGATGGTCGTGGCGGACTTCCTCTCCCGTCAAGGGGGGGGGGGAGTCGGCTGCGGGCCGGACGGGCGCCCGGCCTGAGTCGGGCGGTGGGGGTATGTGGCAGCAGGGGCGTGGTCAAGCGCCGGTCTGTGACAGGAGGGTGGAGCCAGGGAAGATGAGTGGCAGAATCGCTTCACCTGACTGTAATTAACCTGTGTTTGTGTGTTTTCCCAGTAACCGCTCCCTATTTAAGGAGGCAGAGAGAGAGGAGAGGGAGCGCAACCCGGGATCAGACGAGTGTGTGTGTGTGTGTGTGTGTGTGTGTGTGTGTGTGCGTGTGTGTGTGTGAATGAATGAGAGTACTTACACTGAAAAGTTGTAAAAATAAATCGCCTTGTCTGCCTCCAAACGTTGTCCTGCCGTCCTCTGTGCTCCACCCACACTCGATATGCACTACAACCGTATCAGCGGATCATCAGATTGCCATTTTTAAAACGATTAGTGTGCACACAGCAACACCAATACACGATTCGCGTGCACACAGCAACACCAATACACGGATACGCTCGGCTCCGCAGGCATCCTGCGCTCCAAATCACTCCGCCCTGAACAGCAAGTGCCCTCTGGAGGGTGCGCACTCCGGCCCTGCGCAGCTCACAGAGCGCGCGAGTGAAGTGCACAAGCAGTGATTCGGGACTGAGCCGCTGTGTGTGTGATCCCAGCGCATATCACTTACCACTTGCAAGTGGAAGGATGGCAAGCCTAAAGACAATCATAACTACACAATGGGCAGTATTTGCATCAGTATTTGCAGTATTTTCATACTTTTATACTCTTTAATGAAAGGTGATACAAGGCGGAAGTCCGCGCCGTTTTTCAGCAGTCGCGTCACGACCAAAGCCAGCGAATCAGGAAGGTGGCTGTCACAGTGACGTTGTCCAATGACGACGCCAGCTAGAGCTCAGCACAGCGTATCCGCATATTCTCAATGTTTACACAGCACCGGAGCCGACACGATCTGGATTGAATATGTGGACCCTGGCGGATTCCCGTTTCCCGGCGTTTCCAGGCGGTTTAATGTAAACAGACAGTGCATCCGCGAAGAAAACGAGACAGATACGGTCTAATGTAAACTTGGCCTAAGACCTGAGTCAAGTGTCATAAGCTGATCTTATGACAGTGTTCATAACTTGGTTAAGTCACGTCATGACACCTATGGTACATAGGCCTTGTGTGATGACTGATCACAATCTCCAGAAACGTTTATTCAGTCGGTTGTCGACGATCAGTTTTGAGATGATTCTGACGCAAGACCTGAGTCAGATTTATAATCTAACATTATATCAACATAACACTCTTATAATCGCCTGAATGAGGTTATAACCTTAAGACAACTGACTGCAGCTCACGTCCGAGTGTTTTGACATATTTGACATGCAAATTGACAAATGCGGTTTTGACTGATGACGAATGATGGAATGAGACTTTGTAAACGTTTGTGCGTGTTTATCATTTTATGTCACTTATACACTCACTGGCCACTTTATTAGAAACATGCATACATCCACCTGCTCTTTTATGCCGTTCTCTAATCAGCCAATCCCTTGACAGCAGCACGATGCATGATACAAATCAAGAGCTTCAGGTCATGTTCACAATGTTCAAACATCAGAATAGGAAAAATTGTGATCTCACAGCAAAGTGTGACGTTTTTCACTGTGTGTGGCATGGGTGTCCGTTTGAGCCAGATGAATAGTTTTGGTTTGAGTATTTCAGAAACTGTTGATCTCCTCCTGGGGTTTTCACACACACTCCTTGCACAGAATGGTGTGAAAAACAAAAAGCATCGAGTGAATGAGTGAGCGACAGTTCTGTGGGTGGAAAAAACAAACGCCTTGTCGATAAGAGAGGACAGAGATCAGAAAATGGACAGATTTGAGGTGGTTTGAGATTTTTTTTTGGCAGGAACGATATAGTAACTCATATAATCACTCTTTACAACCATTGTGAGCAGAAAAGCATCTCAGCAGAAAAACAAACACAAAACACATTGGGTTCCACTCCTGCAGCCGAGAACAGGGATTTTAGAATCAACAGCAAGAAGTTCCTATTAAAGTGGCCGGTGAGTGTATAATGCATATTTGATGGTTATTCCACGAAATCGAGTTGTACATGAGCTGATAGCAGCTTTAAACCATGTATGACGAGATTGAGTGGAATAGCTGTTTTATTCTATCCATATTCACTGGGTTTTGAGAAACAGGGCATTTTTATTTTTATTTTTAGCAAATTCGATAAATAAAAACTTGACACAAAACATCCAAGAAAAATAATTTCCGCTTAAATGGACTTCTTAAAAACCTATCGACGTCTGCACGAATTTACTTTAGTGTTGTGGTTTTTTTGTAGAAATTGCCGGCTTGCTGTCTTGCCAGGGAATAGAATAGCATTCGAATTTTTTTTTTTAAAATTCTTCCTTGGATATTTCAGTTCTGTAATTTTTAAACTTCTTTGCGCTTTTTGAACCAATCTAAAAAATTCAAATTTTAATGCTTGAAGAAATGACAGGAGCAATTTGTGAAAAATGCCATAATAATAATAATAATAATAATAATAATAATAATAATAATTTTAAAAAGATACGTTCTTACCATCAAATACTTTCATTCCATATTTTTTTGTTTTTAGTTTTTGGGTTTTTTGTGGGGTTTTGTTTTCAAGTCAAGTTTCTATTTCATCCTCGATTGGTTCAGCAACACGCTCCGCCATTTTGTTTTTCTCTCCTCACGGTAAGTATATGAGCTGATATCCTAGTAGTAGAGTAACCAATCAGAGCATGTGATTGCTCATATCCAGTGAATGTGGATAGAATAAAGCGTATTAGATGTTATACAACGGTGCTTGAAAGTTTGTGAACCCTTTAGAATTTTCTATATTTCTGCATAAATATGACCTAAAACATCATCAGATTTTCACACAAGTCCTAAAAGTAGATAAAGAGAACCCAGTTAAACACATGAGACAAGAATATTATACTTGGTCATTTATTTATTCAGGAAAATGATCCAATATTACAGATCTGTGAGTGGCAAAAGTATGTGAACCTCTAGGATTAGCAGTTAACACTCTGAGGTCCTGGGCCTGTCAGACGCTCTGTGGCAGTCTGATAAACCTTGACATTTTTAAGTATTTCATCTAACTAAAAACATCCATGCAAAAGTGACACACAGGGACGCCCTCAGCAATAATAATATGAGAGTAAAGTGAATGTAATGAAATTTGTTTTTATTTAAATTAAGTGCAAACACAACCTTACAAAAAACTATTTTCAGAGTCTTCAAACCTTGTAAAAAAAACACACTATAAATATATCTGCACAAGACTTTTGAAGTCTGAACCTTGCAAACATAGGTGTTGGCGACATAAAAGTAAGAACAGCATTCAGAAATGTTCTGTAGTTTCAGTACTAATTGTAGAAACTTCAGACTACCTTTGTTTTCTCCAAAGTCAGTTGGCCTTTCAAATGAATATTGATGAAGTCGGTGTAATTCACCTGTAATCCCCCCGTCACTGTCAATAGTCCATTTGTCAAAGACAAAGACCCTGGCCCTGGCCCCTGTACCTCCCTGCCCCCACACCTCTCTGCTTGGAAAGTTACTGCAAAGAAAATAAGCCCTAAAAGCCAAAGCTATCACAGTCACAGATTAAATATTCTGGCTTCTAAATCTTATAATAAATATGCCCTCTTCAACTGTAAGATACTCAATAAAATGTTCAGTAGCTAATGATCAGCCCTGGATTGTGGATCTCTGCTGTCAGTCCTCATCTGGATGCCAAGCATCATAACAGTTCCTGTCAGGTTGAAGGCAAAAGAAAACATCACATGTTTTGCACTTCCACAGGGTTTTTGTTTTCCTTGCCTGCAATCTTCAGTACACATGGGGTCTGCGAACATCGCTGGCCCTATTCCCATTTGTGTTCAGCTCAATCCCACAAACTGGCTTGTGAGCCTTGCCAACTTTCTTCAGAGGAGCCTTTGGGGCCTCAAAGTTTCTCAGTTGGTATGGAAACAAGTGAACATGTGCACTTGTTTATACCGGTGAAATGGGGCGTGTTCTCACCTTCTCTTGCTACACAATGAGCGAATGACGACACTGATGTTCCATGTGCTTAACATGTGAATAGCTGATGGGTGTGTCATTAAGAGGCTGCAGCTGGCTGATGTACTGAAATTCATAAGATTTGTTTTTATTCTCTTTACAAAGTGCGAAAGATAAAGTTTGTTTTAAAGATACACACAACCCCGATTCCAAAAAAGTTGGGACAAAGTACAAATTGTAAATAAAAACGGAATGCAATGATGTGGAAGTTTCAAAATTCCATATTTTATTCAGAATAGAACATAGATGACATATCAAATGTTTAAACTGAGAAAATCCTCTTTTCTCTTTACAACAGTCTGTAAACGTCTGGGGACTGAGGAGACAAGTTGCTCAAGTTTAGGGATAGGAATGTTAACCCATTCTTGTCTAATGTAGGATTCTAGTTGCTCAACTGTCTTAGGTCTTTTTTGTCGTATCTTCCGTTTTATGATGCGCCAAATGTTTTCTATGGGTGAAAGATCTGGACTGCAGGCTGGCCAGTTCAGTACCCGGACCCTTCTTCTACGCAGCCATGATGCTGTAATTGATGCAGTATGTGGTTTGGCATTGTCATGTTGGAAAATGCAAGGTCTTCCCTGAAAGAGACGTCATCTGGATGGGAGCATATGTTGCTCTAGAACCTGGATATACCTTTCAGCATTGATGGTGTCTTTCCAGATGTGTAAGCTGCCCATGCCACACGCACTAATGCAACCCCATACCATCAGAGATGCAGGCTTCTGAACTGAGTGCCGATAACAACTTGAGTCATCCTTCTCCTCTTTAGTCCGAATGACACGGAGTCCCTGATTTCCATAAAGAACTTCAAATTTTGATTTGTCTGACCACAGAACAGTTTTCCACTTTGCCACAGTCCATTTTAAATGAGCCTTGGCCCAGAGAAGACGTCTGCGCTTCTGGATCATGTTTAGATACGGCTTCTTCTTTGAACTATAGAGTTTTAGCTGGCAGCGGCGGATGGCACGGTGAATTGTATTCACAGATAATGTTCTCTGGAAATATTCCTGAGCCCATTTTGTGATTTCCAATACAGAAGCATGCCTGTATGTGATGCAGTGTCGTCTAAGGGCCCGAAGATCACGGGCACCCAGTACGGTTTTCCAGCCTTGACCCTTACGCACAGAGATTCTTCCAGATTCTCTGAATCTTTTGATGATATTATGCACTGTAGATGATGATATGTTCAAATTCTTTGCAATTTTACACTGTCGAACTCCTTTCTGATATTGCTCCACTATTTGTCGGTGCAGAATTAGGGGGATTGGTGATCCTCTTCCCATCTTTACTTCTGAGAGCCGCTGCCACTCCAAGATGCTCTTTTTATACGCAGTCATGTTAATGACCTATTGCCAATTGACCTAATGAGTTGCAATTTGGTCCTCCAGCTGTTCCTTTTTTGTACCTTTAACTTTTCCAGCCTCTTATTGCCCCTGTCCCAACTTTTTTGAGATGTGTTGCTGTCATGAAATTTCAAATGAGCCAATATCTCTCATTATCTCATCTCATTATCTGTAGCCGCTTTATCCTGTTCTACAGGGTCGCAGGCAAGCTGGAGCCTATCCCAGCTGACTACGGGCGAAAGGCGGGGTACACCCTGGACAAGTCGCCAGGTCATCACAGGGCTGACACATAGACACAGACAACCATTCACACTCACATTCACACCTACGCTCAATTTAGAGTCACCAGTTAACCTAACCTGCATGTCTTTGGACTGTGGGGGAAACCGGAGCACCCGGAGGAAACCCACGCGGACACGGGGAGAACATGCAAACTCCGCACAGAAAGGCCCTTGCCGGCCACGGGGCTCGAACCCAGACCTTCTTGCTGTGAGGCGACAGCGCTAACCACTACACCACCGTGCCGCCCATGAGCCAATATTTGGCATGAAATTTCAAAATGTCTCACTTTCAACATTTGATATGTTGTCTATGTTCTATTGTGAATACAATATCAGTTTTTGAGATTTGTAAATGATTGCATTCCGTTTTTATTTACAATTTGTACTTTGTCCCAACTTTTTTGGAATCGGGTTGTATATGTATATATATATATATATATATATAGATAGATAGATAGATAGATAGATAGATAGATATTTGAAAACTAGAATATTCAAGGTTTATAGTAGTGTTACTTGAATGTTTCTAGCACAAAAACTCATGGAGCTTTAGATGTGTGTTTACTAACAGTCCTAAAAGTCCCCTGTGGGGGTCGGCGACCTGAGAGTGTTAATTTGAAGGTGAAATTCGAGTCAGGTGTTTTCAATCAGTGGGATAACAATCAGGTGTGAGTGGGCACCCTGTTTTATTTAAAGAACAGGGATCTATCAAAGTCTGATCTTCACAACACATGTTTGTGGAAGTGTATCATGGCACGAACAAAGGAGATTTCTGAGGACCTCAGAAAAAGCGTTGTTGATGCTCATCAGGCTGGAAAAGGTTACAAAACCATCTCTAAAGAGTTTGGACTCCACCAATCCACAGTCAGACAGATTGTGTACAAATGGAGGAAATTCAAGACCATTGTTACCCTCCCCAGGAGTGGTCAACCAACAAAGATCACTCCAAGAGCAAGGCGTGTAATAGTCAGCGAGGTCACAAAGGGCCCCAGGATAACTTCTAAGCAACTGAAGGCCTCTCTCACATTGGCTAATATTAATGTTCATGAGTCCACCATCAGGAGAACACTGAACAACAATGGTGTGCATGGCAGGGTTGCAAGGAGAAAGCCACTGCTCTCCAAAAAGAACATTGCTGCTCGTCTGAAGTTTGCTAAAGATCACATGAACAAGCCAGAAGGCTATTGGAAAAATGTTTTGTGGACGGATGAGACCAAAATAGAACTTTTTGGTTGAAATGAGAAGCATTATGTTTGGAGAAAAGAAAACACTGCATTCCAGCATAAGAACCTTATCCCATCTGTGAAACATGGTGGTGGTAGTATCATGGTTTGGGCCTGTTTTGCTGCATCTGGGCCAGGACGGCTTGCCATCATTGATGGAACAATGAATTCTGAATTATACCAGTGAATTCTAAAGGAAAATGTCAGGACATCTGTCCATGAACTGAATCTCAAGAGAAGGTGGGTCATGCAGCAAGACAAGGACCCTAAGCACACAAGTCATTCTACCAAAGAATGGTTAAAGAAGAATAAAGTTAATGTTTTGGAATGGCCAAGTCAAAGTCCTGACCTTAATCCAATGGAAATGTTGTGGAAGGACCTGAAGCAAGTAGTTCATGTGAGGAAACCCACCAACATCCCAGAGTTGAAGCTGTTCTGTATGGAGGAATGGGCTCAAATTCCTCCAAGCCGGTGTGCAGGACTGATCAACAGTTACCGCAAACGTTTAGTTGCAGTTATTGCTGCACAAGGGGGTCACACCAGATACTGAAAGCAAAGGTTCACATACTTTTGCCACTCACAGATATGTAATATTGGATCATTTTCCTCAATAAATAAATGACCAAGTATAATATTTTTGTCTCATTTGTTTAACTGGGTTCTCTTTATCTACTTTTAGGACTTGTGTGAAAATCTGATGATGTTTTAGGTCATATTTATGCAGAAATATAGAAAATTCTAAAGGGTTCACAAACTTTCAAGCACCACTGTATGTCCCTAATAATGAATATTTTAACATGAGGACATTATGACACCCCAGTGAATGTAGCCTTTGAGAGCATTTTTAAATTTCTTATTTATTTATATTTTAATTATTATTAAAAAAAGTTGTTTATCCAAATAAAAATGGTGACATATAGATTTCATCAGCTTCCTTTTCCCCACAGTTTCGTTCATGCATGGAGAGGGAAGAAGGGAGGAACATTCAGAAGAAAGCAGTCGTCCCTTCAGGCTTGAAGTCGTAATTGAGTCCTCTCTTACGCTGAATGTGTGCCAGCATGGAGGAAATGGATTCGCGCTCGGTAGCATGTCGTCTCTGACCTCTGACACAATGTGTAGCTCTGACAGTAAACGCAGGAGAAGTGTGAAATCGGTGGGTCCATTTATGTGAAATGAATTTCTGCGGAAGTACCGGTAAATGCAGACAGGTAAAAAGAAAATAAAAGAAGAAGAAGAATGAGCAATTGGTTCCTTTAATTTTGTGGAACAGCTCACTTTCTTTCCTCTGCCACTCAGTGTTTGTTTACGGTGCCGGTTATTCCAGCACCACTCGATATTCATGACAGAATTCTATAGAACCGACCCGAGTGTTCTGAATCCTGAGTGCCAGGATGGTGTCATAGTTAATCCAGAAATAAATTCCAGCTCATTTCAGAGCGTTTGGTTCAGTTATTTTTGCTCTCATCTCTGAAAGCTGTTGATTGCAGCCAAACCGTCCACTTGTATCGACCCGAATGAGTTTCTGTAAAGAACCAGCTGAGATAGAGGTCCAGCAAGACTCAGCGTTGTGCTGTTACTGGAAAATAATCAACAACGTGCTGAGGTACTGTTCCTATCCCAAAGTGTTTTATTTCTTTTATTCATTAATTAAAGAATGGCTTATTGGGTGTGTGGGCGGCACGGTGGTGTAGTGGTTAGTGCTGTCGCCTCACAGCAAGAAGGTCCGGGTTTGAGCCCCATGGCCGGTGAGGGCCTTTCTGTGCGGAGTTTGCATGTTCTCCCCATGTCCTCGTGGGTTTCCGCCGGGTGCTCCGGTTTCCCCCACAGTCCAAAGACATGCAGGTTAGGTTAACTGGTGACTCTAAATTGAGCGTAGGTGTGAATGTGAGTGTGAATGGTTGTCTGTGTCTATGTGTCAGCCCTGTGATGACCTGGCGACTTGTCCAGGGTGTACCCCGCCTTTCGCCCGTAGTCAGCTGGGATAGGCTCCAGCTTGCCTGCGACCCTGTAGAACAGGATAAAGCGGCTACAGATAATGAGATGAGATGAGACATTGGGTGTGTGTGATATATATTTTTCCATCCATTTAGAGTTGCATTTAACGTTGTAAAACATCCACGGAACCAAGTTCTCGTTTAAGTTACAGCAGCTACATGATAAACACTCGTTTCTTCACCACAACTTTTTTCTTTCTCTTGAAATAAACAAATGTTACATAGCGTGACATGAAGCAGCGACGACCTGTTACTATTAGAGCTGGGACTTGAGCTCAGCCAAAACTTAACCAGACACCAAAAAAGCAACAGGGGAAAAGATTTTGCAAGGGATTAGCGGTAGGGTGCCAGGTCGCTCTGTTGTGCGTAGCTGTCGATGTTGATTTTAAAAGTAATGAAGTAAATTACACAGAGAAATGAATAATTAATTCTGAGTGAAAAACACTGGGGCGAGTGTGTGTAACTGACTATAACCAGTAACCAGTTAGTTACTCTAATAATAACTAAAAGTCTCTGTGTGGTTAATAGATGATGCCAAGGAGGCGAAGAGTTCATCTGTCAGCATTTATTCTGGAAAACAATGCACGACAGGGTGATCAACACACGGAGACGGGCAAAAAATTCTAGCATCCCTATTGAACATAATACACCAGTTAGCACTGAGCCAAACGGCTACTCAGATAAACACTCGACTTTTCACATGGAATTTGACGACGGTAATTTATATGTTTGAGCCGATACAAACAGCGGATGTGTGTCAAAACATTTTTACATCAAAAATTAAACATATCACATCAAATAATATTGTCCATGCAGGACTCACAAAGCTTGCTTATGCCTTTCCAGACATCCCAAGCACTATAATGTCCACAGGTGTGTTACAATAATTAACACCCCATCAAAAACAATAATGGAACCATGAACATTTTTTTTTCTCTCCGTGCTTCCACGGAAGGCGGTAACATTTTCTGCTTTCCCTCTCCCTCCTTTTTTTCCCTGCTTGTGCTTCTGTGTCTTCTCTCGTCTGCTGTACTTTTTGAAGAGACTCTCCCTGCATTACTTTCTAAACTAAAAAAGCATGGAATTAATACGAGAGGAACTGCAGGTTCAGACATTTGGTGCGTGTGCTTGGCTGAGGAGCCACGACATTCGACTCCCTGAGACAGCGCCGGCCTTGGTTCAGGCCGTTGCTGAGAAAACATTTCCCCCTGAAGGTCACTGCTGGGAGACACTCTCGCATTCCTTCTCTAACTTTCCGCGGTCGCTATTTTTACCCCCAGTGTGACAAGCGGGTGCGTGACCAGCACCTTCATGGCTGCAGGAGCGGATGGCTGCTTGCTTGCGCTGGATTACCACCCCCCCTCCCCCCCTTACCCCTGATTCCCCCCCTCAAGTCCCGTGTTTAAAGTGTACTTGTGTTGTTGTGTGCTTATGTGCAAATGTTTTTTTAAATGTTCCCACACTGTACTCCTGACAGGAGCATACCCAGATAGCAGAGGGACGTTGAAACGGTGTCGATTCTTGGTCAGAATGGTCGGTTTCCGTCGTAAGTCAGAAAATCAATGCTGAAACGGCGCCGTGAAACGTCGATTTCTCCGCCGTCGGAGAAGGTCGATTTATCACTGTTGAATCACCGTGGGTAAACGTTGATCTGTCGACCGTCAGAGAAGGTCGAATATACGATGTTGAACCATCGTCACTTTTGCCGGCCAGTTTTCAACATTGGTAGGATGAGCAACTAATTGTTCAGAATATAAATTCTGGCCTGTAGCCAGGGGGGATCGGAGGGTTCGTTCGACATTTTTTTAAATGTTTACTGAATAAAAACATCCTTAATTTTATCAAATATACTCTACTCTATATTTCATTTCTTTCTTTTGTTTTAATTTTCCTCCCTCCATCCCTCTTTGGATTTTAAATATAGTTTTTTCCCCATGTCCAAATAATTCAAATATATCTAAATAAAAACAGATAAGTAGTAAATTAAAAATAAATTATGAAATAAAAAAATCCATTCTCCCTTGCCCCGAGTCTTATCATATGGGTCAAACCCATCAACCCATAGCCTACTGCTGACTTTCTTTATCAATGCTGCATCAAATTAATTTTGGTTATGTTTTTCTGTTTCCATGTACAGGTGTCTGCGCCGCAGGAGGAATAGGCCACAATTATAAATTATAAATAAATCATAAAATGTTTCTAAGAACTTGTTCAAGTGTGTTCTGTTCCTTATAAATGTTAAAAGTTATGCCTCATTAGATAGCTTGACAAACATTAGGAGAGGTGCATTGTTGCATGCATTTTTATATCCTGTTGTACATAAAACAGGACGGAGCCTACACACATTGATATAAATTAAGTTTCACTTTCATGGTTGAAGTATGCATGTGTGTGTTCATCCTAGGCAAGAGCCCCGATGCTTTATTGTTAGCTAGTTTAATTTAGCCTGTTTTGCTTAATTTGTAGCCTTCCTGTTGTACATAAAACAGGAAGTAAAGTTGGATGAGTCATCGCTCAAAATTAAACTATAAATCGACCAAAATCCGTAGTTGAATAAAGGGTGAAAGGGGGTCTATTCTCTGTCGGCCACCATCCACTTTTCAACGTCGTTTCAACGCAAACTCGTATGAGCAAAGCGGTGTTGAATCAACGCCGGTGATCCACGATGATTCGACGGCGTATGGTCGAAGAACATGCCGATGATTCCCCGTCGAATCAACGCCCTTTTGCTATCTGGGATGGGGGGGTATTTTTCCTTATCTCTCCTCATGTTGTGTTTCCTTTTTATCTTCATCCCTGTCTTCCTGTCCTGTCTACCCTATGCCAATTGTATGTTGTATATGTACGGACAGGTTGACGGCTAATTTTGCTGGTACATGTGACTAGTGACAATAAAGGGCATCATTATCATCATCAGCAGCAGCAGCAGCAGAACCCAACAAATTAACATATTTTACAACAGAGGGATTTGGAGAAGTTCACAAAAATATATATATATATATATATAAAATGATGACATTGCTACATGTGTGTAGAAGAAGAGTCTGGAGACAGAAATCTTAGTTTCTCGGTCGTTAGCCTGTAGCTCTCGATAACACTGGCTTGACTGCTTTATTAGCATTTGCTAACACTACTGATGAACGCTAAACTGGCTGGAAGGTGCCTTCACTGCTGTGTTAAGCTTGTGTTGGCCTTTGAGAAGGTCTAGGGCGATCAATTTTCGGTCCTATACTATAAATCAAAATCTGATTTGTTAATCAGTCATCTGTCACTTCCTACATAAACATACACTGCCATGGCCTTCTGTTCCCGCAATGAAGTCTGAACCAATGAGTGAGCGGCTCTAAACTCTTCTCAGCCTAGACACAGCAAACAAACAAATCTCATTGGATAACTCGATTTTAATGTTTTCAGGACAGTAATTTCTGTCCTTTCATTTCTGAAGCACATTTGATTAAAAAAAAATGAGGCTGAATTAGAATTAGAAGATAATAATTATCATGAAATTATGAAAGAATGAAAGAAATTAAATATCACATTTGAAATGTTGATATGTTAGGGTCTTCTCTGAACGCCTAGAAGGTCCTGACGGTTCCACTCTGGTATGACGTCAGCAAGAGATTTGTTGTGGTGGTATATAAAGTGTTACGCGACTGCACTAGAATCCTGGATTCTGATTGGTCAGGAGGTGTTGATTAATTCCGTAACAGTCGGAACAGAGGTAAAATCATCAGGACGGAGGGGCTTGCGCATATCAGGAATATGACAAGCTGTGGATTTAGTGTCCAAACGTTAAATGTTAAATGCGACTTTAACTGGATAAGAAGTTTTTTTTTTTTTTTTTTTTTTTAATCAAGTGAATTCCTGAGAATAATGTGATTGTTGTGAAATTGCTGTGGTATCTGAGGAATAAAACACTTCCGGATGCGGATTATTGACTTTGGGACGATAATCACGCCATCATTGATTTTCCCAGAACAGCACAATGTTGAGCATTTTATGACCCATATAGCCATTTTCAAAGCATTTCTGTTATGAATAATAATAATAATAATAATAATAATAATAATAATAATAATAATAATTTATTAATATCAATTGCAAACCATAAGTTTGAAAAATAGATATTTACAAATGTACAATTAAAAATCATTGTTACTCTACAAAAATATAATAATAAAAAAATCAAGTCCTATAAATCATTATCCCATATCTTTACACAGCTAGGTACAAAGCTACTTTGAAATCGCTTAGTCCTGCACTTGAACGTCTGATAGTTGCGTGGATTCCGGAGATGGTATGAATGTTTTTTTTGTATCCGATAACAGATCCCTCAGTTTGTTAGATTCTTGAAGAGTGACTTCTTTATAGAGTCTCTGGCATTGAGCCAGTCTTCGTTGGCTGAGGGTGGATAACTTAGTACGGTAGAGAGCATCATTGTAAGATAAGCTTGGTAGAGCGATCTTTAGTGCTCGACGTTGAATGGATTCTAGTTCTTCAGCAAGGAACTGTGGCAGAGCAAAGTGCCAAACCTGGCAGGCGTACTCAAGAACAGGATGAATGAATGCACAGTAGATGGTTACCAGATCTTTTGGTGGGGTGCCAGAGCGTTTTAGGATACGCAAAGGATACAACCGTTTGCTGGCTTTAGTGCATATGTCATTGATATGGGAATTCCAGGTAAGGTTGGAAGAGATAGTTACACCAAGAAGCTTGAAGTGATCAACAATCTCAGTTTCAGCCAAGGAAAGGCTCTCCAGTGCCAAAGGAGACTTAATGAAAGATATTCGAAGTTCCTTGGTTTTCTTGACATTCAAACGCATGTTGTTGTGATCAGTCCATTTAGCGATGTTATCAACAGCGGCCTGGAGTGAGGAATTAGACGACGTTGAGACGACTTCGTAAACAGTGCAGTCATCGACATACTTGTACACTGGGAGATGGGATCCAAGATCATTAATCATGATCAAGAAGAAGATTGGTCCCAGTTTGGTGCCTTGCGGTACTGATCCGTTTATCCCATGCCAAGATGATTTCACTTGACCAAGCTTGACATGTCGAACATCAAAAGTATTTTCAATCTTTTTTTATTCGATTAAAGTAATTTTCACGGTTTAAAAAGGCATTCAGGGATCATTTAAGCAGCAAAAAGATGGAAGATAAAATGGCTTCAGCAACATCTATTGTGCAGTTGGGATCGACTGTGTTGTTCTCTTGATTAAGAACAGGAAGTGGGACAGCGGACAATGGCAAGTCATTTATTTGTGAAAGGAGGCTTAGATTTCCTGGGACTGTATGTGAGGGTGGTGAAGATTATGGCATGATTGGCACATGGAGGTGACAGGCCGTGTTGTTTCTGTGCTCATGGTGAAGTGGAGGGTCTGACAGTGATGGGGTTAATTGCTTGGCATTGCCTTGTGTGTGTGTAATGTGTATAGTGGTGGTGGTGGGGGGAGTGTCTTTGTGCCGCCTGTCACGCCTTACACATTAATCCCATCAGTGTTGTGTCATGGCAACCGTTGTGGGTTCTTGAAAAGACCGGACTTTTATGTAGCGTGTTGTTTTTTTGTTTTTTTTCTTCTTCTAAGCCTAATAGGGGTGTGCGGGTTTGTGTTTGTGTGTTCACAAGCAATACATCAGTAGACAGAAACAGAAATGAAGAGAATGTATTATCCTGATTAGCGATGCATCAATAATATGTTTTTCAGAGCACCTCGGAGTGCATGTTTGTGGTACCCGTTAACAGTGAAATGCAAAACTGACTTGAAGGGAGTTTTATCAATCACGGACATCAGGGAATATTTAATTTTTACACTATTCGTTTCCGAGGCCCCATAGTCTGGAATGGTATCGATGTTGAGATCAAGTGACAATCATTTTCTTGGTTTAAACAAAAACTGAAACAAAACCTTCTTAACATCTATGCGTTAATTCTTTATATGAATACACATTCAGATAACACCATTGTGGGGCGGCACGGTGGTGTAGTGGTTAGCGCTATCGCTTCACAGCAAGAAGGTCCTGGGTTCAAGCCCCATGGCCAGTGAGAGCCTTTCTGTGTGGAGTTTGCATGTTGTCCACGTGGGTTTCCTCTGGGTGCTCCAGTTTCCCCCACAGTCCAAAGACATGCAGGTTAGGTTAACTGGTGACTCTAAATTGAGCGTAGGTGTGAATGTGAGTGTGAATGGTTGTCTGTGTCTATGTGTCAGCCCTGTGATGACCTGGCGACTTGTCCAGGGTGTACCCCGCCTTTCACCCGTAGTCAGCTGGGATAGGCTCCAGCTTGCCTGCGACCCTGTAGAAGGATAAAGCGGCTAGAGATAATGAGATGAGATGAGATATCACCATTGCATTGCACAGATTCTTCTTTTTTTCCCCGGTATATTATGTGTCGTTTTTGTGTTTGATGTCGAAAGTGGATAAATGTTGGACCTTCGATAGCAAACACTTTTCTTTTTTCAGCAATCTCAGGTTATTTCAGGTTGCCAGTGCCCTCAGTCTATTTTATTTAAAAAAAAATTGCTGTAGTTACAGCTGCAAGTCTCTTGGGGTGTGTCTCGATTAGCTTAGCACATCTAGCCACTGGGATTTTTGCCCGTTCCTCAAGGCAAAACTGCTCCAACTCCTTCAAGTTAGATGGGTTGTGTTGGTGTACAGCAATCTTCAAGTTATGCCACAGATTCTCAATTGGATTGAGGTCTGGGCTTTGACTCGGCCATTCCAAGACATTTAAATGTTTCCCTTTAAACCACTCCAGTGTAGCTTTAGCAGTATGTTTAGGGTCGTTGTCTTGCTGGAACGTGAACCTTCGTCCCAGTCTCAAGCCTCTGGTCGACTCAAACAGGTTTTCTTCCAGAATTGCCCTGTATTTAGTGCCATCCATCTTTCCTTCAGTCCTGACCCGCTTTCCTGTCTCTGCAGATGAAAAACATCCCCACAGCATGATGCTGCCACCACCATGCTTCACTGTAGGAATGGTGTTCTCAGGGTGTTGGGTTTGTGCCACACATGGCGTTTCCCATGATGGCCAAAAAGATCAATTTTAGTCTCATTTGACCAGAGAATCTTCTTCCATGTGTTTGGGGAGTCTGCCACATGCTGTTGGGCAAACTCCAAATGTGTTTTCTTAAGCAATGGCTTTTTTCTGGCCACTCTTCCATAAAGCCCCGCCCACTCTGTGGAGTGTACAGCTTAAAGTGGTCCTATGGACAGATACTCCCATCTTCACTGTGGATCTTTGCAGCTCCTTCAGTGTTATCTTTGGTGTCTTTGTTGTATCTCTGATTAATGCCCTCCTTGCCCGGTCTGTGAGTTTTGGTGGGCAGGGCCTTCTCTTGTCAGGTTTGTAGTGGTGCCATATTCTTTCCATTTTGCTATAATGGATTTAATGGAGCTCTGTGGGATATTCAAAGTTTGGGATATTTTTTATAACCCAACCCTGATCTATACTTCTCCACAACTTTGTCTCTGACCTGTTTGGAGGCTCCTTGGTTTTCATGTTGCTTTCTTAATCGTGTTGCAGAGTCCGGGTCCTTCCAGAACAGGTTGAAGGTTGAACAGAATCATGTGACAGATCATGGGACACTTTGATTGCACACAAGTGGATCTTAGTCAACTAACTATGTGACTTATGAAGTGAATTGGTTGGACCAGCTCTTATTTATGGGTTTCATACGAAAGGGGGTGAATACTTATGCACACTCTGGATTTCTGTTTTTTCATCTTAATTATTGTTTGTGTCACAATAAAACAACAATTTTCACCTTCAAAGTGGTAGGCACGTTGTGTAAAAAATCAAATGGTGGTAACCGTCCAAAAATCCAAAACAGGACAAACACCAGGGGGGATGAATACTTTTGCAAGACACTGTATTTTGTTTAATCTCACAGTTAATTAAAGGAATAACATTTGTCAGGTGTGGCGTAACATAGCATCACCTGCCATCTGATTCCAGTATCAATATATCAGTACCAGTGCCTCCCAAATCCTGACCATATGAGTACTCTTCACTCTGCTGACCCACGACTGCACACCAACTTCCAGCTCCAACCTCTTCATTAAGTTTGCGGACGACACGACTGTGGTGGGTCTCATCAACAATGGCGATGACTCAATCTACAGGAGTGAGGTGAGCCACCTGGTCATGTGGTGCAAGGACAACAATCTCCACCTGAACATGGAGAAGACGAAGGAGATTATTGTGGACTTCAGGAGAGCGCACACCCAGCATGCTCCACTAACTATCGACGGTGCTGCAGTGGAGAGGGTGAGCAGCACCAAGTTTCTGGGTGTGCACATCTCTGAAGACCTGTCCTGGAGCAACAACACCGCATCACTGGCCAAAAAAGCCCAACAGCGTGTGTACTTCCTCCGCAAACTGAGGAGAGCAAGAGCCCCGGCCCCCATCATGCACACTTTCTACAGAGGCACCATCGAGAACATCCTGACCAGCTGCATCACCGTGTGGTACGGCGCCTGCACCGTGTCCTGCTGCAAGACTCTGCAGCCCATCGTGAGAGCAGCTGAGAGGATCATTGGTGTCTCTCTCCCTTCTCTTATGGATATCTATAACTCCCGCCTCACCCACAAAGCCATCAGGATTGCAGGTGACCCCACCCACCCATCTCACAGCCTCTTCAGCCTGCTGCCGTCGGGGAGGAGACTGCGGAGTCTCCGGGCCAAAACCAGCAGGCTCAAGGTCAGTTTCTTTCACCAGGTGGTCAGGAGGCTCAACTCCCTCCCTGTTCTGCCCCTCCTCCCCCCTCTGCCCCCCTGCCATAGATTCTGCCCGCACACCCCCCTGCCCCCCCTTCAGCATCTGACATCATGTCACCCTCACAGTCCCCCCCAACACACACACACACACACACACACACACACACACACTCTCAACATTCATTAACACACCGAACTCAGGGACCGCACATCTCACTTTTCCTCGCTCATTTGCACTATTCCGCACTACCTCACCTTAACAGCTATTAGTTTATTGTTTATACTGCCTGCTATACCTCATGCCCTTGACTGTTTATTTTATGTCCCTTTGCTCCAATTTATATATATATATATATAAAAAAAATCTCCTTCTCACCCCCGGCGGGGGGGTGGTATCCATGTCATCCTCAAGCTCGGGTCCTCTACCAGAGGCCTGGGAGTTTGAGGGTTCTGCGCAGTATCTTCGATGTTCCTAGGACTGCGCTCTTCTGGACTGAGGCTTCAGATGTTGTTCCTGGGATTTGCTGGAGCTACTCTCCCAGTTTGGGGGTTACTGCCCCAAGTGCCCCCACTACCACGGGGACCACGTAACCCTTGACCTTCCACATCCGTTCCAGCTGCTCTTTCAACCCTTGATACTTCTCAAGTTTCTCATGTTCCTTCTTCCTGATGTTGGCGTCAGCTGGGATCGCCACATCTATCACCACCACCCTCTTCTGCTCTTTGTCCACCACCACTATGTCCGGTTGGTTAGCCAGGATCTGTTTGTCAGTCTGGAAGCTGAAGTCCCACAGAATCTTGGCCCTGTTGTTCTCAGCCACCTTCTGTGGTATGGCCCATTGGGACTTGGGTATTTCTATTCCATACTGGTTGCAGATGTTCCTGTATACTATCCCAGCCACTTGGTTGTGCCTCTCCATGTACGCTGATCCAGCTAGCATCTTACACCCTGCTACTATGTGCTGGACTGTTTCA
Organism: Neoarius graeffei; assembly: GCF_027579695.1. Classification (NCBI taxonomy): domain Eukaryota; kingdom Metazoa; phylum Chordata; class Actinopteri; order Siluriformes; family Ariidae; genus Neoarius; species Neoarius graeffei. Next base: position 5,243,431 of record NC_083571.1, read on the forward strand.
GGGGCTTCTTTGCACAGTCTGCATCTTGGGTCTGATCTACTCTGGTAGATCCTGGCCTCTATGGCTCTTGTGCTTATGGCCTGTTCTTGTGCTGCCATGATTAGTGCCTCTGTGCTGTCTGTCAGTCCTGCATTATCCAGCCACTGGTAGGATTTCTTGATATCAGCCACTTCCTCTATCTGACGGTGGTACATGCCATGTAGGGGTTTGTCTCTCCAGGTTGTCTGTTCCTCCTCCTCCTCCTCTGCACTCTCATCAGGGTTCTGCTGCCTGAGACATTCACTTAGCAGTTCATCCTTTGGGGCCATCTTTCTGATGTATTCTCGGATTTTCGATGTTTCATCCTGGACCGTGGTCTTGACGCTCACTAGCCCTCGGCCTCCCTCTTTCCGCTTAGTGTATAGTCTCAGGGTGCTGGACTTGGGGTGGAACCCTCCATGCATGGTGAGGAGCTTTCTAGTCTTGATATCTGTGGCTTCTATCTCCTCCTTTGGCCAGTTTATGATACCAGCGGGGTATCTGATGACTGGTAGTGCGTACATGTTGATGGCTCGGACCTTGTTTTTACCATTCAGCTGACTTTTCAGGACCTGCCTTACTCTCTGGAGGTATTTGGCTGTGGTTGACTTCCTTGTGGCCTCTTCATGGTTTCCATTAGCCTGTGGGATGCCAAGGTACTTGTAGCTGTCTTGGATATCACCTATGTTGCCCTCTGGTAGGTCAATCCCTTCAGTCCGGATCATCTTGCCTCTCTTTGAGACCATCCGGCCACACTTGTCCAATCCGAATGACATCCCTATGTCATCGCTGTAGATCCGGGTGGTGTGGATCAGCGAGTCTATTTCTCACTCATTCCTGGCATACAGCTTGATGTCATCCATGTAGAGCAGGTGGCTGATTGTTGCCCCACTACGGAATCGGTACCCGTAGCCGCTCTTCGTGATGATCTGACTGAGGGGGTTCAGGCCTATGCAGAACAGCAGTGGTGATAGCGCATCTCCTTGGTATATGCCGCACTTGATGTTGACTTGGGCAATGGGTTTTGAGTTGGCCTCTAGGGTTGTCTTCCACATTTCCATTGAGTTCTGGATGAAGGTCCTTAGGTTCCTGTTGATCTTATACAGTTCCAGACATTCCAGTATCCATGTGTGTAGGCATTTCTTGTAGTCAATCCAGGCAGTGCACAGGTTGGTCTGTCTCTTCTTACAGTCTCGGGCGACTGTTCTATCGGCCAGTAGCTGGTGCTTGGCTCCTCTGGTGTTACTGCCAATTCCTTTCTGTGCCTCGCTCATGTATTGAGCCACATGCTTACTCATTTTTGCCGCAATGATGCCTGACAGGGCCTTCCATGTTGTGCAGAGACAGGTAATTGGCTGGTAGTTGGATGGGATGGGTCCCTTCTGGGGGTCCTTCATGATTAGGACTGTCCTGCCTTGGGTTAGCCATTCTGGGTGGGTTCCATCCCTCAGCAGCTGGTTCATCTGTGCTGCTAGGTGTTCATGGAGTGCAGTTAGCTTCTTCAGCCAGTACGTATGGATCATATCGGGGCCTGGTGTTGTCCAGCTCTTCATCTTTGACACTCTTTCTTGGACGTCTGCCATTGAGATGGTTACTGGTTCTTGTTCTGGGAGGTTGCTGTGGTCAGCTCTTAGGTCCACTAACCATTGGGCATCGGTGTTGTGTGATGCCTTTCTTTCCCATATGTCTTTCCAGTATTTTTCCACCTCAGCTCTTGGTGGGTCTGACCTGTTGTTGTTCCCCTGCCATTGAGAGTACACCTTGGCTGGTTCAGTGGAGAACAGCTTGTTTATTCTCCTGGCCTCTCCTTCCTTAGTGTATCTCCTCAACCGGGTGGCCAGAGCTGTTAGTCGCTGTTTGGCAGTTTCGAGTGCCTCTGGTATGGAGAGTGAGTTGTACTTCCTGGGCGCCCCTTTATTCACCATGTTCCCTTTCTGTAGTTCAGCTAGCTGGCTAACTTCTCTCCTTGCTGCCTTTATCTTGGCCTCTAATCGTCTCTTCCATGGTGGATACTGTTTGTTATGTCCCGAGCCCACCTTGTGTCCAAGCATCTCCATGATTACTGTTGCTGTACTGTGTATCAGCTTGTTGGTCTCAGTGATGGTTCTTGTGGAGATTGTCTTCAGAGCAGCATTCACATCTACTAGTAGATCTTCTGAAGGTACTTGGCAACTCAGCTTCGGTATTCGTCGGGGGCTCCAGGTTTCCAGTTGGGTCACAATCTTCCTTCTCAGGTCAGCAGCTCTTGTGTTGAGGCTGTTAGCTGTTGGGGCTTGGTACCCAATCTCTGGTTGTGGGGATGATGACATCTCCCCGCTGACCTGTCTTCCTGGCTCCCCCTTGCCGTAGCATCGTTGTTGTATTTCATTAATCTCTAGTTGTGATAGCAGATTTCGATTATGGATGTTGGAACACTGGGCTAATAGCTGTTTCTTTGTTAGCCTTGATTGTGGGTTTCGAAGTATCCAATGGTCCCACATTCTCTGCATGTATAGTAGCATTCCAGCAAATCCGTATTTTCTGTCCTCGTCCATCGATGTCTTGTTCCAGTAGCCCATTTCTCATCAGTTTGCCCTGGTTCCCTAGCAACTGACGCAGACCTTGTTGACCCGGGCGACGTCTGAGCCGGTATGACTCTATCGGTTATGTTTTCACTCATTCCTGAGGTAGGCTGATATATCATGAGGGGTTTTGCCTAAGGACCCTTACTGGATGATGTTTTGCCCTGACCGGGATTCGAACCCCGATCTCCAGTCAGTGAGCGTCGTAGTCAGTGAGCATTACCACTGTACTATCCAGCTGATATATATATTAGGGTTGCCCTCACTTTCATAAAATCTGATGCGTTTTTGTTTGGGTGTTTCTTTTCACCAATAAAGACATCCTGTAAAATTTTTTGACCATATTCAAAAGTCTAATGGTGGCACCATGAGGTTCATTTTTTGCCAAAAAACGCTTATTTTATGTTTTCGCGTAAGGTTTGAATCACAACATTGGACTCCATTTATTGATTTCTCGTGACCCAGAGATCATGTTAAGAACCTTTGCAAGGGATTGAGAAGCATTAATGTGATTCATAATACATTTGTATTATTTAAAAGTAGTTGAACAATGATTCAACGAACAGCTAAAACTCAAACTGTGCTTGATAATATATTTAGAATATGAACTAAAAATGTGGATCTCAAACTGGAAAACTTCATAGGTGAAGACTCATGGCTGTTCTTTGCAGCTTTTGATATATTTGATGATCATCTGCTCTCAACACCAGTGTCACAATGGGATGGCTTGGCATCTTACCAGAGGACAAAGGCAACACTCACAAACTTCATTGTGACAAATGATGTGGCAGAGCATGGGGTTAAACTAACCCATGAGAAAGTTGGTTCTGCCACAATAGAAGAAAGATTCCAGAACATTGTGCAAGTTGTAGCAAAAGACAGAGTAATGATTCCAAATCTGAGATGGCCACATAGGAAATAGACATTGAGAATTTGCTTCTTAACATTTCACTTGTATCTTCAGTTGTCTTGAAAACAGGTAATCCAGCATCATTATAACTTTAATAGGGGCTAGCATATGCATATGCGGCAAGCTTAAAACCAGGGTTATAACATTGATAGATAATGCTAGTGACACCCTAAAATAAACCTCCAAATATTTTTAGACATTCTAGACATACTGTCTACAGTATCTAAGATATTTGGTATACTCTATAAGGTGCCATAATGTTTCATGAAAAGTGATCGAAATTTTGTCATAAAAGTCATAAAATAGCAGCTTTTTCCATAACTTTGAGCTCCTGGTGCCACCATTAAACTTTTGAATTTTGTCAAAATATTTCACCCAGTGTATTTTCTTACCAAAAGGAACATAAAAACAAAAATGCATCATGATCGGAGGAACTTTTCATTTTTAGGGGGCAACTGATGCACCCTAATATATATATATATATATATATATATATATATATATATATATATATATACTGTGTGTGTATGTACTGTATGTGTGTGTAAAAGGCGGCACGGAGGTGTAGTGGTTAGCGCTGTCGCCTCACAGCAAGAAGGTCTGGGTTCGAGCCCCGTGGCCGGCGAGGGCCTTTCTGTGCGGAGTTTGCATGTTCTCCCCGTGTCTGCGTGGGTTTCCTCCGGGTGCTCCGGTTTCCCCCACAGTCCAAAGACATGCAGGTTAGGTTAACTGGTGACTCTAAATTGACCGTAGGTGTGAATGGTTGTCTGTGTCTCTGTGTCAGCCCTGTGATGACCTGGCGACTTGTCCAGGGTGTACCCCGCCTCTCACCCGTAGTCAGCTGGGATAGGCTCCAGCTTGCCTGCGACCCTGTAGAACAGGATAAAGCGGCTACAGATAATGAGATGAGATGAGATGAGATGTGTGTGTGTGTGTATATATATATATATATATATATATATATATATATATATGCACAGTGGGGCAAAAAAGTATTTAGTCAGCCACCAATTGTGCAAGTTCTCCCACTTAAAAAGATGAGAGAGGCCTGTAATTTTCATCATAGGTACACTTCAACTATGAGAGACAGAATGGGGGGAAAGAATCCAGGAAATCACATTGTAGGATTTTTAATGAATTAATTGGTAAATTCCTCAGTAAAATAAGTATTTGGTCACCTACAAACAAGCAAGATTTCTGGCTCTCACAGACCTGTAACTTCTTCTGGCTCCTCTGTCCTCCACTCGTTACCTGTATTAATGGCACCTGTTTGAACTCATTATCAGTATAAAAGGCACCTGTCCACAACCTCAAAGAGTCACACTCCAAATTCCACTATGGCCAAGACCAAAGAGCTGTCAAAGGACACCAGAAGAAAAATTGTAGACCTGCACCAGGCTGGGAAGACTGAATCTGCAATAAGTAAGCAGCTTGGTGTGAAGAAATCAACTGTGGGAGCAATTATTAGAAAATGGAAGATATACAAGACCACTGATAATCTCCCTCGATCTGGGGCTCCACGCAAGAGCTCACCCCGTGGGGTCAAAATGATCACAAGAACGGTGAGCAAAAATCCCAGAGCCACACGGGGGGACCTAGTGAATGACCTGCAGAGAGCTGGGACCAAAGTAGCAAAGGCTACCATCAGTAACACACTACGCTGCCAGGGACTCAAATCCTGCAGTGCCAGACGTGTCCAGGCCCGTCTGAAGTTTGCTAGAGAGCATCTGGATGATCCAGAAGAGGATTGGGAGAATGTCAGATGAAACCAAAATAGAACTTTTTTGGTAAAAACTTAACTTGTTGTGTTTGGAGGAGAAAGAATGCTGAGTTGCATCCAAAGAACACCATACCTACTGTGAAGCATGGGGGTGGAAACATCATGCTTTGGGGCTGTTTTTCTGCAAAGGGACCAGGACGACTGATCCGTGTAAAGGAAAGAATGAATGGGGCCATGTATCGTGAGATTTTGAGTGAAAACCTCCTTCCATCAGCAAGGGCATTGAAGATGAAACGTGGCTGGGTCTTTCAGCATGACAATGATCCCAAACACACCGCCCGGGCAACGAAGGAGTGGCTTCATAAGAAGCATTTCAAGGTCCTGGAGTGGCCTAGCCAGTCTCCAGATCTCAACCCCATAGAAAATCTTTGGAGGGAGTTGAAAGTCTGTGTTGCCCAGCGACAGCCCCAAAACATCACTGCTCTAGAGGAGATCTGCATGGAGGAATGGGCCAAAATACCAGCAACAGTGTGTGAAAACCTTGTGAAGACTTACAGAAAACGTTTGACCTCTGTCATTGCCAACAAAGGGTATATAACAAAGTATTGAGATGAACTTTTGTTATTGACCAAATACTTATTTTCCACCATAATTTGCAAATAAATTCTTTAAAAATCCTACAGTGTGATTTCCTGGATTCTTTCTCCCCATTTTGTCTCTCAAAGTTGAAGTATACCTATGATGGAAATTACAGGCCTCTCTCATCTTTTTAAGTGGGAGAACTTGCACAATTGGTGACTGACTAAATACTTTTTTGCCTCACTGTGTGTGTGTGTGTGTGTGTGTGTGTGTGTGTGTAATGTAAAATAAAAAAAAAAAAAAAAAAATATATATATATATATATATATATATATATACTAGTGCATCTCAAAAAATTAGAATATTGTGAAAAAGTTCAATATTTTCCATCAGTTATTTAAGAAAGTGAAAATGTTATATATTATAGACTCATTACACATAAACTAAAATCTTTCAAGCATTTTTCTATCTTAATTTTAATCAGGATGGCATACAGTACAAAAGCATAAAAAAAATCTCAAAATATTAGAATATTTCATTTCGAGTTTGAGTAAAACAGTATGAACACAGTGTATCTCTTGGTCTAGTTCAGTACACACAACCACAATCATGGGGAAGACTGCTGACTTGACTGTTGTCCAGAAGATGATCACTGATGCCCTCCACAAGGAGGGTAAGCCACAAAAGGTCAGTGCTGAAAAGGGTGGCTGGAAAAGGTGCACAAGCAACAGGGATGGCTGTAGTCTTGAGAGGATTGTCAAGAAAAGTTGATTCAAGAACTTGGGAGAGCTTCACAAGGAGTGGACTGAGGCTGGTGTCAGTGTATCAAGACCCATCACGAACAGACATCTTCAAGAAAGGGGATACAACTTTCGCATTCCTAATATCAAGCTACTCCTGAGCCAGAGACAATGTCAGAAGTGCTAAGAAGGGCTAAGGAGAGAAAGAAATGGACTGTTGCTCAGTGGTCCAAAGTCCTCTTTTCAGATGAAAGTACATTTTGCATTTAATTTGGAAATCACGGTTCTAGAGTCTGGAGGAAGAGTGGAGAGGCACAGAATCCAAGGTGTTTGAAGCCCAGTGTGAAGTTTCCACAGTCTGTGATGATTTGGGGTGCCATGTCATCTGCTGGTGTTGGTCCACTGTATTTTATCAAGTCCAAAGTCAACACAGCCATCTACCAGGAGATTTTAGAGCACTTCATGCTTCCATCTGCTGATGAGCTTTTTGGAGATGCTGATTTCCTTTTCCAGCAGGACTTGGCACCTACCCACAGTGCCAAAACTACTACCAAATGGTTTGCTGACCATGATATTACTGTATTTGATTGGCCAGCCAACTTGCCTGACCTGAACCCCATAGAGAATCTATGGGGTATTGTCAAGAGGAAGATGAGAAACACCCGACCCAAAAATACAGATACGCTGAAGGCCACTATCAAAGCAACCTGGGCTTCAATAACATCTCAGCAGTGCCACAGACTGATCACCTCCATGCCACACCGCATTGATACAGTAATTCATGTTAAAGGATCCCCAACCAAGTATTGAGTGTATAAATGAATATACTTTTCAGAAGTTGGACATTTCTGTATTGTAAATCCTTTTTTTGATTGATCTTAGGGAATATTCTAATAATTTGAGATACTGGATTTCTGATTTTCATGAGGTATATGCCATAGTCATCAAAATTAAAACAAAAAAGGCTTTAAATATTTCACTTTACATGTAATGAATATAGAATATATGAAAGTTTGGTATGGTATTCTAATTTTTTGAGATGCGCTAGTGTATATATATATATATATATATATTTATATATCTCATCTCATTATCTCTAGCCGCTTTATCCTTCTACAGGGTCGCAGGCAAGCTGGAGCCTATCCCAGCTGACTACGGGTGAAAGGCGGGGTACACCCTGGACAAGTCGCCAGGTCATCACAGGGCTGACACATAGACACAGACAACCATTCACACTCACATTCACACCTACACTCAATTTAGAGTCATCAGTTAACCTAACCTGCATGTCTTTGGACTGTGGGGGAAACCGAAGCACCCGGAGGAAACCCACGCAGACACGGGGAGAACATGCAAACTCCACACAGAAAGGCCCTCACCGGCCCCGGGGCTCGAACCCAGGACCTTCTTGTTGTGAGGCGACAGCGCTAACCACTACACCACCGTGCCGCCCTCTCTCTCTCTCTCTATATATATATATATATATATATATATATATATAAAATACACACCTGTGAGTGTTTACTCTATGTCTATTTCTTATCTAGAGTGTTTATACTGTTTTTATATTGTTTATTTCAGTTATTCTATTTTTATTTATTGCATTGCCTGTTTGCACCGTGGGTCAGAGAGGACTGAAATTTCATCTGTGCTGTATGTCGAGCATGTATAGCATATTTGACAATAAAGTTAACTTGACTTATTGTAAAAGAGGAACAACCTGCAAACCGATAAGAAATTAATAATTTGTGAACTTATCTTACATCACGTCTTTAAAGACTTTGTCTTTATCTACAGCTGACAAGAAAATTAAATCACTGATATATTTTGTGCTTCAGTCCCTCAGACCTCAGATAAAATGTTTTTACTGACTCATTTGAGAGCAAATTGGCCCATTTCAGCTAACCAGAAGCAAATCTGCTCCATTCTCACTGCTATTAAGGTATTAAACTCCAAATTCATGCTCTAATTAAACCTCATCACCTAACTCTATTAAACATTCATCTCTGGGACAATTGGAGAGGAAATTTTTGGCACCCTTCATTAGGGAATAACAGTGCTGTTTAATAAGGGTGGAGAGGATCTTGCAAGGTTCTCCTCCATGCGTACAGTATTTGAAGCTGCTTCATACCCTCGGGTTTGCGTACGTGGTTGTCTTCTTCAATTCAGACTGAAACTGAGTTCAATGTAAAATATTACAGTATATTTTTATTTGGATGCACATTTGAGGTCATTATCGTGATGAATGCTTCAACTGGAGGCACATATTAACCTCCTGGAAGAGTCCATTACTTTTGAATTTGAAGGTTTATTTGGGGGGAGATTTGAGGTCGTTATCTCACTTGAAGACCCGTCTACGGTCAAATTGTAACCTTCTCCAGAGGAAACTATCCAACTACAGTTTTGATCTATTGATGTGTATAGGTTTGAAGTCGTTATCAAGCTCAAAATTCCTTCGAGGGCAAAACTGTAACCTCCTGGCCAGGGCAAATGTCCTACGATTATTCTGGATCTGTATGTATGTATGAGGACATTATTGACCTGAAAGGGGAGGGGCTGAGGATGGTGTGGGGTGGGGAAATACTGTCAATTCCTCTGAATGATGAATCTCGATTAGCATATATTTGAATATTTGAATATGAGCGCAATTTCACAGAGTCCTACTCAAGGGCGGGGCTGGGAGAGGTGCCCCACCCACTTCTAATTAGAAAGGTTGACATTCTATTTTTTTTTCAAGTCATATAGAAGCTCCAAACGGTCGACTCGCCGTCAGCATCGGCCTTGAAAGGTTCAGGATGATTTTAACCAGTAGATGGCGTTTTGAGACATTTTTCAATCCACAAAATAGCAATTTTTATACAAATTTTATAGTTTTGTTAACATTAACACCAGCATTAATGTGTTTAATCACAGCACAGTTATATCATTTTTCACTGACAGCTAAAAAAAATAACATTTAAGTGTGCAGTACTTCTTTAAAGGGAGATTAATGAACAGGTGTGTTGGGTTAGTAATCCAGCGACTGTGATCATGTGACCAGTCATGAGGTGGAGTTTGTAGTTCATTCAAAGTTTGGGAAACGGAATTCAATATGGAAGTACGCGGCGATGTTGTGGAATTCTGGAAATTGGACTCGACGTGATGTAAATCTCCGACTGAAATCTCTGGAGTCGTCTTTGCTTCATTCTGCTTTTTAATGATCGTTATTTTGGCTCAGATTGTGTGCAATGGTGTTTTCAACTGCGTATGCACTGTACATACATGGGTCATTCTAGAATTCGGGGTACATTTCGTACCTCTGAGATAAGCCTTTTGTTATTTTCCACAAAAGAAATCTTTATTGGATCAGTTTTGAACAAATTATGACAAACTTTCACCAATAGCGATGCTTGATGTACATTTTGGACCCAATTTATCCATAAAGCATTAACTAAATGACTCCCACCCCTCCCCCCACATTATTGCCCATCTTCGACTCCTGATTCATCCATTCAACTCAAATAAACAGGAAGTGATTCAGTCTAACAGTTTTGGGGTTTTTTTGCGGCTTATTCTATTAACTGTCATAAAAAATTAATTGCACAGAAAGCCTATTTTCTGTATTATGTGAAATTTCAGTCCGTCTCATTGTTCTTGTCAACTCTGTTAACTCTGTTATAAAGTCGCATGAAATCCACAAAGACTTTTAATAATACGCATGACACCTGCACCAAGCGATGTCATTTCCTCTGGTGGGAAACTTCAGAAAGGCAGTGAGGTGTGTTCTGTTCATTAATTTGAACAAAATGTTAAGGATTTTACTCCAAAAGTCGATCAAATATCCGTCAACTCTGTTTCTGAGATATTGGAGTGAATTTCTCACTCATTATCCCCCGCCCAAATGAAGTTGGGCGGGGGATATAGAAATGGGTTCCATCCATCCGTCCAGCTGTCCATCTGGTCACGTTTTCATTTCCGGGCCATATCTTTAAAACTGCTGAAGATATCTTCATGAAACTTTGTCTACATATCAAGCAACATGTGAACTGGTGCCTTTTGCTATTTTGGATTTTTGAAAGAAAAAAAGTATTTTTCAAATTTTTACATAAAAAATAGATTTTGACTTAGTTTCTCAGAACAATGTTCATTTCCGGAGCATATATCCAAAACTATTCATGATACAGATTTGAAACTTGGTATACATGTTAACAACCGGCTAGTGGCCTAGTGGTTAGCGTGTCTGCCTCTCGATTGGGAGATTATGAGTTCTATTCACGGTTGGGTCACACCAAAGACCATCATAAAAATAGTACCTACTACCATCTGGCAAGGCATGCTGCAATACAGATGTGAGTGGGGAGTCAAACTCTCGTGGTTACCAGAGGACTAGCCCCCCTCTGTAACCCTAGCTATGTAATAGCCGAGGGCTGTGAAATGGAGATTGGTGCTGCCCCTGATGTGCCACTTGGTGTGGGGAAGGACAGGACAGGATACATGTTAACAAGGTGATGTACCGTAGATGTGCCTTTTCATACTAAGAAATTTGAGAAATTAAATTTTTTAATGTTCCCATGGAAACAGTTTCAGACTTAGTCTCTCAGGTTAATCTTAGGGGTAGGTTTTGTTTCTGGAGCAGAACTTGAAAACTATGAGTGGTATGGTCTTGAAAGTTGGTATATGTGTTGATTAAGTAATGTATATGTGCCTTTTAATCCAGCCACTGGGGGTGCATAAGCGTACTCTTGGTGCCGGTCCCAAGCCTGGATAAATTGGAGAGGGTTGCGTCAGGAAGGGCATCCGGCATAAAACTGTGCCAAATCTAACATGCAGAATGAAAAGAGAAATACCATACCGGATCGGTCTGGGCCCGGGTTTACAACGACTGCCTCTGGTACTGTTGGTCAACAGGGTGCCGATAGAAAGTGTGCTACTGTTGCACCAAAATGGAGAAGGAGAAAGAGAGGGGGGAGGCGTGTTAGGAGAGAGCGTGAAAGATGGAAGGGAAGGAGCTTAGAATTGAGGGTAGGAACACTGAATGTGGGAACATTGACTGGCAGAGCGAAAGAGTGAGCAGGTCTGATGGAAAGAAGGAAGTTGGACATTTTGTGTGTGCAGGAGACGAGGTGGAAAGGAAGCAAGGCCAAGAACATTGGAGGTGGATGCAAGTTGTTTTGTTATGGAGTGGATGGAAAGAGAAATGGTGTTGGTATTGTTTTGAGGGGAGAGTTGGTCAACAGTGTGATTGATGTGAAGAGGGGTCAGATAGAGTGATAGGCATGAAGTTGGAGATTCAAGGAGTGGTAATCAATGTGGTGTGCGCGTACGCCCCACAGGTTGGATGTGAGAATGAAGAGAAAGAGTCTTTCTGGGAAAAGATGGATGAAGTGGTAGAAAGTATACCGAGGGAGGAGCGCGTGCTGATGGGAGCAGATTTCAATGGACATGCTGGCGAGGGAAACAGAGGAGATGAGGACATGATGGGCTGATATGGTGTAAGAGAGAGAAATGTGGAAGGGCAAATGGTGGTTGATTTTTCAAAGAGGATGAATTTGGCAATAGTCAATACATACTTTGAGAAGAAAGAGCAGCACAGGGTGACGTTTAAGAGTAGAGGAAGAGCTACACAGGTGGACTACATACTCTGCAGAAGGGGTAACCTGAAGGAGATTGGAGACTGTAAAGTGATGGCAGGGGAGAGTGTAGCTAGACAACATCAAGTGGTCGTGTGCAGGATGAACTTGAAAGCGAAAAAGAGGAGGCGTGAAATAGTGGAGCCAAAGATTAAGTGGTGGAAACTAAAAGAGGTTGAACATCAGAAGGAGTTTAGGGAAGAAATGAGACGAGCATTGAGTGGTCATGGAAGTCTTCCGGAAGATTGGAATACTACTGCTATACTAGTAAGAGAGGCAGCAAGGAAGGTGCTAGGGTGGTCATCGGGAAGGAGGAAGGAAGACAAGGAGACATGGTGGTGGAACAAAGAAGTGCAGGAAATTATAAAAGAGAAGAGGCTAGCAAAGAAGAATTGGGACGATCAGAGAGACGAGGAAAGCAGGCGGTTATACAAAGAGACGAGACAGAAGGCAAAAAGAGCGGTAGCGAAGGCGAAAGCAGATGCATACCAGGAGTTGTATGAAAGACTGGAGACCAAAGAAGGAGAGAAAGACCTGTACAGACTAGCTAGGCAGAGAAACAGGGAAGCGAGGGATGTACAGCAGGTAAGAGTGATGAAAGATGTAAATGGAAATGTGTTGACAAACAAAGAGAGTGTATTAAGAAGGTGGAAAGAGTACTTTGAGGATTTATTAAATGAGGAGAATCCAAGAGAGAAAAGGTCAGATTCATTGGAGACGGCAAATCAGGAAGCAGAGTTGGTTAGTAAGGATGAGGTGAGGGCAGCCATGAAAAGAATGAAGACTGGGAAAGCAGTCGGACCAGATGGTATCCTGATTGAGGCTTGGAGATGTTTGGGTGAGACGGCTGTGGAGTTCCTAACGAGATTGTTTAATAAGATCCTAGAGAATGAGAAAATGCCAAATGAATGGAGAAAGAGTGTGCTAGACCCAATATACAAGAATAAGGGAGATGTACAGAGCTGCAGTAATTACAGAGGAATAAAATTGATGAGCCACACCATGAAACTATGGGAAAGGGTATTGGAGGTGAGATTGAGAAGAGAGGTAGCAATCTGTGAACAGCAGTACGCATAGGCGATTTTAAACGGGGGCCAGGGGGGGCCAGTGCCCCTGTAAAATTGCTCCTGGCCCCTGTTGTGGCCCCTGTGCTGAACAGGTAACAAGATTTATTAATTTTGACGTGTGCTGGCTCGAAGATCGGAACTGACATGACGGAGTGTTCTACATGGACTCCTTAAAGCGCTACACGCACACTGTTACCTGCAGCAGAAAGACCAGCAGCAGCGCAAATTGTAAACTTCGGACGTGAGAGAACAGCTGCAGCCCTGCAAGGACTAGGCTACCTACTGCAAAGAGGCGAAGGTAAGGAAAATTATTCAATTTCGTAACGTCAGTGTTTGCACATATCCGTGTTTTACTGTTGTTGTTCACTACAATAATAAATCCGTTTTATTGCGCTTTCTTAAAAGTGCGTTGCACAGCAATAAGTAGCCTAACTTAATATTTTTGGGAAATGGGTAAAACAACCGATAGTGTTTAACCTGCTTGTAAAACTTGAATGGCCTTGTGATATGTAGAGGCTACATTCCTCTCCGTTTACTTTTTAGTATAGACCTACTGTACACTCTAAAAAATAAAGGTGCATCAGTGGTTCTTCAAATCTCTGGATGGTTCCATGGAGAGTCAAAACTCTGTGATGAACCATTACATTATGCGAAAGGTTCTTCACATTGGAAATGGTTCTTCAGAGCCTGGCATTCTCTTACCATTTGCTGGTCAATGCACATAGGCTATGTTTACACAAATCTGTCTTCACTGCTCAAACAAATGGTTTAAATGGTTCTTTAAAGAACTGTTGCATGAACGGTTCTTTGAAGCCCTGAAAAAGGTTCTTCTATGGCATCGCCCTGAAGAACCGGTACTGGCCCCATTATTTTTTAGAGTGTAGGCTATCATCATGGAAAGGAGCAAGAAGGACATTATGTCCTTTTTTGCCCCTGTTGGCAAAAAGCAACATAGAGAGAGTAAGGAAGATGAAGATTATGAAAGAGGAGAGAGAGCCAGAGGTGGAGAGAGAGCCAGAGGTGGTGGTTGGAGAGGTGGAAAGTGAGGCATCTGAAAGGCAATCTGAGAGTGAGGATGAAGACATTCAGGATCAGATTGAGGGACAGAATGAGGGACAACCCAACGAGTCATTGGGACAACCAGATTCACCATGCATATCAAGTACAGCACCATCAGGTTTGTGATGTTGAACAAATGTGTGTGTGTGTGTGTGTGTGTGTGTGTGTGTGTGTGTGTGTGTGTGTGTGTGAGCAGTGTCGACCTACAATTCATATAGCCTACCCTGAAAGTGTGAAGTCTGAATAATAATTAATAAATATAAAATACAAATAATAGATATAATAATAAATTAATAAATGAATAATGATAAATAAATGTTGTTCTCAGTCACACTCTCATATGTACTGTATTCATCTTTCTCCAGATATCAGCAAGTGCTTGGACAACACTCCAGTGCAGCCACATCTGAAGAAAAGGTTCATTGTATGCAAAAATAGAAATCTTATTTTACAAAAAAGAGAAACATGGTTTTAAGATTTACTGAGCACAATTTATGTTTAGGCTATTGAGACAGAATGTTTCTCATTGTATTTATGCTCAATGTATTTTGTTTTGGTTTTAAATAAACTAAACAAAACATTTTGAACGCTTAAATATTGCCATGTTTTGCTCATATGTGCCCCCCTGAAAAAACACTGGCCCCACCTCGGCCCCCCTAGTAATTTTGGTCTAGAACCGCCACTGGCAGTACTCTCTTATGCCAAGGAAGAGCACGTCAGATGCAATTTTTGCTTTAAGAATGTTAATGGAGAAGTACAGGGAAGGCCAGAGAAAGCTACATTGTGTGTTTGTAGACCTGGAGAAGACATACGATAGAGTGCTGAGAGATGAGTTATGGTATTGTATGAGAAAGTGTGGAGTGAATGAGAAGTATATTAGAGTGGTGCAAGACATGCATGAGAACAGTGAAACAGCAGTGAGGTGTGCAGTTGGAACAACTGAATGGTTCAAGGTGAAGATGGGACTTCATCAATGATCTGCTTTGAGTCCTTTCTTGTTTGCCATAGTGATGGATAGCTTGACGGATGGGCGGCACGGTGGTGTAGTGGTTAGTGCTGTCGCCTCACAGCAAGAAGGTCCGGGTTCGAGCTCCGTGACCGGCGAGGGCCTTTCTGTGCGGAGTTTGCATGTTCTCCCCTTGTCCGTGTGGGTTTCCTCCGGGTGCTCCGGTTTCCCCAACAGTCCAAAGACATGCAGGTTAGGTTAACTGGTGGCTCTAAATTGACCATAGGTGTGAATGTGAGTGTGAATGGTTGTCTGTGTCTACAGTGGTGCTTGAAAGTTTGTGAACCCTTTAGAATTTTCTATATTTCTGCATAAATATGACCTAAAACATCATCAGATTTTCACACAAGTCCTAAAAGGAGATAAAGAGAACCCAGTTAAACAAATGAGACAAAAATATTATACTTGGTCATTTATTTATTGAGGAAATTGATCCAATATTACATATCTGTGAGTGGCAAAAGTATGTGAACCTCTAGGATTAGCAGTTAATTTGAAGGTGAAATTAGAGTCAGGTGTTTTCAGTCAATGGGATGACAATCAGGTGTGAGTGGGCACCCTGTTTTATTTAAAGAACAGGGATCTATCAAAGTCTGATCTACACAACACATGTTTGTGGAAGTGTATCATGGCATGAACAAAGGAGATTTCTGAGGACCTCAGAAAAAGTGTTGTTGATGCTCATCAGGCTGGAAAAGGTTACAAAACCATCTCTAAAGAGTTTGGACTCCACCAATCCACAGTCAGACAGATTGTGTACAAATGGAGGAAATTCAAGACCATTGTTACCCTCCCCAGGAGTGGTCGACCAACAAAGATCACTCCAAGAGCAAGGAGTGTAATAGTTGGTGAGGTCACAAAGGACCCCAGGGTAACTTCTAAGCAACTGAAGGCCTCTCTCACATTGGCTAATGTTAATGTTCATGAGTTCATCATCAGGAGAACACTGAACAACAATGGTGTGCATGGCAGGGTTGCAAGGAGAAAGCCACTGTTCTCCAAAAAGAACATTGCTGCTCGTCTGCAGTTTGCTAAAGATCATGTGGAAAAGCCAGAAGGCTATTGGAAAAAATGTTTTGTGGACAGATGGGACCAAAATAGAACTTTTTGGTTTAAATGAGAAGCGTTATGTTTGGAGAAAGGAAAACACTGCATTCCAGCATAAGAACCTTATCCCATCTGTGAAACATGGTGGTGGTAGTATCATGGTTTGGGCCTGTTTTGCTACATCTGGGCCAGGACGGCTTGCCATCATTGATGGAACAATGAATTCTGAATTATACCAGTGAATTCTAAAGGAAAATGTCAGGACATCTGTCCATGAACTGAATCTCAAGAAAAGGTGGGTCAAGCAGCAAGACAACGACCCTAAGCACACAAGTCGTTCTACCAAAGAATGGTTAAAGAAGAATAAAGTTAATGTTTTGGAATGGCCAAGTCAAAGTCCTGACCTTAATCTAATGGAAATGTTGTGGAAGGACCTGAAGCGAGCAGTTCATGTGACGAAACCCACCAACATCCCAGAGTTGAAGCTGTTCTGTATGGAGGAACGGGCTAAAATTCCTCCAAGCCGGTGTGCAGGACTGATCAACAGTTACTGGAAACATTTAGTTGCAGTTATTGCTGCACAAGGGGGTCACACCAGATACTGAAAGCAAAGGTTCACATACTTTTGCCACTCATAGATATGTAATATTGGATCATTTTCCTCAATAAATAAATGACCAAGTATAATATTTTTGTCTCATTTGTTTAACTGGGTTCTCTTTATCTACTTTTAGGACTTGTGTGAAAATCTGATGATGTTTTAGGTCATATTTATGCAGAAATATAGAAAATTCTAAAGGGTTCACAAACTTTCAAGCACCACTGTATGTGTCAGCCCTGTGATGACCTGGCGACTTGTCCAGGGCGTACCCCGCCTTTTGCCCATAGTCAGCTGGGATAGGCTCCAGCTTGCCTGCGACCCTGTAGAACAGGATAAAGTGGCTAGAGATAATGAGATGAGATGAGCTTGACAGACGAAGTTAGGCAAGAGTCACCATGGAACATGATGTTTGCGGATGGTATTGTGATATGTGGTGAAAGTAGAAGGAAGGTTGAGTTGGGTTTGGAGAGATGGAGGGATGCATTGGAACGAAGAGGAATGAAGGTGAGCAGGAGCAAAACAGAATACATGTGCATCAATGAGAATGGGGATGAGAGTGTAGTGAAGATGCAAGGAGTAGACGTAAAGAAAGTTGGTGAATTCAAGTACCTGGGGTCAACTGTGCAGGAAGATGGGGGCTGCAATAGTGAGGTGAGAAAGAGAGTGCAGGCAGGGTGGAGCAGGTGGAGAAGGATTTCGGGAGTCATTTGTGATAGGAAAGTCCCAGCAAAAGTGAAAGGTAAGATGTATAAGACAGTAGTGAGACCAGCTGTGATGTATGGATTGGAGACCGTACCCTTAACGAAGAGACAGGAGGCAAAGTTGGAGGTGGCGGAGTTGAGGATGTTAAGGTTTGCAATGGGAGTGACGAGGTTGGACAGGATAAAGAACGAGCACATCAGAGGGACAGCACATGTGGAGAGCTTGGGAATGAAGCTAAGAGAGATGAGACTGAGATGGTATGGGCACATCCTGAGAAGAGATGCAGAGCATGTTGGAAGGAGAATGTTGAGGACGGAGCTGCCAGGCAAATGAAAATGAGGCAGGCCAAAGAGGAGATACATGGATGTGGTGAGAGAGGACATGAAAGTGGCAGGTGTGGTAGAGGAGGATGCGGAAGACAGGGAGCAATGGAGACGAAAGATCCGCTGTGGCGACCCCTAATCGGGAGCAGCCAAAAGAAGAAGAAGAAAGAAGATATGTGCCTTTGGATACTAAGAAATGTCTCTAATCTCTCATCTCATTATCTCTAGCCGCTTTATCCTGTTCTACAGGGTCGCAGGCAAGCTGGAGCCTATCCCAGCTGACTACGGGCGAAAGGCGGGGTACACCCTGGACAAGTCGCCAGGTCATCACAGGGCTGACACATAGACACAGACAACCATTCACACTCACATTCACTTTAGAGTCACCAGTTAACCTAACCTGCATGTCTTTGGACTGTGGGGGAAACCGGAGCACCCAGAGGAAACCCACGCAGACATGGGGAGAACATGCAAACTCCACACAGAAAGGCCCTCGCCGGCCACGGGGCTCAAACCCGGACCTTCTTGCTGTGAGGCGACAGTGCTAACCACTACACCACCGTGCCGCCCACTAAGAAATGTGAGAAATTAAAATTTTTAGCTCAGCTGGACCAAAGGTCCATTGGGTTTATGCCATGGGCTGCTGAGGTCAGTGTAAAGAGGTCGGGTTGGTTTCCTGCAGCACAGCTTGAAAATTGTGACAAATCATATCTTGAAACTTGGTATATACTTGGTATACAGGGCGGGGGATATAGATGACTCTGTCTTCTTGTTTTTTTTAAACAATAATACGATTAAAATCCATAAGATTCTGTTTTTATACATGCCGTTTGGTCGCTAGTTTGAGGTTCGCATGTGGAGTTAAGACACAAAATGGTAGGAAATGTCAACTCTGTTCTCATCAGTTGTACTAATGGATTTCCCATTTTAAGGTTAACAGAGTTGATGATGACTATTTTTTGGGGGGGGTTGTTTTCTTTCAACATTTGAAATGTACCCACAATTATAGAATGGGCCATATATAAATATATATTTTTAATCAATTCATCCACAGATCAAATGCCATCTGGTTCTTCTTCTGTTCCCTTGTTTAGGAAACTCATTATTTTTTCCAAATGATGATGGATGAGAAAATAGTTTCATTAGTAAATAACTTATGAATAAAACATGAAAAAATACCAAAGGAAACATGACATCATTAATGCCAACAGTTTTTGTGTTCTCTGAGCAACTTTTCATTTTATTTTTGTTTGGAAACTTGAGGAGTATCTTCACTTATTTGAGTGGTTTTTTTCTCTTTTTTATAAGCACTCATTGTGCAAAACATTAAGAGAAGAGAAGAGAAGAAAAGAGAGTTTTAAAAGAGAAAAGAACAGGAACAATATTTCTGAATGAATTACATGTGTTCCATACTAAAAGTGATGAGTTCCTCCACTGTTCAACCAAATTACTTTTGGCAATAAAAGCCAATGAAGTTCAGCAGGATCATGGCTCTCACTGTAATATTTCCTTGAATATGAATGTTTTTGGAGATGTACGTGCCCGAGGCGTTTGCACATCAGACTTGTACTATTGCATCAGTCAGAGTTTGAGCGACTTTGTGACTTGATGTACTTTATTCACGACTTGGTGTTGCACTTCTTTTTCTAGTCAGCTGGTGTGAAGTCAGATTTTCACTGTCTGAATCTTTCACGCCTCTCTCTTCTACTCGTACATTCTGTCTCGCTTTGGATAAAACCACTCATATGAAGATGTGAGGAATAAAACACCTCATGTTGTGCAGTTCGAGGAGTGATGGAAGTTGATTAGTTTCCAATCTTGAAGTGTTTTTTTTTTGTTCATCTCATTCTACAGCAAGCAAATGTTTATTTATTAGGGAACAACATATTGTTCTTGTTGTTGTTTTTGTTGTTTTATCCATTTATAGTTACAGTTCATGCTTCCATTTGATTGTGATGGCAGTAAAATGAAGAGAAATTAAAAAAAAAAAACCCACACACACAAAACAACTTGACATGTTTTGCTTCAGCGTATCTTATACCAGGGGTTTTCAAAGTGTGGGAGAGTCAGCCCCCCCTCAGAGAGCAAATAAACAACAGCGCCCCCCCTCACAATTTTTGTTGTTGCTATACTTAATGTTCCATTCGTATTTAAAAAAAAAGGTTGTTGTACACATTTTTTTTTCTTTTACACATTTTAAACATCTGTGCTTTTTAAAACATCTTTTTTTTTTTTTTTACACATTTTAAACATCTCATAGCATCGTTAGCTAGCACCTCTTGGCAGACAACACACTGTGGCAGTGGAGCATCTTCAGATCCAGTCCATGAAAATCCAAACTTTAAATAATCGTGGTCATACTTCCTTCTTTTTTCAGTCCCCCCAGGATTCCGCGGGCCTTTTTTGTGATTGTTGCGGGCTAAAATGTCTGATGTTGTGGGGGTTTCCAAAAAATTGCGATGAAAGTTGCAGTGTTTTTTAGGTTTTTGTTCCGATTACATTGCGGGAGGAAGTGAAAGTTGCGAGAAATTGTTGCGATTTTCTCTTTTTGTGATTAAAATTGAGTGATATGTTAAATATTAAGTTATTACTGAAAAACTATTGATTAAAAAAACAAAGACACTGAGAAATGGTCTTATAAACAACTATACCAATATAAAAGATTACCAGGACTACAAAAATGCAGAAAAATAGGCTTTACTTATCCAAATGCACCTGTTGGTTCAAAAGTTAAAGTGCATAGAACCTCACAGCACAACATGAAGTTACCTTCAAATATAATATAAATGCCTCAGCTTTCATGTAAGAAAAAAACTCTTAAT
This sequence comes from Neoarius graeffei, assembly GCF_027579695.1. Classification (NCBI taxonomy): domain Eukaryota; kingdom Metazoa; phylum Chordata; class Actinopteri; order Siluriformes; family Ariidae; genus Neoarius; species Neoarius graeffei. The sequence continues at coordinate 5,264,195 of NC_083571.1, forward strand.
ACTAGTACTGTGTGCAGGCAGTCTCTCCTGAAGACTAAATTAAACAATAATTATAAACTAATAAAATAAATGGCTCAGGCTTCATAGAAGAAAAAAAAAACAATTTGAACAGAATCTCACAGTATGATGCTGAAGCTGCCTAAACAATGGAAAATAAAATACCATTTTAGCAAAAATGTTGGCATCCATTAATTTCTTGTATTAAGTAAAAAAATAATGTAAAGTTCACACAGTCCTTCACTGTAAACATAACACACTTTCAGTAACAGAATTTAAGCCTATATAAATACTGACTCGCACATGCAGTGTTGCCAGATACTGCTGACGTTTTCCAGTCCAAAATATGTTCAAAACCCTCCAAAATGCACTTGAAACCACCCACTCTGGCAACACTGCGCGCATGCTGCTTCTCTTGAACGTATACACGGAAGTAAGGCGGAAGGTAGTTTGTCGACGTCACCTCAAGACGACGCCAACGATTGGTCAAATTTGCGGGAAGGTTGCGGTGATTGGATATAATTGCAACACCGCCCTGAATTCGTGGGGATTGGTTGAATTGCAACATCGCAAAATCCTGGAGGGTCGGCCCAGACTCTGTCTCCTCACTCACTGTAGCTTTAGGTACTAAAAATCGATCCATTTTGTCTCTGGTAAAGGCTAGCTGAAGTTCGCTAAATGTCCGCAATATTAACTTATTCTGGCTTATGTTTCCTCACATTGCACCCCCCCCGAAGAACTCTGGCGCCCCCCATGGGAGGCGTGCCCCACACTTTGAAAAGCCCTGCCTTAGTTCATTATTAGTTTAACGAGGAATGATGAGTTGTGCATCACATGACAAGATAACCATGAACCAATCAACCAATTACAACACCAATTAAGATAAATCAGAATGTGAGGAAGGTGTTAACATCAATAAACAATAAACAAATTCAGAGAAATCAGACTCTCCGATCTTGACTATGCTGATGATATTGCCCTCCTTGAGGAAGATGAAATGGTTATCAACATCACAATTAGAAGAAAAAAGCAAGCACAGTGGGTCTGATTGTAAATGCAAAGGACAGTAAGGTGATGTCCATCAGCAGAGAACCAATAATGCTTACCATCACACTGAGATGCACTGAGAGACCAGAAATTGTCAATGAGTTTACTTATCTTGGCTGTACTGTCACAGCAAATGGAGAACTCGCTCAAGAGATGGATAATAGAAATGGAAAGACAGCTAGTAGTTGTTGGTTTTATTCACCAAAATATTACCAATAATGAAGCACAAGTCGATGAGATTAACCACAAAGTTGACATTTTTCCAGGCACCAGTTACCACCACTCTTCTATACGGTGCAGAAACCTGGAACACAACCATCAGGGAAGAAGAACATCTTTCATCCTTTTATAACCGTTGTCTTAGCGGAATCCTCAATATCAGTTAAATATCTCAAATCAGGAATTATACCAACACACTAACCAAACATACTGCGGAAGAAACAACTAATATGGTTTGGCCATGAAGCAGTGGTGACTGGTGGTCTTTGAAATCAGGGAAGCTCAATTTTTGGTCTACATAATTAAAATTTTCAATTATTTGTTATTATTTATATGTGAATTCTGCCATGTTCTACTCCAATTCTGTCAAGTAAACTTTAGCATGCACATGACCTTACAGTAAGTGTTCTTTGCTTTCCTCATGCCTTTTGTATCTCCAAAACCCAGTTTTGACCAAATAATCCATCCCTGGGATGGTCTCATTAAGAAACAAGGCCAACAAGGCATTCTCTTGGTCAAAGCCCTCCCAGTTAACCAGTTTACTTTGCCATACCAAGACAGCTGAAATGAGCAATTGTGTCTCCCTGACTTTTGAATTAAATCCATCTTGGGCATCTTGGCGCTGTTGCTTAATTCTGAGCCTTGTGACAGAGTGCCCATTACTACAGTTGAGTATGTGCTCTGACTGCCATGTCAACGAGCCTGGCTCTTTGGTTTTGTGGTCAGGGTGCAAGTTTTGGCACCCTGTAGACCTGGGTTCAAGGCAGGATAAGGTGACTGTTCTCTCACTTTGCTACAGATGGTGTCAGAAGTGGGAAGGCTTGCCAGGAGGCCATCGGAGGTGTGCCCTGTATATGAGGGGCCCCCAGGATAGGTGGCCCCTATGCAAGGGACCCCAGAGATAGTCCCTGAGAAGTATGGCTGAGGGATGCCTGGGTGCATGAAGCGCATGGGTGCACCTTGCAAAGGGGAGGGCAGTGTGGTGGAGTGCCCATCACTACAGTTGAGTATGTGCTCTGACCATCATGCCAATGAGCCTGGCTCTTTGTTGTTATGGTCAGGGTGCAGGTTTTGCCACCCTGTAGACCTGGGTTCAAGGCAGGATAAGGTGACTGTTCTCTCACTTTGTTACACCTCTCCTTGTAAGGAAGAGCATCAAAATCAGGGCAACAACATTAGCAATGTTTGCCATTTTGTACAGCTAACAGCTAACAATCTAGCTGGCTGGATTTCCCCTCTGTTGCCTGGTTTAAAATAAACAGCCTTTACTGAACCGAAATGAAAAGGAAGTAACAAACTCTACAATTTTATTTATGGTATATACAAATGGAAATAGGAAGTGTACATTAGTAGCAGCTAGTCTCATGACTTCACTTCACTTGCCAACACATCTCACGGACTGAGCTTGAATCCCTTTGATCAACGCGACATATAGTTCTAAAATGCTGTGAGTCACATGACATTCAAAAGAGATTTGAGAGTTTCTCCAATTATCACACAGAAGCCCAGTGTCAGGTCCTGCCTTACTGTCATGACTCTCCATAGACCCCCCCAGTGAAGCTGGGCATCCGGAAATTACATATGTTTTAAAAACATATTGTCCAATAAATGTCTATCTTTGCTGCACTAAGATCAAAGCATATCCGGTAGTGGCATTCAACTACAGGGACACTGAGCATCAATGGGTCGTGCTTCCACAGGCTTCTATGGGGGAAAAAAATCATGTGATCAGATTATGATGACCAGCGAGAAATAACTGCTGAATGAATGAGCTGTAAAGCTGAGCACTTTCTAGCACAAAATATCAATTTGGAATAAAAGAGTTAAGTCATGTAAATACGTATTTAACAGGAAGCTGGTCTTCCCTTGTAATCTTAGAGTGCTCACCTCTGCCACGTAGTAAGGATGGTACCTTCTTGAATTACCTGTAGACTCATCTTTTGGAACCCATTAGGAACATGAAGGCCTGACTGACAAAGAATGAGATGGAGAGACAGTGCTATCAGAGACCTAGAAGGATGTTAGGCCCCGGTCACACCGCCCGAACTTTGCTGGAGCGTTCCTTGAACGGTAGGGAGGGGGGGCCGAATTTCGACAACGCTCGTCACCGCGCACAAAATGGGAAAAAAATCGAAAACACGGGTGTTGGCTTAGCGGTGCACCGCTGAAGCCGGCGTTGCTTTAGCATTGGTTTAGCGGTAGCGAGCGTTGGTTTAGCGGTGACGCGAGCGTTGGTATAGTGGCGTTCTGCGCATGCGGGCTTTGGCTCGGCGGGGGTATAAAGTTGGTTTAGCGGCATACCGCTTGTGACTACAGAGCTGAACGGATCATTTTGATACAAGTTCTGATAGATTTTTGATAGAAGCTCCACCATCAGCTTGTCATACAGTCCATGTTCAGGCCTTCTCAGTATCCACTGTCTGACCCACACAACTCTGTCTCTCCTTCTTCTCTCTCTTCTCCTTCTGTCAACAGCTTGTTGCAATCTGAGGAGGTTCTGATTCTGCTGCTGGACTAGTGCACCAATCATAGCAAGTCTCTCAGCATCCATGGTGATACAGTTTTACTGTATCTTTGAGCAAATTCGATATAGATGAGGTCTGAACTCAACAGCAGCTCGATTCCAAATGAGCTCCTGGTCCATTTCTCCCCGTATTTATAGCCAAATTCTGGTCCCGCTCCGACACCTCTATACCAATGCCAAACCAAAGTTCATCGCCGCCATGGATAGCTGCTTCAACGCCCGACACCGTTCCAGCAACCCCGTGTCCACTCGTAAAATGCTTACAACCGCTCCACCGAAGTTTGTGCAACGTTTAATCGCCGCGCGGGCAATGCTGGTGAAGCAGCGGTGGTCCAGCGTTCAAGATTTCTGCTTTGGCCTAGCGGACCCAAGCGTCCACAAACTTGCGTCTAGTGGTGCCAAACTTTGACTGGACGTTGGTGGAGCGGGGGTGAACTTTGCCGGGGCGGAAAATTGCCCCCTCCTCACCGCTTGCAATATTTTGTGCAGCTCAAAACTTTCGGAGCGGTAGGAGGGCCCCTTGAGAAACATCAGCGGTGGCCGAGCGTATACGGCGTTGCTTTAATGGGGGCCAACTTTTGTTAAACGGTGGTGAACGGTTACGAGCGGTGATGAATTTTTTTCACCGCTCCAGGAACGCTCCAGCAAAGTTCGGGCGGTGTGACTGGGGCCTTAAGGATGTTCCATGACATTTGAAGAAGCAGTCACCAACCTGCAAGTCCTGGAAAGGGCAGACTGCACTAGCATTGAAGCCACTCGGGTCAAATTTCAACTCTGTTGGGTGGGACACGTCATCAGGATGGAAGACCATCGCATTCAGCCAGTTACTGTATGGTGAGCTAGTGGGTGGCAGAAGGAAGCAAGGTTGTCCACGTAAGTGATACAAGGACACCTTGAAGGGGAATCTCCAGTGGTGCGACATCGAGACCAGAGAACTGGAGGCCGCAGCCGGTGACAGAAGTCACTGGTGCACACTGACCCATGCATTACAAATTTTGAGGACAAACGGTGGCAGAGACTCATTGAGGCACAAGAGAGATGCCACAGAGCACATTCAACAGCTGTCACAACATCTAAATTCCAGTGATCCATGTGTTCAAGACTGTGCTTCCAGATTTGGACTGCAGAGCCACATGAGAAGCCACAAATGAATCACACAACACAACAAGTCTTCTTCAGACACGAAGGACAACCAACAACAAAATGATCCCCAATGATGGAAAGGAACGGTCAAGGCTTATAAAGGCATGATGTGACACTTAGTCACGAAGGGTCAAGAAGAAGAAGAAGAAGAGAAGCAAGTTCAACACAGTAACACAAAATCCTATGATTTATCTTAAGTTTGAATTATCTTTTCAGTTTCACTTCTCTTATTGGTGCTGGTTGATTGATTGGTTGGTTGGGTGGCGCGGTGGTGTTGTGGTTAGCACTGTCACCTCATAGCAAGAAGGTTCCTGGTACAAACCTCATGGCCAACAGGGGTCTTTCTGTGTGGAGTTTGCATGTTCTCCCCGTGTCCACGTGGGTTTCCTCCGGGTGCTCCGGTTTCCCCCACAGTCCAAAGACATGCAGGTTAGGTTAACTGGTGACTCTAAATTGAGCGTAGGTGTGAATGTGAAGGTGTGTGAATGGTTGTTTGTGTCTATGTGTCAGCCCTGTGATGACCTGGCGACTTGTCCAGGGTGTACCCCGCCTTTCACCCGTAGTCAGCTGGGATAGGATCCAGCTTGCCCGCCACCCTGCACAGGATAAGCAGCTAGAGATAATGGATGGATGAACCTAAATATCTAAAAGTTCAAATATTTAGGAACGAAATGATGAAGGCATTTAAATACTAGCAAACAAATGCTTATGAATTTTCCTGTTTATCTCTAAATCAATCCAGTTTAAAACTTCTATAGCATCTTTCGAGGAGTCTCATCTGGTGATAACGTGAGCTGCATTATCGGTTTTGTAGCCTCTGTACAGTGCAACTTTTAACCGATAAACGACCCCATGCATTGTCAGCATAGGGTTAGGTTCGATTATACGATGGTAAACACATTTTCCAGCTTTGAAAGTGAGACATGAACGAAGACCCACTTTATCATAGACGAAGTCAGAATGTTCCTTCCACGTAAGATTTTCATCGAGCATAACGCCCAGATATTTACATTTTGTGACTCTTTCCTTTGAGTTGGAGAATGAAAGCTGCAGTGTCTTCTAACTTCTGTCTCCTTCCAAAGAGTAGACCTTTTGTCTTCCTCTGATTTCATACCAGCTGACTTCCCTCCATCCACTGCTCAACACGCTTTAAAGCTTCTCATAACGCAGACTTAGAACAAGTTCCTGTGAACGAGTTGTTTCTATAGAAACAAAAACATGCTGTTCTAGAAAATTTAATCCACCTGGAATTCAATGACTAAACATCAGAACGCAGAATTCAAGAGCTCTGGAGATAAGGCATACATCAAATATTTTGGTAGGAAATAGATAAATCGGTCCTTAACCTGAACCTTTTCTTCACGCCTTAATGCTAACGTGAGTATGGAGGGTGCTTGAGTCTTGACCACATCATTAATCCGACAGAAATGTGTGTGTGTGTGTGTGTGTGTGTGTGTGTGTGTGTGTGTGTGTGTGTGTGTGTAAATCAGAGTCATAAAACCTGTTCAGATAAGTGTTTGGAACGGCGCCTGTTTGATTAAATAAAACAAAGAGGTGGTGAAAACGATCTGTGGAGCACAGAGGCTCTGTGTTGTGCTCATAAAGCCGGCAGCTGTGTTTACGACCCCACTTTGTGCGACTGAGTGAAAACTTCCTTTTAATTAAATCGGCCCATAATTACAGAGCTACCATGGCTTACTATTTCTCGCATGAAATAACAACCAGTTATGTTTTGTTTAATTAGCGCTACACCTTTTGATTGCTTGGCTGTAAAGTTGGGTATTAATTAGGGTGTGGGTGGGGCTTGTAGCTCAGCCTTGTAGCAAAAAAAAAAATCATTGGTTCATTCATCTACTTCTACAGGAGATATACTCATCTGATTTACTTTAATTTTTCTATCAATACTTGATCATTTTTTAATAATTAGTTCATACATTTGTTCTTCCATTAACTACACACTTTTTTGTGGATTTTTAATCTCTAAGAACCCTGAATTATCCAAACAAAAGGCTGTTTTAAGAAAGTTAGGTTGCTGTGTTCCAGGAGGCTGAACTGGAGGAGCAGAGCTGGAGATGTTGAGATTCTCATTAGGACTGACAAAGTTGGACAGGATGAGAAATGAGTAGGTATATTAGAGGGACAGACAGACATGTATGGTAGGACGGCTTGGAGACAAAGTGGAAAAGGCGAAATGGAGATGGTTTGGACAGGTACAGAGGAGAGATCCAGGGTATATTGGGAAAAGAATGCTGGAGATGGAGTTACCAGGTAGAAGGGGAAGAAGAAGAGCAAAGATGAGATTTATGGATGTGGTGAAGGAGGACATGATGACGGTTGGTGGGATGGAAGAAGATACAGAGGACAGGAGGAGATGGAGGGATATTATTTGATGTGGTGAACCCTAACAAGAACAGCAAAAGAAGAAGAAGAGGAAAGAGGAGAAGAAGAAGAAGAAGATGATGATGATGATGATGAAGGAGGAGAAGAAGTAGAAGAAGATGATGATGATGATGATGAAGGAGAAGGAGAAGAAGATGATGATGATGATGATGATGATGATGATGATGATGGAGAAGTAGGAGAAGATGATGATGATGATGATGATGATGATGATAATGGAGAAGAAGAAGACAAAGAAGAAAGAGAAGAAGAAGACGAAGAAGAAAGAGAAGAAGAAGACAAAGGAGGAGCAGAAGAAGAAGATGAAGGAGGAGGAGGAGAAGAAGAAGATGATGATGAAGGAAAAGGAGGAGGAGAAGAAGAAGAAAAAGATGATGATGAAGAAGGAGGAGAAGATGATGATGATAAAGAAGGAGATGATGATGATAATGATGATGATGATGATGAAGGAGAAGTAGGAGAAGAAGAAGAAGATGATGATGATGATGGAGAAGAAGAAGACAAAGAAGAAGAAGACAAAGAAGAAAGAGAAGAAGAAGACAAAGGAGGAGCAGAAGAAGAAGATGAAGGAGGAGGAGAAGAAAAAGATGATGATGATGATGATGATGATGATGATGAAGGAAAAGGAGGAGGAGAAGAAGAAAAAGATGATGATGGTGATGAAGAAAGAGGAGGAGAAGAAGAAGAAGATGATGATGATGAAGGAGAAGGAGGAGAAGATGATGATGGAGAAGGAGGAGAAGATGATGATGGAGGAGATGATGATGATGATGATGATGATGAAGGAGAAGTAGGAGAAGATGATGATGATGATGATGATGATGATGATGATGGAGAAGAAGAAAACAAAGAAGAAGAAAATGAAGAAGAAAGAGAAGAAGACAAAGGAGGAGCAGAAGAAGAAGACGAAGGAGGAGGAGAAGAAGAAGAAGATGATGATGATGATGATGATGATGAAGACAAAGGAGGAGAAGAAGAAGAAGAAGAAGACAAAGAAGGAGAAGGAGAAGATGATGATGATGATGGAGATGAAAGAAGTAAAAGACAAACAAGGAGGAGAAGGAGGAGGAGAAGAAGAAGATGAAGGAGAAGAAGAAGAAAAAGAAGCTGAAGAAGATGGAGAAGACAAAGGAGAAGACAAAGATGAAGAAAAAGACAAAGGAGGAGGAGAAGAAGATGAAGAAGAAGGAGAAGAAGAAAAGAGAAGCTGAAGAAGATGATGAAGAAGATGGAGAAGACAAAAGAAGATAAAGGAGAAGACAAAGATGAAGAAAAAGACAAAGGAGGAGGAGGAGGTTGCTGTGTTCCAAATACAACATTCCTACAACATTCTCCAGATGTTTTGTTCTACAATCTTATTAGAACATCGCTGACAGAGTTTCCTTCCTTCCCAAACAAGAAAATTCACATCATGGTCATGTTCTTTTCCTCCAACATTATGTTCATCCAACCAAAACACTGGAGGTGCATTTAGAAACGTTATATAAATAATATCATTCTCTGAAACATTGAACGTTTCTTGAACCAGAAAACAGATTTTTTTTATCCTTCTCAGTCACATGATGTTCAGGGTTGATGAATCCTGTTCCAGTCCATTTATCCAGATAATGTCTTTAGCATTAGAATAAAGCGGCGATCAAGTCGAAGTCCACAGGGGTTCTTTGGAAATAAACACGCTTGGATGGACACGGAAAGAGGAAAATCTGGGTTTCAGGATCCTGTGGGATGGAAAAGGAGCAAAACTCAATGTCTCAGTGAAGGAGGTCAACGCTGAAGTGCTTTTCCTTCATCACTGCATTGCTGAAGCTTTCATAACGTTTTATATTCAAGCATTTGAATTAAACGTATTGTTTTGCGCTAATGCTAACTCAGCTATCACAGGTGGTGTCGATTCATTTACTAGGTTTATGTGCTGTATATTAAGGCACTTGTTCTAATACGTTATGGTTTCTATAGTAACAGATCGTTCACAGGGACATGTACAGCGGACGCTCGGATGCTTGGAAGTTTTCTGTTTATTTCATGTTTTTTGAAGGAGTCTTCAGGGTCAGAAGTCCTGGCATCTTCAGGATAGAGGAAAACATGACAAGCTGAAAAAGAGAGTGATTCATGAATGGAGAAGATCTCCAACTCTAATAAAATCACGCAGATACAAATCAAGAGCTTCAGCTAATTAATGTTCATAATGTTCAGACATCAGGATGGGAAAAATCGTGATCTCACAGTGAAGTGTGACTTTCTTTCTTTCACTGTGGCATGGCTGTTAGTTTGAGCCAGATGAGTATTTTTGGTTTGAGTGTTTCAGAAACTGCTGATCTCCTCCTGGAGTTTTCACACACAACGGTCTCAAGAGTTTACACAGAAAAAAAAAATGGCGCAAAAACCAAAAACATCGCGTGAGTGAGGGACGTGGAAAGAAACCTTGTTGATAAGAGAGATCAGAGATCAGAAAATGGGCAGGAAGGATATAACAACTCATCTAATCACTCTTTACAACCGTGGTGAGCAGAAAAGCACCTCGGTATGCAACAGAAAACAGAAGAACACATTGGGTTCCAGTCCTACAGCCAAGAACAGGGATCTTAGAATCAACACCAGGTTCCTATTAAAGTGGCCGGACGTCAGAACGTCGTCACAGCCGAGGATACACTCGCACTCCGTCAGTCGGTGTAAAATAAGACTCGATAAGACTCCGTTCTCAGGATATAAATCATTTCAGACTCAAGATGTTATCATCTGTCCTCGTGTCCTCTCCACCCGCTGTCTGGGTGAAATAGATTCCCACCGTCTCCATCTCCCCTGCACCTCAAGTACATAATGCAAGACGGAAAGTAAAAGCAGCAGGCTGGCTGAGAGAGAAAGTGGGAAATTTTCTCCTTGAACGTTTCTGTGAGCAATTCAAACTCAGAGTATCTGTATCACTCAGCGTTGAGAGAGAGAGAGATGTCAGTGTCTCTAACAGACATTGTTTCTCATGTCTCTCATAAAGACCCATGTGCAGGCTGAATTCAACAATTTGTGACCCGCGGATACCAGTGGCGGCTGGTAGTCTTTCAAACGGGGAGGCTGGTCGGTTACGATATTTCCAGATTTTAAAAGAAAAAACACATCAATTTTGCCCATACTCTTGCCTCTGATCTGGCTGATTGTTGGCAGCGTCACAAACTGTGAAATAACAGGTTCTTTTGGCCCGTTAGCCTACTGTCCAATATACATGATGGTGGTGTTGGGGGGGAGGGGTATATTTTAACATTTTATATTTTAAAATTGTGGCATGTTGTTTAAAAATTGATCATTACTGAAAGCAGCTCTTTGTCAGGAACCTCAGCAGTAACAGCAGAGTGTTCTGGAATAGGCACAAGCACTGACCTTGGGGAGCCAAACATAGAGCTGGGGGCCACACATTTCATTCAGTGACACTTTCCCTATATTTTACTTATTTTGACTGAGAAATGTTTTATTGACAATTTTGATAACCCTTCACTTTTAATCCAGGTCTGTAGTGTGAAATGTTCTCGGCTGTGTTTTTGTTTAAAAATGTTTTCCAAATTGTAGCTGTGTTTAATTCATATCCAGAGAAATATATATTCCAATATAATATACTCAGCATAAACATTTTAAATAGATTCTATATTTTTGGTCCATCCATGACATATTACTAAAGTAGCCTATTTACTGTTGTTGATGTGGGTCACTTGCTGTTAGCCAATTCACTTTCTCGTACCAGGAGAGCTGAAAGGAACGAGTATTATTCCCTACCTTTTTCACCAAGTCAGTTTGAGGCGTTGCTCTACCCTGCTCTTTAATTTTAATTTTTTCCTCGAAAGGAAGACTGGCAAATGGCTTCGCCAAAATTAAATCAGCAATGCTTGGCATCCGTGCGCAGCTTTCTTGCTAGCTGACTAGCCCCCTCAAGTTCAAGTTCAGTCACTCAAATAAACGAAATTTCTGGAACTAAGATAGCAAACTTGACAACACTATATTTACACTTTATTTACAATGAAAATATATACAAACTAAAAAAGCTGGTAGAAACTGTATGTGATGAATGAAATCGAAATGTAAGCTGATCTCTTACAATACACCACAGCACTTGCGGATCCGCATGGGACTGAACTGAAATTCACCGCTGCCTGTCTATATTTGAAACGAGCTGTCAATCAGAGAAAATATCCGGCTGCTTTCACCAATCACCAGTCTCCTCGCGGAAAGCTTTGCCATGTCCCTCCCACTGTGAGGCTGGGAGTCCGTGGGCGGGCGTTTTCACAGTATTTGTCCAATAATCGTCTTGCATTTTGAGATTGAAAAGCGCAGAGCTCCCAAATGCCATTGAAGTCCACTGTGGCTGGGCTGCATCGCGCCGTCACGAGGGGGAAAAACTCACGCACACATTAGGCGAACTGGGGAAAGTTATAACGGAATGATTTCGCACTGTAATGGGTTGAGCACATATATTTCTATGATTCTGGATCTGAAATAGCAATGTTATAAGGTCGGCTATAACATAAGCCTAGCGCAATTCATCCTACACGATGTTCGTCATTTCTAGAGGAGGCTGAGCCTCCCTCGTTGTCTTAGAGCAATCGCCCGTGGCAGATACGTAGAACATTTCCGAGAAGACACTTTAAACACTGGTAAAGTTTCTTTCACAGTGACCTACAGTGGATATAAAAAGTGTACACACCTCGTTAAGCGTATTCACTTGAAACCCAGTCTCATCTTACTGCTGATTTAAATAAATAATGTTACAGGCTGGCTTTACGCCAACTTCCTGATACTCAATTTGGGTAAAACTATGATCATGCTAGTTGGCACGCACCAGAGAATTGTCGCCGTTGAAAATTTTGAGGTCAGTGTCAGCAATACTTGTTGAGACAATGTTGATAATTAGCTCATCTGTCCATAAGGCCGATTGCCATGGCATGGCGTGGCGTGGAGTGGAGTGGAGTGGCATCCTTCATCCACCTGTCATCCACAATTCAGTTAAATCGTATCTCCTCTGTGAATTCTACACGGATTTCTGTTCTGATTGTTTTCCTTGAAAGAACTCATCACGCCACACAAAACTTGATCGTTGTTTTGTCAATTTTTTTGAAACTTGCATGTACAATGGATATAAAAAGTTTACACACCCCGTTAAAATGATCGTTTTTTCTGATGTAAAAAAATATGAGGCCATGATAAATAATTTCAAAAATTTTCCCACCTTTAATGTGACCTATAACCTGTACAATTCAATTGAAAAACAAACAAATCTGTTAGGGGGAAATTATAATTTAAAAAAAAGACATACAATAAGCTGGTTGCATAAGTGTGCACAGCCTTAAACTAATACTTTGTTGAAGCTCCTTTTGATTTAATTACAGCATTCAGTCTTTTTGGGTTCACACCTGCCATCAATTAAACTGACTCTGATTAACCCCAAATAAAGTTCAGACATTTCCTCAGTTGCTCCTCCAGCAAAAGCCAGGGTTCACAGAGAGCTTACAAAGCATCAGAGGGATCTCATTGCTGAAAGGTATCAGTCAGGAGAAGGGTACAAAAACATCTCAACGCCATTAGATATACCATGGAGCACAGTGAAGACCGTCATCAAGAAGTGGAGAAAATATGGGACAACAGTGACATTACCGAGAACTGGACGTCCCTCCAAAATCGATGAAAAGAGAAGACAAAAACTGGTCAGGGAGGCTGCCGAGAGGCCTACAGCAACACTGAAGGAGCTGCAGGAATTTCTGCCAAGTACTGGTTGTGTACTACATGTGACAACAATCTCCCGTATTCTCCATATGTCTGGACTATGATTTTAATCTTAGAAATAAAAAAAAGCTAGACAATAAACTCCTTATTAACCTTGCTTGCTCGGCCCGTACTGTCAAGACCTCAATCTGATATTTTCCTGTAAAGACCTCATGCTCAGTTGATAAGTAGTTAATAACATGAATGGAAAGAAAGAACGTGGTCCAGCCGTGACTCTGTTTAGAGAACACCGTCGACTAAAATTCCAGTTAATCAGAGGAATGACCAGGAGGCCACTGATAATTCTCAACACAATGCTACCACCACCATGTTTCACCATGAAGATCTTGTTCTCAGATTAGGAATTAAAGAAACGAATCTTACACACTGCTGCTTTAACGCTGAGCGGAATTACTCAATAATATCGACTGCAGCCATGTCTCAATGTATCAGTCAATCAATCAATCAATCAATCAATCAATCAAAGTCCCTCTCACGCCAGGATCTGGTCTTCCCAGGTAGTCTCCTGTCCCAATACTAACCAACTCTTTAAGGCGTATGGGTGCAGCACCGATCTCCGTTTTAATAGCCCTCAGTCTCTCGCCTATACAGCTAGGGTTACAGTGGGGGGTGTCTCCTCTGGTAACTACAAGAGTTTGACTTCCCCACTTGCATCCGTATTGCAGCGTGGCTTGCCAGATGGTATTAGGTACCATTTTTATGATGGTCTTTGGTATGACCTGACCGCAAGTAGAACTCATGATCTTCTGGTCGAGAAGCAGACACACAAACCATTAGGCCAATTCATGGTCTATCTCAGTGTATGGCTATGTGAAATGACTATGCCATGACATGCCATCCTTCTGGTCTTTTAAAATCCATGATCTTATTACAGTGCTTCAGGAAGAATTCTGACATCTTGATTACAGATTCAGCATCAGTTCTGAAGCCACCGCTGTGTCACTAGAGTCCTAGTGAAAAAAAAAAAAAAGCCCTGGTAACAGGCTGCTCATTTGTAAACGCACCCATTCATGGCTTGTCAGTTCGTATGAAGCAGTGTAGGGTTTGCTGCAGAGGATGTTTAGGAACGCTCGATGAATAATGCATGACTTGGACACGTGCCACAGTGTGAATACAGGAAGATTTTTCAGGGTTTGGGTTCAAACGTGGAAGGAAAACAGGTGAGAAATAATTTACATCTGAACTAGCTCATACACAGTTTATCAGATGCATTTGCGAAAGCTAATTATTGCTCATAAAATAAGTAAATAACTAAATCACAGAGCTCACACGGTAATGAAATCTATTTGCCAGTCTTCTGGTTCTAGTATAGAAATCACAAACACTGCAAAATAATAAATCATGTTCAAATAAAATGAGTCATTAAAATCCCAGGGAAATAAATTGTTACATGGTTTGTAATCAGACTTCATCAAACATCAGCATTTCATAATTTGAGAATGGTCGAGCTTTTCCCTAAACTTAATGGCAACTGTTTAGAAGATTTTAGGGTTCTGGCTATAGAAGTGATGGAATATATTGTACATCCTTCAGATAAAACCCAGAAGCAGCATGTATAATGAAAACAGAACCGGGCCCAAGACGGAGCCCTGAGGTACCCCATCAATGACAGTTGCTGAAAAATGAACCAAAAATAACCAAAAAGTGGTGCTTTTAAGCTAAATAGTGACTTATTAAACCTATTAAACTGTGCACTATTTAATGAAAAGAAATTCTAAGCTATCATTTTTTTAAAAAAACAAAAAGATTAAACACCTAAAGCCAAAACAAAAGCACATGGAGAACTAAACAAGCGAAACCGAGAAGGAAATTTCTCATCCCCATTCTCATCATCTCTAGCCGCTTTATCCTTCTACAGGGTCGCAGGCAAGCTGGAGCCTATCCCAGCTGACTACAGGCGAAAGGCGGGGTACACCCTGGACAAGTCGCCAGGTCATCACAGGGCTGACACATAGACACAGACAACCATTCACACTCACTTTAGAGTCACCAGTTAACCTAACCTGCATGTCTTTGGACTGTGGGGGAAACTGGAGCACCCGGAGGAAACCCACGCGGACACGGGGAGAACATGCAAACTCCGCACAGAAAGGCCCTCGCCGGCCACGGGGCTCGAACCCAGGACCTTCTTGCTGTGAGGCGACAGCGTTAACCACTACACCACCGTGCCACCTGAGAAGGAAATTTATGACAAATTATTTGAACTTTTTGTTGCAGTAAATAGAGAATGTTTGAGTTCATTATTAGCTCATCCGGCTGACAGGTGATGAGTTTATGCCATCGTGTGTTGTGTTCGGCGTCCGTCTGGCGTTGTCCACATTTCATGAAAATCACTTCTTCTCTCTCAATTCTTCACTGATTTTAATTCTTTTTGGCAGGACAGTAGGTCTGCCTGGGGTGCATATGGCTTCTATCCAAATTTGCATAATTGCAATTAATAATGAAGATATGGAGTAATTAATCGAGCAGTTTCCACACAAATCGCTTCTTCTTCTTCAATTCTTCACTGATTTTGATTCTTTCTAACATGAAGGTAGGGGTACCTCGGGTGCATTACAATCATTAATGAAGTAATGAAATCATTACAATTATTAATGAAGTTATGGACTAATTAAGCCTTAATGAGCAGTTCAACAAAAATCACTTCTTCTTGGTCAATTCCTCGCTGTTTTGGATTCTTTCTGGCAAATAGGTCGGCATTCCTAGGGTGGATATCGCTTCTATATATAGCCTGTATATACTGTATATAGCATGCAACATTTATTGTGCAAGGAAGGTGGCCCACTTTAGATCGTTCCTTCTGGACTAGACGGGGCCAGAGTGAGCTACGCCGTCACTGATGGTCTCATTATGAAATAAATTCTGAGCATTTGTTCAACTGAGCTAACATGAGACAAGTGTCGTTAAAATCAGTTCAGTATATTTATTCGGGATGGGAAGAGTTCATCTGCTCCTTTAACCTGAAATCGTGGAGATGCTCGTTTTCCTGTCTTGTTCTGGACAAATAAATTGCATACCATATTATGGTCACAAATCTCTGATTTAATGAACCCGTACTGAATTTTCTTGCCATAAAGGTTCAGCAAATTTAATTGCCTACTTTTCTATAATTTAATCCATTATAAAGCTCCTTCTATCTATCTACGCTACATTTGCGTTACATGTAAGGTTAAATAACTTTCGAGATTTGATTGTGTTTTTATTATGACTCTGATTGTACAGTTCACTCAGGAGAGTTTAATTGGGGTGACATTTTGATCCTTTGTGGATGGGAGGAGGTTAATAGGAAGTGTTGGGCAAGCGGAGTTGCTCGTGTTCTCCTTTCGCACGCTGATGAAGGTTTTATTGCGTTTGTTCATTTCAGGCCACTGTTTTCTAGACGCTGTTGTCGGATCACTTCTTATTGCATGTATAGAATTATGTACTGAATTATCAAGGGGGAAAAAACCCATATCACTTATGGTTTTATATCTCATCTCATCATCTCTAGCCGCTTTATCCTTCTACAGGGTCGCAGGCAAACTGGAGCCTATCCCAGCTGACTATGGGCGAAAGGCGGGGTACACCCTGGACAAGTCGCCAGGTCATCACAGGGCTGACACATAGACACAGACAACCATTCACACTCACGGTCAATTTAGAGTCACCAGTTAACCTAACCTGCATGTCTTTGGACTGTGGGGGAAACCGGAGCACCCGGAGGAAACCCACGCAGACACGGGGAGAACATGCAAACTCCGCAAAGAAAGGCCCTCGCCGGCCACGGGGCTCGAACCCAGACCTTCTTGCTGTGAGGCAACAGCGCTAACCACTACGCCACTGTGCCACCCATGGTTGCAAGCGGCTGAACAAGCATCTGAGTGGCTTGTGTGGATAGAAATGGACAGACCCTTCAAGGAAAAGTCAGCAGGAGTGTCCCAGATTAGCAATGTGAGAAGAAAAGGGCAGTTGATTGTCCACGGTCATATATATATATATATATATATATATATATATATATATATATTTTTTTTTTTTTTTTTTTTTTTTTATTACGCTGTGGACTAAATAACAATGAAGTGACTTTAGAGCATTATTATTTCCATAAATTGGAAAAACACAGTGATACAGGTTCTGCTAGACTGCTCATAGCTTCATTTATATCAACAGAGACATGAAAAATAATGAGGGAAATGAGAGATTGGGTGTGGAGCAGGCTGAAGTAATGATAATAACATGGAAAGTAATTGGATGGTGGAATCTAATCAAGTCCCCAATCACATGAACCATTATGTTCTCCAGCCTGGAAAATCTGACCTCTAGGTTAAATACAAATCCTGATTTCTATTTCCATGAAGTATATTTATGTGTCCATCTGGGATCCATGCCAATTATTGGAGATATGTATGATTTTATTTCCAGCACAAAGTCAAAATCCCTCCCGTGCCAGGACCTGGTCTTCCCAGGCAGTCTTCCATCCCAGTACTAACCAGGCCTTGAAGAAGCATTGGGCGGCACCAATCTCCACTTCTATTGATCTCTAGCTAGGGTTACAGTGGGGGGGGGGGGGGGGGGGGTAGTCCTCTGGTAACCGTAAGAGTTTGACTCCCCACTCAAATCTGTATTGCAGCACCTCACCAGATGGCAGTAGGTACCATTTTTATGATGGTCTTTGGTATAACCTGACCGCAAGTAGAACTCGTGATCTCTCAGTCAAGAGGTGGACATGCTAACCACTAGGCCAGCTTGCAGTATTCCTGGCACAGTGTTATGGATAATATAATCTATTGATTATTTATTTTCCTCCATGGGTTTTATTTGTGTTGCAAATATCCAGATGACACATAAGGAATCAAGCACATGGACAAGAAAAAATACATGCCATTTTATTAATTTGAAAAAAAAAATCAATTCTTACTTGCAATTATTACTTGCAATCCTGGGCTCACCCTTAGAGACAGGGTGAGGAGCTCAGACATCCAGAGGGATCTCAGAGTAGAGCCACTGCTCCTTCATGTTGAAAGGAGTCAGCTGAGCTGGTTCAGGCATCTGGTTAGGATGCCTCCTGGGCACCTTCCTTTGGCAGTTTTCTGGGCATGTCCAACTGGGAAGAGTTCTTGGGGTAGACCCAGAACATGCTGGAGAGATTATATATCTTATCTGGCCTGGGAGAGCCTTGGGATCCCCCCAGGAGGAAAAGGAAAGCATTGCTGGGGAGCAGGATGCCTGGAATACCCTGCTTAGCCTGCTGCCACTGCGACCCGACTTTGGATAAGCAGAAGAAAATAGATGAATTGATATTACTTGCAATTACCTAATGGTACTTGCATGGCTTCAATTCCATTCAGATCTCAACATGTCTGGCAGACATCTCATCATGGACAGAAGCTGAAACTTAATCCCAGCAAAACTGAACTGCTCTTCATCCCAAGTGATTCATCCCATGGTCTAATGGTTAGAGAAGCAGCTTTGGGACCAAAAGGTTGCCAGTTTGATTCCTTGCCTCAGTAGGAATGGCTGAAGTGCCCTTGAGCAAGGCACCTAACCCCCAACTGCTCCCCAAGCTACTCTGGGTGTGTTGTATGTTGCTCTGTATAAGAGCGTCTGCTAAATGTCTATAATGTAATCCCTATGTCAGGTTCTTCTGATCTCCCTGGACAACTCTCTGATCTTTCCTTCGGCCACTGCACATAACCGTGGACAATCAACTGCCCTTTTCTTCTCACATTGCTAATCTGGGACACTCCTGCTGACTTTTCCTTGAAGGGTCTGTCCATTTCTATCCACACAAGCCACTCAGATGCTTGTTCAGCCGCTTGTCATTTCACTACTGTACTAGTGCAACTCACTTCTGCCAGGTCTTATTATCTTTAAGATATTAAGTGTAACTCTAATAAAAAAAAAATGTCACCAGACAGAAATGTCACCAGACAGATCTGCCTCTGGCCACCATTCAACCTTTGTAACTGATCCAGGATGTGGCTGTCTGACTGTTTTTCAATCTTCCTAAGTTCTCCCACCCCACCCCACTGCTACACTCCCTCTGCTGACTTCCTGTCACTGCTAGCTAGATTTAAAGCCAAAATGGACCTCAAAGCACTTATCACACCCTGCACTGCACCATGCTCCTTCTGGTCTTCTAGTCCTGTTTGACTGGTTCCACCATCTCTCGAGGAGCAAGGAAGGCATGCATCAAGACTCTTCTCTGTTCTGGTACCTTGGTGGTGGAATGAATGTCCCCGAGATATTCAAACAGCCGAGTTGCTGGCAGTCTTCAAATAACATCTTAAGACCTACCTCTTAATGAAGTATTTACCTTAGTACTTAAAAAAAAAGTGTTGTCCGTGAGGTTTTCGTTATCTCCCTAACAGGGTTTTTAGACTGATGGTGACCTCATGAACCAGGTTCATGAAGGTTTAAGCTGTGACCTTGTGAGCCAGGAACAGGAGTTATATTTCAATAGCGATTCAAAGCACAGCACTGTTGCCTCACACCAAGAAGGTCCTGGGTTCGAGCCCAGTGGCCGACAATGGCCTTTCTGTGTGGAGTTTGCATGTTCTCCCCGTGTCTGTGTGGGTTTCCTCCGGGTGCTCCAGTTTACCCCACAGTCCAAAGACATGCAGGTTAGGTTAATTGGTGGCTCTAAAGGTGTGAATGTGAGTGTGAATGGTTGTTTGCCTGTATGTATCAGCCCTGCAATGACCTGGCAACTTGTCCAGGGTGTGCCCTGCCTCTCACCCATAGTCAGCTGGGATAGGCTCCAGCTTGCCTGCGACCCTGTACAGGATAAAGTGGCTACAGATAATGGATGGGTGGATGGATTCTAAGCACTTCTGTAAGTCTTTATGGATGAGGGTGTCAACCAAATGCAATGAATGTACGGTAATGTCTCTTATGTTTGTCATGTTACATGACATAACAGGCATTTACAGTAGCAGATGCTCTTATCCAGAGCGATGTACAACATACCCAGAACACCCTAGGGAGCAATTGGGGGTTAGGTGCCTTGCTCAAGGGCACTTTAGCCATTCCTGTTGGTCCAGGGAATTGAACTGGCAACCTTTTGGTCCCAAAGCTGCTTCTCTATCCTTTATGCCATAGAGTAATATTTGCAGCAGAATGATCATGTTAATCCTCACTTTAAATCCTTGTCAAGGCACTGCAGAAAGCATGGAGATGAAACACCACTGTCACCTTTCCACGTCTGATTACGTCTCTGTTCATTACGTCTCTCTTTCTGAAGTTCTGACAGCATTCATTCCATGGCTGTTTATCTTTTCAACACACAAAGGCCCAAAACATCATTACTCTCGCTTTGCTTTCTTGTGAAAAAATAAATCCATAATTAGACGAATATATGTGTGTGTGTGTGTGTGTGTGTGTGTGCTGAGGCGAGTGTGTTATTTTAGAAGGAGGTGACTGGAATAACAATACAGGGATTAGAAAAATGTTATTCATCTCAGTGCAGTCATTTCCAAAAAAAATAAATAAATCACACACCATGTTCTTTTTAAAATCCAAAGTAATGGCACCCGTCCATGTGTGCTGCAGCTTTATGATATACAGCACTTGGCTCCTGCTTCTCTGTTTCTGAATGTAATTAAGATCTTTCTGTTAGGAAAACCATGGCAGTCGTGGAGTAATTAAACACTGGGAAGAGGTGTGAGACAGGACGGGAAGGGATGAGCATATGAGCCTCAGTGTTTTTGAGGGATAATAATTAACAGCACTCTCTTTAAATAGCTTGAAATAGCTTTTCTTTTTCATTGTACAGTGAGGGTTTGAATATTCATGAGCAGGAGTCTGAGGGTGTGTGGAGTTGAGCTTATTAGGATTCAGACCATGCGTTCATCCTCAGATCTCAAAGTAAACATTTTACAAGAGTGTAGAAATGCATGCTTGTCCTTCATTCCTCTACATGGATCCGGTGCAGTGCAAGCAAGCTGCTGTAGTTAATTATTCTGATTTGTTTTGCTTTGTTCCTTTTCTCCTATTTTCCTTCTTCATTCACATATGGGTTTGTCTCAGAAAATGCTCTCTCATTTGGGACGTTATGGTCAAAAAATAAATTTTCAAATTTTACTTTTTTTTTTGCATTTCCCTAACACTCAATGTTTCTTTTGTCATGTTTAAGAAGAATAAAGATAGTATCTTGCTTTATCTGGCCTCCACTGTGGAAAATTGTTTGATTACAATTCAAATGCTTTTGTAAAATTGATTTCCATATAAAATAACTCCATCATGAAGAATTAAAGCCCCTCCTTCACAGATGAGTGAAAATATTGAATAAATTTTCTCTTTTTGATTGCTTGGGTTAAAAATGCCAAGTTATGATGACTGAATTGATTATTCACTTAAATATGAATAATATGATACAGTTTGGGTATTTGATATGGTGAAATAGGACACAATGGAAAAATCAAGAACACACCGGAAAGATGAGAATAACGGCGGTGGTAAAAGAACAGCGACTGTACCAGCTGAAGGTCGCGCGGGTCTCTGCTGCGGCGCGCGAGCAATGGGACATCACTACCGCACCGGACGGGGCGCGAGGCGGGGGCGGGGCAAAATGACTGGCCGTAGATTCTATCAAAAGTTCGATCTAAATTGACCATGGTTGCAAAATATTGGCCAAAAATACATAAACACTACGAAATACAGTAACTTGCTATAGCAGTGACAAAATAGCTATCAACAATGCATTTCTATATTTAATAAAATGAGAAATCGAATGGGGCGGCACGGTGGTGTAGTGGTTAGCGCTGTCGCCTCACAGCAAGAAGGTCCTGGGTTCCCCCCCCCCCCGGGGCCAGCAAGGGCCTTTCTGTGTGGAGTTTGCATGTTTCCATGTTTGCATGGTTTCCCCCACAGTCCAAAGACATGCAGTTAGGACTCTAAATTGTCCATGACCAAAAGCAGCAGAAGAGTAGCTAGCTGGCTGTATTTACTTAGCCAAGAAACCCTAGGAAAGGGACCTGACCCCGAACACATTGGATGGGTGAAGACGTCAGTTCAATTAATTTAAAATGCAGAATCACCATGCAGCATGATCCCAAAACACTATACAAATAAAAGAGAACATGGAATAAATAGAGTAAAAACATTTTTTTATTTCACCTCCAGTTCTTTATCTTCTTCTATTGTTTAATGGCCTGCCTCAACTTCCTGGAATTGAACAGTCTGAAAGTGCTTTCACACTGCAAACAAACTGAACCATGGTTTAGTTTGATCTGGACTGAGATCACCTCTTCTGGTCAGACCAAACTTTGGTCCAAGGACAACCATCTGAGAAACCTTTTACACCTGCTATTTTGGTTTGGACTAACGTGAAAAGTCTGAAGATCTGGATCAAACAAGGTAGGTGTGAAAGCACCCTAAGAACCTTTAATTATCCAGTGTAACCTTCAAAAAGACCCTGAAGGACAAGTGTCAATCAGGACAGTTTTGAAAAATTCTGGACCCTGGACAGGTTCTAGAAATTAAAAAGTCAATAACAAGCTGTAATTTGGAGTTTGTAATGCTAACACTCTTCAGCTCTTCAAGGGTTCTTTAAGGGCTCATTAGCTTCCTAAAACATTAATTTTCAACTTGAATCCTTTCTCACAGGAAAACACTCAGATTTCTAAAGATTCCCCAAGAAGGACACTTTTAAAGATGCAAGTGTGGGAACCATAAACACATTCACATCTTCAAATAGATGGCAAAATGCTAAAATTTTGCTTTAAGGTGCCTCCTCCCTGACCGTGAGCTACGCTCGCTCACCTTGTGAGATGACACCAAAAAGCAAATAAATGAATGAATAAATAAATAAATAAATAAATTAGACAAGCATACGGACGATGCTCAGGACATCTTCTCACCCTGCGGAGACAATTCTGCTCCAAGTTCAAACTGCTTTCAGCGTATCTGATCATTGTGTGTACGCTTGACTCTCTGATCTCACGCTGGGCCTGTAACGCCTCACAGAGCTCCACACACACTCTCTTACACTCCGATTCTCTGGAAAGTGACAGGTGGTGACAGAAAGCCACACTTGCTCATACATGTATCCCGTCTGTTGTTACACTACGGTACTGTGTGGTGAAATCAGCAGGAGCGAGTCCGTGTCGGAGAAAATCAAATCAAATTCACATCTCTGTTTTGTAGGTGATGATGGCATTTCACGTTAATGTGATATTTAGTATTGCACTCAGACCGCACATGCTGTGACGATTAATACGGGAATACGATCTCGATGCACTCCTCATTAACACTGAACTTTCAGATTTTTATTTCATTTAATGTCTCATTTCTGTAGTCA
Organism: Neoarius graeffei; assembly: GCF_027579695.1. Classification (NCBI taxonomy): domain Eukaryota; kingdom Metazoa; phylum Chordata; class Actinopteri; order Siluriformes; family Ariidae; genus Neoarius; species Neoarius graeffei. The sequence goes on from NC_083571.1 coordinate 5,287,564, forward strand.
GGTGTCTGAATGCACTGTACACCACACTGCTGCTGAATCCTGGATTCTGATTGGTCAGAAGGTGCTGATTCATGTTCTTCAGACTTTTCAGGTTGGTCCAAAGCAAAATAGCAGGTGTGAAAGGTGCTTCAGACTACAGTCCTTGGACCAAAATTTGGTCCGATCAAAAGAAGTGGTCTCAGTCTGGCTCAAACTAATGACAAGCTGGGTTTTTTTTTTTTTTAATCTTATTAGCTCTTTTTTGGAATTTTAAGCCTTTGTTCATCACATGTACATTAGGACATCTTCCTCTGCAATATAGGCCCTGTCCACACGGCAACGGATTCAGGTGAATCTGATAAAATTGTTTATCGTTTCGGCCTGGCGTCCACACGGCACCAGCGTTTTGGGTGCCCCAAAACGAAATCTTTTGAGAACAGGTTCCAGAGTGAAAAAATCTGGCAACGGCGCCGTTGCGAAGTCGTCTGGATGAGTAGAACGGATTTGTTTACGATGATGTCACAACCACATGACTGTCAGTGCTTCACGCCGGGTAGAAGTGTAATGAACTCGATGCGAGTTGTCAACAAATCTTATAACTTGGTTCATGAAACGCGCTTACAAAATATTTTCACTGTGAATATTTATTGTGTAATGGTGCAAAGTGAGAGAGAGAGAGAGAGAGAGAGAGAGTGAGAGAATAGCCCTTAGGGCAGAGTCTTTAGTCCGAACACTGTGGAAGCAGTACCAAACTGTGCACCGCCCGTGCACTTTCCAAAAACAAAAACAATCCCGCCAGCAAAAATAGGGAAAAAAAAAAGGCGCGATCTCACCTCTTCAGATGTTGGTTTAAGTCCGACAATACATTCCTCAAAAAGGCTAATGCTACAGAAGAAGGCTAATGCTACAGAAGAAGGGGTTTATGCGCATGCGTCTACTATTGTTCTGGTGTCTCCGATGGGACCGTCTTACAGCGCATGTAGTGGTGTGGCATGTGTATTGCATCGTTTTCAGCAAGCATTGCGTTGCCATATGAATCTGAAATTTTACTGATCCGTTGCCCATGTGGACGCGATATTTAAAAAAAAAAATCTCGGTGCCGTTGTTGTGTGGATGTAGCCTTAACCTATCTGTGGGGTTGAACACACATGCACACACGAGTGAGCTGTGAACACACACAAACACACATAACCAGAGCAGTCAGGGGTTAGGCGCCTTGTTCAAGGGCACTTAAGTTATGGATATACTGTAGAGGGAGGGGAAAGTGCTGTTCATTCACTCCCCGAACCCACACAGTTTTCTGCTGGTCCAGAGAATTGAACCAGTGACCTTTTGGTCCCAAACCTGCTTCTCAAACCATGGGGAGTGTTGGAGGAGGTTATATTTTAACCTCCATTTGTTTGCTAGTTTGTCTGTTCCCAACGTAACTCAAAAAGGAGTGAATAGATTTGGATGAAATTTGGAGGAAAGGTGAACCACAGGCCAAGGAACCACTTGGTGCAAATCCAGATCTGTATTCAGGTCTTGTCTCTTCCCAACGTAACTCAAAAAGTAGTGAACAGATTTGGGTGAAATTTGGTGGACAGCTTTAGTACTATTCTAGGTTTAAGTGACTTGTTTTTGATGTTGATTATATGTGGCTTGGTGGAAGGAGGTATGAACTCTATTCTACCAAGCGCCTTCTAGTTAAGTTCAAGAGATGCTTGTGAGGGAATGTTTCACCAACTTTAAATAGCTTCCAATGTTAAATCTATAAACTGATCAACAGTACAATGTGCCATTCTTTAACGAATAAATCGTTTTTATGGACGACATCTTGTTTTGGATTCTTGTTCAGAAATACCATTGTCTTGTCAATGTCAGAATCAGTGTTGCACCATATCTCTCTGATCACAATGCAGCTGCTACCAAATACCACACCCAACACACGGACTCTTTCACCTTCACAGTTACGCTGTCATGCTGATTTATTTTCTTTCTTTCTTTCTTTCTTTCTTTCTTTCTTTCTTTCTTTCTTTCTTTCTTTCTTTCTTTCTCCATTACTGCTTGCTTGCTTCCTTGTTTGGTCCATGCTGTTTGCCAAACCCCTGACCTTTCCCTGTGTCCTGTTCCTGAATTTGCCCAACAGTGCTGATCTGTTCTTCAGCTTTCCTAATAAAGTCTTTTTCAGGACTCCTGCAATTCGCCCTGACATGCTGGATATCAGCTTCTGGGCTAAATCTTGACTGATGGCAGCCCATTCTTGCATAATCAGTGCTTGGAGTTTATCACAATTTTTGGGTTTTTGTTTGTCCACCCACTTTTTGAGGATTGACCACAGGTTCTCGATGGGATTAAGATCTGGGGAGCTTGATCAGAGAAAATAACTTTTTGCAGGATGTTTTGCAGACTGCAGAGGACTGGGGTAAAGTTATTTTCTCTGATGAAGCCCCCCCCCCCCCCCCCCGTCAGACTGCTTGGGACATCTGGAAAAATGATCGTCGGGAGAAGAAAAGGTAAGCGCTACCATGAGTCTTGCATCATGCCAACAGTAAAGCATCCTGAGACTATTCATGTGTGGGGTCACTTCTCATCCAAGGGACTGGGCTCACTCACAATTTTGCCTAAGAACACTGCCATGAATAAAGAATGGCATCAAAACATCCTCCAAGAGCAACTTCTCCCAACCATCCAGGAGCAATTTGGTGATGAACAATGCTTTTTCCAGTATGATGGAGCACCATGTCACAAGGCAAAAGTGATAACTAAGTGGCTTGGAGAACAAAACATTGAAATTTTGGGTCCATGGCCAGGAAACTACCCAGATCTTAATCCTATCGAAAACCTGTAGTCAATCCTCAACAAACAAAAACCCCAAAATTGTGATAAACTCCAAGCACTGATTATGCAAGAATTGGTTGCCATCAGTCAGGATTTGGCCCAGAAGCTGATATCCAGCATGCCAAGGCAGATTGCAGGAGTCTTGAAAAAGAAGGGTCAACACTGTAAATATTGACTTTTTGCATAAACTTGATGTATTTGTCAATAAAAGTCTTTGAAACTTATGAAATGCTTATAATTGTACTTCAATATAGCATTGAAACATCTGACAAAAAAGATCTAAAAATACTGAAGCAGCAAACTTTGTGAAAAACAAAATTTGTGTCAGTCTCAAAAATTTTGGCCATGACTATACAGAGCATCTGAAGGGACATTTGCTAAATAAATAAATAAATCTTCTGAAAATGAAAGATTATCTTGTAGGAATTTTTAGGTAATTGTTCATATTTGTAACTCAGCCACTGGGGCAGGCAAGCCAGCCCAACCTGGTGCTGGTCCCAAGCCCAAATAAATGGGGAGGGGGGGGGGGGGGGGGGGGGGGGGTTGGTGTCAGGAAGGGCATCCGGTCGTAAAAACCTCCACCAAAACAAATGGCATGACGATGATCAGGGTAGGGCGTCCCCTGGAAGCGACACACAGGGGCTTCGCTCAACTCCTGTGGAAAATCAACAAGAGCTTCCTGGTAGGAGACAGACCAGACTAAGGAAGTGATTCTGTACAAGAGTCGCATGAATGGAAAATGCAGGAAGTTGGCAGACCTGATGAAGAGACCAAAAGTTCATATTCATGTGTTCAGAAGATAAATTTCCACCTTTTTCCCCCCCCAAATGTCTGTTCAGAGACTCTAGAGATACGCATCATTTCTGAGTAACTTCCCCTCAGTCAAGTGTCCAGAGATCTGACACGCAGGGATTTATTCAGAGGTAAAAACACTCTTACACGGTGGTCTGTACAAACCACTGGGAACCTGTAGAGCTTCCACGAAGACTTTAATAGTGATGAGGAAAGACCCAGAGAGCGAGATGGAGGGAAACGAGGAACAGCAGCTGTTCTTATTCACTGTTTTTACCCCGTTATGTTAATGCACCATGCTGCCGTCTGCATTCAGCAGGAGATGGACACGTGTCCTTGAAGCAATGGACCCTCAGGACATGATGTGAGCAATAATTCAAAGGAAAGTCTTATTTTCCCACAGGGCACCATTTTAAGGTGAATTAACAGAGTTTATGATAGAAAAAGCTCAAACAAATAAGTAAATGTGCATCAGTCTGTGCACCAGTGCTCTCACATATATTTAACAGTTATTCCACGAAATTGAGTCGTACATGAGCTGATAGCCGATGAGGCACGTAGCACCAAGACTGAGTGGAATAACTGTTTTATTCTATCCACATTCACTGGATTTTGAGAAATGGAGCATTTTTATTTTTATTTTTTTGCAAATCCAATCAATAAAAACTTTATACAAAACGTCCGGCAAAATCATTTCCGCTTAGAATGTAAACAAACCGGCGGAACGACAGGAGCAATTTGTGAAAAATGTGAGAATAAGAATCATTCTTGAAAAATGAAATAAAAATATATATATGTTCTTATCAGGTGGCGGCACGGTGGTGTAGTGGTTAGCGTTGTCGCCTCACAGCAAGAAGGTCCGGGTTTGAGCCCCGTGGCCGGTGAGGGCCTTTCTGTGTGGAGTTTGCATGTTGTCCGCGTGGGTTTCCTCCGGGTGCTCCGGTTTCCCCCACAGTCCAAAGACATGTAGGTTAGGTTAACTGCAGGGTTTTTTCTAGAAAAATTTAGTATGAGGGCGCTCACCATGGTGAGGGAGCGAAGCGACTGGGGGGGATGGTGCCGGTTGTCCGTCCCCCCTCCACCGTGTGAAGCCTTTGAAAAATTGAGGCTACAATGGGACATTCTGAGGCTATCTGAGAGGGAAATTGTAACAAATTGTTTGTCAACATTGAAAAAGAAAGAAGTAATCTTCTTCTGCCCCGGACAGTCTTTGGCTTTCTTCTGCTTTGTGCCGCGGGATGACATCTTTAAATGCCCAAGTGTCAACAAAAACAACTCGCGAACTACTTCTGTCAAAAGCTCCCGCGCCGGTGGGTGAAAGGTCATTCAGTCTCGAGAAATCTCGCTCTACAAGTCAGCTGACCTTGTATGTAACCCATGTCAAATCTCGCGAGAGCAGCCGCGACAAGTAAACAACATGGCGCCTCAGTCTGGAAAACGCCAATTCGGATTGTTTTTGCACCGTCTGGCGGTGTATCTACTATGATTGGAATATTTTTGGAGTAATTATAACGTATTTGATGATCAGACACATTGTCACGTGGTGTTGCTGGGATGTTTTCACGGAGAAAAGATCGTTTTGAGAAAGAGTGCATGTTGTGCAGGAGCATATAAGTGCATGGCCTAAGTGTGACTTGGGGTTCAATCGGCATTTCGGTAAGGGGGCGCACGCCGAGAGTAAGAGGGCGCAGTGCCCCGTTCCCCGGTTTAGACAAAAGCCTGAACTGGTGACTCTAAATTGAGCGTAGGTGTGAATGTGAGTGTGAATGGTTGTCTGTGTCTATGTGTCGGCCCTGTACCCTGCCTTTCGCCCGTAGTCAGCTGGGATAGGATCCAGCTTGCCTGCGACCCTGTAGAACAGGATAAAGCGGCTAGAGATAATGAGATGAGATGTTCTTACCATCAAATACTTTCATTCCATATTTTGTTGCTTTTTTTTTGTACTTTTCGGGGTTTTGTTTTCGAGTCGAGTTTTTATTTTGTTCTCGGCTGGCTCAGCAACACGCTCCGCCATTTTGTTTTTCTCTACTCATGGTAAAGATGACTTGCAACCACATGATCAAAATGTGCTACGTCATGAGCGTCCGCCATGATGGTGGATAAGCAAAGCAACTCGGACGGCAGCCGCTGAAAGCGTGTCTGTACACGATGCTGAATTTTCTCACTATTAAAGATTCGATACAAAGAGAAGATAGATATGTGTGATTTTGACCTAAATTATTTAAAAAGTCAGACTTTTCTGAAGATAAGATGCTTCTACTGACCATCGAGTACGAATACAGGTCATTTTGTCCAAAGCCTTTTTCAGTTATTTTATATTTCCGGTATTTGTTTGAAAAAAAAGGAGGAATTCTCAATGGAGTTTGACCAAAGCAAAACACATTTTTGTAAAGCAATTGAGTGCCATAGTATGTGCGGTTTGACACTAAAGAGTGTACTAAGGGGCATAACTACGTCAGGCTGTGCCACTCGCTGACCCTGAGATGAGTTTAACTCCCTTGTCATTGCACACTGCTCGCTTGCATGTCTATGTTTCCGGCTGGATCATATTAAATCTTCAGTCGTGGAGCAGCCGCCTCGCAGGGGCTTTGTTCACGAACACCAAGCCGAGGCGCTGTCCTACCAACCTAAGACCATGCTCTTTCAATGAGTGAGGCTTAGAGGGAGGTGCCTGTAAAATGTGGCTTCGCTGTGAGCTCCGTTGGCCGAGTTATTAATTTTTAAACCCAGCTGGATCATGTAATATCTTCAGGTGTGGAGCAGCGCTCTCGCAGGGCTTTCGTTCGCGAACACCGGAATACCTGAACTATAAAATAATTGGTAGTGCATATGAAAAAGGCTTTGGACAAAATGTCTTAACTATTGGATGAAATGGTTGTTGGACAAAGTGTCCTGATCCCCTTGTCTCCTCTCCGTACTAAGCCTCAGAGTTTCCTCGCCCTCTTTGGACGGAATTCTAAAAAGTCGGAACGTGCCACAGTCACGAGTCCTGTTGTGACCACAACCATATACAGCACAAAGATATGGCTTAGCTAAAAGAATGCTTAAAGCAGTGGAAAAACAAAGAGAGTCGTGCACGCATGACTATGTTTTGTACGGAATGTCGCCTAACCCTGCATTTGTATCTCCACCAACATGGCCGACATCCAGGTTTCTATTTTACTTTGACATCACTTGCAAGTCAAGGATTAGGGCTGATAGACTAGTAGTAGTAGAGTAGATAATCAGAGCACGCGATTGCTCATATCCCAGTGAATATGGATAGAATAAATAAATAAATAAATAAATAAATAAAATAGGGTGGCACGGTGGTGTAGTGGTTAGCGCTGTCGCCTCATAGCCAGAAGGTCCGGGTTCGAGCCCCGTGGCCAGCGAGGGCCTTTCTGTGCGGAGTTTGCATGTTCTCCCCGTGTCCGCGTGGGTTTCCTCCGGGTGCTCCGGTTTCCCCCACAGTCCAAAGACATGCAGGTTAGGTTAACTGGTGACTCTAAATTGAGCGTAGGTGTGAATGTGAGTGTGAATGGTTGTCTGTGTCTATGTGTCAGCCCTGTGATGACCTGGCGACTTGTCCAGGGTGAACCCCGCCTTTCACCCGTAGTCAGCTGGGATAGGATCCAGCTTGCCTGCGACCCTGTAGAACAGAATAAAGCAGCTACAGATAATGAGATGAGATAAATAAAATAAAAAAAACTAGAAATAAATAATGTTAACATTAAATTTGATGTCTGCAAACTTCTTATTTTGGCTTGTTGTTGAAAATAAATAATTAAATAAATTATCATACTATGAAAAGAAAAGAAAACACTCAAAGAAATGGTAAATCTACTTCCTGTTATTTTATGTATTAAAAAATAAAAATAAATTTGAAGAGTTTGGTTCCAAAACGCTATATATCCAATTCCATTGTTTCGATAAAAATCAATTTTTCTGATTGCAGAAAGTGATAAAAGGAAAAGCACTGTATCCTGTTTTAAAATTTATTGACTAACTCCTTAATGATAATCAACTTCAAAAATGAAATCCAGAACTAATTAACAGCTTTTAACTGAACCAAGTAATTTTTTTTTGTCAAGTTGCTACATATCCACGCCATGGCATTTCCCCCAAAATTCTACATATCCCTTTCTATTTAAAGTGCATTTAACCGTGTTCTTCCATGACAGATTTTTTTTTAGATTATTTTATCAAAATTATTCATAATTCAGCATGAAATTGTCCAGTAAATGCAAGAAGTGATGAAGCGATTTCCTACTTCATGGGCACAGCCATCTTAGAAGACTTCACGCCAATGGTGGCCTCTGATTGGCCAAATGGATATGTCTGGTTTTGAGAAAAATCAGTTGTGGGTGCAGTCAGTTAATTATTGAAATTAAGTGATCAATCTCGTTAAATCAGTCTCATTAAATTTTGAAGGTCAATAATTAAAATGAATCAATCCCATTGAATCGTTAACTTTGACTCATTTGAATTGAATCATACCACAGAATCACTCATTTGAAGTGAATCGTTCAGTGAATCGTTCAATGAATCATTTAGTGAATCATACCAATGAATCATTTAGGGAATCGTTCAATGAATCATTTAGGGATCGTTCAATGAATCATTTAGGGAATCGTTCAATTAATCATTTAGTGAATCATTTAGTGAATCGTTAATGAATCATTTAGTGAATCATACCATTAATCCTGGATAAATTACCAGACAGCTAGATTATGGTATATTTCCAAATTATTACGATCACTTACCATATTACATAACATATGCACCCTTTCTGAATTCTTTGAGAAGATTGGGGACTTCACATATTGTTCACCAACAAGATGAATACACACAGCTTTGATAATAAATGAATTTATTATACAAAGATAAAAAAAATGGATAATCAATATATACAAGCAGTGAGGTGTATATACATGTGTGGTGTGTGTGTATGGCCTAGCTTGTGGCTAGCTAAAAGTGCGTGTTTGTGTGTGTGTGTGTAGGACTTGACCATGTGTTTAGCCTCGTGTAGCTAACTACACGTGGTGGAGGCCTAGATTAGCCTTGTGTTGCTAGTGTGTGTTTGCTAAAGGCCCTATGGCCTAGCTAAAGTGTGTTTGTTAGGCCTGGTGAGGCCTACTGAGCATGTGTTGCTAAAGACAAAGGGAAACTGTAGCTAACCCACTAGCTCATAACCATACTGAATCCACTGAAATCTTAATGAGATCAAGATGTATAATAATAAAATTATAATGTTAGTAAGAATAAAAGAGAGAAGCATGCGCAGCCTATCTATTAAACAATTGAGAGAACATAGAACCAAAATAAATCAACACGCTGCGTGTCTAACAGTGTAACAGATAAACCTGGGTTTAAATTCATACTATTTCAAATAAAGCAAATTCCTAAGACTATCCTAATTATGCCCAAATGCCAAAATCTTACTTAATCCTGCCTTTAGCAAGATATGAAGAACTATTCGCCGGTGTAGTTTCAGGCCTCGCCGTGGGAGCACGTGAGCCGCTCGTGATGGAGGTGTAGAAAACTTTCGGGTCCAGCGGAGCACTTGGGTGGTTCCCGTGGAAAGCAGAGGATTCTTGGTCCGAACCTCAGCGTTCGTGAGGAAAAGTCTCTGATCAGAATAAGATGCACAGCGCTTTTGAGTTAAAAAGGATTCAATCGCTTCTTAACTTTTAACTGCCTGGGCTGCAGTCGTGACGTCACTTCTAATGCAAGTAAACCGGTTGTAACTCAGGTTGAGTTTAAAGATCGCGCGACTCTAGAGTTTACCTTTGCCAAGGGTAAGAAAGAAAATCGCGCTGAGTGATGGATCTTGCAAGAAAGAAGACGTCTTTTTGGGTGGAGAGCGCCTCTTTATATGTCCAGATTCATCGGAAGCCAGACGTGAGAGACAAAATGGTGGAGCTTCCGCTTGGATTTATCAAATCAAATCAAATCAAGTTTATTTGTACAGCGCTTTTAACAATAAACATTGTCGCAAAGCAGCTTTACAGAATTTGAACGACTTAAAACATGAGCTAATTTTATCCCTAATCTATCCCCAATGAGCAAGCCTGTGGCGACGGTGGCAAGGAAAAACTCCCTCAGACGACATGAGGAAGAAACCTCGAGAGGAACCAGACTCAAAAGGGAACCCATCCTCATTTGGGCAACAACAGACAGCCTGACTATAATATTAACAGTTTTAACAGGTATAACCCTCAACTGTCCTCATGGGGCCGTCCTTCACAGGAGTGGGGCGATAAAACTCCGACCAGACACAGGGCACCAGGATGGATCAAGCAGGTCCGAGGGGCAGAAGAGGCCAGCATCTCAATCCCAGGATCAACATGTAACTCAGAGGGACAGATGGGGGGGGGGGGAGAGAGAGAGAGAGAAAGAAAACACGTTGTTAGGTATGCCCTAAAAATGACAAGTATTAAATCTGTGTGGTAGGCTCGCAGAGACGAGAGTCTTTACATCAGGCATGACGCACAATGGCATGTTAATATGGTAAAAAATATATCATGACCATTTATGCGTGCATGGCAGACTGACGTAGGTGATCCTGTCCACGCGTGACGTAGGTCACGCGGAAGTTGCCTGGGAATTGTAGTTCTGACACAAGATGGCGGCATGATACCTACACGGTGATGACGCTTGTTGCATTTTGGAATGAAAGGCCATAATGCAGTGTGTAAGTATTTGCATTTTGGCGAAAACTGAATATGGTATAAGCAAGATATGATAATTGCTGATGGTTTGGTGGTGGGAGTTTCACTTTTTTTCAAATTTGGTGTTTATCGCGTTTTGGAACCAAACTCTTCAATTATACCTTGTATACCTTATCCTCATTACTGCAATCAATCAATCAATCAATCAATCAATCAATCAATCAATCAATCAATCAATCAATCAATCAATCATTATTACAAATAAACATACAACCCCGATTCCAAAAAAGTTGGGACAAAGTACAAATAATAATAATAATAATAATAATAATAATAATAATAAGTTAAATTTATATAGCGCCTTTCAAAAAACCCAAGGACGCTTTACAATTATAGACAAGGATTGTAAATTGTAAATAAAATTGTATTTACAAATTGTATTTACAAATTTACAAATTGTATTGCAAATTGTAAATAAAAACGGAATGCAATAATTTACAAATCTCAAAAACTGATATTGTATTCACAATAGAACATAGACAACATATCAAATGTCGAAAGTGAGACATTTTGAAATTTCATGCCAAATATTGGCTCATTTGAAATTTCATGACAGCAACACATCTCAAAAAAGTTGGGACAGGGGCAATAAGAGGCTGGAAAAGTTAAAGGTACAAAAAAGGAACAGCTGGAGGACCAAATTGCAACTCATTAGGTCAATTGGCAATAGGTCATTAACATGACTGGGTATAAAAAGAGCATCTTGGAGTGGCAGCGGCTCTCAGAAGTAAAGATGGGAAGAGGATCACCAATCCCCCTAATTCTGCGCCGACAAATAGTGGAGCAATATCAGAAAGGAGTTCGACAGTGTAAAATTGCAAAGAGTTTGAACATCTCATCATCTACAGTGCATAATATCATCAAAAGATTCAGAGAATCTGGAAGAATCTCTGTGCGTAAGGGTCAAGGCTGGAAAACCATACTGGGTGCCCGTGATCTTCGGGCCCTTAGACGGCACTGCATCACATACAGGCATGCTTCTGTATTGGAAATCACAAAACGGGCTCAGGAATATTTCCAGAGAACATTATCTGTGAACACAATTCACCGTGCCATCCGCCGTTGCCAGCTAAAACTCTATAGTTCAAAGAAGAAGCCGTATCTAAACATGATCCAGAAGCGCAGACGTCTTCTCTGGGCCAAGGCTCGTTTAAAATGGACTGTGGCAAAGTGGAAAACTGTTCTGTGGTCAGATGAATCAAAATGTGAAGTTCTTTATGGAAATCAGGGACGCCGTGTCATTCGGACTAAAGAGGAGAAGGACGACCCGAGTTGTTATCAGCGCTCAGTTCAGAAGCCTGCATCTCTGATGGTATGGGGTTGCATTAGTGCGTGTGGCATGGGCAGCTTACACATCTGGAAAGACACCATCAATGCTGAAAGGTATATCCAGGTTCTAGAGCAACATATGCTCCCATCCAGACGACGTCTCTTTCAGGGAAGACCTTGCATTTTCCAACATGACAATGCCAAACCACATACTGCATCAATTACAGCATCATGGCTGCGTAGAAGAAGGGTCCGGGTACTGAACTGGCCAGCCTGCAGTCCAGATATTTCACCCATAAATAAAAAAACATTTGATGCATCATAAAACGGAAGATACGACAAAAAAGACCTAAGACAGTTGAGCAACTAGAATCCTACATTAGACAAGAATGGGTTAACATTCCTATCCCTAAACTTGAGCAACTTGTCTCCTCAGTCCCCAGACGTTTACAGACTGTTGTAAAGAGAAAAGGGGATGTCTCACAGTGGGAAACATGGCCTTGTCCCAACTTTTTTGAGATGTGTTGTTGTCATGAAATTTAAAATCACCTAATTTTTCTCTTTAAATGATACATTTTCTCAGTTTAAACATTTGATATGTCATCTATGTTCTATTCTGAATAAAATATGGAATTTTGAAACTTCCACATCATTGCATTCCATTTTTATTTACAATTTGCACTTTGTCCCAACTTTTTTGGAATCGGGGTTGTACAAACAAACAATCATTGGTCCTCTAAATTATTACATTTATTTTTTCTTACAATTTTTTTTCGAAAACAAACATCACCACATAACCCTGGTTCGCCAACATCTTCTTATTTCATTACCGAGAAGAAGATTCAGATGAATATCCAACTGATGACCCTTTAAAATCATTCTCTTTATCACTACTAAACAAATCAACGTTTCCTCAACCTTTCCTTTAACTTTCAACAAAATAAACAGAAACACATCGATCCATTTGAAAGAGTTTTCATGACCACAGTAATGCACATGTATACAGTATGCACTGTATATACTGTCCGTGTTTCTCAGATTGGGCGTGGCCTGAGTGACAGGTTGGTTATTTCTCTGTAAGTGGATGAGGAACCCAGGCAGCCCCACAGCCTGTTTCTACACCACGATCGTTCCAGCTGCTCGTGATCAAAAGTGCATGACGTGAATAATGACATGCATCACGGCTCGGGGAGGCTTTTAGAAGCTTTTTAGACAAGTGGAAACATCTGCAGCAGCTGTAAATGGCTCTAATCAGAGAAGACACGATAGATTGTTGGATGAAAAAGGTTTTGTGCTGCACTGAATGTTGAAGTGGCACAAGATTGACACATCATCCATCACTGTAAATTGGCCACAATGTTTGTGTGTGCTGGAAACGTTCGCAGGGACTAATCCGACTTCCAAACCCTCAACCCTCATTCTGCCAACGTGTTCCCCATGAGGCATCGTCCAGGCGAGTTGGTTGGCGCCTCACACCTATCTGAACATGACAGAACTGTGGCAAGCACAAACATTTCACCAGAACTGTGACCTTCACCAACGTCCTTTATTTTCTAGCTTTATTCACAGCAGACGCTCCTCGTGAACACTGATTGCATACGTCAACGTTTTCTGTAAGGAGATGTTTAATGTTTATTCAGGTCACGTTTACGGAAGGAGTCTCCAGTGCCAGGTGTAAAGCTGTAATTTGAAGATGAAGTTTTGCGACATCATCATCTTCAGGATACAGGAGTTTACGCTTCTTTGTGGTTTCGAATTAACAACACAAGCTACATTTTTTTTGCCTTATTAAGAGTTGCTGGTGAAGGAACGACTGTTTATAGCTGCTATAACGTAAGAGAGAATTTGTTTCAGGGACAACATTAAATGTAGCTATAAACGTAGATGTTTATGTTTATTTTGTTAATGTTTAGATGTAAATGTTATGCTTCCTCGTCTGTGATTGGTTGTTACAAATGAGCTGTGCACAAATGGCTGACTTTACCAAGGAACGAGCTTTTTCATACTGTCGTAGAAATCGTCATGGAATTTTTATCGGTGCCACCTGCAGTACTGGAGCACTCGTACGCAATGTTTTCTTCTTCTTTTGTTTTCTTCTTCCTTCTTCTGTTCCTTTTCTTCTTCTGTATTCTTCTTTTTTCTTCTGTTTTCTTATTTTTCTTCTCCTTCTCCTTCTCCTTCTTCTCCTCCTCCTCCCTCTTCTTCTTCGCCTCCTCCTCCTTCTGTTTTCTTGTTCTACTCCTTCTTTTTCTTCTTCTTCTCCTCCTCCTCTTTCTTCTGTTTTCTTGTTCTCCTCCTCCTTCTTCTTCATCTTCTTCTCCTCCTCCTCCTTTTTCTTCTTCTGTTTTCTTGTTCTTTTCCTCCTCCTTCTTCTTCTCCTTCTTTTTTCTTCTTCTGTTTTCTTGTTGTTCTTCTTCTTCTCATCCTCCTCCTTCTTCTTCTTCCTTCTTCTTATTCTCCTCTTTCTTCTCCTCCTCCTTCTTCTGCTTTCTTGTTCTTCTCCTCCTCCTTCTTTTTTCTTCTTCTGTTTTCTTCTTCTTCTTCTTCTTCTTCTTCTTCTTCTTCTTCTTCTCTTCTTCTTCACTTTTCCCTGAAAAATGAATCATGCAAACTAAACTGTAAGTCACAGAGATGTGAAGCTGTCAGCAGACTATTCAGGCAAGCAAGTGAAAAACAACCAACCAACCAACCAAACAAACAAACAAAAAGCTCCACCTACTTAGATTTTGAGCTAATTATCATTACAGGAGGAAACTAATTTTGTGAATTTCAGGATCTTCAGGTCAAAATAATTTCATTTCAAGCAAAACTGTAGTTGGCAAAAATATAGGCATGTTCTCTGCAATCTTTAATCTCCTAGTAAACATAAGTGAGGAGAAACCTCTCCAACACACACACACACACACATGGAAAAGTGAAAAGAAGTGAAAGTGTTTGCTGTCTGTGAATCCCTCAAGGCCAGACGCTTTTATTGCCTTCATACTCAAACCTACACATTCTGGGAAAGAGTGAAAAGAAGACACACTCCTCGTGGGCTGTGGAGGGGAAATGTTACACACACACACACACACACACACACACACACACACACACACACACACACACACACACATATACATACACACACACTGTTCTGTTCGACTAAACTCCCTCAACTTTGGCTTTTTCTCTTACATTCGAGCAACAAGAAAATTAATCTGTCAGTGAAAAGGCAGCATTTACTGAGATGTTTCTCACAATAACAAACAATCTCTCTCTCTCTCTCTCTCTCTCTCTCTGTGTGTGTGTGTGTGTGTGTGTGTGTGTGTGTGTGGTCTGTTAGGGTGAGCACAAGGATGAAATAAGCTGTAGGAGGCTGTAAGTCTGCATGACCTTTGAATAATTATGGAACACAGCAGTCAGAGGAGCAGCGCTGGAGGAGGGCTGGATGAGGAGGGCTGGAGGATTGGAGCTGGAGGATCGGAGCTGGAGGAGGAGGGCTGGAGGAGGAGGGCTGGATGAGGAGGAGGGCTGGATGAGGAGGGCTGGAGGATCAGAGCTGGAGGATCGGAGCTGGAGGAGGAGGGCTGGAGGAACAGGACTGGAGGAGTGGACCTGGAGGAGGAGGGCTGGAGGAGGAGGGCTGGATGAGGAGGGCTGGAGGATCAGAGCTGGAGGATCGGAGCTGGAGGAGGAGGGCTGGAGGAACAGGACTGGAGGAGTGGAGCTGGAGGATCGGAGATGGAAGAGGAGGGCCGGAGGAACAGGACTGGAGGAGGAGGACTGGAGGAGGAGGGCTGGAGGAGCAGGGCTGGAGGAGGAGGGCTGGAGGAGGAGGGCTAGAGGAGCAGGACTGGAGGAGGGCTAGAGGAGCAGGGCTTGAGGATTGGAGCTGGAGGAGGAGGGCTGGAGGAGGAGGACTGGAGGAGGAGGGCTGGAGGATTGGAGCTGGAGGAGGAGGGCTGGAGGAACAGGACTGGAGGAGTGGAGCTGGAGGATCGGAGATGGAGGAGGAGAACTGGAGGAGGAGGACTGAAGGAGGAGGGCTGGAGGAGGAGGGCTGGAGGATTGGAGCTGGAGGAGCAGGGCTGGAGGAACAGGACTGGAGGAGTGGAGCTGGAGGATCGGAGATGGAGGAGGAGAACTGGAGGAGGAGGACTGAAGGAAGAGGGCTGGAGGAGGAGGGCTGGAGGATTGGAGCTGGAGGAGCAGGGCTGGAGGATCGGAGCTGGAGGAGCAGAGCTGGAGGATTGGAGCTGGAGAAGGAGGGCTGAAGGAGCAGGACTGGAGGAGGAGGGCTGGAGGATCAGAGCTGGAGGAGCAGGACTGGAGGAGGAGGGCTGAAGGAGCAGGACTGGAGGAGGAGGGCTGGAGGATCGTAGCTGGAGGAGCAGAGCTGGAGGATCGGAGCTGGAGGAGCGGAGCTGGAGGAGCAGAGCTGATTACAGAGCCGGACTGAAGGAGTTCCTGCTTGAGTCTGAAGCAGCGCTGTGATTTACTGCGAATCCTCAAACATCGAGTCACACAGACCTCAGGATACAGGAAGTGACACGCTAACAGGGTAAGCTTACACCTGCCTGGACTTATTACACACACACACACACACACACACACACACACACACACACTGTCCTCCATTTCATTACAAAACTGAGTTCATATTTAATATCTGTATTTATAATAAATCGATTTATTTCTGTATTTTCTCCCAAGACCTTTAGTGTTAGAGAGGCCCGAATGAAACATTATTATTATTATTATTATTATTAAATCTATGTATGCATTCATCCATCCATCCATCAATCCATCCATCCATCCAGTCACTCACCATCCATCCATCCACCTACCAATTCATCCATCCATCCATCCATCCATCCACTTGCTCATCATTCATCCATCCATTTATCCATCCACTCACTCACTCACCATCCATCCATCCACCCATCCATCAACTCACTCACCATCCATCCATGAATTCTTTCATCCATCCATTTATCCATCCATCTACTCACTTACCATCCATCCATGAATTCTTTCATCCATCCATCCATCCATCCATTCATGCATCCATCCATCCATGCATCCACTCACTCACTCACTCACCTTCCATCCATCCATCGACTCATTCACAATCCATCCATGAATTCTTTCATCCATCCATCCATCCATCCATCCATCCATCCATGAATTCTTTCATCCATCCATTCATGCATCCATCCGTGCATTCATCAATCCACTCACTCACCATCCATCCACCCATGAATTCTTTCATCCATCCATCTATGCATCCATCAATCAACTCACTCACCATCCATCCATGAATTCTTTCATCCATCCATCCATCCATCCATCCATCCATCCATCGACTCAGTCACCATCCATCCATCCATGAATTCTTTCAGCCATCCATTTATTCATCCATTCACCCACCATCCATCCATCCATCCATCCATCCATCCATCCATCCATCCACTCACTCACCATCCATCCATTTATCCATCCATTCATCCACCATCCATCCATCCATTGACTCACCCACCATCCATCATCCATCCATGATTTCTTTCAGCCATCCATCCATCCATCCATTCATCTATCAATTCATCCATCCACCCATCTATCCATCCAACCATGCATCCATCCATCCATTTATCCATCCAACCATGCATCCATTGATTCTTTGATCCATCCATTCATTCTTTCATCCATCCACCCATCTATTCTTCCATCCATTCACTCACTTACCATACATCAATCTATCCATCCATCCCTCAGTGTTGTTGTACAGGTCCGGTATGGAATTATTATGGCACTAACTCAGAGGTTCTCAGGTATTTTGGATCCATTTTCCCCTTTAACTACACACACTACTTTAGTCTGGATTTATTTTAAGAACATTATTTACATTTTTCAGATGTGATTCTTTTGGTGTTACAGAACTTTCTGTTCCTGAAACTAACCACTGATCCAGAAACATCAAATATTTCGAGGTAGATTTCATAAATATGGATTTCCTGTTGCCAGACTTCATCTTAGGGGGAAGATACGTCACTCTACAGACCTCAGATTTCCCTCATGGAGAACCAGAGTGTTTCTGCAGAACCCTGCAACTGGGAGATTATTATTATTATTATTATTATTATTATTATTATTATTATAGTTCTTAATCAGTGTGTAGAAATATGTAAAATTAACAGTTTACTACATACTGAAAAAAAATCTGGGGGGGAAAAAGGAAAATGGTATAAATAAATAAATAAATAAATCCCGATGTCAATCTTTGTTGTATCCAATATAAGACTGCCCTTTTAAAAAATTATTATAATTATTATTACATATGTGCACGTGTGGTTTCATTTCCTTCACCCCGTGACCTTTCACCCTGTGACCTCTCCAATATATGAACTGCAGACTCGGCACCGATAAACCCTGAGACCATTAACCAGGAGTTTAATTTCCTCCTGATATCCTCTCCATCTGCCCCGACACGTGTTTAACCCATTCAGCACTAAAGATCTTACAGCAGATGTAAGGGTTCGAATAGGGATCCGAAATGTTCAGGAAAACCAAACGGAAATTGTTTGCTCATTGTTCATTATCTATCAGTTGATCGTTACCCTCAGTCAGGGTCATGACGTGGTCCGGTATCATTTATTTCTCACTCTCGCTGTTTCTCTTTTTTAATGTTAGACAGTTCAATGTCTATGCTGATGCGTTGTTATGATTTCCCATAATTGTAGTGCGGTTTCCATGGCAACACCCATGGCGACACCTATCCTCCTGTCCTGTTTTCGGTTTGTTTAGCTGATTGTGATCACCTGCTCCTTGTTGCACCCTGACTAACATGTCCTCCTTCATGTTATCGACTGTACCATGAATTTCTGAGTGTCTCGTGCGTTATGGTTTTGATTATTTCTCGATAAGTGATAATAAATAAATAAATAAACACATGGAGTTGGCAGACGTGTGTCTGGCTTCATCCTCACACACAGGACATGTGGATAAAGTGGCACAATCAGGGGCATGACACAAAATCTATTAAAAAAAACTAATCTCTGAAATATGAATCAGAACATTAAAATATCATTACACACTGAACGTCGTAGCAGAGAAGAAATCGAGAATATAAGCATCTCCGCAAGTGTTTTATTCCTCTTACACCACATTGTTTTGCTCATTAATTGAAGAATAACTTGAAAACTTCACCATATCAAGGATTATTTTAAACGTTTAATCCGTTTATGTGGCACGTTATGCTATCGTTACTATAGAAAAGATAACGTATCAAAACGAGCCTGCACGACTGTCAGAGCTGCGGTTCGAGGAAATTAATTAATCAACACCTTCTGACCAATCAGGATCCAGGATTCAGCAGTGCAGTGTGTCATGTGGATCAGCCGCTGACTGTTTAAATACATTTATCACAGTTTAAAGTTAATTAGGAAAATCTGATTGGGGTGCCAAAACTTTTCCACCAGCAGGAAAAAAAACATGTGGGATTGTTTCGGCTGATATTAAAGTCTGAGCCAAAGCCACGGAATATACTATCATAAGAAATCCAACCAATATAACTCGCAATTTCTCAGACTGCACACGCATGCTAATGCTAATGCTAAAGCTAATAATGCTAGCAATAATGCGAAGGAAGGGTTCAGGAGCATGTCTTGGAAAATTAAATGTCAAATTTAATCATCGAAGCAGAAAGGGTTTCATATTGACACCAAGAAGCTTCCAGAAGATCTGACGTGAGAATCGTGACGGGGAATTTCTTCCGAGTTTAGCTTCCTCTCGTTTACAGGAAAATATTTCGATGCATTTCTTCCAAGCTGTAATGTGTCGAAGGGGCTCAGTCACGTGTGCCCAGGTTACACTGAGCTCAGATGGAGTCAGAATAGGACAAAAAGACGCTTTCTTTTTCTCACTTTTGTTCATGAAATATAATAATAGTTATTTTTAATGTGGGGAAGGTAGGACTGCAGAAGTGTTTGGTTTTTTAACTCCTTTAAAAAATACGGTTATAAAAAAGCAAACAGATGTTTGGGACACTTAAAATATGTTCCAGTCATGGAAATTAATTAAGCACAATGAATAAAAATGAAATGAAATCAAATAAAAATATAAACACCCTGTTTTTCTGTATTTTTTTCTGAAAATTATGGACAATTCTGTTTCTTTTTCTTCTGAGATCTTACTCAACATAATGAAACAAGGTCTACAATATCCTCCAAATTTGCTCTGTTTAACTCACCATTTAGCTCGAATTAAAATCAAATCTCCAGTGAACGTCATGGATGTTGATTTGGGCTGATTCACAGTCACGGTTGTCTTTCTGAACAACTAACACCAGTAACCAGGTCCAGTATATCCACATTCACTGGATATGAGCAATCGCACGCTTTGATTGGCTACTCTACTACTAGGATATCAGCTCATATACCTACCATGAGTAGAGAAAAATAAAATGGCGGCGTGTGTTGCTGAACCAACCGAGGACGAAATAAAAACTCTACTCAAAAACAAAACCCCCAAAATACAAAAAAAGCAACAAAATATGTAATAAAAGTATTTGATGTTAAGAACATATCTTTTTTTATTTTTCAATAATAATAATAATAAAATAACACAACCCCGATTCCAAAAAAGTTGAGACAAAGTACAAATTGTAAATAAAAATGGAATGCAATAATTTACAAATCTCAAAAACTGATATTGCATTCACAATAGAACATAGACAACATATCAAATGTCAAAAGTGAGACATTTTGAAATTTCATGCCAAATATTGGCTCATTTGAAATTTCATGACAGCAACACATCTCAAAAAAGTTGGGACAGGGGCAATAAGAGGCTGGAAAAGTTAAAGGTACAAAAAAGGAACAGCTGGAGGACCAAATTGCAACTCATTAGGTCAATTGGCAAGGTATATCCAGGTTCTAGAGCAACATATGCTCCCATCCAGACGACGTCTCTTTCAGGGAAGACCTTGCATTTTCCAACATGACAATGCCAAACCACATACTGCATCAATTACAGCATCATGGCTGCGTAGAAGAAGGGTCCGGGTACTGAACTGGCCAGCCTGCAGTCCAGATCTTTCACCCATAGAAAACATTTGGCGCATCATAAAATGGAAGATACGACAAAAAAGACCTAAGACAGTTGAGCAACTAGAATCCTACATTAGACAAGAATGGGTTAACATTCCTATCCCTAAACTTGAGCAACTTGTCTCCTCAGTCCCCAGACGTTTACAGACTGTTGTAAAGAGAAAAGGGGATGTCTCACAGTGGGAAACATGGCCTTGTCCCAACTTTTTTGAGATGTGTTGTTGTCATGAAATTTAAAATCACCGAATTTTTCTCTTTAAATGATACATTTTCTCAGTTTAAACATTTGATATGTCATCTATGTTCTATTCTGAATAAAATATGGAATCTTGAAACTTCCACATCATTGCATTCCGTTTTTATTTACAATTTGTACTTTGTCCCAACTTTTTTGGAATCGGGGTTGTAATAATAATAATAATAATTATTATTATTATTATTATTATTATTATTATCGCATTTATCACAAATTGCTCCTGTCATTTCGCCGGTTTGTTTATGTTCCAAGCGGAAATGGTTTTGTCAGACGTTTTGTATCAAGTTTATTCATCAAATTTGCAAAAAAAAAAAATTCAAATAAAATTGCTCCGTTTCTCAAAAGCCAGTGAACGTGGATAAAATAAAAAATAAAAGAGTTATTCCACTCAATCTGGTCGTACACGGCTTATAACCGCGATCAGCTCATGTACAACTCGATTTCATCGAATAACTGTTAAAAATACTGGAGTTTCTTCTCCCTTATTGTACAGAGACACACCCATATATGTCAACCTATACGGATTGTCTGGAAATTATACGGATTTTAGCTCATTTCAAGGGCGTACGGGCGTATAAACAAAGTCTTACGGATTTTCAGTATTTTCTGACCTAAATTTATTTTGCATATCTTACTTGAACATCGTCAGCTGATCGTCGCAAAAACATACAAAAGCTCGATTTATAGACAAAGAACAGCGTGTCTGCAGGGGCAGATAACCCAGACTATGTGAAACCGGATGTTTATTCCTCAAGCCTCGTGCAGTATCGCGACTGCGAGACTTCGTTCGTTCCGGTCATGCGCACGATCTGCATTTAAACGCACCAAACGGTCATTGTTCGAACGATTTTCTCATTGTGCAGAGCGACACCTGAGAGATTTTGAATAGCGTCTGCTGAGTGAAAGAATGGGAACACCGAGAAAGAAAATGAGATATGGCGGGCGGTATCTTCCTGAATGGAAGGAGACATTTAATGGTGTTATTGTTCAGGCGAAAAATGAGGAGTACGCGCACTGCACAGTTTGTGTGCGAGATATAAAAGTTGCGGCGTCTGGAGTTTACGACGTGAGGTCCAAACTACATCAGCGAAATTTGCACCAGAAACAGAATCAGCCACAAATGACGATGTTTGCAAAGCCTAAGACCGATGATCAACCAACAAGTGTAATAAGAGCAGAAGTTACGATCTGTAATTTTATTGCTCAGCACAATTTGCCGCTAGCCGTTGCGGACCACCTGACAGAACTGTTGCCGCGAATTTGCACAGACAGTACGATTGCGAAATCTATCAGCTGTAGGCGCACCAAAACAACGCAAATAATCAAAAAGAGCTTGGACCCCGAAGCTACACTACCGAACATCCAGCACTGCCGGACGTCACCATTTTCCTTGATGATCGACGAATCCAATGACAAAAAGATGGAAAAGCGACTGGCCGTTTTGGTGCGGATCTTCGACATAAACAGAGGGGCGAAGTCAAGAATCATAGACATGCCCGTGTGCAATATCGGCATGGGCGAGGCGATTTTCGACATGCTGGACGAAGTTCTCAGGCAAGTTATATTTACTTATTTATTTATTAAGTTTGGTGCGATTCGAAGGCTATAAGGATTTTATGTTGATTTTATGGATTTCTTCCTCTGATACTACAGGTGGACGCCCAAAGGGGTTGACATGTATGCACAACTACAGCACTAATGTCTCTTATAAGTTCTTATAAACATGTTTAAAGCTAGACTTCCTTTCAGATTTTTCAAGTGTAGGTCATGAAAAGAATTTTCCTGACACCCAATTATTTTTGTTTAGTGACTGAAAGCTACTGAATTCGAATCACTTTGAAGACTTCCAATTTTATTCGCTTTTTTAAAATAGAACAATTAATTAATTTATCTCCTGCTCTCAGAGACGACTTTAATCAGTTACACAATCAGGTCCAGGAGATTTAATTCAATTTCCAGTTGCTAGGGAAGCTGTGTGTGTGTGTGTGTGTGTGTGTGTGTGTGTGTGTGTGTGTGTGTGTGTGTGTGTCAGGCATATCAGCAGCTCTGCAAATTAACACACCGAAATCCACAAAATTACAAATTAAAGCATTTCTAACATTCTTTCATCTCTAGAACTAATTAATCAGCAGTGCAGCGGGTTTGATTCATCACGTTCAGGTTGTTAATTAAAAATAAAATTTGGCAAATTTGTCCAACGGTAAAAACACAACTGTATTAATCTCACACTCATTTCCCCGGGAAACTTAGATTGATTTTTTTTTCTGAACTAATAAAACATTTTCCCCAAGTTACAGAATTTCCGTGAAGTGCTACTGAATCCTGGACTCTGATTGGTCAGAAGGTGTTGATTAATTTCCCAGAAGAACAGCAGCAGCTCTGACAGCAGCGCTGGATTATATTAATGAACTTGTTCTGATACAATATCGTTTCCATAGTAACAGCTGACTCACAGGGACTTTCGTCTGAAAGGATTTTAAAAATCACCGATTTGGTGACGTCAGGAGAAATGTGCTGATGGAAGGAGTCTCCAGTGTTTGTGGATCTGAGTATTGGGTTATTAATTTGTTACCTTGCTAAAATACACATTATGGATTGTTATGAAGCATGTACGAACTACAGAAATCAAGCTCTGTGTTTTTATTGTGCTTTACGTCCTCAGTAGTTATCACTAAACACTACTTATTCATCAGACTTAATGGACGAACTGCGGATCAGACCAGGTTCCTCAGCCCAAGCTCCTCAGACCAGGTTCCTCAGACCAGGTTCATCATCCCAAGCTCTTCATACCAGGTTCCTCAGACCAGGTTCATCATCCCAAGCTCTTCAGACCAGGTTCCTCAGCCCAAGCTCCTCAGATCAGGTCCCTCAGAGCAGGTTCTCAGACCAGTTTCCTCAGCTCAAGCTCCTCAGCCCAGGTTTCTCAGCCCAGGTTCTTCAGCCCAGGTTCTTCAGCCCAGGTTCCTCAGCCCAGGTTCCTCAGCCCAGGTTCCTCAGAACAAGTTCCTCAGCCCAAGCTCCTCAGGCCAGGTTCCTCAGATCAGCTTCCTCAGCCCAAGCTCCTCAGATCAGCTTCCTCAGCCCAAGCTCCTCAGTTCTGGTTCCTCAACCCAAGCTCCTCAGACCAGGTTCTTCAACCCAAACTCCTCAGAGCAGGTTCCTCAGCCCACGGTCCTCAGAGCAAGTTCCTCAGAGCATTTCCTCAGCCCAACTTTGAACATGATGGTGTTTTTACCCAGCTCCACTGGATAGTAGAGGCATTATGTTTTCAGGTCGTTGATGCATCCGTCCTTCCGAGATTCTCATTATCATGAGATTTCAAAAACGAGCAGCTGAATGTTTGTGGGATCCATATGGAATTTTCATCACATCTAACAAATGAACTGACTCAATTTTGGAATTGATTCAAACAGCACAAGGTCACACCAAGGTCGAACATCTGAAATGATTGTTCTTCTTATTTGAAGGGTGTTTTAAGAGTGCTTCAGTCACACACATGAACAGAGGAAGGATTCGAGTCGTTGTTGGTGGAGGCATCCTGTTGGCACTGAATTCTGCTTGTTTGAAATCTTTTTCAGGGATTTTAGAGATTTTAGAGATTTAGCGTAACAGTCTGCTTCACACTAAAACAAACATGACATTATTTTTCTGTTACTCGCCCCAACTTTCCATCTGCTGTTCAACACCATGGGCTCCGAAGCCTCCCTCTGTCCTCCACTCGCTGTCTCTGGCTTCCCAGTCCCAGCGCCATCCCAGATCCAACATAAGCTCGCACGCTGTCATGGGACTCATCATGTCTTCCCTGCAGTGGGGAAAAGAAAAACCCAGGCCAGAAATCCTGTCCCTGAATCCCCAGACGAATCTCACTGATCACTTCCCATCACACAGTCATTACACTGCACACACACCACCGTTCCTCTGATTAACAAACCGTCCTGGATCTGCGCTGCGACTCTGACTCGGGCCTGTGTAGGATCACAGGATAATGGAAAAATCATACGCTATGTCCGGATGAGTCACACGACTGCATGTGGTTTGGATAGAAATGTTCCGGGTGGTGGTTTTGTTTTGTTGTTTACATTTTAAACCGTTTATAAATGCACAGAGGATGGTTTTAATTTGTTAAATATTTCCAAGAGGGAAGTACCGCCATTATTAGGCGTATCAGATGCTCGCTGGCCGTGCTGTAAAAAAAACTGTCCATGTAGACGCTCATCAAAGTTTCTAAACGTAATAATTTGATTATTAATCAAAATAATCATTTATATTCTTTAATGTAAACACTAGGTCCTATTTTTGAGAAATACAAAGGCCTACAGAGCACAACGAGGGTATTAGAAATAATCTTTTATTACTTTTTTATTGAGTAAACCGATTTAACGTGTTTACCTAATTAGCATAATGGATACTAATTAAATACTAATTTGCATTATTTGTTGTTACTAATTTTTTCAAACTTTGTATGCAGTATCCAACCTATGTCCCTGCCAATGTCCATGTAAATATCTTGAAAAATAGAAAAAAAAAAAGACATTTTATCTCATTGGTTAATGAGGCCCATTTTGGACCATGCGATCTTCCTACAGAATATTACAGCTGTTTTCTAAAAATTAAGCCGTTTTTTTTTCAATCTTTGATTTGTAATATCTGAAGAATGGATGAACATATTTCAATTCTGTACAAAGTATGTTGTTCTGCATTCAATTCTGAATTCACCGAGAGCAGTTTCAAGCAACTTGGATTGAATTTTCACTTGATATGCCTACCATGATTAGTTCCAAGAAAAATATCTTTATTTCTATTGGTTTATATGCAAGAAACTCCATAAGTGTGGTGTTCATAAGGCTACATTACACATAGTATACACTACCGTTCAAAAGTTTGGGGTCACCCAGACAATTTTGTGTTTTCCATGAAAAGTCACACTTTTATTTACCACCATAAGTTGTAAAATGAATAGAAAATATAGTCAAGACATTTTTCTGGCCATTTTGAGCATTTAATCGACCCCACAAATGTGATGCTCCAGAAACTCAATCTGCTCAAAGGAAGGTCAGTTTTATAGCTTCTCTAAAGAGCTCAACTGTTTTCAGCTGTGCTAACATGATTGTACAAGGGTTTTCTAATCATCCATTAGCCTTCTGAGGCAATGAGCAAACACATTGTACCATTAGAACACTGGAGTGAGAGTTGCTGGAAATGGGCCTCTATACACCTATGGAGATATTGCACCAAAAACCACACATTTGCAGCTAGAATAGTCATTTACCACATTAGCAATGTATAGAGTGGATTTCTGATTAGTTTAAAGTGATCGTCATTGAAAAGAACAGTGCTTTTCTTTAAAAAATAAGGACATTTCAAAGTGACCCCAAACTTTTGAATGGTAGTGTAGTAGCTCTTTATGTCAGCTCATAGAAAACTCAGTAGAAGAGAACTTGGTAGAGTCCAGCCATCAGCCAAGCCACATATTCAGATTTGCATCAAAATCTAACCTGGTGTTCCTTGGCTCATGGCTCACCTTTCCACCAAATTTCATCCAAATCCATTCACTACTTTTTGAGTTACGGTGATAACAAACAAATAAATGGAGGTGAAAATATCACCTCCTCCAACAAAGCTGGCTTAATTAATGACATAAATATTTGCAAAAGATTCTAATAAGCCCTTCATATCAACTGATAAACATTTGCAAAAGTTTATTCCATCCAGAATCAACCAGGATCAGAGCACCTGGAGAACCCTTCATTATCCGCTCACGAGCAATAATAATTAACGGACAGAATAATCACCAATATTCACTGAGCTCGAGATGGATAATTGTTTTATTATCAGTACTCAAGTGACTATTTTTTTTTAAATCATATAAAATTATTTATTTCACCTGGCGACTTGTCCAGGGTGTACCCCGCCTTTCGCCCGTAGTCAGCTGGGATAGGCTCCAGCTCGCCTGCGACCCTGTAGAACAGGATAAAGCGGCTAGAGATAATGAGATGAGATGAGATTATTTATTTCAAACTTCAAAGGCAGCATCTCATCTCATTATCTCTAGCCGCTTTATCCTGTTCTACAGGGTCGCAGGCAAGCTGGATCCTGTCCCAGCTGACTATGGGCGAAAGGCGGGGTACACCCTGGACAAGTCGCCAGGTCATCACAGGGCTGACACATAGACACAGACAACCATTCACACCCACATTCACACCTACGCTCAATTTAGAGTCACCAGTTAACCTAACCTGCATGTCTTTGGACTGTGGGGGAAACCGGAGCACCCAGAGGAAACCCACGTGGACACGGGGAGAACATGCAAACTCCACACAGAAAGGCCCTCGCCGGCCACGGGGCTCAAACCCAGAACCTTCTTGCTGTTAGGCGACAGCGCGAACCACTACACCACCGTGTCAAAGGCAGCATGGAAATGTAAAAACTTTGCGGCGCAGACTTGTCACTGATCTACGAGTCACATAAAATAAATCACCTTACCTCTGAATAGTTTTAGACCAAACTTCGGAGCATCTTTAGTGCTTTTATTTTAGGAACAGCATTTTCTTTCATCACTGGTAATTCTTCCTCAATTACAGTGACGAAGTGATCAGCCGAGTCGCTTGAGGTGATTATTGAGGAATAGTCTGAAGCGCTTGACCAATCAGAGCAAACGATTTCCTATAATCACCTGCGTATTTATAGTAAACACACTTAAGGGTGAGTTTAAGATGGTGGAAGTTTGCGAGGCTGCAGCTGGACTTGTTCTAATCTTGAAGGCAATTGAGAAGATCGAAGAACCTTCATAGACATTTTAATCGATAATCAGTAATAAGAATAAGAAGAAAACATCTGTAATCATAAAGCTGTATTCATATCTGTGACCGAAAGAAAGAAAGAAAGAAAAATACTGTATTAATTACTTGCATGAATAAGTGTTTGTTTGGCTGTTAATTTGTGTTTCATTATTTCATGGATAATTGGAAGGAGTTTATTTGCTCTGTTTGTTCATGGTTGTAGTTTTAATGAGATGTATTCATAATAATAATAAAAATAATACATCCACTGAAAACGAAAGACGATAAAGATTTTGGAAAGACGTCATATTTTCACTTGATCTCCTGGAGATACTTTTTAATCAGCCTCCCCAGCTGTTAACCCGAGCTCGCGTCCTTTCATCAGACCTCCGTCTTTAAACTCCCCAGTGCTTGGATGTGAAGCGACTGCAACTGCCACCTGTTTTACATTCAGATACGCGAATCAATAAAGCAGATATCAATCTGTTTCCCCCTGCCAGAGCCGAGCCCTTTATCCGCTGTTGCTCCACAGGCTTCTGTTTGCGTGCCTGATCCCCCACGGGTGCAATCCGGATCATGAGGCCCGGAGTCAAGAGAAAGACCTGGCTCTGGTTTGGATTAGCAACTGATTAGCACAGGCTCTCAGGGGGCCAGGGATAGCGTTGGGGATGAATGTGTAAGCAGATTGCGCTTAGATGTGATCTCGTGTGTCGGATTTTCTTCTATTTAGATTAGCAAGTGTGATATGTAAACACATGAGAAAAGCTCTGAATTAAAGTATGGCTGAAAGCATATGGGACGATGGTGGGCTCAAAAGACAAACATCGTTAAATTGCTTGAAGCAAGTGTTGCCAAGCAAAACAAACCTCGCCCGGCAGCACTTATTTTATACCTGAATGTTGATAATGGTAATATTTCTCAATCATCAGCTGTCAGGTTATAGTCCTATGAAGATTTGACCTTTCAAAGTCATTCAGGGTCAAAAGTCATGGTGGCAACTGAAAGCCCATATATGGCACTTCTTATAAGCTGATAATGGTACAGTAAATATCCAGCTATCATGAACCATTTTAAAGTGATAGCCCTTTGAAAACCCATGACCTTCAGTTTGACCTTTCAGGGTCACTCAAGGTCAAGGTCATGGTGCCAAATGAAATCCCATATGGCACTTTTTATAAATTGATAACGGTAAATATCTGCCTACCATCAACTGCTTTCAAATTACGGTACAGCCCTCTGAAAATCCATGACCTTGAGCTTGACCTTTCAAGGTCACTCAAGGTCAAAGATCATGGTGCCAAATGAAAGGCCATATGGGAGTTACTATTTGCTCATAATACTAAACATCTGTCTATCAGCAACCGTTTTTGAGTTATAACGGAAAATGTTATTTTGGCCGAAAGGTTGACCCTTCCAGTGACCTTGACCTTGACCCGATTATGCCCAAAATTTAATCAGGTAATCTACGGACCATTGCCCACCTAACCTGAAATTTGAAGTCAATGGGTGGAACAGTCTAGACGCTAGATTGTTAACAGACAGACAAACAAACAAACAAACAAATAAACAAACAAACAAACCGCACTGATTACAATCCCTCACCGCACTGACTCTGTCGCCAGCGAGGTTAAAATAAATAACAGCACGCTGCATTGTGCTGAAACAGTAAAATAATCAACTGATGAAGCGGGATTGCTGTTCCAACCCTGAAGTCGATCGTTTTCTGATCACAACACGCCCTGAAAAGTTCTACTCCTTTGTTTCCCCCTCATTATACTATCGTTGTTACATTTACACTTTTTTTGTTTATCAGTGAGGTAATCATATCATTTAATTCCTTCCCTTTGTCTCAGATCACATTTCCTCTGTTAGTATCACAGTATTGCTCAAGTTTCAAATTGGATTAATTTCTCATATACAGTGGTGCTTGAAAGTTTGTGAACCCTTTAGAATTTTCTATATTTCTGCATAAATATGACCTAAAACATCATCAGATTTTCACACAAGTCCTAAAAGTAGATAAAGGGAACCCAGTTAAACAAATGAGACAAAAATATTATACTTGGTCATTTATTTATTGAGGAAAATGATCCAATATTACATATCTGTGAGTGGCAAAAGTATGTGAACCTCTAGGATTAGCAGTTAATTTGAAGGTGAAATTAGAGTCAGGTGTTTACAATCAATGGGACGACAATCAGGTGTGAGTGGGCACCCTGTTTTATTTAAAGAACAGGGATCTATCAAAGTCTGATCTTCACAACACATGTTTGTGGAAGTGTATCATGGCACGAACAAAGGAGATTTCTGAGGACCTCAGAAAAAGCGTTGTTGATGCTCATCAGGCTGGAAAAGGTTACAAAACCATCTCTAAAGAGTTTGGACTCCACCAAACCACAGTCAGACAGATTGTGTACAAATGGAGGAAATTCAAGACCATTGTTACTCTCCCCAGGAGTGGTCGACCAGCAAAGATCACTCCAAGAGCAAGGTGTGTAATAGTCGGTGAGGTCACAAAGGACCCCAGGGTAACTTCTAAGCAACTGAAGGCCTCTCTCACATTGGCTAATGTTAATGTTCATGAGTCCACCATCAGGAGAACACTGAACAACAATGGTGTGCATGGCAGGGTTGCAAGGAGAAAGCCACTGCTCTTCAAAAAGAACATTGCTGCTTGTCTGCAGTTTGCTAAAGATCACGTGGACAAGCCAGAAGGCTATTGGAAAAATGTTTTGTGGATGGATGAGACCAAAATAGAACATTTCCGTTTAATGAGAAGCATTAAGTTTGGAGAAAGGAAAGCACTGCATTCCAACATAAGAACCTTATCCCATCTGTGAAACATGGTGGTGGTAGTATCATGGTTTGGGCCTGTTTTGCTGCATCTGGGCCAGGACGGCCTGTCATCATTGATGGAACAATGAATTCTGAATTATACCAGTGAATTCTAAAGGAAAATGTCAGGACATCTGTCCATGAACTGAATCTCAAGAGAAGGTGGGTCATGCAGCAAGACAACGACCCTAAGCACACAAGTCGTTCTACCAAAGAATGGTTAAAGAAGAATAAAGTTAATGTTTTGGATTGGCCAAGTCAAAGTCCTGACCTTAATCCAATGGAAATGTTGTGGAAGGACCTGAAGCGAGCAGTTCATGTGAGGAAACCCACCAACATCCCAGAGTTGAAGCTGTTCTGTATGGAGGAACGGGCTAAAATTCCTCCAAGCCAGTGTGCAGGACTGATCAACAGTTACCGGAAACGTTTAGTTGCAGTTACTGCTGCATGAGGGGGTCACACCAGATACTGAAAGCAAAGGTTCACATACTTTTGCCACACACAGATATGTAATATTGGATCATTTTCCTCAATAAATAAATGAGCAAGTATAATATTTTTGTCTCATTTGTTTAACTGGGTTCTCTTTATCTACTTTTAAGACTTGTGTGAAAATCTGATGATGTTTTAGGTCATATTTATGCAGAAATATAGAAAATTCTAAAGGGTTCACAAACTTTCAAGCACCACTGTATCTCCAATATTTTACTTTTACAAGTAAAGTTTTGTTTTGTTTTTTCCTTGTATCTCTGGTGAGGCTACATCGCTGGGATCATCACCTTGTAGTGGTGATGTGGCTTGTGTGTTCCAGTGACCCTTAGAGCTATGTTGGCTGGAGTTTAATACTCCTAGTAGGGTCACCCATGCCGAACAGGTCGACAGGTAGGAACCAGACGAAGAATGATCCCCTGGTCCTCCAGGTTGGGGGTTGGGCTGAGGGCTGATAACCCGCTCCTATAAAAAAGATCTTATTACGGAAACTGAAAGCAGAGACAATTCACTGAATCTTGGGTGCGCAGGAGGCACTTTCCCAAATAACGGAGAACATATGACGCAAGGGGGTCAAAGCCAGCAGGAAGCCTCCAGACTGATGCAGCCACTTCTACACCCAAAGAGCATCACCAAGATGGGTAATTGGAATGTAAGGACATTATATGAGAGCGGTAATATTGCCCAGGTAACAAGAGAGATGGCAAAGAGAGAGATTGACATCATGGGCATAAGTGAGACACAATGGATTGGACACATCTTACGGCAAGACAGAAACAATCTCATGAATGTGGCTATGACCTGGGCACCAGAAGGGAAAAGGAAGCGAGGAAGGCCAAAAACAACATGGCGCCGGACAGTTGAGAAAGAAAGAGCTGAGGCTGGATGGAGATCATGGGATGAGGCAAGGGAGACTGCTGCGGACAAGAAGAAATGGAGAGAAACTGCTGAAGCCTTATGTGCCACCTAGGGCGCTAAGAAGACAGGTACAGGGACATCTCTGGTAAAGAAATTTTCTTATATCTTTTTATGAGGCGTATCACACACTCGCTGGCCGTGCTGTGAAAATTGTCCATGCAGACGCTCATCAAAGTTTCCAAACCTGTCACTGCTTAACTCTTGAATATTTTCTATCATTAAAAAGCTTATAATCTCTGTTTTCCAAAGAAATGTATCTGGTGAAGATCTGTTCAGTACTTTGGGAGTAACGGCAGGTTGAAGTTGGTACAACAGAGTCAGGAAGTCGGGGAACTGCCGGCGCTTTTCTTTTTGAGTCACGGGAAAGCAGTCAGGCTCTCTCTCTATCTCTCTTTCTTCTGATCATTTTCCCACTGGACGGGCGGCACGGTGGTGTAGTGGTTAGAGCTGTCGTCTCACAGCAAGAAGGTCCGGGTTCGAGCCCCGGGGCCGGCGAGGGCCTTTCGGTGTGGAGTTTGCATGTTCTCCCCGTGTCCGCGTGGGTTTCCTCCGGGTGCTCCGGTTTCCCCCACAGTCCAAAGACATGCAGGTTAGGTTAACTGGTGACTCTAAATTGAGCGTAGGTGTGAATGTGAGTGTGAATGGTTGTCTGTGTCTATGTGTCAGCCCTGTGATGACCTGGCGACTTGTCCAGGGTGAACCCCGCCTTTCGCCCGTAGTCAGCTGGGATAGGCTCCAGCTCGCCTGCCACCCTGTAGAAGGATAAAGCGGCTAGAGATAATGAGATGAGATGAGATTTTCCCACTGGATTACTCGTCAATATCAATCAAATAACTTTTATTTATAGGGATGTTCTCTGTTTCTGTTCTCTCACTTTTTCTAATGAAGTTTTGATGTTCTGATTTGCTGGAGATTTTGAAGTAAGTTTTCATAGCTTTACCTACTTTTTTTTTTTTTTCAAATCAAACTGATTCATGTAAATAAATAACTATTTTAGAATATAACTGGAGTTGTATATTTTTGATGAAACATATTGAGATCTTACTGGTCAGAATGAGATTAAAAAAACGGAAGTCAGAAACGTGAGTGTCGATTTCAGTTCAGTTAATGTGAATGGTTTATTAAATGTGGATCAGACAGGGTTTTTTTTCAAGGTTCACCTTGAAAGCTGTGAATATTAATCAAAATTATCATTTACATTCTTTTATAGAAACAGTAGTAGGTCCTACTTTTTAGAAATACAAAAGCCTACAGAGCACAAAGAGGGGATTAGAAATAATCTTTTTTTTTGTACTGAGTGTACCGATTTAACATTTCACCTAATTAGCATAATGAATACTAATTAAATATAAATTTGCATAATTTGCTTTTACCAATTTTTAAGCTTTGTATTCAGTATCCAATCATCTATGTGCTGCCAATATCCATGTAAATATCTTGAAAAATAAAATGTTATTAAGAAAAATAAACATTTGATCTCATTGGTTAATGAGGCCCATTTTCGACCATGTGATCCTCAGACAGAATATTGCAGCAATTTAATAAAAAATTAAGCCCTTTTTTATCTTTGATTTGTAATATCTCAAGAATGGATAAACATATTTTAATTCTTTAAAAAGTATGTTCTTCTGCATTCAACGAGAGCAGTTTCAAGCAATTTGAATTCATCTCATTCATCTCTAGCCACTTTATCCTTCTACAGGGTCGCAGGCAAGCTGGAGCCTATCCCAGCTGACTACGGGCGAAAGGCGGGGTACACCCTGGACAAGTCGCCAGGTCATCACAGGGCTGACACATAGACACAGACAACCATTCACACTCACATTCACACCTACGCTCAATTTAGAGTCACCAGTTAACCTAACCTGCATGTCTTTGGACTGTGGGGGAAACCGGAGCACCCGGAGGAAACCCACGCGGACACGGGGAGAACATGCAAACTCCGCACAGAAAGGCCCTCGCCGGCCACGGGGCTCGAACCCGGACCTTCTTGCTGTGAGGTGACAGCGCTAACCACTACACCACCGTGCTGCTCCACCTGATACCCCTATTTTTATCATCTCATCTCATTCATCTCTAGCCACTTTATCCTTCTACAGGGTCGCAGGCAAGCTGGAGCCTATCCCAGCTGACTACGGGCGAAAGGCGGGGTACACCCTGGACAAGTCGCCAGGTCATCACAGGGCTGACACATAGACACAGACAACCATTCACACTCACATTCACACCTACGCTCAATTTAGAGTCACCAGTTAACCTAACCTGCATGTCTTTGGACTGTGGGGGAAACCGGAGCACCCGGAGGAAACCCACGCGGACACGGGGAGAACATGCAAACTCCGCACAGAAAGGCCCTCGCCGGCCACGGGGCTCGAACCCGGACCTTCTTGCTGTGAGGTGACAGCGCTAACCACTACACCACCGTGCTGCTCCACCTGATACCCCTATTTTTATATTTAGTATTATAAGCTTAACAATTAGTATTTAGAATTTTTAATATAAGTAGATTTTGTATATTTAGCTTTTATATCAGGTGAAGAGCTGTATTTGTGGAAACACTGATATTAAACCATTATTATTATTATTATTATTATTATTATTATTATCATCCATCCAAGATGGCGCCGCAGACGGCTGCCACGGGACTTTGCTCTCTCGTACTTTCCATGTTTTTGTGTAATTGTTGTGTTAATTCTTCTCCGTGCTTCACGGAATGCTGCGCTGAGGGGTTTTTTAATGCCTACACATTCCAGTCCTGATAGGAGCGAAATGTGTGGGTGTTTTTTCCTCTCATCTCTTTCTGTCTGTACTATGAAAGCTAAGTCGAACCGGAGTCAAATTCCTCGTGTGTGTATAACTTACCTGGCAATAAAGTGCTTCTGATCTGATTCTGATTATTATTTTTATTTTTTTACAACAGCAATTTGTCAACAATCAGAATTTCTTATTTATTAATAAATGACATGTCATTGTTTTTTTTTATCTGTTTATTGTTGTGGGACATCTCTGAAAGTTACGACAAGTTAGTTCCTGTTATCGGCTATAAGTGGTTGTTCACTCACAAACTGTCTTCTTTCAAACAATCAAACAAACAAACAAACAAAACGCTGCTTACAGTTCCAGCTTTATCTCCGACTGTTACAAAGTTCTGACACTGGAGACTCCTTCCAGAAATGCTATATAAAAGTCACAGAAATCTTCACCACACCTGAAGGATACGGTTCAAATGGCTCGGGTCTTCGTTCCACGTAAACAAACGACAAAATAAATAAATGCATTTCACTCACCGGCCACTCTAATAAGAACGTGTTGTTGTTGTAGTCTGGCTAACACGACAAAGCTCTCCGAGCATTTGGTCTGGCCAAGATATTAAGCCCAACCGTTTCCCAGAGCCCGTGGTTGACCCGCCTCCCTGAAATGCCTCAGTTTGCTACTGGTCGAAGCCAGAAAAGGCTGTGACGAAGCTTAAACCAATCACATCACTCTTTCCTCTGACGTATGCGACGCAATGGGGCTAACTGGTAGATTAAACTCTTACCGAAGCCGGTTGGGAGCAAGGCGAAAACGTCCTTCCTTTCAATAAATACCTCCAGGGCTGCTCTTTGCTCCGTTTTCAATGAGAACTTGCTCCATGTTCGTAATGTTTCTAGTGAATGAAGCGCTTCCGGCATAGATTGTGTAAACAATCTATGGCTTCCGGTCGCAGTTCTACTACGTCAGTGCCTTGAACACGCCTCTACCCAGGGCCGTTGGAGATGCTCAAAGTTGATTGGTTCCCGATTTTTCGGGAGCTTGGAAGAGCTGTAGATAGCTTGCCTGACCAGACTAAGCTCGCAACAGGCCCTCGTGTTGCGTCATGCTTAGGATGGGCGGGCCCA
Source organism: Neoarius graeffei (assembly GCF_027579695.1). NCBI lineage: Eukaryota > Metazoa > Chordata > Actinopteri > Siluriformes > Ariidae > Neoarius > Neoarius graeffei. The sequence goes on from NC_083571.1 coordinate 5,323,378, forward strand.
GGCTATTGTTGTTGATTCTAAGATCCCTGTTCTCGGCTGCAGGAGCGGAACCCAATGTGTTCTTCTGTCTGCTGTTGCTTCTCTGCTGAGATGCTTTTCTGCTCCCCACAGTTGTGAAGATTGATTGATTATACGAGTTATTACACCCTTCCTGGCCAAAAAACTCAAACCAGTCTGTCCATCTTCCACCCACAGAACTGTCGCTTGCTCACTCTATGATTGTTTTATGTTTGTAGCACCATTCTGTTTGTGTAAACTCTAGACATTGTTGTGTGTGAAAACCCCAGGAGGAGATCAGTTCTCACTCACTCAACTCCGCATGCTCCCGAAGGGAGTGTGGTGCCTCTGCATATGGCTCTCCAGGCGGATCTGTTCCTGGCAGCCTCCCAGGCGGTGGTGATGTTGAGGCCAGCAGCCTGCAGGTCATCGCTCAGCTGGTCAGACCATGTGTGTCTGGGTCAGCCTCTGAGATGGGACCAGGTGGTGGGGGTTGGTTCCCTCAGTAGGGCGACTGGTTCCAGGGGTGGCTCCACCCTGGCGATGTGGCCGAAGAGGCGGAGACGGGCCGAGCAGATCTTGTTGGACAGTGGAGCCTGGTTGGTGAGCTCACGCAGGGTGGCATTGGAAACGTGGTCATGTCACCTAATCCCCAAGATCCTTCGTTGGCACTTGGTGTCGAAGGCATCCAGGCAGTGTTCCTGAGCAGCTGTTAGAGTCGAGGTCTCAGCTCCATACATAAGGATGGACAGCACGAGGCTGTTATACAGCCTGATATTAGTTTGGACCGAGAGTTTCCTGTTGGACCATACGCTGTCAAGGCTTGCCATCACAGAGGCGGCACGACCGATGCGGAGCTGGATGTCAGAGTCGCTCTTGCAGTCAGACGTTATCGTGCCTCCGAGGTAGCAAAACCTGTCAACAGCTTCAACGGGGTGGGAGTTAATCACCAGTCCTGCTTGGGGTGTCTCGTAGTCACTGAGGCCTTGGTTTTTTCCCAGCTGACCAACAGGCCGAGCAGTTGGGTTTCTGTAACCATGGCCTGCAGGACAAGTTGGAGGGGTTCCATGGCCAGAATTGCCACATCGTCTGCGTAATCCAGCTCTGCGATGGTAACATTGCCAAAGCTAGCACCACAGGCACACTGGGCCACAGTTCTCCCCATGACATAGTCGATGGCTGTGTTAAAGGCTGTCGGGGCCAAGACACAGCCCTGGCGGACGCCACTGTTGATGATGAAGTTGTCTGACAGCAGCCCGTTTACTCTCACACAGGAGGAGGTGTCGGAGTAGAGGAGAGAGAGAAGGTTTAGCAGCTTGACCGGGACACCAAGGATCTTGAGGATCTTCCAAAGGGCTGGTATTTCAGAGTATTTCTGAAATACTCAAACCAAAAATGCTCATCTGGCTCAAACCAACACCCATGCCACACACAGCGAAAGAAAGTCACACAAAAATTGAGATCACAATTTTTCCCGTTCTGATGTTTGAACATTGTGAACATTAACTGTATGGGTGTTCCTAATAAAGGAAGTGGCCGGTCTGTGTGTGTGTACGAGTATAACAAAAGCCTGAGGTGTGAGTCAGTGCGTTTTCTGATACGTCGATCCCACTTCAGGTTTGTTCCCATCGATTCAGCGTCTCAGATATAAAAGAACACAAGCTGCTTCTGAGTGAACTTGATTGACTGCTCTTAAATTCCCCTTGATGTTCTGTTTATTAGCTTGAAAATTGACGGCATCATCAACTGAATGTTCTTTCATCTCGTCCTCAGCCATAGACATTTACATCACAGTTTAGAGCACTATATATGTCATTTCCCTTTGTTATAAAATGTCTGGCATAAGTATTGACACCCCTTCCCTTTGTTTTTTTTTCCACGCTTTGTCGTGTTACTAGCAATGACGAGCCATTTTGTAAAGTCGTTGTTATAGTGTTGTGTAATGAATCAAATTAAAGAGTATGAAGATCTGAATTAAAAATAAAACTTGTTTAATTTTGTAAATATGTATAAAAAAACCAAAACGTTATGAACATTTGAAAATACAGTGTGCTATAAAATTTCCATTTCAGTCCGTTGACCTGGTCACAATCCAGCAACCATTTTCCACTGGTTTAATTTTCCATTCATGAGAAGAAAAAAAATCAATCAGAATTTAAGACCAAAAAAAAACCAAAATAAAGAGATTTCGAGTTTTGAGTAGGGTGGCACGGTGGTGTAGTGGTTAGCGCTGTTGCCTCACAGCAAGAAGGTCTGGGTTTGTAGCCGGCGAGGGCCTTTCTGTGTGGAGTTTGCATGTTCTCCCCGTGTCCGCGTGGGTTTCCTCCGGGTGCTCCGGTTTCCCCCACAGTCCAAAGACATGCAGGTTAGGTTAACTGGTGACTCTAAATTGAGCGTAGGTGTGAATGTGAGTGTGAATGGTTGTCTGTGTCTATGTGTCAGCCCTGTGATGACCTGGCGACTTGTCCAGGGTGAACCCCGCCTTTCGCCCGTAGTCAGCTGGGATAGGCTCCAGCTCGCCTGCGACCCTGTAGAACAGGATAAAGCGGCTAGAGATAATGAGATGAGATGAGTTTTGAGTATCAGCGTAAGAATTACAGATAAAGACTTCTTCTTGTAGATCACAATTTATCAGGTATGTTCACCTTCCATTGCGGACACTGAGCATGACTAATGACGGTGGTGCTTGAATGCACTGTGTATAAGAGTGTCAAACTTTTGTTCATTCTCTCCGCTGATATTTATACACCTTCTCATTTTTTCTCCATAAAAAAATTGTTGAAAAATTATTATTATTATTATTTTTTTTTTTAGGAAGGATACAAAATTTTCCTCCGTGATTGGATCTTTCGCAGGCATGAGACAGCAAAGTGTTCGGGTGATTTTATTGGAAAAACAAGTCAACATGAGAGATTCGACCGGAGTTTCAAGCTGATTGAACTAACAGTGAGTGAACTGGAAGAGACAGCAACAAAACACACGGACCGGTGACGAATATCACTAAAAAACCCAAGATGGTGGTGCCATCTTGGCATTAAAAAACATTTAAAGCAAAAGCTCATTGCAACGCCGCAAAAAATTAACAATATATTCCGTATATACGATAGTTTTATGTAGATTAAACACTTTTAAATGTCTTTAAAGGCCAAACAAAGACGTGCCGTTCTCTCATACAGACGTACAGGAGGTTCATCAGCACAGCGGCGCGCCGTCAAGGCAAGTGTTACAGCCTGGAACTGAAATCAACGTAATTGGGAATTATTTACACAAAATATCCCATTCTCTAGATTCACTGGATATGAGCAATCGTGCGTCTGATTGGCTACTCTACGACTAGGATATCAGCTCATATACCTGCCGTGAGTAGAGAAAAACAAAATGTCGGAGCCTGTTGCTGAACCAACCGAGGATAAAATAAAAACTCGACTTGAAAACAAAACCACAAAAAAGCAACAACATATGGAATGGAAGTATTTGGTGATAAGAACATATCTTTTTTTTTTTTCAAGAATTACGGTATTGTTATTATTATTATTATCGCATTTTTCACAAATTGCTCCTGTCATTTCGCCGGTTCGTTTACATTCTAAAGGTAGCATCTCACTGGGCTGCGACAGCCTGTGACTAGTTGGAGCCACAACAATTGCGATAAAATATGCGAACTGGAATCACGTTGAATTGATATTCACATATTTTATCGCAGTTGTTGTGTCTCCAACTAGTCGCAGGCTGTCGCAGCCCAGTGAGATACACTCGCACTTCCTGTCTCATGGAAACTGACTTGAGAAGGGTTCGTGATGGCTTTGCGACACCAGTGATGCATTTGTGGCTATTTTGAGAGAAATTTTGTCGCATGAATTTTCTGAACACGTTCAAAATTTCAGCGACGAAGGAGCGACACTTTGTGACTCACGCGAGGAAATTGAGAAGCCCCGCGAATGTTTCAAGACACTTTTGAAACTCTCTCATGAATGACGTTCGCAATTTGTTGCAAGCTGTCGCAGCTCAGTGAGATACTGGCTTAAGCGGAAATGATTTTGTCGAACGTTTTGTATAAAGTTTGTATTTATCGAATTTGCTAAAATTAAAAATAAAAATGCTCTGTTTATCAAAATCCAGTGTATGTGGATAGAATAAAACAATTATTCCATTCAATCTCGGTGCTACGTGCCTCGTCAGCTATCAGCTCATGTACAACTCGATTTTGTGGAATAACTGTTATATATATATATATATATATATATATATATATATATATATATATATATATATATATTGAATTGAATTTTAAAAAAAATAAATATTCACGACTTTTTACACAAATAAAAAGCATGAAAACTGTGATTATATAAGCATTCGAGCAGCATCATGAAGTGAAGGTGCTGCGGCGCCTCAGTAGTGGAATGAAATATTCATCGAGCCGAGTTGCCTACAGTCTTGCAAAAACTTCTGAGAAACTTTGAAAAACTTATCTTCTTTTTCGGAAGCTTTTAGTGATTAGACAACTAATTATCTTAAATCTATATACTTTCTACATATATTCTGGATTGTCTTTTGTGCATGGTTTTAGCATGACAGTTTTTCTTTGATTATAGCATCCATCTATTTGTCCACATATTGTCTATCTATTTGGCTTGTGTTTTTATCGACACAGAGCGGCGGTTACAATTATCGACGCCTTAACGATCTTTTGGCCGTTGCAAAAGTAGAAAAGATTTTCAATACATAAATTGTGCCTGAATAATTACTCAAAATTCCACTGGAAAAAAAAAAAAGAGTTGATTCCTGATTACTTAGCGTATCAGATCATGTGACACCGTTCCACAATTATCGACATCCAGATAATTATTTATAAAAAATAATCAGTATGTGGTATTACGTTAAGAAAACATAGTTTTTATTTAAAATGTGTTTTCCATAGACTTATATTTAGTCCAAAATATCTTTTATATAAATATACGGATGTCGGTGTTTACGTAAATGAGGAAGTAATTCTAATGTTCGTAAACAAATGAACTGATAATGTTTAACCTGCATCAGAAAATCTTTTTGTTCCACTTTCTAAATATTTTCATCGATCACATTTTGTTCATCATTCGTTGCTGTTTGTATTAATTTCTAGTTTTGTTGTTTACCGATAAATGTCAACAGGAAATTGAGATTGTAACCACATGAACATCCAGGTCAAAGGTCGCATGCCATTCCTCGAACCCAAATATAAAATGTCTCCTGATATTGTAATATGTGGTAGAGATTTACAACAAACTGCAAAATATATATATTTTTTTGCGGTGTGGTTTCCATCAAATCCTGCGCCCTGATTGGCTGGCGAGCAGGTCTGTATCCTATGATACGGACCCCGGTTACGGACCCCGGTTACGGACCTCTGGTGACTCAGTCGTTCACAACAACAAACATAGCGGCATTTTTTGTCAACATTTATCTTTTTTTTTTATAAGATTTATTTATAAGATTATCAAAAATATTAATTTTTTGCCAGCATTTCTCAGGAGAATAGCATTAATTTTACAGCATGGATAGCGATAACGACAGTGTTCACAGCGAAAGCGAGTTTTACTACCCTGAGGAAGAAGAAATAAAAGAAAACATTTCAGGAGAAAGCTAAAAACCTGTAACTGTTGCTAACGCCGAGCAAAAACATGGCTGAATCCTGAATGAATCCTATTTGTATAAATAGGGGACTACATAGGCGGCAAAATGTAGTTTTTTCCTGCCATGGAAGTGCACTTGTATACCGAGGAGGAAACCATTTGCATTACAGCCGTGAATGAGGATTCAAAATGGTGGCTCGGCTCGGTTTTCCCTTTCGGGCGCTCTCGTTTTCTGTTAGAATTTGGTAAAGAAAAAAAATACATATATTATTTACCAGCTTAAGGTCGGTCCGTATGGTGAAATACCGTGACCTCGGCCTTAAATACTGACCTCAGCCCAGAGGGCCTCACTCAGTACTTTCAAGACCTCGGTCACGGTATTTCACGATACGGACCTCCCAGCTGGGAAATAACATATATATATTTTCTGAACGGAATAGAAAAATCTGAATATTTCAAGCATGTAATTTTTTATATGCTCGGAATTTAATTCTGCTCTAATTCTATTTATTGCAATCAGATTCCACTCTATAAACATTCCATTCTGTTATGAACCAGAAAAAAAAATATTATAAATCACAGCACTTTTATTTTTTTTAAAGTACTTCATTGTTCTACTTCAGCAATGTTACACAAAGATCGATCCATAACAGTTGTAAATGTCCCTTAATCCCACAGGGTGTTGATAATGGTGGACACCGTTAGTGGAAAGTGATCACTATTATCGACACCTCACGTGAGCGACTTCTCAAACGCGCGTTTAGATACAAAATGGCGGCTGTCGAATGAAAGAGTGAGAAACAAAGTAGGTTTTGACGAGGAGATCATGAAATATCAGTGAATTTGATGAGTAAAAACATGTCCGTGATCTTTCCACCATGCTTACCTGCGATGATAACGTCCGGGTTTTTCGAAAAATTGCTGATCGTGCTGAAAAAATTCCATTTCGGGTAACGAGCTGCGTCATCAGACAACAAGCTCAAAGGGTGAGGGGGCGGGTCTTCCTGTTGATTAATTAACCAATAATAACTGTTGGATCTGAAACTCAGCTTTGTAAAATTGTTTTTATTGATAAATCTGAAAAGGTGTCGATAATTATGGACTGTATAAAGTTTTTGTTGTTATTGTTGAAGACCAATCAAAAAAATTTCAGCAGCAAAGTATTGGAAAAGTATCAGTCAGGGTTTGTTTAAAAAAACCAAACAAACAAACAAAAAAATCACACAGTGCAGCATTAAATTCAGTTTTGTTTTGTTTTTTAAATATAAAAAATATGTCACAAGAGGAAAGCGTTCATGTAAAATCTGTGATCAGCTAAAGAGAAGATTAGTCAATGGAAGAAACAAGCAAGAGGCCATGAGTCGTTCTTAACATCATGCTACCACCACCATGCTTCACAGTGGGAATAACATTCTCAGGGTTTCTCCCAAACATTGCACTTTTTATCTTTTTGCAAAGTCCAAACTGTCATTCTTCCATGAAGCCCAGAGGAGATTCCTGTTCCTGCGCTTTTCTCATCTGACTGCTGTATACAAACTCATTGATTTGTTTTTGATGAAGTGGGTCGATTCCGACAAGCCCGTTTTTATTTCGAACAAGTCCACATCAGGCTACTTCGTGACATGGGAAAGTGAGAACAGACACCAAACCCCAAACCACAGATTTGTCATCGTGATATGGATGTAATGAAACAGAAGGATTAGCTTCAGGGTGAGTAAGGCTAAAATACGAAATAAAACAATATCACTAACAATTTGTAAAGTATCTTCATCATGCAAACTAAATAAAAATACGATACTTTCTCTTTCTTCATCTTACTGTGCAGAATGCAGGATGAATGGTGGGAGAGAAAGGCTTTCTTCTCTTTCTTCATACTGAAACCAAAACAACATAAAAGGACATGCTCTCAAAGGTAATGGCACCCTGTCAGTGTCCAGTTGGCTATAAGGGGACAGCTATCCGACAACTCCAGAGTGACACTTTCTCATGTCTGATATCTCCAGCCAGGGGAGGAAGAATCAGCAGTCTGGGTGGCTGGGGCAATCGTATTTTGTGTCTGAACTGTCTGTGTATTGTTCGTAGTTGCTGAGTGGACAAATAGAAAAAGAAGACTCGTTCTTGGCTTCAGTTTCAATAAAACACAACATTTCATTTGGTGTATATTTTTCATGTGAGAATTAACTGTACCCTGGGAAGAGTGTGTGGACGAGGCCAATGAGAGAAAGTGCACCAAGTACCAGGAGCTTGTGGACACATGCCAAAGGCAAAGCTGGTGGGTCCGATGTGAGCCAGTGGAAGTGGGTTGCTGAGGCTTTGCAGGACTGTTACTCTGCAGGGCATTTACAATGCTGGGCATCACAGGGGAAGCAAAGAAGAAAGCCATGAAGAATGCAGCAGAAGCCGCAAAGAAAGCCACAAGGTGGCTGTCACGGAACAGACAGGAGAGGAGGTCAAATGCGCTCAAACCACAGTTTATTAATAATAGGGGAGTTGGAAGAATGTGTGTGAAGTCCAGTGGCAGGAGAACTGAGAGGCAGGGATGGCTGGTAGTGATATCTGAGGTCTCCTATCCAAGTACTGACCAGGCCCAACCCTGCTTAGCAGCAGAGATGAGATGGGACCAGGCATAGTCAGAGAGGAGTGGCTGTAGGGCTGAGCGAGCTGGAGATCAGGTGAAGGTACAGGAGGGGCAGGCAAGCGGCAGAGTCGACAGAACAGAAGGCAGATCAGGTTACTGGGGCTGGAGAGCAGACAGAGTCAAACAGAACCGGAAATCTTCAGGAGTCAGAGTAGTAGGAACACAGAGCAGGTTATCAGGCTGAGAGTTGCAGATGATCTGACACTGAGGCTAGGGAGAACTGCAGCTTAAATACACACAGGGGGAGAGCAGGTGATTGGCAACAGCCAATGACAGTCACTGAAAGATAATAAGAGGGAGTGAGTGCGGGCGTGGCCGGTAATGCTGAGTGGAGATGTTACCTGAAGAGAGAAGCCCACAGGTAGGACCATGACAGTGGCTTTGGATGAAGAGGGCGTATCCGTGGATGAATGCTACTGGGAAGCAAGCTGGGGTCTGATCAACCCTGACTGGGTCGCCTGCGAGAGGGTGTATGATATTGAAAGACCAGAAACACCCAGTGACTCCAGGTTACATCACTGATGGTCCGTCCCAGTGCATCCATGAGATGCATCATGTCACATGTCATACAGTCACCTCATGGTTAAAGATAGATAGATAGATAGATAGATAGATAGATAGATAGATAGATAGATAGATAGATAGATAGATAGATAGATAGATAGATAGATAGACTGACTTAGCAGAGTTGAATAATCCAACCCCAAATCAGAAAAAGTTGTAACAGGGGAAATTTAGGGTTCGTAATGAGGTAAAATAATGATGTGATGTCAACAGGTGACTGTAATCATGATTTGGGACAAAATCAGTATCCAGGAAAGGCCGAGTGTTTGAGGAGTAAAGACGGGCTGAGGATCTCCAGTTTATCAACAAATGCATGAGAAAATTGTTGAAATGTTTAAAAACAATGATCCTCAAAGAAAGACAGGAAGTGATTTGGATATTTCATCCTCTACAGTGTATAATACCATTAAACGGTTCAAGGAATCTGGAGGAATTTCAGCATGTAAAGGGTAAAGGGCTCAAGCCTAATCTGAACCCCGTGATCTCAGATCCCTCACTGCATCAAGAGCCATCATTCATCTACAGCTTATAGAACCACATGGGCTCGGGATTACTTTGAAAAACCTTTATCAAGCTACAATACAGAATTACATCCACAAATACCAGTTACAACATTACTGTGCAAAAAGGAAGCCTTATGTTAACTGTGTCCAGAAGTCTCGTCGACATCTCTGGGCTCGGAGGCATCTGGGATGGACCATCACACAGTGTGGTCAGATGGATCAGTATTCCAGGTCTTTTTTTGGAAGAAATGGACGTCATGTGGTCTGAAGGTGAAAAGGACCATCCAGACTGTTAGCTGGAATAAGTCCAAAATCCAGGGTGTGTCATGGTATGGGGTCGTGTCAGTGCCCTTGGCAAAGGTAACTTAGACTTCCGTGATGGAGCATTAATGCAGAAAAGTACAGTGAGATTTTGGAGCAAAGTCTGCTGCCTTCAAGACGACGTCTTTTTCAGGGAGATTTCAACAAGCAGACATAAAACCACATTCTGCACACATTACAAAGGCTTAGCTGTGGAAGAAGAGGGCGTGTCACCTCAGTTCCCAATAGAGAATGTGTAGTGAGTTTAGAAACAGACAAACCTTAAGACCTGTTTGCAGGAAGAATGAGATACAATAGGACCTGAAACATGTCATCACTTGGTGTCTTCAGTCCCTAAACCTCTTTCCAGTGTTGTGAGAAGGAACAAGAACGTTATAAAGTGGTAAATGTTTTACTGTCCAAAATTTTATTTGAAGTGTTTTCCAAGAATCAAAATTGAAATGTGTTCATGAGGTAAAACATCGAATACCGTGTTAGTGTACTGTTTTGAGTGAAACAGAGGTCAAAGATTATTTACAAATCAGTGTTTTCAGTTTTCAATTTCAACGTACCATCCCAACTTTTTCTGATTTGGGGTTGTAGCTTTGATGTTCAACGACAGGACAGAAGACTACATCTCAAAGCTGAAACATTCTAAGTGACCTGCTGACATCATATCGATTGCGCAAACATGATGTGCCTTATCAGGAAATTTGTTATTAGATGATAAGAACCTTAAATTCATTTGCTTCTATCATTTCATTAGCTAGTTAGCTTATCATATGCCATTGCATTATGTTGTGTAGCATGTTTAGCTTCGTCAGTTAGGTTTCTGGGCCACCAACACATAGGCAAGGTAGCTAATATACATTAGGTTCCCCGAGCTTCAGGAAGTATTCCCAAACCCATCTGCGAGTATTCGCTGCTTAGTTTGCCAGCAAAACCATCGCCACCAAATTTCAATGCATGTGCTGAAATTCTTTGCGAAGTTCACTCACAAGGCGGAAAAAAAACAACTCGCAAAGCTTGGAGAACACTCGCCATGTATTGCACGATTGCTACCAATTTTTCACTGCCAAATATTCGCAAAACCCATCACGAGTTGTAGTGTGACCAGGTCCTTATAGAGCTTATTTACAAAACTAAAATGAAGCTAGACCATACAAAGGGTTACGTTTATTTCCCTTTTATGCTCTTCTAATATGACGTGACCTTCCACATGGATGAGTGTCATCAGTATACATTACAATTAAATAAAAAAGCATGGTGGTGTAGGGGTTAGCGCTGTCACCTCACAGCAAGAAGGTCCGGGTTCGAGCCCCGTGGTCGGCGAGGGCCTTTTGGTGTGGAGTTTGCATGTTCTCCCCGTATCCGTGTGGGTTTCCTCCGGGTGCTCCGGTTTCCCCCACAGTCCAAAGACATGCAGGTTAGGTTAACTGGTGACTCTAAATTGAGCGTAGGTGTGAATGTGAGTGTGAATGGTTGTCTGTGTCTATGTGTCAGCCCTGTGATGACCTGGCGACTTGTCCAGGGTGTACCCCGCCTTTCGCCCGTAGTCAGCTGGGATAGGCTCCAGCTTGCCTGCGACCCTGTAGAACAGGATAAAGCGGCTAGAGATAATGAGATGAGATGTTCTTATCACCACATACTTTCATTCCATATGCTGTTGCTTTTTTGTGGTTTTGTTTTCGAGTCGAGTTTTTATTTCATCCTCGGTTGGTTCAGCAACAGGCTCCGACATTTTGTTTTTCTCTACTCATGGCAGGTATATGAGCTGATATCCTAGTTGTAGAGTAGCCAATCAGAGCGCACGATTGCTCATATCCAGTGAATCCAGAGAATGGGATATTTTGTGTAAATAATTCCCAATTACGTTGATTTCAGTTCCAGGCTGTAACACTTGCCTTGACGGCACGCCGCTGTGCTGATGAACCTCCTGTACATCTGTATGAGAGAACGGCATGTCTTTGTTTGGCCTTTAAAGACATTTAAAAGTGTTTAATCTACATAAAACTATCGTATATACGGAATATATTGTTCATTTTTTGCGGCGTTGCAATGAGCTTTTGCTTTAAATGTTTTTTAACGCCAAGATGGCACAACCCTCTTGGGTTTTTTAGTGATATTTGTCACCGGTCCGTGTGTTTTGTTGCTGTCTCTTCCAGTTCACTCACTGTTAGTTCAATCAGCTTGAAACTCCGGTCGAATCTCTCATGTTGACTTGTTTTTCCAATAAAATCACCCGAACACTTTGTTGTCTCGTGCCTGCGAAAGATCCAATCACGGAGGAAAATTTTGTATCCTTCCTAAAATCTCATCTCATTATCTCTAGCCGCTTTATCCTTCTACAGGGTCGCAGGCGAGCTGGAGCCTATCCCAGCTGACTACGGGCGAAAGGCGGGGTACACCCTGGACAAGTCGCCAGGTCATCACAGGGCTGACACATAGACACAGACAACCATTCACACTCACATTCACACCTACGCTCAATTTAGAGTCACCAGTTAACCTAACCTGCATGTCTTTGGACTGTGGGGGAAACCGGAACAACATGCAAACTCCGCACAGAAAGGCCCTCGCCGGCCACGGGGCTCAAACCCGGACCTTCTTGCTGTGAGGCAACAGCGCTAACCACTACACCACCGTGCCGCCCTACTCGAAATCTCTTTATTTTGTTTTTTTTTTTGTCTTAAATTCTGATTGATTTTTTTTCTTCTTATGAATGGAAAATTAAACCAGTGGAAAATGGTTGCTGGATTGTGACTGGGCCAATGGACCGAAATGGAAATTTTATTTCCATATATTTCATTATAGAGAGATAATGAGCTCTAAAATGGTTATTTTTTAAAATAACATCGTATTACATCTATTGAGGACACGGTGTTACTCTTTATGAGCCCTAAAGCATTCAGGAGACTGGGCTGATACAGAAAAAAAATGAAGTGGTGCTTTATTTCCGATAAAAATCCGAGTTTATTGGCACAACATGAATCACATTTTTGCTTCCTATCATTTCAGAAAGGAAAAAAAATCAAAGCGCCTTGGGTTAGATCAGCACGAGAGACCTTTCAACACCTCAGCATTAAATATTGATAAGAATTACAGTGTGCCAAGATTTTATTGACTGGGTGTCTGTGTAAAGGCTAATAAGGAACCGATGCCTCAATCATCAGTCGCTTTCCCTTTCACATTCATCTGTCTCAGTTTATTTCTTTACCGCATACGGTTGTGTTTTGGAGATTTCCAGCTCCATATTCAGTACTGTGCAAAAGTCTGAGGCACCCTGTTGTTATAGATTTCTATTTTTTGACATCACCATTAGGGCGGTACAGTGGTGTAGTGGTTTGCACTGTTGCCTCATAGCATGAAGGTTCTGGGTTTGAGCCCAGCACTCGATGGGGGCCTTTCTACCGGTATGTGTGGAATTTTGTCTCACACCAAGTACTGACTTTGTTTCATTTATTATGGCTTACTGATTACCTTTTATAGTATTTTTTTTAACGTTGAAACATTTCATTTCATTATTTTTAAGCCGTTTTTGCTCAACAGCATTTCTTTACATGCGCCTAAGACTTTTACACAGCACTGTATATACATATACACACTCAGAATGAGGTTATAAATTGAGCTGAAAATGCAAATAACGAAATAAATTTCGACAAACAAACATCCTGGTCACTTTGATGTACAGCATCAGGATTATATCAGCACAGGATGTTTTTTTTTTTTTTTAAATACAACCCCGATTCCAAAAAAGTTGGGACAAAGTACAAATTATAAATAAAAACGGAATGCAATAATTTACAAATCTCAAAAACTGATATGGTATTCACAATAGAACATATACAACATATCAAATGTCGAAAGTGAGACGTTTTGAAATTTCATGACAGCAACACATCTCAAAAAAGTTGGGACAGGGGCAATAAAAGGCTGGAAAAGTTAAAGGAACAAAAAAGGAACAGCTGGAGGACCAAATTGCAACTCATTAGGTCAATTGGCAATAGGTCATTAACATGACTGGGTATAAAAAGAGCATCTTGGAGTGGCAGCGGCTCTCAGAAGTAAAGATGGGAAGAGGATCACCAATCCCCCTAATTCTGCGCCGACAAATAGTGGAGCAATATCAGAAAGGAGTTCGACAGTGTAAAATTGCAAAGAGTTTGAACATATCATCATCTACAGTGCATAATATCATCAAAAGATTCAGAGAATCTGGAAGAATCTCTGTGCGTAAGGGTCAAGGCCGGAAAACCATACTGGGTGCCCGTGATCTTCGGGCCCTTAGACGGCACTGCATCACATACAGGCATGCTTCTGTATTGGAAATCACAAAATGGGCTCAGGAATATTTCCAGAGAACATTATCTGTGAACACAATTCACCGTGCCATCCGCCATTGCCAGCTAAAACTCTATAGTTCAAAGAAGAAGCCGTATCTAAACACGATCCAGAAGCGCAGACGTCTTCTCTGGGCCAAGGCTCATTTAAAATGGACTGTGGCAAAGTGGAAAACTGTTCTGTGGTCAGACGAATCAAAATTTGAAGTTCTTTATGGAAATCAGGGACGCCGTGTCATTCGGGCTAAAGAGGAGAAGGACGACCCAAGTTGTTATCAGCGCTCAGTTCAGAAGCCTGCATCTCTGATGGTATGGGGTTGCATTAGTGCGTGTGGCATGGGCAGCTTACACATCTGGAAAGACACCATCAATGCTGAAAGGTATATCCAGGTTCTAGAGCAACATATGCTCCCATCCAGACGACGTCTCTTTCAGGGAAGACCTTGCATTTTCCAACATGACAATGCCAAACCACATACTGCATCAATTACAGCATCATGGCTGCGTAGAAGAAGGGTCCGGGTACTGAACTGGCCAGCCTGCAGTCCAGATCTTTCACCCATAGAAAACATTTGGCGCATCATAAAACGGAAGATACGACAAAAAAGACCTAAGACAGTTGAGCAACTAGAATCCTCCATTAGACAAGAATGGGTTAACATTCCTATCCCTAAACTTGAGCAACTTGTCTCCTCAGTCCCCAGACGTTTACAGACTGTTGTAAAGAGAAAAGGGGATGTCTCACAGTGGGAAACATGGCCTTGTCCCAACTTTTTTGAGATGTGTTGTTGTCATGAAATTTAAAATCACCTAATTTTTCTCTTTAAATGATACATTTTCTCAGTTTAAACATTTGATATGTCATCTATGTTCTATTCTGAATAAAATATGGAATTTTGAAACTTCCACATCATTGCATTCCGTTTTTATTTACAATTTGTACTTTGTCCCAACTTTTTTGGAATCGGGGTTGTATGTGTAACATGATGAACTTTGTGCAGTTTCTACAGTTATATAATCGAATAGTATGTAAGTAAGGAATAAATCGCGTGTCATGCTATTAGAGTAAATTAATCAACAATGGCGTGGTGTTATGAAGCAGTCAGAAAGTTGATTATTTAAATAATATTGCCTGGCATTGAGTGGTATATCAGATATATTCCATTCAGCTAGCATGATACTGAACAAGTCGAATACAAGTAGCTGAATAGAATATATTTGATAGACCACGAAAAAAAGCCAGCCAATATTATTATTATTATCCATACACATTCCTTTCGGGTGTTCAATGCATCTTTCTCTTTCAAAATTCTCTCAAAATCTTCGGTATTTAATGAAGCAAACCTGGCGGCCATGTTTGTTTACAAATTATCACAGTCGCTCATTTGCTAGCGTGGAAGTTTTACGTCTCCGACATGCAGGGGTGCCATTAAGGGGAGGAAACATTAGGATGATTCTACGGGCCCAGCATTGACAGAGGGCCCTAAGAGGACAATATTAATATGATTACCATGTGTAAGTTAATTTAATAAAAATATCTTTAATAATTTTGTCTCTTAAAACGAGCAAATACAACAACCTTCTGGTTTGGTTTTCCATTTTCTGCAAAATTGTTAGAATAGATAGTCTTGAAATTTCATGCCTCTCCCTATTCATGACAGTCTTGTGTAGGCGGAGCCAGAGCATGACACTGCGTTAGGTTTGTTGCTTTCCAATCCTAACGTTAGCTGCGCACGGGAGATGCAGAATTGATGGTGAACCATCAGTAGATTGGGCAATATTATATTCTTTCATAGGGCCCAAAATTTCTAGCAGTGCCCCTGCCGACGCATGACGTCATGTTGTCTTGACAACCATGCAATATCATAAACCATATTCAACGCTCATTCTCCTTTGGGTTGAGTGATGTAATACATGTAGGATACATGATATGCGAACAATATTACATGCTAAACAAGCAAATCAATGAAACCCGCTAGAAGGGAATAGAGCATGTTTTTATTCCATGAAAAAAGTGTCCTTAGACTTAGACAAAACTTTATTTATCCCCGAAGGGCAATTAGAAGGGCGAAGAGCAGTACATTAAAAGAGCAAGAAAATAAAATCACAAAAAGAATAAAATCACAAAAATGGGTGGGCAAAAAAACAAACAAACAGCGTATTATGTACAATATACAATGGCAAGCCTGTTGCCAGTGATAAAGTAAAAAAAAAAAAAAGGCAGGAGATAAAATATGGCAAATAAATAAAATGACGCGTGGATAAAATTAAAATGACAATATGATTAGAGTGACATTGTAGTTAAAGTGACAAGGTGATATTGTAATATTGCACATCAGGACATGTGATATTGCACTAGAGTATTGTACAGAAGACTTACGTTATTGTAACTGTCTTAAGACTTCGTAGAGTTCAGGAGGAGAATAACACTTGGAACAAAGGTTGCTCTCCTCCTCTGGGTCTTACAGGCCGGACAGCGGAACCTGCGACCAGATGGCAGCTGCTCAAATGCCGGGAACAACGCATGAGTCGAGTCCTTAAGAATTCGACGAGCCAGGCCGCTAGCCTGCTGCTCGTACGCAGTATTCAGGTGGCGAGCAGGAAGTCCAATAATCTTAGGGTGTTTTCACACCTGGTCCCCTTTAAAGGAACCAGACTCAGTCCTCTTTAAGTGGACCAAAAAGTGGACCAACAGAAAAAGAACTCAGTTCTTTTTGTGTTCACACTGTGAATTTATTACAAAGAGGACTGGGTTCTCTTTCTGGTCCAGTTAAGGTTTGATGGGGCCTCAGTCCTCTTTCTGTTCACACCAGGTCCTCTAGAGCCCTCAGACCCCCAGTGCACGGAATTCTGGGTAATTTTCTCTTGAATCAAAATGTCTGCTGCCATGCTTGCCTTGCTGTATTCTTTCATCAAAATAGTGCAGATTAAGGAAAATAAATTTATTCCAGCGGCTGTGGTAAGTTCCAAAAGGAAGTTGAGTTTCCCTGCTACAGTCACGTGACCAACTACGGCAAACGAAGAAGGTTAAACTACAGTGAAAAAGGCGAAGTGAACCCGGTGCGCTTTTTGTTCACAATGCGCAGATTAGGCGAACCGTACCGTTGATTTTTAGCGAACCGTACTGAGACCACCTCCTGAGGTGGTCTCAGTTCGGTTCGCTTTAAAGGGGTCTGGGTACGGTTGGAGTGTTCACATATGCACAAAAAATGCTGTCATCGATCTGAGTTCGGTTAGATGGCTGAAAGGGACCGAGTGTGAAAACACCCTTAGAACACACCTTGACAGTATTATGCAGGCGGTTCCTATCCTGTACAGTAATGGAGTAATACCAACAGCATATAGAAAAAGCTAAAACACTTTCAATGAATGTATAATAGAACGTCAACAAGATGTTCTGACTGACAGAAAAAGAGTTCAGTTTCCTTCCTCTGGTGGCACTCCCTCAGGATCCCTTCTGTGTTGGAAGAGAACCTCAGTTGGCAGTCCAGAAAGTCCTGTATGTATAACAATTCCCAATAACAGCATGTGACTGTAAAAGTGGTGTTTTATTCTGCTTATACCACAGCAATTTGGATGAAATTTGGAGGAAAGGTGAGCCACGGGCCACGGAACAACTGACTAGATTTTGATGCAAATCTGAATATTTGGCTTGGCGTAGGAATGGACTCTACCGAGTGCCCGTTTAGCTCATTAATCAACAACACGTCATAGTATTTATCCATTTATAGCACCATTTAGGAAACAAGTTCCTGTTTGATATAATCACACTCAAACTACAGACACAACACACCAGAGGTTTTCACTTTTAAGCTCCTCTGATTGGTTACACAGTGCTCTAGATCCACACTGTTGTTGTATTTGAGACGTTAGTGAACACCGTCTGAGTGAGACATGAAGACATTTCCATAACTGGACTGTTAGGTTGATGTCATGTGACTTATAAATGCAGGTATAAATATCGCAGACGTGGGAAGCAGCCATCCCTGCCGAGTACACTCTCAGCTCAGGATTGACAGCAGGAGGTACATTTATCGCAGCCGAGAGCAGAACATGCAGCTACCGTACAGTGGGTGTGAGATGGGTCATTTATGGATCACGGACGGTTCTTTAGGATTTACCACTTAGTTATGAAGATATCACTAATGCTGGACGGCTATACTTGGCTGTCAGCCCACACCCTGGAGATTCAGTTTAACCAAAGCATAAAGGAAGGTGTAGATTAGTTTTCTATAACAGCAGCTCCAAATCACATCTTCACATTCATTTCTATGAGTAGGTATAGTAACCACTCATCCTGCTGAAACAGATTAAAAAACATCTGTAATTGGTGAAGTTGTCTGTTCAGAGATGGTTTTTTTTTACATTTATGGAAAGATTCTCTGGTGTCAGAGATCTGTTCCTGACATCTTCAGGACATAGACATTCCCCAACACTAAATGTAACTATAAATGAATAAAACATACCGTACAATGTGTCTTTTTTTCATAAATACAAAAATTATAATCATTGTCAGAGTCTAAGTGCTGTAGTATAAGAGGAACAAAATACTTTGGATGCACTGTTATCAGAAAACGAGACCGTCAATGACGGCGTAGCTTGCTCCAGCCCCATCTAGTCCAGAAGGAACGATCTAAAGTGGGCCGCCTGCCTTGCACAATAAATGTTGCATGCTATATACACTATATACATGCTATATATAGAAGCGATATCCACCCTAGGAATACCGACCTATTTGCCAGAAAGAATCCAAAATGGCGAGGAATTGACCTTTTTGTTGAACTGCTCATTAAGGCTTAATTAGTCCATAACTTCATTAATAATTGTAATGAAGCAAATCTGGGTAGAAGTTAGATGCACCCTAGGTACCTCTACCTTCATGTTAGAAAGAATCAAAACCAGTGAAGTATTGAAGTATTGCTCCTACTTATTCAGGTGACATTGGGCATACCTAACAACCTGTGTTTTCTTTCCCTCCCCCCCACCCCAAATCTGTCCCTCTGAGTCACATGGAGTCAACAGGAAATCTTTTGGTGGAGAGGGTGGAGACCTCGACTGGCTATCGTAGCCTGCAGGGAATCAGCCGTCAGACATTCTGTCGCATGTCCCAGACCCGGTGAAATGTAACTGAATTGTCTTGGCCAGCCCTAAGGGTCCCATCTGCATCTCATCATTGCTGAGGAGTGTGCTCCCATCACCCAATCAAGCATCCAGCCAGAGCAGGTCATGATATATTTTTTACCATATTAACATGCCATTGTTGTGTGTTATGCCTGATGTAAAGACTCTCGTCTCTGCGAGCCTACCACACAGATTTAATACTTGTCATTTTTAGGGCATACCTAACAACATGTGTTTTCTTTCTCTCTCTCTTCCCCCCCCAATCTGTCCCTCTGAGTTACATGTCGGTCCTGGGATTGAGATGCCAGCCTCTTCTGCCCCTCGGACCTGCTTGATCCATCCTGGTGCCCTGTGTCTGGTCGGAGTTTTATTGCATCGCTCCTGTGGAGGACGGCCCCATGAGGACAGTTGAGGGTTATACCTGGAGGACGCTCTGGACTCTTACAGTAATGCTTTTATGGCTGAGGACTGCAGTTGACTTGCTAACTTTAGGATTGCAGTTGTCATGAACAGTTTTGCACTCAAGTTTCCATCAATGAAGAGTTTATAACATCAACGAAACTGTCTTCATGTTAAACTGTTAATGTTATAGTCAGGCTGTCTGTTGTTGCCCAAATGAGGATGGGTTCCCTTTTGAGTCTGGTTCCTCTCGAGGTTTCTTCCTCATGTCGTCTGAGGGAGTTTTTCCTTGCCACCGTCGCCACAGGCTTCATCATTGGGGATAGATTAGGGATAAAATTAGCTCATGTTTTAAGTCGTTCAAATTCTGTAAAGCTGCTTTGCGACAATGTTTATTGTTAAAAGCGCTATACAAATAAACTTGACTTGAGGGAGAAGAAGCGATTTATGTTGAAACTGCTCATTAGGGGTTGATTAATTACTCCATATCTTCATTATTAATTGCAATTATGCAAATTTGGGTAGAAACTACTGTATATGCATCCCAGACACCTTCCTGCCAACAAGAATAAAAATCAGTGAAGAAGCGATTTTCATGAAATGTGCACGACGCCTGACGGACAACAGACACACGATGGCATAAGGGTAGTATCTCACTGGGCTGCAACAGCCCGCAACTAGTTGGAGACACAACAATTGCGATAAAATATGAGAATTAGCGGCAATTTTCACTTGGAATCACACTGAATTGATATTCGCATATTTTACCACAATTGTTGTGTCTCCAACTAGTCGCAGGCTGTCGCAGCCCAGCTTTCCCTCAGCAGGCAGGGAAGTAGAGGAAGCCTCACGGAAACTGACTCAAGAAGGGTTCGCGACGGCTTTGCGACACCAGCGACACATTTTGAGAGAAATTTTGTCGGACGAATTTTTTGAACATGTTCAAAATTTCAGCGACAAAGGAGCGACACTTTGCGACTCATGCGAAGAAATTGAGAAAAGTGTTTCAAGACACTTTTGAAACCCTCTCGTGAATGACGTTCGCAATTTGTCGCAAGCTGTCGCAGCCCAGTGAGATACTGGCTGAAACTCATCACCTGTTGGCCAGTTAAGCTAATAATTAACATTAGGGTGGTGTTACCGCTTCATCACACCACCGCAACACTGATTATTTTCCTATAACGGCACGACATGCAGTGTTTTATTCATTCCTTAAATAAAGTGAAGTGTTACCATGTTATACTTCAGTACTGCATTTTATCCAGGGTGAGGGAATTAGGACATCATGTAGCCATGTGATTTATTGTCAAAATGGAAAAAATATCTAAAATCATATAACAACAAAACAGCAAATTTTGGTATTTTAGAGAAAAGAATGATACAAATCACATCTCTTCGATAACATTTGACATGTACAACCCCTGGCAAAAAGTATGGAATCACCAGTCTTGGATGAGCACTCATTCACATGTTTTATTCTGTAGAACAAACTCAGATCACAAACATGATACAATAATAAAGTCATTCCAAAGTGCACCTTCTTGGCCTTCAGAAACACTAAAAGATATGAAGAAAAAGCATTGTGGAAGTCAGTAAATGTTACTTTTACAGACCAAGCACAGGGAAAAAAATATGGAATCACTCAATTCTGAGGAAAAAAATATGGAATCATGAAAAACAGACAAACAAAAGAACATTCAAAACACATCACTAGTACTTAGTTGCACCACCTCTGGCTTTTATAACAGCTTGCAGTCTCTTAGGCATGGACTTGATGAGTGACAAACAGTATTCTTCATCAATCTGGTGCCAACTCTCTTTGATTGCAGTTGCCAGATCAGCTTTGCAGGCCGGAGCCTTGTCGTGGACCATTTTTTTCAATTTCCACCACAAGTTTTCTATTGGGTTGAGATCTGGACTATTTGCAGGCCATGACATTGACTGGATGCGTCTTTCACCAAGGAATGTGTTAGGGTTTTGCTGGGATTCGAACCTGGTTCGCTGGTGTGATAATCCAGCAAACCCCCACTAGGCCACCAGGGGGATGACTCAAATGCAGAGGCGTGAGGTGGAAGTAGAAAAAGTATCAAAAGGTTTATTTACAATATTTACACTATTTACAATCTAAGGCAAAAACAAAAGTATAATCCAAACGCTCAGAAGATAACCAGGAAAAAAAAAAAAAAAAAAGTCCAAAGAAACAAAGAGCCAAAAAACCAGAAAAGAAGAGGCAAAAATGCAAACGCTCAGAGGATCCAAAATGGTAAACACAAAGTCCAAAAGAAAGCAAAGTACAAAAACCACAAAGACACGGGTGAGGAAATCAGAACAGGGGTAACTGGAGCTAAACATAACAGCACAAAGACTCCGTGACAAGAGGACTGAACTCAGGGGTATAAATACACAAACTAATTAAGGACAGGGCGGGGCAGGAAACAGGCAATAAGACAAAAACAAAACACAGAACACAGTGGTGACCTCTAGAGGCCCAAAACAAACATGGCCAGAAAAGGAAATAACAGTGGCCTCTAGAGGCCAAAACAGTCCCAGTCCTAACAGAATGCTTTCACAGTTTTTGCTCTATGGCACGATGCATTGTCATCTTGGAAAATTATTTCATCATCCCCAAACATCTTTTCAATTGAAGGGATAAGAAAACTGTCCAAAATGTCAATGTAAACCTGTGCATTTATTGAAGAAGTAACCACAGCCATCTCCCCAGTGCCTTTGCCTGACATGCAGCCCCATATCATCAAGGATTGTGGAAATTTGGATGTTTTCTTCAGGCAGTCCTCTTCATAAATCTCACTGGAACGGCACCAAACAAAAGTTCCAGCATCATCACCTTGTCCAATGCAGATTCGTGATTCATCACTGAAGATAACTTTCATCCAGTCATCCACAGTCCACGATTGCTTCTCCTTAGCCCATTGTAGTCTTGTTCTTTTCTGTTTAGGTGTCAATGATGGTTTTCTTTTAGCTTTCCTATATGAAAATCCCATTTCCTTTAGGCGATTTCTCACGGTTCGGTCACATACTTGTACATTGACTCCAGCTTCCTCCCATTTATGCTTCATTTGTTTTGTTGTACTTTTTCGGTTTTCAAGACATATGGCCTTAAGTTTTTTGTCTTGACGCTTTGATGTCTTCCTTGGTCTACCAGTACGCTTGGCTTTAAAAACCTTCCCATGCTGTTTGTACTTGGTCCATATCTTAGATACAGCTGACTGTGAACAGCCCACATCTTTGGCAACCATGCGTGAAGAGTTACCTTCTTTAAGAAGTTTGACAATCCTCTCTTTTGTTTCAAGAGACATCTCTCTTGTTGGAGCCATGATTCTTGCCAATCCACTTGGTCCAGCAGCCCTCCAAGGTGTGATAACTGCGCTGTTTCTAACTGCAGACTAACGAGCAGATCTAATCTGAGGCAGGTGTCAATTTAGGGAAAGGAAATTGACTGGGTGAGTCCTTAAGGCCTCTGCATGCTCTTGCGACAAGGCTTTCGCAGATAGCTTTTCGCAGACAGTTGTAATTTATTGTTGAGCGGGGAGTAATAGGCGTGCGCGATGTTATTCACCGGCACAACGCAAGGGGGCGCGAAGTCGCTAGGAGTAGTTGGTGGCTGTGGTTAGTGGAGTGTTTATCCTCCGGTTACTTATAATGACTAGAACTTTTTTTTTTTATAATGACTAGAACTGGAGTCGTATAGATGTACGTACTTCCTCGATCAACCGCTCTTCGTGCTGCTCCATCTTCGCTCGTGTTTTTAAAAATGGCGGTCGTGAAAACAAACCAAACCGGGAAAGTAGGGAAGCGGAAGTGCGTGTACAGCGGATGTAGAGTGGACCAATCAGAGCCCTCTTGTCTGCGACGCTGTCTGCGAGGCTTCTGCGGTGGTCACAATTTTTGGGAGGTGCGCGCAGAGCGTCTGCGAAGGTGGGGGGGCTACGCAGATGCTGTCTGCGATGCCATCTGCGAGGACTGGGTTGTCAGCATAAATTGGCCTTTATTTTCTACCTGAAAATTGAGTGATTCCATATTTTTTTTCCTCAGAATTGAGTGATTCCATATTTTTTCCCTGTGCTTGGTCTATAAAAGTAACATTTGCTGACGATCACAGTGTATTTTCTTCGTTTATTTTAGTGTTTCTGAAGGCCAAGACGTTGCACTTTGGAATGACTTTATTATTGTATCATGTTTGTGATCTCAGTTTGTTCTACAGAATAAAACGTCTGAATGAGTGCTCATCCAAGACTGGTGATTCCATACTTTTTGCCAGGGGTTGTAAAAGGGTATAAAACTTAAAGCCCTGCTGTACTGTGTATCTGTGTGTTTTCCTGCCCAGAGACTCGGTGGTAAGGCGATGTGATATATGTGTGATATTTTTCATGAATGAATCGTTATAATTATCCATTGATTCTTCTCTCATTTAACATTTAACGTTACCTTGAGCCTCGTTGTAAGACATTCAACTCCGATCCTGCGCATCTGCACTGTTCACTGATCTCTCTGTGATTACATGTAGATGGATTAGCCGTTAGCTGTTAGCCGTTATCAATGTGACCTGGTCGTGTAAGACTGGAGGTCAGCAGAGGGTCAGTGTGAACATAATGCACCGTATAATGCAGTACTCATTACCAGCACTGGAGTTTATTAGCAACGAGCTGTGTTACACACACACACACACACACACACAGAGGAATCATGTTCAAATAAAGCAGTGTGTCTGCTCAAATTAATATTTTTAACGCTCAATCCTGAAGATGCTGACATGGACTCACAGTGTGAAATCAAACGAAATCCAACCAAATCTCACTCGCTCAATTGATTTGAGTCAGGTATGAATTGACACGATTCAGTTGATTTGAGCCAGGTATGAATTGGCACGAGTCACTTGATTTCAATCAGTTCTGAATTGACATGTCAATTGATTTGAATGAGTTTTGAATTGGCACGAGTCAGTTGATGCGAGTCAGTTCTGAATTCATTATCTTTAGCCGCTTTATCCTTCTACAGGGTCGCAGGCGAGCTGGAGCCTATCCCAGCTGACTACGGGCGAAAGGCGGGGTACACCCTGGACAAGTCGCCAGGTCATCACAGGGCTGACACATAGACACAGACAACCATTCACACTCACATTCACACCTACGCTCAATTTAGAGTCACCAGTTAACCTAACCTGCATGTCTTTGGACTGTGGGGGAAACCGGAGCACCCGGAGGAAACCCACGCGGACACGGGGAGAACATGCAAACTCCACACAGAAAGGCCCTCGCCGGCCACGGGGCTCGAACCCGGACCTTCTTGCTGTGAGGCGACAGTGCTAACCACTACACCACCGTGCCGCCCAGTTCTGAATTGACATGTCATTTTTTTTTAAATTGTATTTATTTGACCTTTATTTTACCAGGGTGAGTCCCATTGAGACATTCAGCCTCTTTTACAAGGGAGCCCTGACATACAGACATATAGACATTGCACAAAGTATGACGAAACATAGAAACGGAGCACATAAAAACAGGTTCAACAAAACATACATAACACTGGAGAGATTAAAATACAAAAACAAGTAAGCAAATCAAGACAAGTACCGCACAACACAGAAATAACTGAATGGTTCGTTAGTGAAAGCATTTACAACTGTCAGATCTAAGGTGTTTGAGTAGCTTTTTAAAATGGTTGAGAGGAATAGCAACAGATAACTTAAGATCTTTTTGAAGGAGATTCCAGCACCAGGGAGCTGCAAAGTTAAAAGCTGTCTTACCTAACTCAGTCTGTGTTCGTGGTGTGTCTAAGGCTACATCCACACGACAACGGCAACGAGATGTTATTTAAAAATATATCGCGTCCACATGGGCAACGATCAGTAAAATATCAGGTCCATATGGCAACGCAGCGCTTGCTGAAAACGATGCAATACACATGCCACACCTCTAGGGGCGCTGTAAGACGGTCCCTTCGGAGACACCAGAACAATAGAAGTAGTAAGGACGCATGCGCATAAACTATTATGTGCGAGACTTCATATTAGCCACAAAGTCAGGAAAATCTGTTCGTAAAATTACATTATAATGACCAAATACAATGAAAAGTATTTTTCCAGTCTCACCTGTGAAAGGTAATCCCATTTGATCTCATTTGGACGGCAAACCTGTTGGTACAGTTAAACGCAGCTAATCTTTATTCTCCGCTTTGACCTATCCAATATGGCGGCGAGGATGACGAATGATTCTACGCGGAAGGCGGCGTCTTTAATGGTCCGGAATAAATTGAATGCTACACGTTGATGGATTAATTTGTTGTTTCTCACCTGTGAAAGGTAATCCCATGTGATCTCGTTTGGACGGTAAACCTGTTGGTACAGTTAAACGCAGCACATGAATCTTTATTCTCCGCTTTGACCTCTCCAATATGGCGGCGAGGATGACGTATGATTCTATGCGGAAGGCGGCGTCTTTAATGGTCCGGAATAAATTGAATGCTACACGTTGATGGATTAATTTGCTCTTCTACGCCCTTTTTGAGGAATGTATTGTAGGACTTAAACCAACATCTGAAGAGGTGAGATCGCTCCTTTTTTTCCCTATTTTTGCTGGCGGGATTGACTCTGCCCTAAGGGCAGAGTCTCTCTCTCTCTCTCTCTCTCTCTCTCTCACTTTGCACCATTACACAATAAATATTCACAGTGAAAATATTTTGTAAGCACGTTTTATGAACCAAGTTATAGGATTTGTTGACAACTCACATCGAGTTCGTTACACTTCTTCCCGGCGTGAAGCACTCACAGTCATGTGGTTGTGATGTCATCATAAACAAATACGTTCTACTCATCCAGACAACTTCACAACGGCAACGTTGCCAGATCTTTCCACTCTGGAACCCGTTCTCAAAAAGATTGCGTTTTGGGCACCCAAAACGCCGGTGCCGTGTGGACGCCAGGCCTAAACGATAAGCAATTGTATCGGAGTCACCTGAATCCGTTGCCGTGTGGACAGGGCCTAAGAGTATAATGTTATTTGAATGCAAACTATAAGATGAGTGCATTTGAGACAGTAGATTAGAAAAATATGAAGGCAATTTGCCAATAATACCTTTATAGATACAAATATGCCAATGGATCCATCTGCGCAGTGAGAGAGAGCTAAAACCAGTCAACTCATAGAGAGTGCAATGAGTGTGTGGTTTGGCATTCGCAATAAAACGTAGTGCACCCTGGTAAACTGTATCGAGGGCGTGTAGGGTGGTAGAGGATGTCATGTATAAGATGTCGCAACAATCCAGTACAGGAAGAAAGGGGGCATTTATCAGTTTCTTTCTAGCTTGAAGAATAAAACATGCTTTGTTTCTAAAATAGAATCCAAGCTTAATTTTCAGTTTCTGGGCCAGTTTCTCTATGTGAACTTTAAAAGTGATCTTATCATCAATCCACAAACCTAAGTATTTGTATACTGAGACTTTCTCTATACATTGGCCATCTAGGGTGGTTATTATTAGGGGAGTGGAAGCTAATCGTGATTTAGTGAACTGCATGACCTTAGTCTTTTTGGCATTTAAAATCAATCTTAGGTCAGCAAAAGTACTCTGTAATGAGTTAAAGGACTGCTGTAACAATTGATTCGCTTGAAACAAGGTAGAGGCATCACAATATAAAACTGTATCATCTGCATACAGATGGATCTTAGCATTTCCAACAACAGAGGCAAAGGTGTTGATGTATATGGTGAAAAGGACTGGACCCAATATTGAGCCTTGATTTGAATTGATTTGAATCCATTATGAATTGACACAAGTCAATTGATTCGAGTCAGTTCTGAATTGACGTGAGTCAGTTGATGTGAGTCAGTTCTGAATTGACACAAGTCAATTGATTTGAATAAGTTATGAATTGACATGAGTCGAGTGATTCGAGTCCATTCTGAATTGACACAAGTCAATTGATTTCAGTCAGTTCTGAATTGACACAATTCAACTGATTTGAACGAGTTATGAATTGACATGCGTCAAGTGATTTGAGTCAGTTCTGAACTGACATGAATCAATTGATTTGAATCCATTATGAATTGACACAAGTCAGTTGATTCGAGTCAGTTCTGAATTGACATGAGTCAATTAATTTGAGTCAGTTTTGAATTGAAATGAGTCAATTGATTTGAGTCAGTTCTGAATTGACACAAGTCAATTGATTCAAGTCAGTTCTGGATTGATGAGTCAGTTGATGTGAGTCAGTTCTGAATTGACACAAGTCAATTGATTTGAATGAGTTATGAATTGACATGAGTCAAGTGATTCAAGTCCATTCTGAATTGACACAAGTCAATTGATTTGAGTCAGTTCTGAATAGACACAATTCAACTGATTTGAATGAGTTATGAATTGACATGAGTCAAGTGGTTTGAGTCTGAACTGACATGAGTCAATTGATTTTAATCCGTTATAAACTGACAAGCCAATTGATTCGAGTCAGTTCTGAATTGACATGAATCAATTGATTTGAATCCATTATGAATTGACACGAGTCAGTTGATTTAAGTCCGTTCTGAATTGACACGAGTCAGTTGATTTGAGTCCATTCTGAATTGACACGAGTCAGTTGATTTGAGTCCGTTCTGAATTGACACGAGTCAGTTGATTTGAGTCCGTTCTGAATTGACACGAGTCAGTTGATTTGAGTCCGTTCTGAATCGGCACAACTCAGTTGATTTGAGTCAATTATGAATTGACATGAGTCAGTTGATTTGAATGTGTTCTGAATTGACACGAGTCAATTGATCTGAACATGGACTACGACTTGAAATTTAAAACAGTAAAAATGGTTCATACCCTCAGTGATGATGGAGTTCACTGTAAATGAAGATTAAAGTTGACTCTGGTTTGCTGGACTACTGATTGTGTGTAATGAGTTCTGATCCTGAATAAAAACTGAATCATCAGTGTACAGAGTACTGTATCACCTGTCACTCAGCTGGAGTCTGTGTTAAATCAAGCTACATTTATCTCATCACTGGAATTTCTCCAAGTAGAGAGGTGTTTATATATATATATATATATATTATTACATAATGACAGCTTCTCATGGAGATGTAGATGAGATCTCCCATGAGCAAAACTGCTAGGATTTAAACACAACGTACTCAATGTCCTTGTGTTCCCCTGGCTTCACTTGTTTTTCACACCAACTTGGAAAATTCAAATCATAAGCGACACCCAATTTCCATCGCCTTCACCACGACGCTGCCTTCTCAATAATATGTGTGAGCAATCGTCCG
This sequence comes from Neoarius graeffei, assembly GCF_027579695.1. Classification (NCBI taxonomy): domain Eukaryota; kingdom Metazoa; phylum Chordata; class Actinopteri; order Siluriformes; family Ariidae; genus Neoarius; species Neoarius graeffei. The sequence continues at coordinate 5,352,118 of NC_083571.1, forward strand.
CGATTCCCGAAGGACTTTCTGAGGAATCATCATGAAAACTCCTTCAACATTTTGAGGTCAACCTCACCAATCATACCCCAGCCTTGTTCAGTATTCATAACTGACGAAATAAGAACCAGTGCTTTGCCTCGACACTAATCACCAATGCCAGTATTGAGCTCAGAAATGATCAATAAACCAAATTTCGAATCCTTTTTTTTTCTTTTTTTGTAGCAGGTTGAATTCTACAGCAATGACACACAGTATGAAGGTGTGTGGACATTTCTGAGTTTAATATACAGATCGAGTTCTTGTAATGAGACACTTTTTACCGGTGGCAGGTCTGAAGTGGAAGCGCAGAGCGAGAACGGATGCCTGGATATTCGTTGTCGGAGTGGAAATGGCCTATTTTGGGAACAAATTCAAAGACTTTTTATGTATGTATATATTCATGAGATCTGAGAAAATAAAATGGCTCCTTTTGCCTACTTACGTGTTGATTCTGCATAATGCAATAGGCTTTATCGCTGCCTCATTACCAAACGCATCCACGTCCTGTCCATCGTGGACTGGCATAGATTTGAGAGCCTCAGCTTTACCGTTCATTAGCAAGTGATTTCTTTCTTTTGTTTGATGTTCATATGCATAAAATAGCTATTTGTCTCTATGCATGGCTCAGAAATGGAAATCCTTTCTCTGAGGTGTTATCCGTTTTTCAGATGCACTCTAATATCGCTAATATCACAAGCTAATTTGATATTATGCTCAAAGAACTAGCAATTCGACCAGACTGTTGGAGTCCAAAGTGACGCTTTGGTGCTTTGAGAATAGAGGAGCACTGATATGAAGGTAATGTCCTGTTTTGTTGCATTACAAAATGGAATTAAAATGGATTTTTGGAGGGTTAGCATCATTAGTTGTTAAAGATCCAACTCTGCGCAATCAGAATGTCGCATGATCTGTGACACAATGTCTGTACAAATCAACCTGTTCTGGATGGACCCAAAGGGTTCTTGATTGGATTGAGGTCTGGGCTTTGAGTGAGTGGTTTTATTTTCAGCATTTGGAGTGATTTCAGTTTGGTAACTAGTTTTAGTTTTGGCCAGGCTACCACTTGAACTGATAATCACATCATTAGGTTCTTCTTTGGCTAATCAGACACAAAGTACGTGACCACGCTTGCCTGAGCAGCTGGGGGGTTAGGTGCTTTGCTCAAGGGCACTTCATCCAGTCCTGCTGGTCCAAGGAATCGAACCAGGGTCCCAAAGCTGCTTCTCTAACCATTAGGCCATGGCTTCCCCAACTATTAGCCAAAACACTGAAAAGACCTTGAGAAAGAAGAAAAATAAACACCATGGTTTTATGAGGTTTCTCAGTAACTGATTTAAAATGTTTAGTCTTGAATGTCTCTTCTGGTGTAACGGAAGTCATGGGATTGCTCGTAATTCTTCATACCGATGGCTATCACATAAAACAGTGGATATCACATAAAGCCGACAGCACAGTGCTTGAAAGTGGAATTAGATTATGGACAACAACACAAAGGTGGACTGGATGTGATGGGGGAAATGGAAATCTGGAGGAAAAGAAGAAGAAAAATGTGTAACCCGTTTTGAAAACCACTCATAGGTCATTTAATTTTCAGTTGTAGCTTCCATTCATAATTACTAACAGTTCTACAGAACCTGTATTCAATACAGCTGTGGAACAGAATATTCTGGGCCTTTTTTTAAATTATTCCAACAAAGCAGATAGATTCAACAGGACGATAAGACTCTTCTTCAAGAGTCTGGTTGAACATCTGGTATCTGGCTTTCCAGAAGGTTCTATCAAAATTTAATGTGAAGTATTGTGAATAAGGGGTGGCAAAACACATGATGGAAACACAACAGAGTGTGACGTTAGTCAACTCTACCACTGCTAAGTATCACTGGCGTGCAACCACACCTTTTTTTGAGCAAAAACAATCAAAGTCAAAGTTCCTCCCATGCCAGGACCTGGTCTTCCCAGGTGGTCTCCTATCCCAGTACTAACCAGACCCTTCAGGGCGACGCCGATCTCCACTTCTATAGCCCTTGGCTTTTCACCTATCCTTGACTTGCAAGTGCCGTCAAAGCAAAATAGAAACCTGGATGTCGGCCATGTTGGTGGAGATACAAATCCGGGGTTAAGCAACATTCCATACAAAACATAGTCAACTCTCTTTGTTTTTCCACTGCTTTAAGCGTTCTTTTAGCTGCGCCATATCTTTGTACTCTATATGGTTGTGGTCACAACAGGACTCGTGACCGTGGCACATTCTGATTTTTTAGAATTCCGTCCATGATTCGGAAAGAGGACCAGGAAACTCTGAGGCTCAGTATGGAAAGGAGACAAGCATGCCTGAACAACATCGGCAGGGCTGATCTAACAGAGGCTAAAACCAAAACAGCTCGTGTTTGCGGTGATCATTTTATCTCAGGTGAGATTCAAAAGCTTTCTCGATAATATCATGGAAGAATTTTATTTCGTGTTGAGTGTTCTCTTGTCGTGGTTCACTCGGTCATTGTTATAATTTTAACACGTGTATTAGCATTTCGCTTCTAGGAGCGCCAGCAAAATTATACAATAGAAACAATCCAGACTGGGCACCCAATCAGAACATGGGCTATGTTTCGTCCAAGGTAGGACTTGATTCTTCAGCAGCCGAACCAGATAGAACGTGATATCTGGGTACTCGATGGTCAGTAGAAGCGTCTTATCATCAGAAAAGTCCGAATTTTTTAAATAATACGGGTCAAAACCCACACATATCTATCTTCTCTTTGTAACAAATCTTCGCTCGAGCGTTCAAATCATCGTAATAGTGAGAAATTTCAGCATTGTTTACAGACATGCTTTCAGCAGCTGCCGTCCGAGTTGCTTTGTATATCCACCATCGTGGCGGACGCTCATGACGTAGCACATTTTGATCACGTGATTGCAAGTCATCTACAACCCCGATTCCAAAAAAGTTGGGACAAAGTACAAATTGTAAATAAAAACGGAATGCAATGATGTGGAAGTTTCAAAATTCCATATTTTATTCAGAATAGAACATAGATGACATATCAAATGTTTAAACTGAGAAAATGTATCATTTAAAGAGAAAAATTAGGTGATTTTAAATTTCATGAGAACAACACATCTCAAAAAAGTTGGGACAAGGCCATGTTTCCCACTGTGAGACATCCCCTTTTCTCTTTACAACAGTCTGTAAACGTCTGGGGACTGAGGAGACAAGTTGCTCAAGTTTAGGGATAGGAATGTTAACCCATTCTTGTCTAATGTAGGATTCTAGTTGCTCAACTGTCTTAGGTCTTTTTTGTCGTATCTTCCGTTTTATGATGCACCAAATGTTTTCTATGGGTGAAAGATCTGGACTGCAGGCTGGCCAGTTCAGTACCCGGACCCTTCTTCTACGCAGCCATGATGCTGTAATTGATGCAGTATGTGGTTTGGCATTGTCATGTTGGAAAATGCAAGGTCTTCCCTGAAAGAGACGTCGTCTGGATGGGAGCATATGTTGCTCTAGAACCTGGATATACCTTTCAGCATTGATGGTGTCTTTCCAGATGTGTAAGCTGCCCATGCCACATGCACTAATGCAACCCCATACCATCAGAGATGCAGGCTTCTGAACTGAGCGCCGATAACAACTTGGGTCGTCCTTCTCCTCTTTAGTCCGAATGACACGGCGTCCCTGATTTCCATAAAGAACTTCACATTTTGATTCGTCTGACCACAGAACAGTTTTCCACTTTGCCACAGTCCATTTTAAATGAGCCTTGGCCCAGAGAAGACGTCTGCGCTTCTGGATCGTGTTTAGATACGGCTTCTTCTTTGAACTATAGAGTTTTAGCTGGCAACGGCAGATGGCACGGTGAATTGTGTTCACAGATAATGTTCTCTGGAAATATTCCTGAGCCCATTTTGTGATTTCCAATACAGAAGCATGCCTGTATGTGATGCAGTGCCGTCTAAGGGCCCGAAGATCACGGGCACCCAGTATGGTTTTCCGGCCTTGACCCTTACGCACAGAGATTCTTCCAGATTCTCTGAATCTTTTGATGATATTATGCACTGTAGATGATGATATGTTCAAACTCTTTGCAATTTTACACTGTCGAACTCCTTTCTGATATTGCTCCACTATTTGTCGGCGCAGAATTAGGGGGATTGGTGATCCTCTTCCCATCTTTACTTCTGAGAGCCGCTGCCACTCCAAGATGCTCTTTTTATACCCAGTCATGTTAATGACCTATTGCCAATTGACCTAATGAGTTGCAATTTGGTCCTCCAGCTGTTCCTTTTTTGTACCTTTAACTTTTCCAGCCTCTTATTGCCCCTGTCCCAACTTTTTTGAGATGTGTTGCTGTCATGAAATTTCAAATGAGCCAATATTTGGCATGAAATTTCAAAATGTCTCACTTTCGACATTTGATATGTTGTCTATGTTCTATTGTGAATACAATATCAGTTTTTGAGATTTGTAAATTATTGCATTCCATTTTTATTTACAATTTGTACTTTGTCCCAACTTTTTTGGAATCGGGGTTGTATGATACAGCAAGGGTTACAGTAGTGTGTGTGGGGGGGTGTCCTCTGGTAACTGCAAGAGTTTGACTACCCACTCACATCTGTATTGCAGCATGCCTTGCCAGACAGCATTAGGTACAATTTTTTTGATGGTCTTTGGTATGACCTGACCGCGCGTAGAACTCATGATCTCCCGGTAGAGAAGCAGACATGCTAACCACTAGATGGATAAAAAGTACAATGTGTTATTCTTTAATAAATAAATTAAATGATACCAGCATTGGCAAACTGCTGTGGTATAAGATGAATGAAACACTTTGTGGCACTATAACGATGTAGCACTAACTGACTTGGCGATTAGCAGGTATCGTCGTCCCGCCTGACCTCAACTTAAACCTTGCTTCATTATGGCACCTCTGAAGACAGACCTGATGATAATCATCAGCCTGGTTCAATAGAAAGGGATCCAAGCAGCCTCTTTTGTCTTCACCCCACCGTTTGAGTAATTCATTCTGCTAATGGCATACGATCGGCCCCGCGTCGCACATCACACGCTTCAAACAGACCACTGCATCAAGGGATTATTGAGTGGACGCCGCCATTAAGGAGGAAAAAAAGAAAGACTTCAATTACGCTGAAGAATAAAGAACATATTCGCGGGGTTTTCGGCTGCCTCGTATGAATCGAGGCCCTCGTTAAGAAATAGCCAGGGAGCCTCGACTGGCATAAAAGTGCCACTGGTTCACTTGGGCTCTGGCTGACACTTCAGAGACACATTTCATCGGCCTTATCGCTCCAGCCGAGCTTTTAAAATACGAGTGAAAAATAACAGCGTTCAGTGAAATTGGAGCCAAGAGCTGGTGATTGCATGCTATAAAGTAATGTTTGGCTGGAGGGCTCTCTGAGTAACAAGGCTTTTTTTTTTTAAATCAAAATGCCATAAAGACAATCTGTGAACAAAATGCTGGCGTAAACATCAGTTAAATAAGTGGATGAAAAAAAAACCCCAGAAGAAATTGGAATTTATTTTCAATCATGAGCCTCAGGATAATTTCTGAACATGGACGGAGTTCTTTATTTATTTATGCTGCTGTATGTGGTGCTGAACTGTAAAATGAGAACATTTAAATCCCCCATGCATTCTGGGCAAAAATGTGTCAATCAATCAATCAATCAATCAATCAATCAATCAATCAATCAATCAATCAATCAATCAATCAGTTAATTTTGCCATTTCTCTAGGGAAAATATTACACTGTAGATTATCACAACTAAAACAACCCCCCTACATGAGGCTGTGGGGGCTTTAAGCAGCTCTTTTAGTAGTAGACTGCTACACCCACGGTATAAGAAGGAGAGATACCGCAGGTCATTCATACCTGCTGCTGTCAGACTGTATAACACCCACAACTTGTAACGTAGCACCAATAACCTGTTTGTCATTTAATTTGCACTAATTCACCACTACTACCGCTGCCATCTCTCATCGATGCAATTATTATGTGCAATAATATAGGCCTTAAACTATTTTTATGCATACTTATATATATATATATATATATATATATATATCATCTCATTATCTCTAGCCGCTTTATCCTTCTACAGGGTCGCAGGCAAGTTGGAGCCTATCCCAGCTGACTACGGGTGAAAGGCGGGGTACACCCTGGACAAGTTGCCAGGTCATCACAGGGCTGACACATAGACACAGACAACCATTCACACTCACATTCACACCTACGCTCAATTTAGAGTCACCAGTTAACCTAACCTGCATGTCTTTGGACTGTGGGGGAAACCGGAGCACCCGGAGGAAACCCACGCGGACACGGGGAGAACATGCAAACTCCACACAGAAAGGCCCTCGCCGGCCACGGGGCTCGAACCCGGACCTTCTTGCTGTGAGGCGACAGCGCTAACCACTACACCACCGTGCCGCCCATATATATATATATATATATATATATATATATATATATATATATATATATATATATATAATTTATTTATATATGTGTGTATATGTACAGAGTCTACCTGTAATGTGCAATTTTTCTGAGCCTCTCTATAGACCCCTTCGCAGTAAACATCATTCATACGTAAGCGGAAATTGCGCGCGCAGCCTGGACCCAAAAAAGACTCAGTGAATGCCTAGTTGTTGTGTTGTCGGGTGTCAGAATCGTAGCAGTGATAGGGTTAAAATGTACAGAATTCCAGCAGGATCTCACCCATTCCAAAAAAATCGCCGACGTCTATGACTACAAGCCATCAAACGTGTAGACTGGGATGAAAGCACCATCAAAAATGCGCGGGTTTGCAGCGCCCACTTCATCACAGGTAAGATCAGGCTATTTATTAAATCTTTCTTTTTTATTCTTTCTAGTCTTCGTTTATTGATGTAGCAAAATACTTTGGTAACGTTTGTCTGATTAGCTGGGTCATAGTTACACAATGTAATGAATATTGTTAGCATGTTAACTTAGCTTTGCATGCAGTTTTGTTTGTAGGAGAGGTCTCACTTGACTCAAGCAGTCCAGATTTTGTGCCATCATTATTTGTGTATGCCAAAAATCACAATTTTAAAGCAAGGATGGAAAGGTAAAATTGTGTGCCCTCACTCTAAATGCCAACTTACGCTGACTGCTCTACCCTAGCTCCCGCCCCGTTCAGTTTCATTTCTGCTCTCTGCCTCTCGCTTTTTACGCAGCTCTGATTTCTCTTAGCTGCACTCTTTACACTATCATTCCTTTCATGCCATCACCTCCTGCAAATTGCTGTTTAGTGTTGGGATTTGCTGTTGTAGCTAAAGCCACATTGCCATCACATCACTGGCATAATTTGATTAAAACAAAATGAATATGAATGTCCCATTGTTAATCAAGTTGTACATGCCCGCACAACATAATCATATGCGTCTAAAGACTTGTAGGCACGAAGTTTTTCGTGGGTGTACACTGAAGCCTTGTCAATAAGGTACGAGTATATATCTGGCCATTGTATACCAGGGAACTTACTAACATCGTCCGTCCACTCTTTAATTAAATGCGGATCCGGTAGGCGATGTCCACTTGTTAGAGTTAACTTATTTATGTAACATTCTCGATCTTGTAACGACAATTGATTGGCATAATCTGACAGCTCATAATGCCGGTCTATGGGCAGCGCCATTGTTTCTGAGTCCAGGCTGCACGCGCATCCTGCCAACGGTTGGTTTATTTACAAACATGCGAAGGGGTCTATAAGGCAATTTTTCTATACTTTTTCACGGTAGATAATGCAAATAGCCCTCTGTATTTAATCCTTCATTTGTCTAAGTTTTATTTCAGCTATATTTGTTATCTGTTTGACATTTTCTTGCTACTGTAACACGTGAATTTCCTCGATGTGGGATGAATAAAGTGAATCTAATCTAATCTAATCTAATCTAATCTAAAAATATTTTTAAAGTTTAGCCTTTAACAAAAATGAAAGACAGGTGTGTTTTTTTTCTGGCAACACTGTAACACATCATATTTTGGTAGGTGGTTTTGGTTATACCGTATTTATCAGAATTTGATTGGCTTGTCAAGATTGGCTTCTCCAAACCAACTATGCAGGCAGCTGTCGATCCGCTTCTTCAAGAATGAGATTTCTGTCTTTACATCATTGATTCTTCTCTGTTCTTTGAGCAAGAGAGATGTTGCTTTTCTGTGAAACTACAGACATGAGGCTAACGCAGGGCTTTTCAAAGTGTGGGGTGTGCCTCCCCTAGGGGGCGCCAGAGTTCTTCAGGGGGGGCGCAACGTGAGGAAAAATAAATCAGAATAAGTTACTATTGCGGACATTTAGCGAACTTCAGCGAGCCTTTGGCAGAGACAAAATGGATCGATTTTTAGTACTTAAAGCTACAGTGAGTGAGGAGACAGAGTCTGGGCCAAGCAAACAAAGAAGGAAGTATGACCACAATTATTTAAAGTTTGGATTTTCATGGACTGGATCTGAAGATGCTCCACTGCCACAGTGTGTTGTCTGCCAAGAGGTGCTAGCTAACGATGCTATGAGATGTTTAAAATGTGTAAAACAAGATGTTTTTTTTTAAAAAAGCACAGATGTTTAAAATGTGTAAAAAAAAGAGGTTTTAAAAAAGCACAGATGTTTAAAATGTGTAAAAAAAGATGTTTTAATAAAGCTCATATGTTTTAAATGTGTAAAAAAGATGTTTTCAAAAAGCACAGATGTTTAAAATGTGTAAAAAATATATTTTAAAAAAGCACAGATGTTTAAAATGTGTAAAAAATATATTTTAAAAAAGCACAGATGTTTAAAATGTGTAAAAAAGATGTTTTAATAAAGCACAGATGTTTAAAATGTGTAAAAATGTTTTAATAAAGCTCATATGTTTTAAATGTGTAAAAAAAGATGTTTTCAAAAAGCACAGATGTTTGAAATGTGTAAAAAAAAAGATGTTTTAATAAATCTCATGTTTTAAATGTGTAAAAAAGATGTTTTCAAAAAGCACAGATGTTTGAAATGTGTAAAAAAATATATTTTAAAAAAGCACAGATGTTTAAAATGTGTAAAAAAAAGATGTTTTAATAAATCTCATATGTTTTAAATGTGTAAAAAAGATGCTTTCAAAAAGCACAGATGTTTAAAATGTGTAAAAAAGATGTTTTAATAAAGCTCATATGTTTAAAATGTGTAAAAAAAGATGTTTTAATAAAGCACAGATGTTTAAAATGTGTAAAAATGTTTTAATAAAGCTCATATGTTTTAAATGTGTAAAAAAAAGATGTTTTCAAAAAGCACAGATGTTTGAAATGTGTAAAAAAAAGATGTTTTAATAAAGCTCATATGTTTTAAATGTGTAAAAAAGATGTTTTCAAAAAGCACAGATGTTTGAAATGTGTAAAAAAAGATATTTTAAAAAAGCACAGATATTTAAAATGTGTAAAAAAAAGATGTTTTAATAAAGCTCATATGTTTTAAATGTGTAAAAAAAGATGTTTTCAAAAAGCACAGATGTTTAAAATGTGTAAAAGAAAAAAATAAAAATGTGTACAACAACCTTTTTTTTTAATACGAATGGAACATTATATATAGCAACAACAAAAATTGTGTGTGTGGGGGCGCTGTTGTTTATTTGCTCTCTGAGGGGGGGCCGACTCTCCCACACTTTGAAACCCCTGGGCTAACGCATATTTATTAACAGTGTATTTCAATTTTTGATGATCTGTTGCGCTGTATGGTGTACTGCCTGTGCCGTTGTTTAGCATCTTGACTTCTTTCATTCTTCGATAGCTGGGTGTGGGAGAGACTGGGAGGGGAAACAAGGCATAAATTAAGTGTTTATTATAAGTTATGCCCCTCCCATCATTATACACATATTCAAAAATCAGAGGCTGTTCTGAAGCGAGAAAAAGTCGCTGCAAATTTAATATATGGACAAAGACGAGCTTTGTATTTTGCAGTGATTTAGTAGTACACATCTGACCACAACCAAAAATTTATATTAATATCTCAATATACACTAGTGTATAATTTTAGAAACTGTTATACCAAACACATGATACAGTACGACGCTACTTGGTTTTCTTTATAATATAGCTACTGAGGGTGAACAAACTTTTGCATGCCACCTTAAATCTGCGCACTAGAAACGTTTGTCGTCACTTGTAGCATCTCGTACTCTCTATAAATGCTAATGAGATAAGAGGAAGGTGACATTTTGTGAGATTAGGTTAATCTCGGTGGTTGTGTTTTACTGAAAGTCAATTTATTTGTGTATCGTCTCAATAAAATTTGTGCAGCGAGGCATTTCGATTCCCTAAAGGTCACTGCACTTTTACCTAATGAGCTCCTGGAGGAACAAACGGATAATCAGGTCATCTTTAAGAAAGCCTCATTCAAATCTTACTGGAGGTCAGTGTGAGGGGGAAAGGCAGGTGCTTACTCAGATTTCTGTGCAGTAAACAATGACTTAAATGTCAGCAGACGTCGGCGAGAGGAACGTTTTACAACATGCTGCAGATCAGCAGGACGTATACCAGAGATCGAAATCCATCCATGACGAAGTATGTCTTATTTGTGCGTGCAGAGCGGCACTCCATACTTAAGAAAATATGGTAAAGCATTGACCTGATTTTTTTTTTTTAATGGCTTTTGCGACCGTATGTATGAAAAACGTCCGTGTACCACCACAGGGAACCCGCTCGTAAGTGCAAGGTGACGTATCTCATAAACACCTGACCACCAGACAACACAATTTGTACCTTTATTTCCTTAAGATAGATGGGTTTTTATCCAGCGTTTATTTGTAATTTGCTTTTTAAATAATAGCATGGGATTATTTACTGACACATTTTATGGAAAATATTCATGACAGTTTCATATAAAACGAGTTAAAACAGTTTTATTAGTCCACTCGCTGTTTGTTGGACAGTTGACCGTTTGTGTCATGTCAGGGTGATAGATGGATGTAATTGTAGGAAGAGTTTGATTGAAAACACACAAGCAAAAGCAGAGTCGAGAAACAGGCAGTGGTGAAGTGAGGCACAGACAGGACATCGGAGGGAATACAATACTCACAGTCCAAAAACACAAACAGGGTCAAAACCTGTCTGTGCTGTGATTGAGCTCTAATCAGGAACAGGTGCAGGGTCATTAGTCCTAATGGTGTTGCACATTCATGGACGTGAGAGATGAAACCAGACACCTGTTTGACGTATCGAGTGTGATATTGGATGGTAACTTTACAGTAGTGATGTAAAAGTGAAAGCGCTGGTTCACTGCTGTCCACCAGGCACCCAGCAGAGTCACACCATAACAAATGTACTGGTGTTGTTTCTGGCGCACAGCAGGCGACATCAAAGAAAGGAATAAATATGCATCGTAACTGCGATGAGTCTCTCATTATTGGTCTCACAAAAATGTCACAAGACAATGCAGTGAGTGTCTTATTGAGGTGAAAAACATGACACGATACAATTCGATGGTTCATTCATGGTGCTGTAATATTATTATTTTAATCAGGGGGATTTTGTGCCTTTGGAAATATTTTGCTCGTACTCTCTTCAGGAGCTCCGCTTTTAGGCAGTGAGTAAATTTTATACAAATGGTTTGAGGGCCATCTTATATCTCATCTCATCTCGTCTCATTATCTGTAGCCGCTTTATCCTGTTCTACAGGGTCGCAGGCGAGCTGGAGCCTATCCCAGCTGACTACGGGCGAAAGGCGGGGTACACCCTGGACAAGTCGCCAGGTCATCACAGGGCTGACACATAGACACAGACAACCATTCACACTCACATTCACACCTACGCTCAATTTAGAGTCACCAGTTAACCTAACCTGCATGTCTTTGGACTGTGGGGGAAACCGGAGCACCCGGAGGAAACCCACGCGGACACAGGGAGAACATGCAAACTCCACACAGAAAGGCCCTCGCCGGCCACAGGGCTCGAACCCGGACCTTCTTGCTGTGAGGCGACAGCGCTGACCACTACACCACCGTGCCGCCCAAACAACTTAATAAAGAGGAAAAAAACCTCTCCATTGACTTTAAGGAGATGACATTATTAATTAACTGGTCGTCATGTTTATGTATTTGTGAGTGTTTACCACTACGGAGTCTCAGAAGAGCTATAGAAAAGAACAAATATGTAAACAAGTGTTGCCAGGGAAAACAAACCTTGCCCGGTAGCACTTGTGATGAATATGAAAGAAGATCTCATCTCATCTCATCTCATTATCTCTAGCCGCTTTATCCTTCTACAGGGTCGCAGGCAAGCTGGAGCCTATCCCAGCTGACTACGGGCGAAAGGCGGGGTACACCCTGGACAAGTCGCCAGGTCATCACAGGGCCGACACATAGACACAGACAACCATTCACACTCACACCTACGGTCAATTTAGAGTCACCAGTTAACCTAACCTGCATGTCTTTGGACTGTGGGGGAAACCGGAGCACCCGGAGGAAACCCACGCGGACACCACCGTGCCGCCCATGAAAGAAGATATCATGGAAAAAAATATTTTGACCTTTTTGGTGACCTTGACCTTGACTGGATGACCCCCCCAAAAAAAAAAATGTTGGCGGTTCTATTTGAGCCCAATGTCTGTCTATCCTGAAAGTTTCATAAAGATTGGTCCAGCCATTTTCCCGTAATATTGCAAACAAACAAACAGACAAAGAAGCCCGACCAAAAACAATACCTTGCCCCGCTTACTCTGTAGCGGGTGAGGTAACAAGTGTTGTCAGGCAAAAAAAACCTCGCTCGGCAGCACTTATTTTATACCTATATGTTGATAATGGTAATATTTCTCAATCATCAGCTGTCAGGTTATAGTCCTATGAAAATGCATGACCTTGAGTTTGACATTTCAAAGTCATTCAAGATCAAGGCGGCAACTGAAAGCCCATATGGGACTTCTTATATGTTGATAATGGTAAACATCTGTCTACCATCAACTGTTTTCAAGTTAAAATTCCTTCCCGCACCGATCTCCTTTTCTGTAGCCTTCGGCCTCTTGCCTGTTACATACAGTAGCTAGGGTTACAGTGGGGGGCTGGGCCTCTGCTAACCGCAAGAGTTTGACTCCCCACTCACTTCTGTATTGCAGCGTGCCTTGCCAGACGGCAGTAGGAGCCATTTTTATGATGGTCTTTGGTATGACCTGGCTGCGAGTAGAACTCCCGATCTCCCGATCAAGAGGCAGACACGCTAACCACTAGGCCAACTTGCAGTTGTTTTCAAGTTACACCCCTCTGAAAATCCGTGACCTTGAGTTTGATCTTTCAAGGTCAAAGATCATGGTGCCCAATGAAAGGCCATATGGGAGTTCCTATTGGCTCATACTAGTAAACATCTGTCTCTCTGCAACTTGTTTTGAGTTATAATGGAAAATATGTTATTTTGACCGAAAGGTTGACCTTTCCAGTAACCTTGACCTTCACCTTGAGCGGATTACGCCCAAAATATAATCAGGTAATCTACAGACCATTGTCCACCTATGCTGAAAATTTGAAGTCAATCGGTGCAACCGTCTAGACGCTAGATTGTTAACAGACAAACAAACAGCAGTGATTACAGTCCCTCACCCCGCTGACTCCATCATGGGTGAGGTAAAAATAAATACCAGCACTCTGTATTGTGCTGGAATAGTAAAATAATCAACAAGTCATCTGTCGTATGTGAGGTAGTCAGTGGTGCTCTCAACTTTCTACATGAAATTTTTTAGATACACTACCGTTCAAAAGTTTGGGGTCACTTTGAAATGTCCTTATTTTTGAAAGAAAAGCACTGTTCTTTTCAATGCAGATCACTTTAAACTAATCAGAAATCCACTCTATACATTGCTAATGTGGTAAATGACTATTCTAGCTGCAAATGTCTGGTTTTTGGTGCAATATCTCCATAGGTGTATAGAGGCCCATTTCCAGCAACTCTCACTCCAGTGTTCTAATGGTACAATGTGTTTGCTCATTGCCTCAGAAGGCTAATGGATGATTAGAAAACCCTTGTACAATCATGTTAGCACAGCTGAAAACAGTTGAGCTCTTTAGAGAAGCTATAAAACTGACCTTCCTTTGAGCAGATTGAATTTCTGGAGCATCACATTTGTGGGGTCGATTAAGTGCTCAAAATGGCCAGAAAAATCTCATCTCATCTCATTATCTCTAGCCGCTTTATCCTGTTCTACAGGGTCGCAGGCAAGCTGGATCCTATCCCAGCTGACTATGGGCAAAAGGCGGGGTACACCCTGGACAAGTCGCCAGGTCATCACAGGGCTGACACATAGACACAGACAACCATTCACACTCACATTCACACCTACGGTCAATTTAGAGTCACCAGTTAACCTAACCTGCATGTCTTTGGACTGTGGGGGAAACCGGAGCACCCGGAGGAAACCCACACGGACACGGGGAGAACATGCAAACTCCACACAGAAAGGCCCTCGCCGGCCCCGGGGCTCGAACCCGGACCTTCTTGCTGTGAGGCGACAGTGCTAACCACTACACCACCGTGCCGCCCAGCCAGAAAATGTCTTGACTATATTTTCTATTCATTTTGCAACTTCATCTCATCTCATTATCTCTAGCCGCTTTATCCTTCTACAGGGTCGCAGGCAAGCTGGAGCCTATCCCAGCTGACTATGGGCGAAAGGCGGGGTACACCCTGGACAAGTCGCCAGGTCATCACAGGGCTGACACATAGACACAGACAACCATTCACACTCACATTCACACCTACGCTCAATTTAGAGTCACCAGTTAACCTAACCTGCATGTCTTTGGACTGTGGGGGAAACCGGAGCACCCAGAGGAAACCCACGTGGACACGGGGAGAACATGCAAACTCCACACAGAAAGGCCCTCGCCGGCCCCGGGGCTCGAACCCGGACCTTCTTGCTGTGAGGCGACAGCGCTAACCACTACACCACCGTGCCACCCATTTTGCAACTTATGGTGGTAAATAAAAGTGTGACTTTTCATGGAAAACACAAAATTGTCTGGGTGACCCCAAACTTTTGAAAGGTAGTGTATATTTTTATTAATGTACTCCAGCTCTTTTGTGTTTTAGCCCGAGATTCGAACATAAAGACATTTAGACTGTTGAAGTGACCCTAAATAAGTTTGTGTGAGCTACTGATTCAAACACTCAGCCTCAGAAACCACAAGGCTATTTCTGTTAAACAAAACCTGCATAAGGTGAGAGCACTGATGCAGCCAGTAACACGTCTACAAACGTGTTAAGAGCATTTTTACACTTGGCCTGAACACTCTCATAGCTGCTTCTTGGCTTGTTTAGGGGGTGGGGCTTATAATCACAGGTTTGTTTTCACATCAAGTGTAGGGGGGCTGCCATGCCGTAGCCATAGTACCCACAATTCCCTACTTCACTGTATGGCTCATCTTCTCCCCTTTCACTGTTACAGCATTAAACACAACAATCCCTGTACTCGATGCCATGTTCTATCTCCGCCCATTTTTCTGACTCCCTGTAATGGTATTGGATACAGAGATGATACCAGATACCAAATACAGTGACGTCACGACTGTGCTTTAAAACCCGCGGCGAAATCAAAATTCTTTCTCTCTGGCAGTGGATTCCACGCCTGAAAGAGACGTCGTTGCATCGGTGCTACAGAAGAACAAAGGACAAAGAACGAGCTATTGATACCGGACCTTTAGCCAAAGTTCAATGTATTTGAACTTCACATAGTTGTAATAATAACTGAACCGGTTAGGTACTGCAGCCCACGCAGTATTTTAAAGAGAAAAGGCGACCGGATCCCTTTTCCCTTTCGCAACATCGACAAACTACAAACAAGATTCCTTCCAGATCATCGGACGACCGACAGGACACCAACAATCTTCAGCTGACGAGCTGTAAAAGTGAAAGGAACAGAACTGTTTTCTCCCTGGACCTGCGCTCCGCGCTGTCTTCGGATAACAGATGGCGCACTTTCAGTCGCCAAGCAAGAGCGATCTCAGGTAAGGCTGGCATCTGGGCAATTGTTAGTCTTAGTTGTGGCTAGTTAATGCGAAGAGTGTTGTTTATTTGAATTCATTCATGGTTTCAATGTACGCATTTTGATTCACATGAAAGTCGGTCTTAGACTGCGTGTTGTTTGATTTGCTTTGTTTACTATCTGTATTTAGTGAGATCGTGCATGCATTCTCTCTCTCTCTCTCTCTCTTTTTAACTCCCTCCGTCGCACTACACCCCTCAAAATTGGGATTTCAGGATTAGCTGAGGGTTGAGTAGAAGTTTGGGTTTAAGGCCTAGCTTGGACTAGTTTTAAGCTACAGATCCCTTTGGTACTCTCCTGCGCGCACCGCTTCATTCCCTCACTCGCCTCCTCCTTGTTGTGCACCTGCGCATGCTCTCTCTCCCTAGCTCCTCCTCATCTCATTAGTGCGCAGCCGCGCACATGCACACACACACGCCTACACTCTCACGCAGACACACATAAACACGTGATTTCCCTCTCACATTTTAACATCCACTCGCCCCTACACTGAACACTTGCATATAGCCCATTACTTCTGACCACCATTAGTGCCTTAGTTATCATCATGTTCACTGCTGACTTCTTACTCTGTTTACTGCTGGTTATTATTCTACTTATTACTGACTATTGCTTTATACACTACTGATTATTATTTGTATACAACCCTGATTCCAAAAAAGTTGGGACAAAGTACAAATTGTAAATACAAACGGAATGCAATAATTTACAAATCTCAAAAACTGATGTTGTACTCACAATAGAACATAGACAACATATCAAATGTCGAAAGTGAGACATTTTGAAATTTCATGCCAAATATTGGCTCATTTGAAATTTCATGACAGCAACACATCTCAAAAAAGTTGGGACAGGGGCAATAAGAGGCTGGAAAAGTTAAAGGTACAAAAAAGGAACAGCTGGAGGACCAAATTGCAACTCATTAGGTCAATTGGCAATAGGTCATTAACATGACTGGGTATAAAAAGAGCATCTTGGAGTGGCAGCGGCTCTCAGAAGTAAAGATGGGAAGAGGATCACCAATCCCCCTAATTCTGCGCCGACAAATGGAGCAATATCAGAAAGGAGTTCGACAGTGTAAAATTGCAAAGAGCTTGAACATATCATCATCTACAGTGCATAATATCATCAAAAGATTCAGAGAATCTGGAAGAATCTCTGTGCGTAAGGGTCAAGGCCGGAAAACCATACTGGGTGCCCGTGATCTTCGGGCCCTTAGACGGCACTGCATCACATGCAGGCATGCTTCTGTACTGGAAATCACAAAATGAGCTCAGGAACATTTCCAGAGAACATTATCTGTGAACACAATTCACCGTGCCATCCGCCGTTGCCAGCTAAAACTCTATAGTTCAAAGAAGAAGCCGTATCTAAACACGATCCAGAAGCGCAGACGTCTTCTCTGGGCCAAGGCTCATTTAAAATGGACTGTGGCGAAGTGGAAAACTGTTCTGTGGTCAGACGAATCAAAATTTGAAGTTCTTTATGGAAATCAGGGACGCCGTGTCATTCGGACTAAAGAGGAGAAGGACGACCCAAGTTGTTATCAGTGCTCAGTTCAGAAGCCTGCATCTCTGATGGTATGGGGTTGCATTAGTGCGTGTGGCATGGGCAGCTTACACATCTGGAAAGACACCATCAATGCTGAAAGGTATGTCCGGGTTCTAGAGCAACATATGCTCCCATCCAGATGATGTCTCTTTCAGGGAAGACCTTGCATTTTCCAACATGACAATGCCAAACCACATACTGCATCAATTACAGCATCATGGCTGCATAGAAGAAGGGTCCGGGTACTGAACTGGCCAGCCTGCAGTCCAGATCTTTCACCCATAGAAAACATTTGGCGCATCATAAAATGGAAGATACGACAAAAAAGACCTAAGACAGTTGAGCAACTAGAATCCTACATTAGACAAGAATGGGTTAACATTCCTATCCCTAAACTTGAGCAACTTGTCTCCTCAGTCCCCAGACGTTTACAAACTGTTGTAAAGAGAAAAGGGGATGTCTCACAGTGGGAAACATGGCCTTGTCCCAACTTTTTTGAGATGTGTTGTTGTCATGAAATTTAAACTCACCTAGTTTTTCTCTTTAAATGATACATTTTCTCAGTTTAAACATTTGATATGTCATCTATGTTCTATTCTGAATAAAATATGGAATTTTGAAACTTCCACATCATCGCATTCCATTTTTATTTACAATTTGTGTTTTGTCCCAACTTTTTTGGAATCGGGGTTGTACATTGCATCACCATGTATATTGAATTATTCATTGGCTGCTATTGTTGCTATATCTGATCAGTATTAGTTTGCTAATTCATGTCAGCTGTTTCATTAAATGGTACCTTTGGAGTAAACTGTGTCCTGTCTATTGCTACAACATTCACTGAATGCCAACCTCTGCCAAACAAGTATTCTAATTGCCTTCGTCCATTGGGTTGTTATATGAATGTTATAGATCTAGAGTAAACATATTACATTAGAACTACAATACTCACTAAAACAATAGCAGCATCACCACCAAGTTATTCCAATGAATTTAATAGTTTAGCTATAAACTATTAGACACTTGAATTAATGATTAATGAATTTATGAGACTGATCCCTTTTTACCTAAGACTGATTCGATAAGCCTGTTGCACCTACACAAGAAATAAATTCTGAGCCATGGATCATTTCAATTCCATACATCACTTGTGTATACACAACTTTACTGGAGGTTCGTCGTTTTATTGTTTTTTTTCATGGGTTTTATTTTGTACCAGCACAAAAGCAGCATGTCATCATGGAGAAATACCTGCAAATCAGGTACTGTTCTGGTGTATGAGGATTTTAGCTACATGAGACATGTATTTTTCATTATTCTCAGTACAAACACCCAAACAACAAGGGTGATCTTGTTACAGTACCATGGCTCTAGTCTGAGCAAAGTGTGGTTCTATTTATCAATAAATAATTCTGTCTCCTCCACTGACAATAACAACCCTTTCCCCAACATCACCAAACCTGAAACCTCATTCAGCTATCCAGTAAGTTCATCTCCTCCATACAGTGATCCCCAGACCACGACGTGATATTGAGGTGTTTAATCTGCATGAAAGGAGTGAAACTGAAACATCCATACTCAGGTATCAGAAAGTAATTGGAGATACACAAACATAAATCACACACTACATTCATCCATGCTCATGTTAGAAATGCTTAGACTTAACTACAAATACTAAATGCTTAACTACTGGGATTAATTTATATGACAAATGCTATTAACGTCACATAAAAACACACTGATCATGAAACTTAAAAGGGTAAATGCATTTCTGTTGATAAAGTTAATGAATACATGAAATATGTAGCATTGATAAATGGTAAGACCCGGTCACTAAATATATAAATTAACGACCAGTGGTCAAGCTCGTTGTGTAGAAACTCTAGTGTGTGTATATACAGGGTTTCACAGTAAACATTAAGCACTTTGGAAAAAAAACCTGTCACTCCTCTTTTAATAAGTAAACGTAAAATTACATCACTTTCTTATTAACTGCTGTATATCTTTTTAAAAGAAAGAATGAATAAAAATAACCTTTTCTACTGTCTTCATCTTAAATAATACAGATGAATTTTTTTCCTCCCAAGTGTCTGGTGTCTACCGTAAAACCCTGTATATACAGTTGTGGTCAGAAGTTTACATACAGTGACATCTTGGATATGAATGTCATGGCAAAATTTGGGCTTTCAGGAATTTTTTGAGCTGTTCTTTTTCTGTGGCAGAATGATTGTACAGCATACAGCTTTAAAAAACAAACTAGAATTTGGTGCACAATTTTCTTTGGGTTTTCTGAAATCAACACAGGATCAAAAGTATACATACAGGGTCAAAAATGTACATACCGTACGCTTACTTAGATTATTAATTCAGAGGTGCTGAAACTTCCAAAATGTCTCTTATCTTGCCAAGGCCGAGGTCTCTTAACTTCCTGTTAGTGATCATGATTGATTACAGCTGGTAGCTTCTCTGTGCCTTCATAAAAAGCGTTTGTTTACAGCACTCACTGGATTGACCAACACACAGTAAAATAGGAAAGTCCAAGGAGCTCAGTGCAGATCTGAGAAAAAAAATCACAGATATACACATCTCCTGGAGCCATTTCTAAACAACTGCAAATTCCAAGATCAGTTCAAACAATTGTATCGAAGTTATTGTGAGGTGTAGTCATTTTGCCAAGCCACTTTACTTCAAGAAAACCCAAACTGTCACCCTCAGCTGAAAGGAAATTGGTTTGGATGGTCAAGAACAACCTGGGAACCACCATGGCACAGCCCTGCCATGAACTGGAAGCTGATGGATCACTGTCTACAGTTCAGATCACCATGGACTAAGAGGCTGCTATCCAAGAAATAAGCCCCTGCTCCAAAATTGACACCTTCAGCTTAACTAAAGTTTGAAGCTGACCACACAGACAAAGAAAAAGCCTTCTGGAGGAAAGCTGTATGGTCAGATGAGACAAAGGTTGAGTTGTTTGGCCACAATGACCACCATGTACAGAGGGACACTGTACCAGCTGGTGGTGGTGGTAGGATCATCATGCTCTGGGGCTGTTTTGCTGCCAGTGGAACTGGTTCATTGCACAAAGTGGATGGAATAATGAAGAAGGAGGACTACCTCAGAATTCTTCAGCATAAACCATCAGAAAATTCAACACGACTTGGGACTTGGGAGTTACAACAGGACAATGAACCCAAACACGCATCAGAGCTGGTTGTGGAGGATAAAGCAGGCTAATATTAAGCTTAAAACAAGTCCTGACTTCAACCCTGTTGAAATATATGGACCGTGCTTATAAGTCGAGTTCATGCCAAGAAAAAAAATGAATTGAACTCTACCAATTCTACCATGAAGAGTTGTGAAATATCCAACCAGAAGTTTGTTCATGGTAAACAAAAAATGTTTGGTCAAGGTGAATCTTCCGAAGAGACATTTTACCCAAATATTAGGTATGCTGTATGTATAATTTTGACTCTGTGTTGATTTCAGAAAACCCAAAGAAAATTAAAACTTGTGCACCAAATTCTAGTGTTTTTTTTTAATTAAAGCTGTATGCTGTACAATCATTCTGCCACAGAAAAAAAAAAAAAAAAATAGTTAAAAGAAATTACTGAAAGCCCAAATATTGCCATGACATTCATATCCAAGATGACATTCAGGTCACTGTATGTAAACTTCTGACCACAACTGTATGCTCAATCCAGTTTCTACCTGAGAGAAATGATTTGTGAAAGGACCTTACTGATCCTGTCCTGCGGCCCCTCCCCCACAGCAGGGTTATACATTATTTCTCTTGGTGACCTAAAAGCACTTCATGACGCTTATTCTATCAGCGAGGTTTCAGCACACAGGAAAGCCCGACCTCCAGTAGATATCTGAAAAGTCATGGGACTCCTCACAGCATCAGAATAGACAAGAATTTGTTGTGAGCCTCACATCTTATTACGTACAGCTAATGGACCAATCAAATCAGTTCACAACATCCAATCAGGTGTGAGTCTGGACCTGGATTTCTACTGAACACACAAGTCAGTATTCAGGTGGCATTGGGCATACCTAACAACCTGTGTTTTCTCTACCGCCCCCAAATTTGTCCCTCTGAGTTACATGTTGGTCCTGGGATCGAGATGCTGAACCTCTTCTGCTCCTCGGACCTGCCTGATCCATCCTGGTGCCCTGTGTCTGGTTGGAGTCTCATCGCATCACTCCTGTGGAGGGCGGCCCATGTGGACAGTTGGGGGTCGCACCTGGAGAACGCTCTGGACTCTTGCAGTGGTGCTTTTGTGGCTGGGGACTGCGGTTGACTTGCTGACTTTAGGATTGCAGTTGACTTGCTGACTTTGGAACTACGGTTGTCGTGAACGGTTTTGTGCTCGGGTTTCCACTGGTGGGGGGATTATAACATCAACGAAGCTGACTTTATGTTCGGACTGTTAATGTTATAGTCACGTTGTCTGTTGTTGCCCGGATGGGGATGGGTTCTCTTTTGAGTCTGGTTCCTCTCAAGGTTTCTTCCTCATGTCGTCTGAGGGAGTTTTTCCTTGCCACCATCGCCACAGGCTTCATCATTGGGGATAGATTAGGGATAAAATTCGCTCATGTTTTAAGTCGTTCAAATTCTGTAAAGCTGCTTTGTGACAATGTCTCATCTCATCTCATTATCTCTAGCCGCTTTATCCTGTTCTACAGGGTCGCAGGCAAGCTGGAGCCTATCCCAGCTGACTACGGGCGAAAGGCAGGGTACACCCTGGACAAGTCGCCAGGTCATCACAGGGCTGACACATAGACACAGACAACCATTCACACTCACATTCACACCTACGCTCAATTTAGAGTCACCAGTTAACCTAACCTGCATGTCTTTGGGGGAAACCGGAGCACCCGGAGGAAACCCACGCGGACACGGGGAGAACATGCAAACTCCGCACAGAAAGGCCCTTGCCGGCCACGGGGCTCGAACCCGGACCTTCTTGCTGTGAGGCGACAGCGCTAACCACTACACCACCATGCCGCCCCGCTTACAGTAGTAATTTAACATATTTAACTAATTTACTGACATTAAATATGAAACACTTTTTTACAGTAAAAACTTCTGGCATCAAGGAGCTTCATGTGAAAACAGTAAAGCGTGGAGAAGCTGTAACTATGGAGTGTAACTTTAGCATGATCACAAACAAAAAGAATTTACTATTGTTCAGACAGAGTTTTGGAAAAGTGCCTCAGTTTTTGGCAAAACCATACAGTAATACTTTGGGCTACATATTTGAAGAAGAAGAAGAAACCTTTATTTGTCACATGCACACTTCAAGCACAGTGAAATTCATCTTCTGCATTTAACCCATCTGAAGCAGTGAACACACGCACACACACCCAGAGCAGTGGGCAGCCTCACCAGAGTGCCCGGGGAGCAGTCAGGGGTTCGGTACCTCGCTCAAGGGCACCTCAGCCCAAGGCCGCCCCACGTTAACCTAACTGCATGTCTTTGGATTGTGGGGGAAACCGGAGCACCCGGAGGAAACCCACGCAGACATGGGGAGAACATGCAAACTCCACACAGAAAGGCCCTCGCTGGCCACGGGGCTCGAACCCGGAACCTCCTTGCTGTGAAGCGACCGTGCTAATCATTTGATAAAGCATTTGACGGTAGCCATGTCAGTATTACTGTAAACGGCCATAAATTTGATCTCAACGTTAGAGAAACGAGAAAAGAGGATGGAGGAGAATATTTCTGTGCAGTAACTGAGGGAACTGTAGTAAAGTTCATATCTGGAACACGTCTGCAATTTGAAGGTAAACAGTTTTACTCTCATAACCTGATAATTCCAGATCAACACTTTAACCAGAATGATGTGTACATATGCATTAAACGTTGAATATTTCACACCATTCGTATTTCGTATCATTTCTGTTTCTTTGCTGCTTTTGTAAAGGTGAAGAGGGAGCGCAGGTGGCCAAGTGGTTAGAGCGCTTGACCGCTAAGCGAACGGTCCCTGGTTCGAGCCTCGGCTTGACGGGGATCTGGGGCTCGCTCCCTGTTCACCCAGCAGTGAATGGGGACCTGGTGGAAACACTGGGGAAGTTAAAGGCGGCGAGGAAAGGAACTGGCCACCCTACCTCACTATGCCGATGGCCCAGGACAAGTGCGCTCTCTAACAGGCACTCCCCCAATGTACGAAAACGTATATGGGACTCCCCCAAAGGTGAAGAGATAAAATGCTGTCCTACACCAGGAACGGTTACCAAGAACACAGACTGTGTTACACACCAGGGTTCAAGCAGCACATATGGAAACGGTAAGAGTTTTGATCAAATAAGCTTCCGTTCACTTTTTGCAAGAGAATTTTTCTTAGTTAAAACCTTTTCCTGTTCATAAATCATTCAATATTTAAAGTTTTGTTTTTCAGCGTATTTTATTATATATTTCAGCTCCTGTTTTTTTTTTAAGCAATTTTATTTTTCCATACACGTCCCAGTTGTGTTGTTCTCTCCGGTTGTCGAGTTGGGGTTATTACCTTCATGCTTATTATCTATACAATAATCTGGATTGTTTTCAAATTAGAAATTCAGACACAAACAGAAGAAATACTGATTAAAGCAGAAGATAATGTGTTCGATTTAATGAGAGCTAATTAAAAAAAAAAATTGGAATGATTTTGGTCTAACTGTAATGTGGAAGTATTTACCAGCTGTATTTTATGGCTGCATTTAATGCACAAAATCTTTTCCTTGATCATCTCAAGTTCTAATCCTGATGATGCCACAACCATCCAGCTGAGACTCCAAGACAGAAAAATTGGTCGTGCTGTCAGGGAGGTGGGACAGACTCTCTCTCCCCTGTCAATCACAGCAACACGAGCCATTCAGGGGCATCTGTGAGTGAGTTATGCTGCCCTGATGTTGCATAAGCAGCAGTTTGAAAAGATGCAGTAGGCTGGATTCATGTGTCTCAGAAGAAGCACGTTGCCCTCCCTGATTGGTAGCTGTTGTGTGACAGGGGAGACTTAACTCATGGGTGGGAACTGGAATAAATTAGGCAGAAAATCAGAAGAAATATGTCTTTCATGAAATAAAATCTAAAGTGAATATTCAACGCAGTAGTCCTCTTTATTTCTAAGATTTTTCTTCAAAGATAACTTCATATTTCCAACATCATATCATGCACATGTTTGAAAGTCCAGGGAGGTGTATTAGACACATTACACACACACACACACACACACACACACACACACACACACAAAGATATCCCATTGTGTGAAATAAAAAAGTCACACTAAATAATATAAGCTAAATTAAAAAAAGCATGAACTAGTTTTTCCAAATCATGGGATATCATAGTTCTTATTTTAGCAATATTTCTGATATAAAAGAAGACTATCCTTGTAATATTATCTACATGAGCTTCAAATGAAAGATTGGAAGCAATAATCACACCCAGATCTTTTACTGCTGCACACAGCGCCACTGAAGGACCACCCAGATTTACTACGTAATCAGAAAGCTTACGTCTAGCTGCATGTATCACAG
Organism: Neoarius graeffei; assembly: GCF_027579695.1. NCBI lineage: Eukaryota > Metazoa > Chordata > Actinopteri > Siluriformes > Ariidae > Neoarius > Neoarius graeffei. The sequence goes on from NC_083571.1 coordinate 5,377,246, forward strand.
TACACGTACTTTGTTCTTGTCAGAATTAAGTCGAAGGAAGTTAATAAGCATCCAGTGTCTAATGTCCTTCATACGTTCCTCGAGTTTATGAAGCTACCATCTTTCTTCTGGCTTTGAAACATGCACCTGTGTGTCATCAGCATAACAGTAGAAGCTAATCCAATGTTAACAAATAATAAGACAAGTGTTGCCAGGCAAAACAAATCTCGCCCGGCAGCACTTATTTTATACCTATATGGTGATAATGGTAATTTTTGAAAACCCATGACCTTGAGTTTGGCATTTCAAAGTCATTCAAGGTCAAAGATCATGGTGCCAAATGAAAGCCCATATGGCACTTCCTATAAGTTGATAATGATAAACGTCTGTCTACCATCAACCGTTTTCAAGTTACAACCCTCTGAAAATCCGTGACCTTGAGTTTGACCTTTCAAGGTCACTCAAGGTCAAATATCATAATGCCAAATGAAAGGCCATATGGGATTTCCTATATGCTCATAATAGTAAACATCTGTCTTCCAACAACTGTTTTTGAGTTATAATGGAAAATATGTTATTTTGACTGGAAGGTTGACCTTTCCAGTGACCTTGACCTGATTACCCCAAAAATTTAATCAGGTAATCTATAGACCATTGCCCACCTACTCTGAAAATTTGAAGTTGATCGGTGCAACCGTCTAGACGCTAGATCGTTAACAGACGGACAAACAAACAAGTGTTGCCAGGCAAAACAAACCTCACCCAGTAGCACTTATGATGAATGTTACGGAAGATATCGCGAAAAAATTATTTTGACCTTTTTAGTGACCTTGATCTTGACCGGATGACCCCCAAAATGTTGGAGGTTCTATTTGATTCCAATGGCCATCTATCCTGAAACTTTCATGAAGGTTGGTCCAGCCATTTTCCCATAATGTTGCTAACAAACAAACAAACAAACAAACAAACAAACAAACAAAGAAACCCCACCGAAAATAATACCTCACCCCCTGGACTCCATCCTGGGCGAGGTAACAAACAAATAGACAAAGAAACCCGACCAAAAACAAGTGTTGCCAGGCAAAACAAACCTCTCCCAGTAGCACTTATGATGAATATGAAGGAAGATATCGTGAAAAAAAAAACGATTTTGATATTTTTGGTGACCTTGACCTTGACCGAATGACCCCCAAAATGTTGGAGATTCTATTTGAGATCAACGGCCATCTATCTTGAAAGTTTCATGAAGGTTTGTCCAGCCATTAGTCTCAAATACAATCTCCAACATTTTGGGGGTCATGCGGTCAAGGTCAAGGTCACCAAAAAGGTCAAAATTGTTTTTTCGTGATATCTTCCTTCATATTCATCATACCGGGTGAGGTAGCACTTAAACAAGCAAACAAACAAATCTGACCAAAAGCAATACCTCGCCCTGCTTACTCCGTAGCGGGTGAGGTAATAAATGCAGAAAAAATAATAAAAGAAATAAAATTAAAAGCAAAAGAATAATAAAATATTATTTTGTCAAATGAAAAAGCAATTGGGAATAACAAAAGGAATAAAGAAAAGCATTTATTGTTTATTATTAGATTTTATTTCTGTATTTATTTTCTTTTGTATTTTTTCCTGCATTTATTTTCTTATTTTATTTTTATTTTCATTCTTTTTAAGGCACTCCTGTGATTCTATATATTCTATCAAACTGCTTGGCTTTACAGTTTGGAATCCTTTAATGACTCGAGTCATTTATGTCCATTCGGTTCAATGATTCATCCCCTGATTCATTCGGTTCAATGATTCATTCAGATTCATCCACTGATTCATTCAGTTGCATGAGTTGCTGTCTGTTGATGAGTCGGTCAGTCTTAAATAAAGTGAGCACTGTAGCATTTTGCAATTGCAAAGTCCGTCAGCACGAACCACATGACAGGAACGACTCCTAATGGTCCAGATTCATTCATCTTAGTCACTCGTTCAATAAGAGCAGATCTACTTCTACTACAGAGGTGTATAACGTCCTGGTCAAGGTCATGGTTTCAGTGTTCAGCTGTTCCCTTTCCCAGTAAAGATGTTTATATGTGGATGGAAACTTTTATGATCCGAAAACACGTATCAATCCAATAAGTTCCTCCTAGAAAAAATAAATAAATAAAAATGACCTACCTACACCTCGTGTCACTCCCATACAGTGGTTGGTTCAGCCTTCAGTGGAAAACACCACACTTATTTTTATGATCTCCTGATAGTGATTTATTAAACCACATCCTCAGAGCCCTGTTTTATTAGAACCCTCTTATCGAGTCCTGACTCCTGATGTAAGTGGGACAGAGGAACGTGCTCAGGGATGGCAGTCGTCCTCTCTGGTGTGGCAGAACTCAGTGAAAAACCACTCGGTTTCAGAGAAGAAGGATTTCAAGTGTCCAGTATGCCGTTCTCTGTGGGATTAAAATGTATGAGAAGACAGCAAACAGCACAGCATGATTTTTTTTAGCACTTTACTCCAGAGTAAAGATGAATGAAAATATTTGAAATGGGATTCAAACAGCGGAGAGAAGTAGAACACTTCACTTTAAGACTTTTTTTGTTCAGAGTCAGCAACTTAAATATTTTACATGGGGAATATTGCAATTTTCAGTACTGCATTTAAAACTGGAAAAAAAAAGTCAGGGATAGAAAATACGGACTGAAAACGGAAATAGCTGTTTGTTCCTTTGCTTTCAAATGTAATGTGATGTAACATATAAAGATAATGTCGCTGTATGAATAGTCCTACTTTTAATGATCACATTGATCACTGGGGGGTGGTGTAGTGGTTAGCGCTGTCGCCTCACAGCAAGAAGATCCAGGTTCGAGCCCCGTGGCCGGCGAGGGCCTTTCTGTGCGGAGTTTGCATGTTGTCCGCGTGGGTTTCCTCCGGGTGCTCCGGTTTCCCCCACAGTCCAAAGACATGCAGGTTAGGTTAACTGGTGACTCTAAATTGACCGTAGGTGTGAATGTGAGTGTGAATGGTTGTCTGTGTCAATGTGTCAGCCCTGTGATGACCTGGCGACTTGTCCAGGGTGAACCCCGCCTTTCACCCGTAGTCAGCTGGGATAGGCTCCAGCTTGCCTGCGACCCTGTAGAACAGGATAAAGCGGCTACAGATAATGAGAATGGCATGGGATGGGATCGATCACTGTTCAACACCTGATCAAACAAGCTTCTGTCAGTTGGATATTTGTCCAATCTTCTTAGCAGCATGATCAGAGTTCTATTCAATTTGTGTGTTTCCTGGAACAGACCTAACTTTTAAACACAGTCCACATATTTTTGACAGGGTTGAGGTCAGGACTTATTTTGTCCTCTACAGCCAGCTCTGATGTGTGTTTGGGGTCATTGTCCTGTTGGAACAGTCATTTGTGTCCAAGTTTCTGATGTTTCCCGGTCATGCCGAATAATTCCGAGATCCTTCATTATTTCATCCACTTTGTGTCATGATGCTGCCACCACCATGCTTAACAGTAGGTCCAGTGTTCCTTTGTACCTCTGGTCTTTGTAACTCAATCTTTGTCTCATCTGACCATAAAACTGTCCTCCAGAAGGCTTTTTCTTTGTCCATGTGATCAGCTGCAAACTTACGTCAAGCTTGAAGGTGTTGATTTTGGAGCAGGAGCTTCTTTCTTGGATGGCAGCCTCTCAGTCCACGGTGATATAAAACTCATTTGATGGTAGACAGTGTTCCAGCAGCTTCCAGTTCATGGCAGATCTGTGCTTTGGTGGTTCCTGGGTTGTTCCTGACCATCTAAACCCATTTCGTCTCAGCTGAGGGGGACAGTTTGGGTCTTCTTTCAACAAAGCGGCTTGGCAAAGTGGCTCCACCTCCCAAGAACTTGTAACTTGCATGCAGTTGTTTGAACATATGATCTTGGAATCTGTACTCATTTAGAAATGGCTCCAAGAGTCATTCCTGAGTGTGTAAATCTATGATCCTCTTTCTCAGATCTGCACTGAGCTCCTTGGACTTTCCCATTGTATTATGTGTTGGTCAATGCAATGAGTGTCAATCAAACCCTTTTTATGTTGTGCACAGAAAAGCTACCAGCTGTAATCAATCATCATCACTAACAGGAAGTTAAGAAACCTTGGATTTGACAAGTTAAAAGATGCTTTGGAGCTTTCAGCACCACTGAATTAATAATCTATGACAGGGGTTCTCAACCTTTTGCAACCTGGGCCCCACCAAAGCTGGTTCATTGCAGTTGGGGGCCCCTCTTCTCGCCCCGCCCCCATCCCCCCCCCAAACACACTCACCCGCAGTGACGCCACCCGACCTACAGCACCTTATATCGACCGATAGATAGATAGATAGATAGATAGATAGATAGATAGATAGATAGATAGATAGATAGATAGATAGATAGCCCTGGGCTAGATTATTATTATTATTATTATTATCATTATTATTATTATTATTAGTAGTAGTAGTAGTAGTAGCAGCAGTAGTAGCATTATCCATAGTAGACTAGCAGTAAGAAAACAACAAAAACAACAAATTATTTGGGTAGAGCTGAAATGGGGAAAGCAAAAATACAGTGTGGGGTAGTAGTCTTTAAAAAGACTGTTTGGGTTTTGCGCTGTATCGATGGATTGATGATAGTAGACTAGCGAGAGTCGGCACGAGTTAACTCAGCAAGAAGCCAGACTAGTGTGTGTGTGTGTGTGTGTGTGTGTGTGGCAAGCACTCACACGGTGGCCACGGTATGCAGACTCACTCACGTGACGTTGCGTCATGTTCACGTCACGGGCTTAAAATAACCTACACACAAGATTTTATGATAGATTGATGATAGATTTTATAATAGTATTGATTTGTATGTAATAGTCCAATGTCCTGCATTTTGACATGGGTAAATGTGTTGCATCTGCTTAGCTACTATAGCCTGTTAGCCCCAGATTTTTTTTTTCCTCCATACATGAAGCCTACTCGCGACCCCCCTGGAGTACCTCCGCGCCCCACCAGGGGGGCGCGCCCCCCCGGTTGAGAACCACTGATCTATGAGTAAGTTAGTGTATGTATATTTTTGACCCTGTGTTGATTTGAGAAAACCTAAAATATTAATATCATTAAATTCTTTTTTTTTCTTATTAAAGATATATGTTGTACAATTATTCAACCACAGAACCAGAACAATTCAAAGGAATCACCGAAAGCCCAATATGACCATGACGTTCATGTCCGTGTAGGTAAACGTCTCACTGCAAATTTATATATTTTTTTTACAGCCAAAACATAAAATTCACTGTGTGATACACTCACCGGCCACTTTAATGGGAACTTCTTGTCGTTGATTCTAAGATCCCTGTTCTTGGCTGCAGGAGTGGAACCCAGTGTGTTCTTCTGTTTTCTGTTGCATGCTGAGATGCCTTTCTGCTCACCACGGTTGTAAAGAGTGATTATATGAGTTACTATAGCCTTCCTGGAAAAAAAAAAATGTTCAAACCACCTCAAATTTGTCCATTTTCTGATCTCTGACCCTTTCTTATCAACAAGGCGTTTGTTTACTTTCCATCCACAGAACCGTCGCTCGCTCGCTCACTCACTCGATGTTTTTTTGTTTTCCGCACCATTCTGTTTGTGTAAACTCTAGAGACTGGTGTGTGTGAAAACCCCAGGAAGAGATCAGCAGTTTCAGAAATACTCAAACCAAAAATACTCATCTGGCTCAAACCAACACCCATGCCACACACAGTGAAAGGAAGTCACACTTCATTGTGAGATCGCAGTTTTTCCCATCCTGATGTTTGAACATTAACCGAAGCGCTTGATTTGTATCATGCATCGTGCTGCTGTCAAGGGATTGTTCCTAATAAAGTGGCCGGTGAGTGTATTGTGGTTGAATCAAACTGGCAAAGTGCTGTTGCTCAAGATATCTCTGGTTCAAGGTCAGAATATCGCACCACTGAGCCACTCAGACTCCGCCCTGCATTGGTGGAAAAACAGAGATAAAGAGAGCGAGACAGAGTGCGGTGTGTATTTATGGCACTCATGAACCAGATGTTTAAAAGGTGAACTGCTTCCTCATGCATTCCCTCTGCAAAGCCTCTTCACCGTCCTCCTTATATCAGGGCTTTAATCTAATTCTCCGCCCACACTCTCAGATTGATTAGCACTAAAGTCCGACGAGCCAGGCGAGTGCGTGACAGCACACAGGAAGTGCACGAGTGTTAGAGCAACGCCTAACGAGACACCGGCGTGAGGACCACGGAGTGTCGGGCTGAGCAGGTAAACATCTTGCATCTCAGCACACTGAACACATTAGACAGCTGGAGCTGTTCTCAGGAGAGCCATGAAGTCAGGTCCGTTAATAATGGCACCCTTCGTAAACTAAACAGTAAACATTCCAAATATTCATACAGGATTGTCACAAATTATTAAAAAAACTGGAAATAATTAAAAGAAAATATGGATATAAATACATCTTTATGTTTTTCTCCTAATTTTTATTTGAAAAAATACCATATATTCAGTATAATGTCATACTGCAGGAAGCAATACGCTATAATCCAAAGCTTATTTTCACAAGAAAATAAAGTGAACTATAGTCTTTGTGTCATAAACTGACAAATATTGTGACATTTTGATGCTTGAATGATTTTTAATTTATTTTAGAAAATCTGTATTTTGCTGCTTCTTTTTTTATCGTGTCTTTTATGTGTACCTGGACAACATTCCCACGCCAGTTGAGAACTTTTTTTTTTTTTTATTGACAATAATTAGCTTCGGGCGGCACGGTGGTGTAGTGGTTAGCGCTGTCGCCTCACAGCAAGAAGGTCCGGGTTTGATCCCCGTGGCTGGCGAGGGCCTTTCTGTATGGAGCTTGCATGTTGTCTGCATGGGTTTCCTCCGGGTGCTCCGGTTTCCCCCACAGTCCAAAGACATGCAGGTTAGGTTAACTGGTGACTCTAAATTGAGCGTAGGTGTGAATGTGAGTGTGAATGGTTGTCTGTGTCTATGTGTCAGCCCTGTGATGACCTGGCGACTTGTCCAGGGTGTACCCCGCCTTTCACCCGTAGTCAGCTGGGATAGGCTCCAGCTTGCCTGCGACCCTGTAGAACAGGATAAAGCAGCTACAGATAATGAGATGAGAATTAAATTACTAAATTTCCCCATTTCCGTTTCTGGTTGAGAGTACACTGTACACATTTTGGCTGCCGCTTCTCACCAGAGTGGTTTCTTTTTTTTCTTCCCTTTCTTTTTCTTTTTGTGTTTGTATAGTTTGACATTTGTTTTTTGTTTGAATGTTTTGTCCGCTGGTTGTGGTGTAGCTCCAGACCCAGTTTTAGGCGTTGGTTCTCTCCAGACCTTGGGTGATGCCTGTGCTCCTCGGTATGGACTACAGTGAGCTCGTTGCTCTTTTAACATCAGGGTTGTCCAGTGCTTTTGTGTTTGGTGCGGTGTTCCGAGCGATGTTGCCCGGTGGCATCATGGCGGCTGTGCAGGCAGTGTGGGACTTATCCTCGTATGCCTTTTGGTGGGACTGTGGTAGCGACGCCATTGGAATTACATCCTGACCCTCCTTTGGTAAACTTTATTTTTCTTTCCTTCCTTCGCTAATTGTGAAGCGACCTTGGGTGTGAAAAAGGCGCTATATAAATTTAACTTATTATTATTATTAGGGCCCGAGCCCTATAGGGCGAAGGCCCTATTGTTCTTGTAAGAGTTCACTATTATTCTTCTTCTTCTTCTTCTTCTTCTTCCGTCTTCTTCTTCTTCTTTATTTTTCTCCGCTGTTGGGCCATTTTCGGGGCACTTGCCATGGGCGAAAACGCACGAAATTTGGCGCCACTTCCGAGAATTGCCACCGCTACTCAGAACCAGAAGCCCAAACTTGGCCGGGGCTCAGGGCCTCTATAGCGCCCCCTAAGTCGTTGTGATTTTGGCCTCCCGCTTTAAGGTGCCTGGGTGCCATGTAGTTTGTAGTAGTGGCATGCCATTTGGTAGGCATATGTATCTCACTAAGCCGGACAAAAATGTAATGCCAATGCATTAGCCACGCCCAACAGGAAGTGAGGTAATTTCACTTTTGTGCGAAATGCATGGCCACGAAGACGGCGCAACTCCTCCTAGACCGTTCATAGGAATGTCACCAAAATTGATACACATCATCTACAGACATGGCTGACAAAAGTTACTAAATACGTTTCACGTAGGATAAACCGTTCAGAAGTTATACGTCAATCAATTTTCGCTGCAAAATTTTACATGCTTAAAAATTCATAACAAATCTTCTGATTGCTCAAAACTGCTCATACTTCACACGCAGATCACTCATTGGGCTTCTGACATGTTACCCAATTTCTGTGATATTTCGCCACTGGGGGCGCTATTTTTGGGCAAAAAATCCAATCTTTCCTCAAATTTGGTCAAACTTCACGGCCACCCTCTTACAACCTCCCATGTCATGTATACTACATTTTGGGAATTTTCGTCCATGGGGGGCGCTGTTTTGGGCCGACGCAATTGCTCCAAAACGGGTTTTTGGTAAATAATTCCATGATGCTTTCCCTTCACACCACTACCTTGTGATAGTACGTTGCTGTTGTAGACACTTATTTTTCCAACTCATAATCGCTCATGTACAGCATAGCGCCACCTACTGACATGGGAAAAACCAAAAAATTTATTCTTCAAAAATCTATATCTCATCTTCTATTTACTCAATTGTCATCAAACTTCATACCCAAACTCTTCATAGCTCACCTGACATATATGCCAAATTTTGTGCACTTTCGCCCCTGGGGGTGCTGGTTATGGCAAAAATGATATTGCAGCTTCTGATTTGTCAAACTTGGCAAGCAAACTCTTTACAAGACCCTTATTGGGGCGCTTGCCATGGTCGACAACGCACGAAATTTGGCTCCTTTTTCTTAGACTGCCACCGCTACTGAGAACCAGAAGCCCAGATCCAGGCGGGCCTCAGGGCCTCTTTAGCGCCCCCTAAGTCGTTGTGATTTTGGCCTCCCGCATAAAGGTGCCTGGGTGCCATGTAGTTTGTAGTAGTGGCATGCCATTTGGTACGCATATGTATCTCACTAAGCCGGACAAAAATTTAATGCCAATGCATTAGCCACGCCCAACAGGAAGTGAGGTAATTTCACTTTTGTGCGAAATGCATGGCCACGAAGACGGCGCAACTCCTCCTAGGCCGTTCATAGGAATGTCACCAAAATTGATAGACATCATCTACAGACATGGCTGACAAAAGTTCCTAAATACGTTTCACGTAGGATTAACCGTTCAGAAGTTATACGTCAATCAATTTTCAATGCAAAATTTTACATGCTTAAAAATTCATAACAAATCTTCTAATTGCTCAAAACTGCTCATACTTCACAAGCAAATCACTCATTGGGCTTCTGACATGTGACCCAATTTCTGTGATATTTCGCCACTGGGGGCGCTATTTTTGGGCAAAAATTCCAATCTTTCCTCAATTTTGGTCAAACTTCACGGCCACCCTCTTACTACCTCCCATGTCATGTATACCACGTTTTGGAAATTTTCGTCCATGGGGGGCGCTGTTTTTGGCCGACGCAATTGCTCCAAAACGGGTTTTTGGTAAATAATTCCATAATGCTTTTCCTTCACACCACTACCTTGTGATAGTGCGTTGCTGTTGTAGACACTTATTTTTCCAACTCATAATCGCTCATGTACAGCATAGCGCCACCTACTGACATGGGAAAAACCAAAACATTTATTCTTCAAAAATCAATATCTCATCTTCTATTTACTCAATCTTGATCAAACTTGATACGCACACTCTTAACAGGTCACCTGACAGATCTTCCAAATTTTGTGAACTTTTGCCACTGGGGGCGCTGTTTTCAGGCAACAATTTATATCTCGGCTTCTGATTGGTCAAACTTGATCAAACTTGACACAACAACTCTTCATAGGTCCCTTGACATGTATACCAAATTTGGTGAACTTTCACCACTGAGGGCGCTCATTGCGCTGTAGCAGTTGCAGGAGAGGTGTTTACAATCATGAGGCACCAGGAGTATGTTGTTTTGGTTGCCTTAAACACACATGACTTGTGGGGGATGGGTTATTATTATTATTATTATTGAGAAGTGAGGCTCTTTGAAAGTAATAAAGTTCTCAAAGAGCAACAAAACAACAGCAAGAAACACACAAGAGGGAAAAAAACGAGTGCAGCACCATCTGTTTAAAGCCCCACTGGTGGCCAGATATTTCAGTTTGTCTTGTGTTACTAATAATGTCTCACTTCCAAAGCTGTTCAGCATGAATGTGCTTCTGTACAGGATTTTATCTAAACACTGCAGTTCTTCACTTGTTAAATGAAGGTGCTGATTTTCCCGGTGACCAGCCTGAGTGCGGCTCAGTATCTGGGTTTATTTCCTGTCTCCACGTCTACTGTTCATCTGCGTCAATTATTAATCACTGATATCAAATATATCCACTCGGTTCATATGTTCTCACTGATTTGATTTTGATTTGAGCAGATCCAGATTAGTATAACAGGTTTTGATTTGCTCTGTTCTACTACTGAGTCGAGTGCAGAAGTATTGGCACCCTTTAAGAATAATGACTTTGCATACGCCGTTCATTTCCTAATGTAGGTTCTTCTCAGGAGCACGTTCTTTGACGTGACTTTCCTTTCCAAAGCAGATTGTTATTCAAGGTGGTGTCTAAGAGCCTTTGAAAACTCGATGACCAGACAATTCTGGGATCTGCTTCATTGTTCTGAGAACATCATCCCCATTGTGAAGCATGGTGGTGGTAGCACTATCAAGAAAGTTACTCATGGTTTCTTGGTTGCTTTATTAAATAACTGGACAGACTCTGATACTTTTTTTTTCCACCAGAACTTGGTTCTGTTTCTTTATGATGCTGTGTGTTTAATTATATTCTTCAACCAACCAACCAACCAACCAACCAACCAACCAACATGCAGTGCTTTGGGAAACAGGTGTATTTATACTGAGGTCACATGCCACCTAAATTGCTCACAGCTTGACTCCATTGAAATAATTGTCACTTCTGATGGCAAACAAATTGATTTCAGTGTTTTGGAAGCTATTCGTTCATTTTAATATTATTACCATGGTGTAAAATAAAATCCCAGTTCCAGGTTGCATCACTATTACTACAGAATGTGGAACAAGTTTAAACAGGGGTGAATACTTATGCAAGGCTCTGTATTAGTTTGCTGTTGTTGTTTTCCATAATACTGCTGATGAAGAGATTTTACACATGTACCGGTGTAACATTAAATTGAACACAATTTATATGAATTTCTGATCATTTGTAGAAATATTAATATATTTTATATGGGTGCCAAAACTTTTGCTACTATGGTTTTGATGGGGTCTTGTATCCTAATATTTACAAATATGACTTCAAATATGATTAATCAGAAGCTTTTAGTGAAAACAACCACCAAAAATAAATAAATAAATAAATAAATAAATCACTGTGTGGAGTGTTCATCTTCTGCAATATTCCACGCCTAAATTTTTGAAGGGTGCTAATATTTCTGAAGAATTGTTGAGCTTCATCTCCAGAAATGCTCTGTGCACGAGGAAAAAGTCAGGCTTGTATCCTTCGGCTAACAAGATCAATCTGAGCAGAGCAATTATGCGCTAATGTCCATTGAGCAGGAAATACTGAGAATGCTTTAAAAGGCTCCGGGGTCGTAATGGTGCTGAGGAGAGCCCACGCTGCCGGGAGCACAGAGTGCGAATGCCAGAAACACGCCGCTCGTCTTACTGCACCGACAATCCCACAAACTTGCAAGTCATCTCTGTTACCGCTCAGAAAGAACGACGAGATCATCATCTTCTTCTTCAAAACCAGATCTGGGTTTAAAAGCACTGTTCGAGAGCTCCATCATTGCAGTTTTCTCCTTTTATTTGCTTTTCATCGCTGCAGATTTATTCCTGGGGTAAAATGATAAATGACCTGGATGACTCCTGTCGTACCGTCTCCTGTACAGATTACAGGTTACTGCTAATATATATGTAACACAATGACCTTTTTAAAAACAGGGTGACGTCAGGGCAGCTGAAAATATCTGCAGGATTTTCCAGCTGCTGCAACTGGAGGGAATTTTAACAAGACCATCAGTGACGGCGTAGCTCACTCAGGCCCCATCTGGTCCAGTGTTGGTGGGCCACCTTCCTTGCGCAATAAATGTTGCAAGCTATATACACTATATACATGCTATATATAGACACAATATCCACTCTAGGAATACCGACCTATTTGCCAGAAAGAATCCAGAACGGCGAGGAATTGACTGCAATTTTTGTTGAACTGCTCATTAAGGCTTAATTAGTCCATAACATCATTAATAATTGTAATGAAGCAAATCTGGGTAGAAGTTAGATGCACCCTAAGTACCCCTACCTTCATGCTAGAAAGAATCAAAATTGGTGAAGTATTGAGGAAGAAGAAGCGATTTATGTTGAAACTGCTCATTAGGGATTGATTAATTACTATGTATCTTCATTATTAATTGCAATTATGCAAATTTGTGTAGAAGCCATATGCACCCCAGGCAGACCTACCTTTCTGCCAAAAAGAATATAAATCGGTGAAGAACTGAGGGACAAGAAGCGATTTTCATGAAATGTGGATGACAGACAACACATGATGGCATAAATTCATCACCTGTCGGCCGGATGAGCTAATAATGGACTCAAAGATTCTCTTATTTACTGCAACAGAAAGTTCAAATAATTTGTCATAAATTTCCTTCTCATTTTCGATTGTTTAGTCCTCCGTGTGCTTTTGTTTTGGCTTTTGGTGTTTAATCTTTTTTTTTTTTTTTACAGATGATAGCATGGTATTTCTTTTCTTTAAATATCGAACAGTTTAATAGGTTGAATAAGTCACTATTTAGCTTAAAAGCACCACTTTTCGGTTATTTTTGGTTCATTTTTCAGCAACTGTCATTGATGGGGTACCTCAGGGCTCCGATTTGGGCCTGGTTCTGTTTTCGTTATTCATGCTGCTTCTGGGGTTTGTCTGCAGGATGTACAATATATTCCATCAGTTCTATCACCAGAACCCTAAAATCTTCTAAACAGTTGCCACCAGGTTTAGGGACAAGCTCGACCATTCTCAAATTATGAAATGTTGATGTTTGATGAAATCCGATTACAAACCATGCAACAATTTATTTCCCTGAAATTATATGCACCCTAGGTACCCCTACGTTCATGTTAGAAAGAATCAAAATCAGTGAAGAATTGAGGAAGAAGAAGCAATTTGTGTGGAATCTGCTCGTTGCATAATTGAAAATATGCAAATTTGTGTAGAAGCCATATGCACCCCAGGCAGACCTACCTTCCTGCCAAAAAGAATAAAAATCAGTGAAGAATTGAGAGACAAGAAGCGATTTTCGTGAAATGTGGATGACGGACGACAGACAACACATGATGGCATAAACTCATCACCTGTCGGCCAGATGAGCTAACAACCCAAGATTTACTTTTGCACCACGATCCTTTGAACCTTTTATCAAATCTTTATCAAAATGGAATAAAGTTACGGTGAAAGATCACCAAGAAATGTAATTGTTTCCAAGAAACCTAAGAATCAAGCCTCCATGTTGTCATCACCATCACCATCTTGATGTTTCTAAAAACCACACGGTGCTCCATTTTCACTTTTGCTTGATTTCGTCTTCGCTTCATTTCTACTTCAAGACAGCGATGCAGCGGTGCTTTAGTCCTTTCGTCCTCAACTTTCCTGCTGCTTTAATACCATCATCAACACCAGCACCATCTCTGACACCTTAAAGCATTGAATTACATTCTGGGATTCTGAATCCACCGTCTTTGCAACAATCTGACTGTCATCATCACTAATGACGTCGTTGTTGTAATTGCGCTAGCAATAACAGTGTCTCCCTGTGACATAACCGCTAACTCTTCCCAGTATCGACCAACAAATTAGCACCAAAATCCAATCATAGAAACTTCACGAAGATTTCAGTCAAATCAAAACAAATTCAAAAACAAATGAAACACTTGACTTTGGTCTTAAGCTCATTGTGGACACATTTTCCAGGACAAATGAAGTCGTAAGACTCAGAACATCACTTCAGCTCCCAGGACTTCAGGTCAGTTTGAGGGTTCGTGGAATGTTCATTTCTGGCTCTGTGTCGCCATCTAGTGGAAAAATCTATCATCAAACTTAATCATTATCTTCGGATACAGGAGTTGAAGAGGGGGTGAAAACTTTTGCACAAAGCTGAAGATGTCCATATTTTGGTCATGATCTGATGTTTGTTTTAATAAGCATAGCCAGAAACAGTCTATTTAATAAAACAGTTTGTGAAATAAATGAGTAATAGATTAATCATAAGCAAATATTTTTAATGAAAATAAATATAATTGATTACAATCAGAGAGCAGATTGATCCAGTTCTCTTCAGAAAGAACTTGCTGAGGTTTCAGCTGATTTTATTTTTTTTATTTTTTAAATTAATAATTAGTGGGAAAAATGCATCAAGAACGTAAAAAAGTATTAATTTTAATTTAAATGTAATTATTTTGTATTTATTTAATTTGAATTGTAATATTTTATGAATGATCAAAATAAACTCCTTGTGTTCTCAGAATATTTAAAACACAAAATCTTTTGACTCATCTTGTGACTTTATATCTCTTTTATTCATTTTCAAAGCATCTCATCTCATCTCATTATCTGTAGCCGCTTTATCCTGTTCTACAGGGTCGCAGGCAAGCTGGAGCCTATCCCAGCTGACTACGGGCGAAAGGCGGGGTACACCCTGGACAAGTCGCCAGGTCATCACAGGGCTGACACATAGACACAGACAACCATTCACGCTCACATTCACACCTACGCTCAATTTAGAGTCACCAGTTAACCTAACCTGCATGTCTTTGGACTGTGGGGGAAACCGGAGCACCCGGAGGAAACCCACGCGGACACGGGGAGAACATGCAAACTCCACACAGAAAGGCCCTCGCCGGCCACGGGGCTCGAACCCAGGACCTTCTTGCTGTGAGGCGACAGCGCTAACCACTACACCACCGTGCCGCCCTTTTCAAAACATTTTTTTTTATTTATACTGTATATATTTAGTTTTTTGGTACAGCACTTTGCTGTGTCGTGCACAGTATAGATCTCCTTTAACTGGCATTTTAAATGTTCTTGTTTTTTTTATATTTATGCTCCAATTGACCTGTAATGACCTCTGCGTGCCTTAATCCCAAATAAATACCCCCTTCCCTTCATTGGATAAAAGCTGAATATCCCCACAACCCTATATAAATATACCTGTGAAAGCTAAATGCCCCCAAACAAAAAAGATAAAATGAAAATAAATTAAATACCACCCTGACTGGTGGCCCCAAGTACTAAAAAAATAAATGTCTGAAATGTCTGTGTGACCTTTAATTGACCCTGAAACAAAAAAAACCCCAAACCTCTGACGCCCGTGATTGCCTGAAACCCAAACTCTCCTGACTGCTAACTGCCCTAAAGCCTAAAACAAACATGCCGGTAAATGTTAAAATAGAGAGACGACACAGTCAACCAATGTTGAAGATCTGCATCAAAACACACTCAGTTTCTGCGCTCTATCTAGTTTTTGATGTGAAAGGACTCCGATGTGCCCATTCTATCCAGAGAAGACCGGTGGTTTGAAAGAGGAGTAAAAGAAGCCATCTTCATCAACCTGGAACTAGGGCTGCTCGATTATGGAAAAAATAATAATCACGATTATTTCTGTCAATATTGAAATCACAATTATTCAAACGATTTTTTGAAACAATGCATTTATTCAGCATTTCTCTTTAAAACAAAAAAACCTCTTTGTTATTGATCATTTACGTTCACCTTTCTTTCAAACTGAAAATAAATATAGTCGAGAAAAAATTAAGTTTGCGATGTATAAAACAAAATAAAAATATTCTTTTGACATAAAACAGAGAAAAACAAATGTACATAGGCTGCATGTCTTTGGCTAAATAATATCTGACGGATGCTGTGAGTGCGTTGTGCCTCTCCGAACTCGTGGCATACGGAGTGGCATTGTAGAGAGTGGCTGAAATGGATGGCTGCATTGTCTTGCTGGTTGTGGCGGCATCGGCTTTATCTTTTTGTTTGTTTTTTATTGTTTCGTCGTGAATAACTTTATGGCTCAGTTTCAGGTGGTTGAAGAGGTTTGTAGTGTTGCCAAGAGGCGCAGATACTACCTTATTGCAAATCTTACACACGATGCGCTTCTGTTCCACGTCAGATTCTTCGAATCCAAAGTGATCCCATATTACAGACGTTTTTCGTCCCTTTTTGTCGACCAACCGATTCTGCCCTCCTTCTGTCATCTTGCGAGCCTACCTCGCGCCAAACAATTCACAATCTCTCCTCCTTTCAGCTGCGTGAGTGAAGAGCCATAGAGACACACACACTGCTTCCGCCACATGAGTGTTGTCGGTAAGTCTGCGCATGGGCCCGCGGGAAGGAAATGTATTGCGTGTGTGCGTCCCCGACAAATGGCAAAATAATCATTTCAACTCGATTATATGAATTTTGAGATCGTTTGACACAAAAATTGAAATCGTGATCAAAATTTGATTAATTGCACAGCCCTACCTGGAACAACCATCACTGAACAGATGAGGTGGTCTGAGATACCACTTATCAGCCACCTATAATGCAGTCCTTGGGACACTTCCCAGAAAACTGAATACACATCCACACCACGACTCAGCTGACTTCAATGACTCACATGATGGCAGAGAGAGAGAGAGAGAGAGAGAGAATGACCCACAGATCACCCTAATGACCCTCAAGGCTGCTAACACTGTTCACACCCAGCCTCCAGTGACCCTGTGTTTCCTCCTTCATAGACGAAGATGAACATGACATCATAGATTGTGAGTCCGCAGATGGCTGATAAAGCCAATCCAGGCACGAAATGGACAATGACAATATGGACAGACATGTAATATACAGTATATGGAGGTACAGTGCTGAGCGTAAATGAGTGCACCCCCTTTGAAAAGTAACATTTTAAACAATATCTCAGTGAACACAAACAATTTCCAAAATGTTGACAAGTTTAATATAACATCTGTTTAACTTATAACGTGAAAGTAAGGTTAATAATATAACTTAGATTACACATTTTTCAGTTTTACTCAAATTAGGGTGGTGCAAAAATGAGTACACCCCACAACAAAAACTACTATGGTACATCTAGTACTTTGTATGGCCTCCATGATTTTTAATGACAGCGCCAAGTCTTCTAGGCATGGAATGAACAAGTTGGCGACATTTTGCAACATCAATCTTTTTCCATTCTTCAACAACGACCTCTTTTAGTGACTGGATGCTGGATGGAGAGCGATGCTCAACTTGTCTCTTCAGAATTCCCCAAAGAAAATAATTTCTTTCCACCACAAAGGTGAAGGCTACAAGAAGATCAGCAAAGCTTTACTTATCAGTCAGAATACTGTAGCAAAAGTGGTACAAACATTTAAGAAAGATGGAACTGCAACCATCTCACAGAGTCGTCCAGGTCGTCCATGGAAGTTAACACCTCGACAGGAGCGTCTTCTGATGAGAAGGGTTGAAGAAAATCAGCATGCAAGTTCACTGCAGTTATCTAAAGAAGTAGAAAGCCAAACTGGGGTGACACAATATGGCGAAAGAAGCCTCTCCTAAAGCCCAGGCACAAAAAAGCCCGCCTAGAGTTTGCCAGGGCCCATGCTGACAAAGATGAAGACTACTGGGACTCTATACTCTGGAGTGATGAGACCAAGATAAATGTTTTTGGAACTGATGGCTTCAAAACTGTATGGCATCGCAAAGGTGAGGAATACAAAGAAAAATGCCTGGTGCCTACAGTGAAACATGGTGGTGGCAGTGCCCTTATGCGGGGCTGCATGAGTGCTGCTGGTGTCGGGGAGCTGCATTTCATTGATGGCATCATGAATTCACAGACGTATTGCTCTATACTGAAAGAGAAGATGCTACCATCACTCCATGCCCTTGGTCGTCGTGCACTTTTCCAACATGACTAAACACACATCTAAGGCCACTGTTGGATTTCTGAAGAAGAACAGGGTGAAAGTGATTCAGTGGCCAAGTATGTCTCCTGATCTGAACCCAATCGAACACCTATGGGGAATTCTGAAGAGACGAGTTGAGCATCACTCTCCATCCAGCATCCAGTCACTAAAAGAGGTCGTTGTTGAAGAATGGAAAAAGATTGATGTTGCAAAATGTCGCCAACTTGTTCATTCCATGCCTAGAAGACTTGGTGCTGTCATTAAAAATCATGGAGGCCATACAAAGTACTAGATGTAGTAGTTTTTGTTGTGGGGTGTACTCATTTTTGCACCACCCTAATCTGAGTAAAACTGAAAAATGTGTAATCTAAGTTTATATTATTAACCTTACTTTCACGTTATAAGTTAAACAGATGTTATATTAAACTTTGTCTGTCAACATTTTGGAAATTGTTTGTGTTCATTGAAATATTGCTTAAAATGTTACTTTTCAGGGCGTCACGGTGGTGTAGTGGTTAGTGCTGTCGCCTCACAGCAAGAAAGTCCGGGTTCGAGCCCCGTGGCCGGCGAGGGCCTTTCTGTGCGGAGTTTGCATGTTCTCCCCGTGTCTGCGTGGGTTTCCTCCGGGTGCTCCGGTTTCCCCCACAGTCCAAAGACATGCAGGTTAGGTTAACTGGTGACTCTAAATTGAGCGTAGGTGTGAATGTGAGTGTGAATGGTTGTCTGTGTCTATTTGTCAGCCCTGTGATGACCTGGCAACTTGTCCAGGGTGTACCCCGCCTTTCACCCGTAGTCAGCTGGGATAGGCTCCAGCTCGCCTGTAACCCTGTAGAACAGGATAAAGCGGCTAGAGGAGATGAGATGAGATGTTACTTTTCAAAAGGGGTGTACTCATTTACGCTGAGCACTGTAATTATCATGGAGGTGAATGAAGTCATGACTTGCACAGTAAAATTTGATTATAGTGAGGGAGAGTTGCGCATTACGTCAGCCTCACTCTCTTGTCCTGAATCATCTTAACCCAGCGACAGGACATGGCTGGAGATGAAGCAGGATGCAGTGGATGGTCACAAGATTGAGTCTGTCCAACTGTGCCCTAAGTACTCCACGGTGCCTGTTGCATGCTGGCCATTGGTTCATGAGGAGCTCATCCACCCTTGTTTTTCATCCCGCTAGGTGACATGCCACCCGGAGCTGGGTTAGACACCGACCACTCATCCATGTGGCAGGTAGTACTGGGTTACAGTGTTACCAGTAGCAGGGTCAAGACTAGTCTGGCTAACGCGACAAAGCTCTCCGAGCTATTGGTCTGGCCAAGATATTAAGCCCAACCGTTTCCCAGAGCCCGTGGTTGACCCGCCTCCCTGAAATGCCTCAGTTTGCTACTGGTCGAAGCCAGAAAAGGCTGTGACGAAGCTTAAACCAATCACATCATTCTTTCCTCTGACGTATGTGACGCGACGGGGCTAACTGGTAGATTAAACTCTTACTGAAGCCGGTCGGGAGCAAGGCGAAAACGTCCTTCCTTTCAATAAATACCTCCAGGGCTGCTCTTTGCTCCGTTTTCAATGAGAACTTCCCGTTGAATGCTTTCAATATAGCATCTATGCGTAATAGATGCAGAAGCGTGAATGAAGCGCTTCCGGCATAGATTCTGTAAACAATCTATGGCTTCCGGTCGCAGTTCTACTACATCAGTGCCTTGAACACGCCTCTACCCAGGGCCGTTGGAGATGCTCAAAGTTGATTGGTTCCCGATTTTTTGGGAGCTTGGAAGAGCTGTAGATAGCTTGCCTGGCCAGACTAAGCTCGCAACAGGCCCTCATGTTGCGTCATGCTTAGGATGGGTGGGCCCAGGCTAGGTCAAGACCCTGACCTGACTCACCAAGTAACCCTAACACCTACAGGATGGCTGAGAGATGTGTGTCAATGACCCATGTGACCTCAACGACTCTCCTTTTGGTCCACTAGAGGATAAATACCTGGAACTCCCCACTAGTCAGACAGAACCGAAGAAGCCTTTCGGATGAGAGGTGAAACGTCTTCAAGAATTTCAAGCAAGCCCAGTTGCCTTTTTTAGCACCTACGGTTTGAGATGACCTGGATGGCCGAGAACCTTCACAGACAGTTTTCGATGTAGTTTATTAATAAAACTTAACTATTTTTGCAGCACAAAGATCAAGGAGGAGGGGGAGGGGTGGAAACTTTCACACGGATTATTTGACATTTTAAACAATGCATTTTGAAACGCATCACTTTAAGCAGTGCAGGAACACCTCCTCCCCCTTTTTTGATTGGACCGAAGCCAAGTATCCTTTCACTCATTGGATGAAGCACAAGGGGTGGGTACTTTCCTGGGGGTTCACAAGAGTGCAGTATGTGTGTGTGTGAGAGAGAGAGAGAGAGAGAGATTCTGTGTGTGTGTGTGTGAAAGAATATGTAGGAGTGGACTTATTCCACTGGAAGCCAGCCAAGTTCCTCCTAGCACTCATGGCCCTCCCTGTGGATTCAGACCTTCTCTTGTTTTCCTCACAAAACCCACAGCTCGCTGCAGCAGATCCAGAAATAAAGAGCAAATTAAACACACTCTGTGATTGGCTGAGAGGGAGACAAGACGATACGATAAGAGACACGCCACCTCATTCGTGTCACCCATGGGGGCTGAACCTGAACCTTTCCGGTTGTGCCTGTAAAGATTTTAGATCTCAGCCACAAGGGTGGGTGCGTGTGCAGGCAGATATGAAAAAGACCTGGAGTTGTTGTTGTTTTGTTGTTTTTCATGGATTATTGATTTATTTCCAGCTTTCCCAGCTCGTCCGGATTGAGGTGTCATGACCTGGAAAAAGCCAGAAAGATAAGACTTTGGACTTAGAGGAGAAGATAATAAATATAATCATGTATGCAACCCTGAGGCACTGAATCACACTACATCAGTGCTTCTGCTCATGTTCTACAGCATTAACCATGGATTTTTAATGTTTTATCTTAATTAGATAAATCCTTCACCCCATCTTCCTTTTTATGTCTGTTTTTTGTAGCATGTTTCCTATAATTGCAATAAACCTCAGACGAAGGGCTGTGAAATGCTGGGAAAGTCGACGTGCCATAGCTACGGTCATCTCTGGCAACAAGATCTCACAGTGAGTCCAAACCCTCTGCATGTGTTCAGTTACATAAGCCGTACCAAAGTCCAAAACTCCAGAAGGTACAGTGCTCAGCGTAAATGAGTACACCCGTTTTGAACAATATCTCAATGAACACAAACAATTTCCAAAATGTTGACAAGTTTAATATAACATCTGTTTAACTTATAACGTGAAAGTAAGGTTAATAATATAACTTAGATTACACATTTTTCAGTTTTACTCAAATTAGGGTGGCGCAAAAATGAGTACACCCCACAACAAAAACTACTACATCTAGTACTTTGTATGGCCTCCATGATTTTTAATGACAGCACCAAGTCTTCTAGGCATGGAATGAACAAGTTGGCGACATTTTGCAACATCAATCTTTTTCCATTCTTCAACAGCGACCTCTTTTAGTGACTGGATGCTGGATGGAGAGGGATGCTCAATTCGTCTCTTCAGAATTCCCCGTAGGTGTTCGATTGGGTTCAGATCAGGAGACGTACTTGGCCACTGAATCACTTTCACCCTGTTCTTCTTCAGAAATCCAACAGTGGCCTTAGATGTGTGTTTAGTCATGTTGGAAAAGTGCACGACAACCAAGGGCACGGAGTGATGGTAGCATCTTCTCTTTCATTAAAGAACAATACGTCTGTGAATTCATGATGCCATCAATGAAATGCAGCTCTCCGACACCAGCAGCACTCATGCAGCCCCACATAAGGACACTGCCACCACCATGTTTCACTGTAGGCACCAGGCATTTTTCTTTGTATTCCTCACCTTTGCGACGCCATACAGTTTTGAAGCCATCAGTTCCAAAAACATTTATCTTGGTCTCATCACTCCAGAGTATAGAGTCCCAGTAGTCTTCATCTTTGTCAGCATGGGCCCTGGCAAACTCTAGGCGGGCTTTTTTGTGCCTGGGCTTTAGGAGAGGCTTCTTTCGCCGTATTGTGTCACGGGAAATAGTCACCCCAGTTTGGCTTTCTACTTCTTTAGATAACTGCAGTGAACTTGCATGCCAATTTTCTTCAACCCTTCTCATCAGAAGACGCTCCTGTTAAGGTGTTAAAGGTCCCATGGCATGGTGGTTTGTTGATGCTTTAAACGGGCTCGTGGAGGTTTCCGGATGTTATATCCGCAGCCTTTCTCGAAATGAACCCTCAGCACGTAGATATAGCCTCCTGGGAGAAAGCCCCATTTCAGCGCTTTTCCCAGTGCGTCGTTTTGCTAATGAGAAGCAGGAGGCGGGGAAGGGTAGAGGGTGGGGACGGGTCTTATCATTAATATTCATGACATGTAAACGTGTTACCTCTGATTGGCTAACAGCACTGTGACGCTACCTCCAGTGGGTCAGAACAAGCGGATGTGGGTGTCTTACTATGGCGAGAGAGAAGGAACAAACCGCGAATGGAAAAATACCGCGCGCTGATGTCATTAAGGTGCAACACGAGGAAATAAAAGAAATTCAACAAATGTTTGGGCTTTTACTGAACAAACAAACAAACAAACAAATAAAATGAACGAGTGACTTAAAAAAAAGAATGTGGGTGTCTTTGTAAAAACTGTTTTGATTGGCTATTATAACAGAGCATGCTGCATGCTTTTTGGTTTTGTAGCACAGAGTACCTGGCTAACTGCAGGAAGCGGTTAGCTGCACAGCTAATGTAGCCATTGCAAGGCTAACGTGGCACCGATTTTAAAACACGGCAAAACGACTTAACAGTTATACACTTACTTGTTCGGTGTTTGTGGCTGATGCGGCAGGGATGCTTGGTACGGACCCAGGCTTCAGTGACAGTTGATATGCAAAACCTGCCCTGTACTGTCCCAAGTTGTGGAAACATTCATCAGGAAAATGCTTCCGACAAACATACACCGTCTTAGGTAGACTCGACGGCGTATTATTGGAGTAAATAAAATTAAGCCACTGCGTCTTCAGGGGCTCTCCCGTCGGCAGTAAAAACAGACTCCTTTCTGTGTTGTCACATCCATGTACAGCGCAACTTCCATGTTTGGTGGCAACTTTTGAGCTGGGCGGGCAATCCATACAGTGGGTGGGAATCCAGAGGGGGGGCGTGGGGATCATCTCCCTTGCTGACGTAGGCAAGGGAAGAGTTTATCAACGCGCCGTTTTGACGCGCCATTCTCAAATGTTGGGCATAGTTTGGTTTACACATTATGAAATTTCTAGCCACTGGGGTGACTTAAGAAGGTCAGAGGAACTCATTTTAACATTAAAAAAACTCAGAAAGTGAAAATTTCATGCCATGGGACCATTAACTTCCGTGGACGACCTGGATGTCTCTGTGAGATGGTTGTAGTTCCAGCTTTCTTAAATTTTTGTACCACTTTTGCTACAGTACTCTGACTGATAAGTAAAGCTTTGCTGATCTTCTTGTAGCCTTCACCTTTGTGGTGAAAAGAAATTATTTTCTTTGGGGAATTCTGAAGAGGCAAGTTGAGCATCACTCTCCATCCGGCATCCAGTCACTAAAAGAGGTCATTGTTGAAGAATGGAAAAAGATTGATGTTGCAAAAATGTCGCCAACTTGTTCATTCCATGCCTAGAAGACTTGGTGCTGTCCTTAAAAATCATGGAGGCCATGATTTGTCTTGTCAACATTTTGGAAATTGTTTGCGTTCATTGAGATATTGTTTAAAATGTTACTTTTCAAAGGGGGTGCACTCATTTACGCTCAGCACTGTAACCTGTCATTCCAGTGTTGCGTAATTGCCATAACATTTTAAACATTCTCGGCTGATTTATGTTAAAATGTTATAGGAACTGACTTTGTAGGTCAGTTCTGGTATGTCATGCAAGTCAGATAACAGTGATGACATGACAGTCATATCAAAGAAAATAAGTCATGACAATGTCTTAGCAATGCCAAGTGTTCATAAAAACGTTGCAAGGATGACAGATCATCTTATGTATGAAGTATGAAGCGCACTTTACTTTCAGCCCAGAAAAAAATATCCCCAACTCTGTCATCACGTCATCATGTTGTAAAATTGCTATGTGTTCATTGAGCTGTTATAAGCAGCAATATGACATTTATGTTACTTACTGCATTTAGAAACCCATGATGCATTATAACTATTTAGCAACATGCCAGAATAACTCCAGACTTGGTTGTCATAATGGTTTCAAAGCGTCTTTAAACAATCTGTCAACTTTCCGTCATGTTACGTCAGTTTGACATTGCAACTAGCGAAAGCAGTCCATGTGACAGCTGACACCAGTTGGAATAAACATTAATGTGGGTTTATGTCAGGTGTCATGATGGCCTCATAAATTGAAAACAACAGCAGGCTCACGTACGCTTCACGTCATGTATGTCACTTGACTCAGCGTGACATCACAACAGATGAAAGCAGGCTTTGTGACAGCTGATGCTAATTAGGTATTCATGTACTGTATAGGTTTATTTCACAAAAAGTGTCATGTACAGTAATGTCAACATTATGTCATCTACGTCACTTAACTCGATCATTATTTCAGCTTCACGTTACAAATAATGAAAGCGGCCGTTATGACCGTTAACACCTGTAGGACTAAGTGTTCATGTAGATGTCACAAGGGGCTTATGTAGGTGTCATGTAGCCTTATAAACACCACATTTGAATAAAGTGTTGGTGGTCTCTTTCCCTGCAGACATGTGACGGAACGTCTGAAGAAGGACGTCGCAGAGATGAACAGTCAGCTTCCAGGCTTTAGACCAGGCCTGGTGGTGCTACAAGTTAGTCCATTTATTTGTTGTTGTTTTTAAATCTCAAAACAAAAAAAAATCTGATAATAACAAGGTGAACACTGTTTTCTCTGATAATCTGACTCACATACTTTCTTTTATTCTTTCTTCTTCCTTTTTTGCCTTTCCTTTTATTCTCCAGCTGGTCATTTGGTAATGTGCCATTCTCTTTTCCTTCATCACGCTCACATAATAGCATATGCTTTCAAAGTTACATAGACCACTGTGTGACCCCATTGTGGCCAACATACACCAGTATGTGACACCATTTTATCCACTATACACCAGTATGTGACACCATTTTATCCATCATACACCAGTGTGTGTGAGACCCCATTGTGTCCACTATACACCAGTTTGTGACCCAACTGTGGCCACTATAAACCAGTGTGTGACCCCATTGTGTCCACCATACACCAATGTGTGACCCAGTTGTGGCCACCATACACCAGTGTGACCCCATTTTATCCATCATACACCAGTGTGACCCCATTTTATCCATCATACACCAGTGTGACCCCATTTTATTCACCATACACCAGTGTGTGACCCCATTGTGGCCACCATACACCAGTGTGACCCCATTTTATCCACTATACACCAGTATGTGAAGCCATTTTATCCACCATACACCAGTGTGTGTGACCCCATTGTGGGCACCATACACCAGTGTGTGACCCAACTGTGGCCACCATAAACCAGTCTGTGACCCAGTTGTGTCCACCATTCACCACTGTGCGTGACCCCATTGTGTCCACTACACACCAGTGTGTGTGTGACCCCATTTTATCCACCATACACCATTGAGTGACCCCATTGCATCCACCATACTCCAGAGTGTGACCCAGTTTTGTCCACCATACACAGTGTGACCCCACTTTGACCCCATACACCAGCGTGACCCCATTTTTCCACTATACACCAGTGTTTGACCCCATACACCAGTGTGTGACCCCAATGTGTCCACCATACACCAGTGTATGACCCTATTTTATCAACCATAATCCAGTGTTTGACCCCATACATCAGTGTGTGACCCCATTGTGTTCACCATACACCAATCTGTGACCCCACACACCAGTGTGACCCCAATTTGTCCACCAAACACCAGTGTGACCCCATTTTGAC
Organism: Neoarius graeffei; assembly: GCF_027579695.1. Taxonomy (NCBI): domain Eukaryota; kingdom Metazoa; phylum Chordata; class Actinopteri; order Siluriformes; family Ariidae; genus Neoarius; species Neoarius graeffei. The sequence continues at coordinate 5,403,293 of NC_083571.1, forward strand.
CACCATACACCAGAGTTTGACCCCATTTTGTCCACCATACACCAGTGTGTGACCCCATTTTGTCCACTATACACCAGTATGTGACCCCATTGTATCCACCATACACCAGTGTGACCCCATTTTATCCACTATACACCAGTATGTGACACCATTTTATCCATCATACACCAGTGTGTGTGAGACCCCATTGTGTCCACTATACACCAGTTTGTGACCCAACTGTGGTCACTATAAACCAGTGTGTGATCCCATTGTGTCCACCATACACCAATGAGTGACCCAGTTGTGGCCACCATAAACCAGTGTGTGACCCCATTATGTCCACCATACACCAGTGTGTGACCCCATTTTATCCATCATACACCAGTGTGACCCCATTTTATCCATCATACACCAGTGTGACCCCATTCTATTCACCATACACCAGTGTGTGACCCCATTGTGGCCACCATACACCAGTGTGACCCCATTTTAGCCACTATACACCAGTATGTGAAGCCATTTTATCCACCATACACCAGTGTATGTGACCCCATTGTGGGCACCATACACCAGTGTGTGACCCAACTGTGGCCACCATAAACCAGTCTGTGACCCAGTTGTGTCCACCATTCACCACTGTGCGTGACCCCATTGTGTCCACTACACACCAGTGTGTGTGACCTCATTTTATCCACCATACACCACTGAGTGACCCCATTGCATCCACCATACTCCAGAGTGTGACCCAGTTTTGTCCACCATACACAGTGTGACCCCACTTTGACCCCATACACCAGCATGACCCCATTTTTCCACTATACACCAGTGTTTGACCCCATACACCAATGTGTGACCCCAATGTGTCCACCATACACCAGTGTGTGACCCTATTTTATCTACCATAATCCAGTGTTTGACCCCATACATCAGTGTGTGACCCCATTGTGTTCACCATACACCAATCTGTGACCCCATACACCAGTGTGACCCCAATTTGTCCACCATACACCAGTGTGACCCCATTTTGACCACCATACACCAGAGTTTGACTCCATTTTATCCACCATACACCAGTGTGTGACCCCATTTTATCCACTATACACCAGTATGTGACACCATTTTATCCACCATACACCAGTGTGACCCCATTTTATCCACTATACACCAGTATGTGACACCATTTTATCCATCATACACCAGTGTGTGTGAGACCCCATTGTGTCCACTATACACCAGTTTGTGACCCAACTGTGGCCACTATAAACCAGTGTGTGACCCCATTGTGTCCACCCTACACCAATGAGTGACCCAGTTGTGGCCACCATACACCAGTGTGTGACCCCATTTTATCCATCATACACCAGTGTGACCCCATTTTATCCATCATACACCAGTGTGACCCTATTTTATTCACCATACACCAGTGTGTGACCCCATTGTGGCCACCATACACCAGTGTGACCCCATTTTAGCCACTATACACCAGTATGTGAAGCCATTTTATCCACCATACACCAGTGTGTGTGACCCCATTGTGGGCACCATACACCAGTGTGTGACCCAACTGTGGCCACCATAAACCAGTCTGTGACCCAGTTGTGTCCACCATTCACCACTGTGCGTGACCCCATTGTGTCCACTACACACCAGTGTGTGTGAGACCCCATTTTATCCACCATACACCATTGAGTGACCCCATTGCATCCACCATACTCCAGAGTGTGACCCAGTTTTGTCCACCATACACAGTGTGACCCCACTTTGACCCCATACACCAGCGTGACCCCATTTTTCCACTATACACCAGTGTTTGACCCCATACACCAGTGTGTGACCCCAATGTGTCCACCAAAAACCAGTGTGTGACCTTATTTTATCTACCATAATCCAGTGTTTGACCCCATACATCAGTGTGTGACCCCATTGTGTTCACCATACACCACTCTGTGAACCCATACACCAGTGTGACCCCAATTTGTCCACCAAACACCAGTGTGACCCCATTTTGACCACCATACACCAGAGTTTGACCCCATTTTGTCCACCATACACCAGTGTGTGACCCCATTTTATCCACTATACACCAGTATGTGACACCATTTTATCCACCATACACCAGTGTGACCCCATTTTATCCACTATACACCAGTATGTGACACCATTTTATCCACCATACACCAGTGTGACCCCATTTTATCCACTTTACACCAGTATGTGACACCATTATATCCATCATACACCAATGTGTGTGAGACCCCATTGTGTCCACTATACACCAGTTTGTGACCCAACTGTGGCCACTATAAACCAGTGTGTGACCCCATTGTGTCCACCATACACTAATGAGTGACCCAGTTGTGGCCACCATAAACCAGTGTGTGACCCCATTATGTCCACCATACACCAGTGTGTGTGACCTCATTTTATCCACCATACACCATTGAGTGACCCCATTGCATCCACCATACTCCAGAGTGTGACTCAGTTTTGTCCACCATACACAGTGTGACCCCACTTTGACCCCATACACCAGCGTAACCCCATTTTTCCACTATACACCAGTGTTTGACCCCATACACCAGTGTGTGACCCCAATGTGTCCACCATACACCAGTGTGTGACCCTATTTTATCTACCATAATCCAGTGTTTGACCCCATACATCAGTGTGACCCCATTGTGTTCACCATACACCAATCTGTGACCCCATACACCAGTGTGACCCCAATTTGTCCACCATACACCAGTGTGACCCCATTTTGACCACCATACACAGGAGTTTGACCCCATTTTGTCCACCATACACCAGTGTGACCCCATTTTGACCACATGCACCAGAGTGTGACCCCATTTTGTCCACCATACACCAGTGTGACCCCATTTTGACCACATGCACCAGTGTTTGACCCCATACACCAGTGTGGGACCCCACTGTGTCCACCATACACCAGTGTGTGACCCTATTTTATCTACCATAATCCAGTGTTTGACCCCATACATCAGTGTGTGACCCCATTGTGTTCACCATACACCAATCTGTGACCCCATACACCAGTGTAACCCCAATTTGTCCACCATACACCAGTGTGACCCCATTTTGACCACCATACACCAGTGTTTGACCCCATACACCAGAGTGTGACCCCATTTTGTCCACCATACACCAGTGTGACCCCATTTTGACCACATGCACCAGTGTTTGACCCCATACACCAGTGTGGGACCCCACTGTGTCCACCATACACCAGTGTGTGACCCTATTTTATCTACCATAATCCAGTGTTTGACCCCATACATCAGTGTGTGACCCCATTGTGTTCACCATACACCAATCTGTGACCCCATACACCAGTGTAACCCCAATTTGTCCACCATACACCAGTGTGACCCCATTTTGACCACCATACACCAGTGTGACCCCATTTTGTCCACCATACACCAGTGTGACCCCATTTTGACCACATGCACCAGTGTTTGACCCCATACACCAGTGTGTGACCCCACTGTGTTCACCATACATCTGTCTATGACCCTATACACCAGTGTGACCCCATTTTGTCCACCATACACCAGTGTGACCCCATTTTGTCTACCATACACCAGTGTGACCCCATTTTGTCCATCATACACCAGAGAGTGACCTCATTTTGTCCACCATACACCAGTGTGACCCCATTTTGACCACATGCACCAGTGTTTGACCCCATACACCAGTGTGTGACCCCTTTGTGTTCACCATACATCAGTCTATGACCCTATACACCAGTGTGACCCCATTTTGTCCACCATACACCAGTGTGACCCCATTTTGTCCATCGTACACCAGTGTGACCCCATTTTGTCCATCGTACACCAGAAAGTGACCTCATTTTGTCCACCATACACCAGTGTGTGACCCCATTGTGTTCACCATACATCAGTCTATGACCCTATACACCAGTGTGACCCCATTTTGTCCACCATACACCAGTGTGACCCCATTTTGTCCACCATACACCAGTGTGACCCCATTTTGTCCACCATACACCAGTGTGACCCCATTTTGTCCATCATACACCAGAGAGTGACCTCATTTTGTCCACCATACACCAGAGTGTGACCCCATTTTTTCCACCATACACCAGTGTGTGACCCCAATTAGTTCCATTTTAAGAGTCAGTTTCCATCTGTTATGGACTTCCTTTGCTTTTTTATGTGCTATTACCACCTGTTTAGTTTCTGCATCAGCACATTATATTTATACATTCATTTCTCCATTTCAGGTCGGGGACAGAGACGACTCCAATCTTTACATCAGTATGAAGTTAAAGGCAGCAGCCAGAGTAGGTTGGGATTCGATAATACAGTCTTATTTATTTGTAAATATTATTTTGATTTTTATCCCTCTTTCTCATTCACTTTCTGCCTTTTTCCAGATTGGCATTAATGCCAATCACATCAGGCTTCCTAAGACGGCTACAGAAGATGAGGTGAGTGGAAATAATTTTGTTGCTGTGTTACACTTTTAAATTCCTAAATGATTAAAGATATCACAAACTTTTACGAACTGGTTTTATGGATTTTTATAGTGATTGAAAAGTTCATGAACATGCCCTACACAACTGAGAGTCACACCTTTTTTTGTTGCAAAATATTGTTTCCTGTTGTATACAGTATGAACTTGTTAAGATTTAAGTCAGAGGTTAGGCCTTGTGGTGCATGTTTGCTCTAGTGATGTATCGTTTTTGAACAATTCATTCATTTTGAACAAACCTTTTGTACGACTCTGGAGTAACAAGCCATCCCAGTGAGTGATTCGTTTATTTTATCTTTAGCCATGCACATGTGCTACTCAGGCTCAGATTCATTCACAAATCGGTCTTTCGAGTCTGAGTCTCTTGTTCACTTGTCACACGACCACTGAATGGAACAAGTTCAGTGTAGGAACAACTGATTCATTTACGAATCATAATTATGGGTCTTTTCGTGTCGGAGTCTCTCGCTTGCTAATGTTAACTGGACAACCAGAACATTTCCGTAGCTAGCTAGCTTTATGTAATTTAGCTATTGATTGGAGGTTTAATTTGCCTTTCCATTGGAACGAGTGACCAAAGAAGACAATGAATGGAGTGATATTTTTATTGATTGGAGCAGCGCTCTCGTACGAGCAATTGAACTTGACGTAATTCAAGTTTCAACTGAAGGATAACTCAATGGTCCAAAAGCTCCAATGGTCCAAATAGTTGCTAAAAAGTTTAACAAAAGTGAACTTGTGTCCTAAACTTTATCAAGTGAAGTAAACTATGCTATTCATAGTGCTTGAGAGCCGTAATCTTTCTGTCATCACTCAGATGACAGCTACAGCACCACACAAGTTCCAGTGAACAAAGACAACGAATGATTTCAGAAAAAAATAAACAAAGCAATTACATTACAGGCATTTAGCAGATGCTCTTATCCAGAGCGATGTACAGCATACCCAGAGTAGCTTGGGGAGGAGTTAGGTGCCTTGCTCAAGGGTACTTCAGCCATTCCTGCTGGTCCAGAGCTTCGAACAAGTGACCTTTTGGTCCCAAAGCTACTTGTCTAACCATTAAACCATGGTTTACCCCAAATCCACTTACATTAAGAAGATATTTACTGTCATGTGTTTTTAAGGTGTTTCATGATCATCAGAAGTAACTATTTTCAGTGTAGGTCAAGTCAAGTATTTTCACACATGGAAACGTTTCTCCTGGACCCAAGGTGCAAGATACATGTACAACATACACACAGTGGTGACAAGACAGAAATAAATAAAGTTTAATGGGAACAAGAGGCATACTAGGAGGCAGGGTGTAGGAACTAGTCCCACAGGGTGACACACAGGAGCAGCAGAGCATCAACACGCCAACACTTGAGTGTCCCATTATTCTAGATTTGAACTTAATTCAATCTGAACAGAGCCAGGGAGATAGGAGTGAGTGAGACTTTTTGGACTCCACTGTATGTCAGTCACATTGAGTCTGCAGGACTCAGGAATGTGTCAAATGTTCCTCAGGTGCTGCAGAGTGTAAAGATGTTTAACGAGGACCCGGATGTTCATGGGCTCATTGTACAGTTACCTCTGGACTCCATTAATCCCATAAACACGGAGAAAGTGACCAATGCTGTGGATCCAGACAAGGATGTGGATGGGTGAGAGATTCTATGTACTGCAATTCTGGAGCAAATAACAACAGATCATGGGTTTAATTAGAGTATACAGTCAGCAGTGGTGAAAATGAGAGATCTGCTTTTGGATCCAAAAGGTTCCAATTGTAGAATTGAAATGAACCCCTTTTAGGTGATTCAAGAGCAGTCAGGGTCTTGTATCACCCTGTCAGGGTTTATTTCACTGTAATGACCTGCTCGCTGTACATTATCGCATCCTTAAACCTCTATCTGTGCTCCTGTTGCTGCAGTCTGTGCAGTGTAAATGCAGGGAAACTGGCTCGAGGTGACCTCAAGAACTGCTTCCTCCCCTGCACACCTAACGGCTGTATGGAGCTCCTCAAACACACAGGTGAGAAATTAAACTAAACACACCAACCAGGATTCTGATTGGTCGGAACATTTGGTATAAGGTCAAAACATATGGAATAAGAGGAAGAACCCATTTGGAGATGTACTATTGTTGGGGACAAAATCATCAACATGAGGTAGAAACAGTAACTGCTTCATTATTGATGGTTCTCCTGTAGTTCCTTACACAACTAGGTACAGTGGTGCTTGAAAGTTTGTGAATCCTTTAGAATTTTCTATATTTCTGCATAAATATGACCTAAAACATCATCAGATTTTCACACAAGTCCTAAAAGTAGATCAAGAGAACTCAGTTAAAAAAATGAGACAAAAATATTATACTTGTTCATTTATTTATTGAGGAAAATGATTCAATATTGCATATCTGTGAGTGGCAAAAGTATGTGAACCTCTAGGATTAGCAGTTAATTTGAAGGTGAAATTAGAGTCAGGTGTTTTCAATTAATGGGATGACAATCAGGTGTGAGTGGGCACCCTGTTTTATTTAAAGAACAGGGATCTGTCAAAGTCTGATCTTCACAACACATGTTTGTGGAAGTGTATCATGGCACAAACAAAGGAGATTTCTGAGGACCTCAGAAAAAGCATTGTTGATGCTCATCAGGCTGGAAAAGGTTACAAAACCGTCTCTAAAGAGTTTGGACTCCACCAATCCACAGTCAGACAGATTGTGTACAAATGGAGGAAATTCAAGACCATTGTTACCCTCCCCAAGAGTGGTCAACCAACAAAGATCACTCCAAGAGCAAGGCGTGTAATAGTCGGCAAGGTCACAAAGGACCCCAGGGTAACTTCTAAGCAACTGAAGGCCTCTCTCACATTGGCTAATGTTAATGTTCATGAGTCCACCATCAGAACACTGAACAACAATGGTGTGCATGGCAGGGTTGCAAGGAGAAAGCCACTGCTCTCCAAAAAGAACATTGCCGCTCATCTGCAGTTTGCTAAAGATCATGCGGACAAGCCAGAAGGCTATTGGAAAAATGTTTTGTGGACAGATGAGACCAAAATAGAATTTTTTGGTTTAAATGAGAAGCGTTATGTTTGGAGAAAGGAAAACACTGCATTCCAGCATAAGAACCTTTTCCCATCTGTGAAACATGGTGGTGGTAGTATCATGGTTTGGGCCTGTTTTGCTGCATCTGGGCCAGGATTGCTTGGCATCATTGCTGGAACAATGAATTCTGAATTATACCAGCGAATTCTAAAGGAAAATGTCAGGACATCTGTCCATGAACTGAATCTCAAGAGAAGGTGGGTCATGCAGCAAGACAACGACCCTAAGCACACAAGTCATTCTACCAAAGAATAGTTAAAGAAGAATAAAGTTAATGTTTTGGAATGGCCAAGTCAAAGTCCTGACCTTAATCCAATGGAAATGTCGTGGAAGGACCTGAAGCGAGCAGTTCATGTGAGGAAACCCACCAACATCCCAGAGTTGAAGCTGTTCTGTACGGAGGAACGGGCTAAAATTCCTCCAAGACGGTGTGCAGGACTGATCAACAGTTACCGCAAACATTTAGTTGCAGTTATTGCTGCACAAGGGGGTCACACCAGACACTGAAAGCAAAGGTTCACATACTTTTGCCACTCACAGATATGTAATATTGGATCATTTTCCTCAATAAATAAATGACCAAGTATAATATTTTTGTCTCATTTGTTTAACTGGGTTCTCTTTATCTACTTTTAGGACTTGTGTGAAAATCTGATGATGTTTTAGGTCATATTTATGCAGAAATATAGAAAATTCTAAAGGGTTCACAAACTTTCAAGCACCACTGTACCTCTCATACCTGTACAGAAGGTTCTATTGAAAGTTTTGAGATCAGAACATGTTCAGAGGAGCCCTATGTTGGACCCGTGTCTCTGTGCAGGTGTCTCAGTGTCAGGCAAGAAGGCGGTGGTGATCGGACGCAGTAAGATTGTCGGGGCTCCCATGCACGACCTCCTCATGTGGAACCATGCCACGGTCACCTGCTGTCACTCCAAAACTGCAGACCTTCCAGCAGAAGTACCTCCTCCTCCTCCTCTTCCTCCTCCTCTTCAACCTCAACCTCTTCTCCTTTTCTTTTCTTTCTTTCTTCACTGTTCTTCAAGCACAGGTGCCATTTAAAAACTGTAATACCCACACAACCTCCAAGCATATATCTATTAATATCTAGAGAAAGTATGGAAGAAAATTCAGAGAAGCACGAACAGGATTTGTCTCCTCTGTGAAGGTGAAGAAGGCAGACATTCTGGTGGTGGGCACTGGGAAAGCTGAGATGTTGAAAGGCGACTGGATAAAAGAGGGCGCTGTGGTCATCGACGTTGGCATTAATTACATCACAGGTCTCTTTTTCCTCATTCAGAACACAAATAATTCTCATGATCCCTATTTGCCATGACATGGTAAAGATCTAAGTGTGTAAATATATATGAACTGAAAATGTTACACACACATAATAAATTGATGTCCTAAGCTCAATTGAGGTTTTTCATGATTCTTCACATTCCTCATGGAATGGAGGTTTCAATGGAGTCGGTGTAAGTAGATTTATTTATCACCTGAAGTTGTCAAGTCAAGTGAAAGTCCCTCTCACGCCGGAATCTGGTCTTCCCACACAGTCTCCTATCCCAGTACTAACCAACTCTTTAAGGCGTATGGGTGTGGCGCCAATCTCCATTTCGATAGCCCTCGGCTTCTCACCTATCCAGCACGGGCGATTGCTCTAAGACAACGAGGGAGGCTCAGCCTCCTCTAAAAATGACGAACATCGTGTAGGATGAATTGCGCTAGGCTTATGTTATAGCCGACCTTATAACATTGCTATTTCAGATCCAGAATCATAGAAATATATGTGCTCAACCCAACTACAGTGCGAAATCATTCCCTTATAACTTTAATGTGTGCGTGAGTTTCCCCCTCGTGACAGCGCGATGCAGCCCAGCCTCAGTGGACTTCAATGGCATTTGGGAGCTCTGCGCTTTCAATATCAAAATGCAAGACAGTTATTGGACAAATACTGCGAAAACGCCCGCCCACGGAGTCTCACGGACTCCCAGCCTCAGTGGACTTCAATGGCATTTGGGAGCTATGCGCTTTTCAATCTCAAAATGCAAGACGGTTATTGGACAAATACTGCGAAAACGCCCGCCTACGGACTCCGAGCCTCACATGGGAGGGACATGGCAAAGCTTTCCACGAGGAGACTGGTGATTGGTGAAAGCGGCCGGATATTTTCTTTGATTGACAGCTCGTTTCAAATATAGACAGGCAGTGGTGAATCTCAGTTCAGTCCCATGCGGATTCGCAAGTGCTGTGGTGTATTGTAAGAGATCAGCTTACATTTCGATTTCATTCATTACATACAGTTTCTACCAGCTTTTTTAGTTTGTATATATTTTCATTGTAAATAAAGTGTAAATATAGTGCTGTCAAGTTTGCTATCTTAGTTCCAGAAATTTTGTTTATTTGAGTGACTGAACTTGAACTTGAGGGGGCTAGTCAGCTAGCAAGAAAGCTGCGCACGGATGCCAAGCATTGCTGATTTAATTTTGGTGAAGCCATTTGCCAGTCTTCCTTTCGAGGAAAAAATTAAAATTAAAGAGCAGGGTAGACCAACGCCTCAAATTGACTTGGTGAAAAAGGTAGGGAATAATACTCGTTCCTTTCAGCTCTCCTGGTACGAGAAAGTGAATTGGCTAACAGCAAGTGACCCACATCAACAACAGTAAATAGGCTACTTAAGTAATATGTCATGGATGGACCAAAAATATAGAATCTATTTAAAATGTTTATGCTGAGTATATTATATTGGAATATATATTTTTCTGGATATGAATTAAACACAGCTACAATTTGGAAAACATTTTTAAACAAAAACACAGCCGAGAACATTTCACACTTCAGACCTGGATTAAAAGTGAAGGGTTATCAAAATTGTCAATAAAACATTTCTCAGCCAAAATAAGTAAAATATAGGGAAAGTGTCATTGAATGAAATGTGTGGCACCCAGCTCTACTGCTGAGGTTCCTGACAAAGAGCTGCTTTCAATAATGATCAATTTTTAAACAACATGCCACAATTTTAAAATATAAAATGTTAAAATATACCCCCCCCAACACCACCATCGTGTATATTGGACAGTAGGCTAATGGGCCAAAAGAACCTGTTATTTCACAGTTTGTGACGCTGCCAACAATCAGCCAGATCAGAGGCAAGAGTATGGGCAAAATTGATGTTTTTTCTTTTAAAATCTGGAAATATCGTAACCGACCAGCCTCCCCTGTTTGAAAGACTACCAGCGGCCACTGCTATCCAGCTAGGGTTACAGTGGGAGGCTAGTCCTCTGATAACCGCAAGAATTTGACTTCCCCACTCACATCTGTATTGCAGTGTCCCTTGCCAGATGGTAGTAGGTACCATTTTTATGATGGTCTTTGGTATGACCCGACCGCGAGTCGAACTTGCGATTTCCTAGCCAAGAGAGTACAGTAATTACTGTACTGTGTCAGGCACCTGTTCCCGATTAAAGTGCAATCACAGCGCGCTTATAAGCACTCTCTAAACACACAGACTTGGTGAAGTACCAAGTGTCTCACATTACCAGGCCTTTCTATCTGTGTATTGCCTTTCTGGTGTTGACTTTGTTTTGTGTATCTGGACTTTGCCTTTTGTCTTTGCCCCCTGTTTGTTCCTTGCGTGGCCATCGCCTGTTTCACGACCCTGCCTTTGTCTTACATTTTTGTCCTGTTTGCCTGCCTGTTTGTAAATAAATGCTCTTCCTTCAAACAAATCTGTTATTCACCTGCTTACATGACACAGAGCCATGCACTCCTCTTCTCTCAGAGACAAACAATAAGTAGTTAAGTCCGCAGCTGAGTTGTGTTAATACGTGTTAATGCCATAAAACAAAGGCTTAAAGAGCCTCGCTTAGATGTCGATCACTAACAATTATCAAAAAAGGCTCGATAAAAGGATGAAATGACTGCTGACTCTGCTAAACTTAACACCTAGTTAAAGTGCACTGGCAGTGCTTTTATATCCCCTGCCCTGCCCCACCCAGCCCAATGGAACGACAAAAGTGGCATCATCAGTGATATGCAACACATGAATAAACTGAATAGTGAAGATTTACAAAACAGAGCAAGTCAGTGGGTGGGTATTGACAACAAATGATACACCGGTCACCTCTGTCATTTCCATAACAGACAAAGAAATCATTGCCTCCGTTTGTGATCCTTTAACTCAGTCAGTGAACTGCAGTAGTGACTCGGAAAGAGAAATTCATGATAAGGAGAATGTGATGAAAATTTTGCATATAACGTGTGTAACAAGTGGGTCCATTTCAGTATTACAAACTTTTCAGGACAACAAACTATTTGGATGTTGCCCAAGGAGTTCATTATCATAGGGTTGCAGTGTATTTATTTTACATGTACCTTTTGTACAGAAAAATATTGTATTTTGAAAATTTTTTCAACACGTCTCACTGCTTTTTAATCAGAAAAATTATGATGTTTGTCCTTCGCGTGTGAAGATGACCACGACTTCTATGAATCACTGGGGGGTGGGGTGAATGCGAAGGTGGCTGATTAGGCCAATCTTCACCTTGAAAAGTCTGTTGCAGTGGGGACATGGGATGTGTAGGGCTGAGCCAAGGGCGGAGGTGGAACTATCGATGTTTTTCCTTTTCTGCCGACGTAGCTCTTTCTCCCTGGTGCACCTCTCCTCAAAGGCAGTCACGCCAGATATTATGAGGGAGCGCCAGACAGGACGGTCTTCAGCGGACTTTTCCCAAGATATATACAGAATGCCGCAAAGCTTGAGGGATGCCTTCAAAGTGTCTTTGTAGAGTAGCTTCGGTCTACCAAGACGGCGCTTGCCTGTGGACAGCTCGCCATAGAGAAGTCTTTTAGGGAGACGACAGTCATCCATGCGGTAGATATGACCAGCCCATCGAAGCTGAGAGCGTATAAGGATGGCATGGATGATCTCCATCTTAGGCCGCTGGAGCACTTCGGTGTCTGGGACTTTGTCACGCCACGTCACATGGAGTAGGGTCCTGAGACATCTTATATGAAAGGCGTTGAGCTGCTTGGCATGACGACTGTATACGGTCCAAGTCTCGCAGGCATATGGCATAGATGGCAGAACTACTGCTCTGTAGACTTTGAGCTTGGTGTCAAGGCTCAGTCCTCTGCGCCCCCCATACCTTGTCCTTAAGCCTGCCAAAGGCAGTGCTAACTCTCGCGATTCTGTAGGCCACTTCCTCATCAATATTAGCAAAGCATGAGAGAGTGCTGCCAAGGTATACAAACTTGTTTACCGCTGTTAGACTCTGACCACTGACGGTGATGTGGGGCTCTATATATGGAGCTGCAGGGGCTGGTTGTTGGAGGACCTCAGTCTTTTTGGTTGAAATTGTGAGATCGAAGTCATCACAGGCTTTAGCCAACCGGTCCAACCTACGCTGCATTTCTAACTCTGAACTAGCGTTCAGTGCACAATTGTCAGCAAAGAGGAAGTCACGAGCTGTCTCTTCATGAACTTTTGTCCTTGCTTGCAGCCTCCGAGAGTTGAAGAGTTTTCCATTCGTACGATAACGAAACCCGACACCGATGTCACCGTCGCGGTAGGCGTTTGACAGCATGGCTGAAAACACCATGCTGAATAGAGTGGAGGCCAGCACGCAGCCCTGCTTAACTCCATTGGTGACGGGAAACAACTGGGAGAACTCCCCATTGTCCTGTACTCTTGCATTCATGCCATCATGAAACTGCTGGACCATTGCAATGAACTTGCGAGAGCAACCAAACTTGGATATGATCTTCCACAACCCCTCATGGCAAACAGAATCAAACACTTTGGTTAGGTCCACGAATGTGGTGTACAGACCAATGTTCTGCTCCTTGCACTTTTCTTGGAGTTGTCGAGCTGCAAAGATCATGTCGATGGTACTTCGTCCCGTACGGAATCCACACTGGCTTTCAGGTAGCAGGCCGCGTTCCAGGTGTTCGATGAGGCGATTAAGCAGAATGCATCCCAGGACCTTTCCGGCGATGGAAAGCAAGGAAATGCCGCGATGGTTATCACATACAAATCTGTTCCCTTTGCGCTTGTAAAGGTGGGCTATGGAAGCATCTTTAAAGTCCTGTGGGAGCCTTTCTTGAGACCACATCAGATTGAACAGGCTTGTGAGGGTCTCGATCAGTTTAGGTCCTCCAGAAGCATAAATTTTGGCTGGAATGGAGTCAGCACCAGGTGCCTTCCCACTGGACATGGACTTGATGGCTTTTGATACTTCCACTTCAGTAGGAGGATCAGTGAGAGTCTCGTTCACTGGGACTTGTGGCAATCTTGCTATAGCTTCTTCATTTATGGTGGATGGGCGGTTGAGGACACTGTTGAAGTGCTCCGCCCAGCACTCAAGGATCTTCTCCCTCTCCAAGATGATTGTGTTCCCATCGGCACTGAGGATAGAGGACATTCCAGACGAAGTGGGACCGTACACGGTCTTTAGGGCACTGTAGAAGTTTTTCATATCATTACTATCTGCATAGGCCTGAATGGCATTGGCCTTCATACAGAACCATTTGTCACGCATACGACGTAACTTGGATTGGGCAGCTCGCTTGGCCTCTCTGAGCGCAGCTTTCTTAGAGGAAGAGGAGGGATCATTGAGAAGTGCTCTGCGGAGATGGCGTTTTTCCTCCAGTATGGACATGATGTGACTATTATTGTCATCAAACCAATCCTGGTGTTTTCAGGTAGTAGGACCGACAACAACGGCGGCAGTAGCGTAAACAGTATCACAAAAACTCACCCACTGAGTTTCCACATCAGCCTCTGCATTTGTGTTGGGAGTTAATAAATTCTTATCAAGCTCCTCAGCCAGTTCATTCTTGATGAGATCGTTCTTAAGTCTGGAGACATTCAACCGCTTGGGGACTCTGACACCTTGGGGCCTTCTTGGTGGAGTGATGCAAAGATTCATCTTGGAGATCAATAGATGATGGTCAATCCAGCATTCAGCTCCACACATGGTCTTGGTGACCCTAACATCTTGTCTGTCCCTCTGCCTGGTGATGACATAGTCCAAGAGATGCCAGTGCTTGGAACGGGGGTGCATCCACGATGTCTTTTTATGGGTCGGAAGACGGAAGACTGAGTTGGTGATGAGAAGATCAAAGGCAGCACAGGTCTCAAGTAGGAGGAGTCCATTGCTGTTACACTTGCCAACGCCATGCTTCCCCAGCACACCTTCCCATGACTCGTGGTCTCTGCCAACACGGGTGTTAAAATCGCCGAGAATGATGAGCTTATCTGATCTAGGTACAGCAGCAATGGCGTTCTTGAGATCCTCGTAAAATCTTTCCTTCACATCGTCAGGGTTTGTCATGGTGGGGGCGTAGGCACTAATCAATGTGACAAATCTATTCATGGGAAGCGGCATGCGGGCAGTCATCAGGCGATCGTTTATCCCCTTAGAGGGAACTGCCAGCTTATTGGCCAAATTGGACTTAATAGCAAAGCCAACGCCTGCCTCACATCGATCATTTGATCCACGCCTGATCCAGAAGAACGTATACACGGGCGCAGATAGAGGGGGGGACGGGGGGGGATTCGTCCCACCCAGATTTAAATTCACCTCGTTCGGTCCCCCCCACTTATAGGGAGGAAAAAACGTCTATGCTGTCTTTCTTTGCATAAGGCAAACCTCACGGAAAAAATCAAAAGACTAATTACCATTCGGTTTATTGAGGTGCACAGCAGTACATACATAGTTGCAACTGCGCAGCCTGCACAGGTTGCAAGCTCGAGCTTGGTTGCTATGGTTACCCATAACAAGTTTGACAGGCATATCAGGGACAGCTCCTCCTAGTTCAGGACCCCAACACGGCATGATGAAGGGTGCCAAAAGGCAGAAAACGATTGCATCGTTTAAAAAAAAAAATGACTGTAAGTAAACTGTGCCTTACTTTATCATATCACCTTGCAATTTTTTGATAGTCTGTTCAAAGTAATGTCGTAGTGAAAGTAAAATCGTACGGAGTAGAGATGCCTTTCTGGTAGCCTCCTTCTTTCGGTGGCAGCCTGTAGATACAGTGCGCAGAAGGCAGTTTTAATGTTTAATCTGGTGTTCCCTGCCATAATTTCAGCGAGCATATTGTTTCATAAGGAAACTTTGCGAAGAGTTGTTGACTGACTACCGCTCACGCAACACACAGGCATAGTTAGAAAGTCAGGATGCACTGGTTTACACTTTACACACACACACGTAGCCCAGCCTCTCGCTATGTTTAACAGTTGGAACTTAGCGGTTTTAAAACTAGTTTTGCAGTTTTGCAGTTTCTGTGCGTGATGATAATGTGTAAACTTTGGATTTCCATAGGCTATGTTAAAATGTTATCATTGTCCTGGCCTGCAGGTAGTTCCTGGTGATGGCAGTGAGGGAGGTGAAATAACATGTATACACACTACCGTTCAAAAGTTTGGGGTCACCCAGACAATTTTGTGTTTTCCATGAAAAGTCACACTTTTATTTACCACCATAAGTTGTAAAATGAATAGAAAATATAGTCAAGACATTTTTCTGGCCATTTTGAGCATTTAATCGACCCCACAAATGTGATGCTCCAGAAACTCAATCTGCTCAAAGGAAGGTCAGTTTTATAGCTTCTCTAAAGAGCTAAACTGTTTTCAGCTGTGCTAACATGATTGTACAAGGGTTTTCTAATCATCCATTAGCCTTCTGAGGCAATGAGCAAACACATTGTACCATTAGAACACTGGAGTGAGAGTTGCTGGAAATGGGCCTCTATACACCTATGGAGATATTGGACCAAAAACCACACATTTGCAGCTAGAATAGTCATTTACCACATTAGCAATGTATAGAGTGGATTTCTGATTAGTTTAAAGTGATCTTCATTGAAAAGAACAGTGCGTTTCTTTCAAAAATAAGGACATTTCAAAGTGACCCCAAACTTTTGAACGGTAGTGTGTGTGTGTATGTATGTCTCATCTCATTATCTCTAGCCGCTTTATCCTTCTACAGGGTCGCAGGCAAGCTGGAGCCTATCCCAGCTGACTACGGGCGAAAGGCGGGGTACACCCTGGACAAGTCGCCAGGTCATCACAGGGCTGACACATAGACACAGACAACCATTCACACTCACATTCACACCTACGGTCAATTTAGAGTCACCAGTTAACCTAACCTGCATGTCTTTGGACTGTGGGGGAAACCGGAGCACCCGGAGGAAACCCACGCGGACACGGGGAGAACATGCAAACTCCACACAGAAAGGCCCTCGCCGGCCCTGGGGCTCGAACCCAGGACCTTCTTGCTGTGAGGCGACAGCGCTAACCACTACACCACTGTGCCGCCTGTGTGTATATATATATATATATATATATATATACACACACACACAAAATGGAATCATTTGCTGACAGCTCAGTCCCCCCCAGTTCAAAAATCCTATCTGCGCCCCTGAACGTATAGCCGGCAGACTTCTCAGTCAGTTGTCCTTCCTCTGCTAGACGAGTCTCACTAAGTGCTGCAATCTCCACATTGTAACAGGCTAGTTCATTCACTGCAAAATGACCATATGGCCTGGTCCGCCTATGTGTAGAGTTGTGACTACGACTGCCAGTGAGTCCACACCTGTCGCTTCGCCACAAATCCATCGCCGCAGGACTTGAGAAGAGTATATGGGGATGAAGGGGTAATGTGATAAGGGATGAAGTCATGACATGCGCGTGACTTTGATTAAAGTGAGGGAGAGTTGCGCAGCGTCAGCCTCACTCTCTTGTCCTGAAGTATCTGGGCTCAGCAGCAAGACGTAGTCAAGACGGCCAGAGATAAGACAGGATGCAGTGGATGGCCAACAGAATGCGTTTGTCCATTTGTGCCCTGAGCGCTCCACAGGCGCTTGGTGCATGGTGGCCATTGGCTCACGAGAAGCTCATCTGCCCTTTGACAGGTCTTGCTTTTCGTCCTGCGGGGTGACATGCCACCCTCCTCACCAGCACTAGGCTGGTGGGGGAGCCGGTTTAGACGCCGACCACTCGTCCATTGCGGCAGGTTGTACTGTGTTACAATGACAGCAGTAGCAAGGGAACTATCCCCTGACCTGACAACATGAAAAATTATACTGAATATGTAATTACACACATGCAGTTTTTTTCAACTCTGGACTCTTCTACAATTTCCTCATCCTTGACAATGATGACAAACCTTGACCCTTATCCTTGTTACTGAGAACAAATTATGGTATTTGTGATCTTATTAAATCAGGGTTGCTGTGTATAAAGTATATCCCTTTAGAAACTCTGACTACCCATCAGCCCTTTCTCTGAACCATGACACAGATACACAAATCAGCCGTTATAATGTTTTTAAATGTTGGGTATGTGTTGGAGTCAGTGAGAAATTTTAACAAGTGAATTTTCCCTCCACAGACAATAGCAGACCATCAGGTATGCGGGTGGTGGGCGATGTTCATTATCCGTCCGCTAAGGAGCAGGCGGGGTACATCACTCCGGTTCCTGGAGGAGTGGGACCCATGACTGTTGCCATGCTGATGGAGGTAAGAGATTGAAAAAGATGTAACCCAAGTTTAACTTGTGTACAAACGTGAAGCCTTTGGCCTAATGGTTAGAGAAGCAACTTTGGTACCAAAAGGTTGCCAGTTTGATTCCCTGGACCAGCAGGAATGGCTGAAATGCCCTTGAGCAAGGAATCTAATGCCCAACTGCTCCCAGGCTGCTCTGGGTATGTTGTATGTTGCTCTGGATAAGAAGCAGGAAAAAATTGTTGAGGGTTTTTTTTTAATCTGGCTAACTAAATTAGATGAATTGGATCGTTTCAAGTCAAGACAACATGTCCAGAAGCTTAACCAGGTTCAGGAGTGGTTTATTCAACGTAAATAAGACTGGATTACAGACAGTGTACCAAATGTGTTTGTAGTCAGACTCCTTCTCCCTCCAGAATCTGGTCTTCCCAGGCAGTCTCCTACCCCAGTACTTACCAACTCTTTAAGGCATATCTCTGTTTTGATAGCCCTTGGGCTCTTGCCTATATAGCTAGGGTTACAGTGGGGGGCAGGTCCTTTGGTAACCGCAAGAGTTTGACTTCCCCACTCACATCTGTACTGCAGCATGCATTGCTAGATGGTAGTAGGTACCATTTTTATGATGGTCTTTGGTATGACCCAACCACAAGTAGAACTCACAGTCTCCTGGTCAAGAGGCAGACACATTAACCACTAGGCCAACTCACGGTCATGTTTGTAGTACGTACTTTGTAAAATGGCCAAGATCCTAATAGTTTCTTTCGATAAATGTCGTGTTCCAGTCAGGATGGATTTATGTATGGTCCTAGCTACTGCTCTTGTAGATGTTGGATCTTCTTGAGATGTTGTGCCCTTTTTCTATTTGTGAAAATTAGATTAAATTCAATTAGCTTAGACTCAACCTTATTGTCATGAAGCAGAGTATAAATACAAAGACATTAGGGCTTTGCACTGGAGGTGCTCGGGCCCTAATTATTGTTTTTATTATTATTATTATTATTATTATTATTATTATTATTAAAGACTTGGCCATTTTTGAGGTGGTTCTCATGGGTGAAAATTCAAGAAATTTGGTATACACATCAATCCTGGCCACTGCTACTCAAGAATAGAGGCTTGGCCCCGGGTGTGTCTGAGGTACTCCATAGTACCCCCACATGTCATTGAGACTTTTGCCCGGTATATAGTTTCACCTACCCATGTCAAATTTGGTAGGTGTGTGGGGTGCCCCAAGATGAACAAAACTGTAATGTACATTGTATTAGCCACACTCAACAGGAAGTGAGTTATTTTTGGTTTTGTGCATTTTGACATGTTACATTTTGATGTTCTCCTCCTAGGCAGTTTGTTGGATTCATACTAGATTTGATATACTGGAGGTGCTTGGGCCCTTCATCACCACTCGTGGCTATATTTAACATTAAATGTAACTCTAAATGGACAAAAAGTAAGCAATATGCTGTAAAACTGTTGTGATGTCAGATAAATAATATGCCCAGACATGCTCTTGTAGTGTTCACAGTAACTCCTCTTCATCACACCACACTGTCGTTGATTATTTTCCTACAACAGCACAATATGGTGTGTGTAGCTTTTTTTAATAATTATTATTCCTAACATATCATCTCATCACAGCCAAAAAAGAGAAAAAAATCTCTGACTAAGGCACTTCAAATTAAAATGTCTTTAATATTTTAGACAAGTCCTACATGGACAAATTAAAAACAAAGCCCACGCGTAGCGGCATGGGTGCCTTCTTCAGGGCAATATCACAAAGGAACAAGGTAGCTTTGTTCAAGATGTAGAAAAGGACAGGTGAAGACGATTGGATAATTAGTCCTGAAGCTCTACACATTGCTGAGTCCGCCCCTCACACAGCTCCCAGCACTAAAAAGTTTTCCATCAAAAACTGTCAATCAATGGCTTGGGCCCGCCTCTCACACGGCTCCCAATCCAAGACAGCCATCATTCAAAATATTGCAAAAACATCAAAAATACACATATATTCCACATACATGCACAAAGGGTACAGAGAGAGAGAAAAAAATATAAAAATCTTTTCTTTCAGATAGAACCATGCAAAGCCAAAAACCATCACAAAAAAGGTGTGTAGTCTATTTCCTCATTCAAGCCTGGAAACTCCATTGCTTTTAACTTCCAAATCCCAAAAGTTTCCCGTTGTAATAGTAACTTCAGTTTGTCACCTCCACGGATTGATGTTTTTACAATTTCAATGCCTTGGATTTTCAGGCTTGAAGGGTCACTGTGATGTGCATCTTTATAATGCTTGGCCATAGGATAATCCTCATTCTGAATTCTTATTGCATATTTATGTTCATAAAAACGCTCTTTTAATTTTCTTTCCGTCCTACCCACATAAAAACATCCACATGGGCATCTCAGGCAACACACCACATATTCTGAATTGCAATTAATAAACCCATTTGTCTTGTACTCTCTCTGTGTCCTCAGGTCATGAAAACATTTACTTTGGACAACTCCTCCACAGTGTTTACAGGAACCACATTTATAAGTTCCCCTTAGCTCTGTCTGTAACCATGTTTTTTGTTTGGGAGCTGGTAAATAGCTCCTTACGAGTTTATCTTTTATGGTTGGTGCTCTCTGGAATACAGTAATAGGTGGATCTGAAAAGACACGTCTCAAAAGTGGATCACTCTGCATTATTTTCCAATTAGATGTAATTATTCTTTTCATTCTTTGGGCACAACTGTTATATTGGGTGACAAAATATGATCTAGTAGTGGTCTTGGCTCGATCAGTTTTCTTATTTTTCTTTTTTAAAAGATCAGAGCGAGGTATTGAGCGAGCCTTCACTATGGCATTATCAATTAGCTCAGGCGAATAACCTCTTACACAAAACCTTGATTTCATATCCTGGGCCTGCTCCTCAAAATCAGTGTCTTTATCACAGATGCGTCTAAGACGCTGAAACTGGCCAAAGGGAATATTGCTTTTTGAGACTCTTTGTATGAAAACTATCAGCCCTCAATAACATATTTCTGTCAGTACTCTTCCTATATATAGAAGTATGCAAGACATTCTCATCAATGGAAATCAACAAATCCAAAAAACTGATTGATGTTCTTGAGTATTCAATAGACAGTTTTATGTTTGGATTCGTAAGGTTCAAGTACTCATGAAACTGCAAAAGCTCACTCTCAGTTCCTGACCAAATCAACAGAATATCATCAATGAATCGCCCCCAGAACACCATCTTATCGCAGAAAAGATTTTTAGATTGATTATAAATGTATTGTTCTTCCCAAAAACCCAAAAACAAGTTGGCATAATTTGGCGCAAAACATGCACCCATGGCTGTGCCCTTGAGTTGTCTATACAAAGAGTCTTGGAAAAGAAACACATTATTGTGCAAAGTCCATTCTGTGAGGAGGAGTAAAAATTAATTAGGTGGCAAAACATCAGACCTGTATGACAAATAATGTTGAAGGGTCACAAGACCCCCCTGGTGGTCAATATTTGTATATAAAGAGGCTACATCAAGTGTCACCATATAACAATTTGAAACATCTGTGATCTCTCTGAGTTTACATAGTACATCAGTTGTATCCTCAATGAAAGACGGAAGGTCTCGCACTAGAGGCTTGATGAAATAGTCCACAAATTGTGAACAAGGCTCAGTTAAAGATCCATTGCCTGAAATGATGGGTCTCCCTTCAGGATGTCTCAAGTTCTTGTGAACTTTTGGGAGCATGTAGAAGCATGGGATTTGGGGTTTCTCATTCAACAAAAAGGCAAATTCATTATCGGAAATCCAGTTCCGATCTTTACCTTGAAGTAAAATGTCCTTCAGTTCATTTTTCATGTTTTCAATTGGGTTATTCCGTAATCGTTCATAATAAACATTGTTCTCCAATTGTCTCAAAGCTTCAGTGATGTAGTAACTCTTATCCATAACCACAACAGCGCCACCTTTGTCAGCTGGTTTCACAATAATATCATCATTTTTTGCCAAACAATTGAGTGCATCTCTCTCACTTTTTGATAGATTGTCTCTTCGTTTGTTTTGTCTATTCTCCAACATTTTGTCCATATCATGAGAAACCTTTTTAGTAAAGGCAATCAAGGTAGGGTTAGAGCACATGGGCATAAAGTTAGACTTGGGTTTAAAAAGTCTCTTGGCATCCTGAATGGAGTCTGAAATAGGTGTCGATGTCCTATTCAAATGTACATTATTCTGATGGTACCACACTTTAAGGTGAAGATTTCTATAAAATCTAAAAAGATCCACCTAAGTTTTAAATACATCAGAATTTTTTTGGCTGGTTGCTCCACTCAAGAAAGTGAGTGTTTCTTTTTCATGTGATGACCAACAGTGCTTCACAAGATATGACTTCCATGAAAGCAAACCTTTTTTCATATTCTACAGAGGACAGCAGGAATATTGTGGTACCTGACTCTTTGTTAAATGAATTTTCTCCTCAAGAAACCTCTAGTAAGGACTTGAATTCTTTATATGCTGCCTTAAAAAGACTCTTGGAGAAGGATATTTGACTTCATTGGCATACCATCACTTTAATCGGACTACTTCAGAGAAAAGCGCATTCCTAGGGGTCTGCGAATCAAGAAGTTCCCCTCTTTTGGCACAGATGATGTTACATTTCGAGAGAAGTGGGAGGGCATTTTAAATAAGTGCTCCCTCGACCTTATTCTCTTAATCATTGAACAAACAAAAAAAGAAAAAGAGAAGATACAAGAGGAAATTTGTGATTTGAGAGAACAACTGTCACAAGCCAATGTTGCTTCACAGCAAGCTTCCATTGAAAACCAACTGAAAGAAAGTCTGGACAAATTCACCCAAGAGTTAAAACAATATAAATTGAAGAAATTCAAGAGGGATGAGCGAGACTATAAGACAGGCACCGTTTATCAATGGAGAGAACCTGCAACACCACAACGTCGGCAACGAAAGGTGTCTTTTAATTTAAGTACGAGTGGGGAAGAATCTGATGCAACACAAGTGGCCCTGCCTGAGGATTTTTTAGAGGAGCAACCCCACTCTACAATTCGAGGCGGGCAGTGGAGAAAACATCCAGGAAAAACAAGAAAATCAGAAGAGGGAGGCGTCGGTCAACCTCCACCAAAACCATGGAACCTTCGGAACCAGAAGAAGAGTGCACGGTAATTAACATCTCTAAATGTGCCTTGACAAAAGACTCGGTGAGTGTACTATCAAAAGGTTTGACCTTTGCCCCTACATGTGATTCTGATGTATTTAAAACTAAGGTGGATCTTTTTAGATTTTATAGAAATCTTCACCTTAAAGTGTGGTACCATCAGAATAATGTACATTTGAATAGGACATCGACACCTATTTCAGACTCCATTCAGGATGCCAAGAGACTTTTTAAACCCAAGTCTAACTTTATGCCCATGTGCTCTAACCCTACCTTGATTGCCTTTACTAAAAAGGTTTCTTATGATATGGACAAAATGTTGGAGAATAGACAAAACAAACGAAGAGACAATCTCAAAAAGTGAGAGAGATGCACTCAATTGTTTGGCAAAAAAAGATGATATTATTGTGAAACCAGCTGACAAAGGTGGCGCTGTTGTGGTTATGGATAAGAGTTACTACATCACTGAAGCTTTGAGACAATTGGAGAACAATGTTTATTATGAACGATTACGGAATAACCCAATTGAAAACATGAAAAATGAACTGAAGGACATTTTACTTCAAGGTAAAGATCGGAACTGGATTTCCGATAATGAATTTGCCTTTTTGTTGAATGAGAAACCCCAAATCCCATGCTTCTACATGCTCCCAAAAGTTCACAAGAACTTGAGACATCCTGAAGGGAGACCCATCATTTCAGGCAATGGATCTTTAACTGAGCCTTGTTCACAATTTGTGGACTATTTCATCAAGCCTCTAGTGTGAGACCTTCCGTCTTTCATTGAGGATACAACTGATGTACTATGTAAACTCAGAGAGATCACAGATGTTTCAAATTGTTATATGGTGACACTTGATGTAGCCTCTTTATATACAAATATTGACCACCAGGGGGGTCTTGTGACCCTTCAACATTATTTGTCATACAGGTCTGATGTTTTGCCACCTAATTAATTTTTACTCCTCCTCACAGAATGGACTTTGCACAATAATGTGTTTCTTTTCCAAGACTCTTTGTATAGACAACTCAAGGGCACAGCCATGGGTGCATGTTTTGCGCCAAATTATGCCAACTTGTTTTTGGGTTTTTGGGAAGAACAATACATTTATAATCAATCTAAAAATCTTTTCTGCGATAAGATGGTGTTCTGGGGGCGATTCATTGATGATATTCTGTTGATTTGGTCAGGAACTGAGAGTGAGCTTTTGCAGTTTCATGAGTACTTGAACCTTACGAATCCAAACATAAAACTGTCTATTGAATACTCAAGAACATCAATCAGTTTTTTGGATTTGTTGATTTCCATTGATGAGAATGTCTTGCATACTTCTATATATAGGAAGAGTACTGACAGAAATATGTTATTGAGGGCTGATAGTTTTCATACAAAGAGTCTCAAAAACAATATTCCCTTTGGCCAGTTTCAGCGTCTTAGACGCATCTGTGATAAAGACACTGATTTTGAGGAGCAGGCCCAGGATATGAAATCAAGGTTTTGTGTAAGAGGTTATTCGCCTGAGCTAATTGATAATGCCATAGTGAAGGCTCGCTCAATACCTCGCTCTGATCTTTTAAAAAAGAAAAATAAGAAAACTGATCGAGCCAAGACCACTACTAGATCATATTTTATCACCCAATATAACAGTTGTGCCCAAAGAATGAAAAGAATAATTACATCTAATTGGAAAATAATGCAGAGTGATCCACTTTTGAGACGTGTCTTTTCAGATCCACCTATTACTGTATTCCAGAGAGCACCAACCATAAAAGATAAACTCGTAAGGAGCTATTTACCAGCTCCCAAACAAAAAACATGGTTACAGACAGAGCTAAGGGGAACTTATAAATGTGGTTCCTGTAAACACTGTGGAGGAGTTGTCCAAAGTAAATGTTTTCATGACCTGAGGACACAGAGAGAGTACAAGACAAATGGGTTTATTAATTGCAATTCAGAATATGTGGTGTATTGCCTGAGATGCCCATGTGGATGTTTTTATGTGGGTAGGACGGAAAGAAAATTAAAAGAGCGTTTTTATGAACATAAATATGCAATAAGAATTCAGAATGAGGATTATCCTATGGCCAAGCATTATAAAGATGCACATCACAGTGACCCTTCAAGCCTGAAAATCCAAGGCATTGAAATTGTAAAAACATCAATCCGTGGAGGTGACAAACTGAAGTTACTATTACAACGGGAAACTTTTGGGATTTGGAAGTTAAAAGCAATGGAGTTTCCAGGCTTGAATGAGGAAATAGACTACACACCTTTTTTTGTGATGGTTTTTGGCTTTGCATGGTTCTATCTGAAAGAAAATATTTTTATATTTTTTTCTCTCTCTCTGTACCCTTTGTGCATGTATGTGGAATATATGTGTATTTTTGATGTTTTTGCAATATTTTGAATGATGGCTGTCTTGGATTGGGAGCCGTGTGAGAGGCGGGCCCAAGCCATTGATTGACAGTTTTTGATGGAAAACTTTTTAGTGCTGGGAGCTGTGTGAGGGGCGGACTCAGCAATGTGTAGAGCTTCAGGACTAATTATCCAATTGTCTTCACCTGTCCTTTTCTACATCTTGAACAAAGCTACCTTGTTCCTTTGTGATATTGCCCTGAAGAAGGCACCCATGCCGCTATGCGTGGGCTTTGTTTTTAATTTGTCCATGTAGGACTTGTCTAAAATATTAAAGACATTTTAATTTGGAGTGCCTTAGTCAGAGATTTTTTTTCTCTTTTTTGGCTGTGGATCTAGAATACCTTGGATTAAAGAGCACCCAAACCTAAAAAAGACTCTAAACCATTGGAAAAAGAGCACGCCATAATCTAAAAAAACTAAAAATATCATCTCATCACTTTTATTATTGCCAGAATACAGTCAAGAGTGCTAAGAAGTATCTGGAGACATTCAGGCCTGGGAAATGGAACATGACGTCAACAAACCTGAAACCACAGAACCCTCAGGCAAGGTACATGGACATTCACAAATAAGTGCAGAAGAACAGAAAGGTAGGATTTACACATGAGGCCAAAAAAGGAATTTGTGTTCAATGTTGAACTTTTTTGTGATGTCACACTGCACAGTTGTGGTTAATGGCTCATAAGAAAGTAGACACTCGGGGTTTTAATAATTTGCAGTTTTTAATTAGTATTTCTTTTCTAACCAAGTCTACTAGGTTTCATGTTTTAATTTTATTGTATCAGTTATATTTTGTGTTTTGCTATCAAAAATCCTTTAGTTGTGCTGTGTTTTATCTCCATCCTGGTGTTTTTGTGGAGAAGTGTGAATTGCTTGCTCAGCAGGGGGCTCACAGTGCTCCCTGTCTCCATCACCCTGCTCACCAGAAGCTAAACACAAAGTCACGATACTCTACACACAGACCCCTTTTCCACCACCTGGGAACAGGTTCTGCTGTGGTTCGTGCAACAACTTTTTGAACCGTTCAGAGCATTTCAACCAAAAATAAATTGGTTCGGAATCTGAGAATTTCGTTCCCAGCTGGACCAAAAATATAGCTGTTTTTACAGCATGAACTGTGATGTCAGTGGGCGTGTCATTAATTTGTTAAGGAAGTGGAATGCAGCAATGGCGACGGCAACAGAAAAGGATACATCTTCAGAAAAAACAAATCTGCAAAAATGAAACAAAATATCAGAGGTAATCAATGTGCACTGCTATCTTCCTACTGTTTATTTCCATTGTGCATTGTGCCACGCCCTCTGCTCATGATGCATCCTTGATTGATAATGGTACTGGTGAAAATGTGGGTCCATTCTCTACCTGGCACCAAGGTTCAAAGAATCCTGAACGGAACCGGTTCAAGAACCCATTCCCTGTCGGTCGAAAAGAGGTAACAGAAACCCAACAGTGTCTTGATGAATTTTATAACAGACTTGTTGTGATAAACTCATTCATTTGATTGAAAATGTATAAGTCGTCGATATCCATTTCGCCGGCAGAATGGAACACCAGAGTCCTGTGAGAAAGGGTTAAGTGTTTGAGAGTTTTTTTTTTTCATGAGTCAATCCTTGCTCCAGATGATTCTGATCCTAATCTTCACTCATAGTGATGTCCACAACTCTCAGTGTTCTGCACGGAAGCCCATTCATCAGCTGGCAAAGGAAGTAGGGCTGTTCTCGAAGGAAACTGAGCCGTTTGGCAGGAGCAGGATGAGCGTGAGCCTGGACGTCCTGAAACGACTTGGCAAACAGCCTGATGGGAAATATGTGGCAGTCACTGGGTAAGATTCATCTATTTAAACATTTACCACCAATACAGTAAGTCAAATCCCTCCTGTGACAGGATCTGGTCTTCCCAGGAGGTCTCCTATCCCAGTACTAACCAGGCCCTTAAAGCACTGCCGATCTGCATTGTAGCTAGGGTTACAGTAGGGGGCTGGTCCTCTGGTAACCGCAAGAGTTTGACTCCCTACACACATCTGTATAGCATGGCAGTAGGTACCATTTTTATGATGGTCTTTGGTATGACCTGAGCATGAGTAGAACTCGAGATCTCCCAGTCAAGAGGCAGACACACTAGCCACTAGGCCAACTCATGGTAATACAATAAGTAAGCAATATTAAATGTATTCATAGGAAAATAATGAGTGGTGTGATGAAGCAGAGATTAATTTCCCATAACAGTACGCTCCCAAAGTCTTTTAATCCTTTTATACCACAGCAATTTCCCTGAGATTATATTACCATATTTAGGAACAAATGACACCCCGAGATGGAGTTCCTAGATCATGAAAGAAACTGCACTAAGAGTCAACAGGCTGTCATTATGAAGGATGGGGAGGGGGGGTGAAGTACTGCTTGAGTTCTCACAATGCTCTTCTGCATTCCAAAGCGATCTCACAAGCAGCGGTGACCGGTGTTTTTCTCCGCCTACACAGATGGTCTGCACCAGCTACTCGATCCCAGAAAGCAGTAAAAAATTGCCTTTCAATGTTCAAGCGATTTATATCATCTCCGCTGCCCAGAATTTGCTGCAAATCCAATTATTCCACCATGAAATTGACTTCGATTCAGGTTTAGCGTGACCAGAAGCGACACCATATTTGTTGATCAATTCTTGTGCTCTGATTGGCTGAGCCAGACCACGTGATCATGCCATAGTGCATATAGCCATAGTGCATGTAGTTATGTTACAGAGTCAGGCAGCGTACTACAGAGGGTAACTGAGAAAGCCAAGTGCGCGTGCACACACACACACACACATCTGGAAGGAAATTTCATACATAATTTGTAAGTATTTTACAGGGAAATGGTGAGTAATTTATGAGCTGAGAATGCACCAGAAGGCATGTACATTTAAAAATTTTCTGGGCCCCAGACCCCCTAGCATTAGCATGCCTTAGGTGCTCCGTGGCCGCCACAAATTCCAGAGCCGCCTGCTACTTTTTTTTTTTTAGCCATCTACGTCAGATCTTCTGGAGAACCCTGGATAATGCATTAAAACAAGTCAATTAAAAGAGTAGAAACCTGTGATGTGCAGCTGCAGTAATGTCAAAGCTGCTGTTATAGAAAATGAATCAACACTTTCTGACCAATCAGAGTCCAGGATTCATCAGCACTGGGGTATAAAAAGGAAATAAGGGAAATAAATAATAATAATAATAACAAGTAATATATGTATTTTTTTTGCTTGGATCTGATCAGAATAACATCCATTCCACTGACTGAAGGTCGGCGCACCGTCACTCTGGGGTTAGCTCAAGCTTTATGTGGACATTTAAAGGTCAACGCTTTTGCCTGCGTTACACAGCCATCTCTACGACACTGTTTCGGTGTCCGAGGTAAGGATGTGAAATTCCTGATAACAGCATGGTGATAAATATCTTGTGTATTTAATGCGGTAACCATACTTACATACAGTAAAGTGATATACAGTACCATTTATATAGTGCTTGTTTAATGCAGATTTTAAAGGATACAAGGGTTTAAATAAGGATAAATAATGAACACATATGGATCTACCCCAATTAAAACAGTCATAATGATATATTGTGTGATGATAAATTGTGATATATATTTATGATTTGAATTGATAAAATAAAATAAAAAAAAATCACGATTTATTTTCAGGCTGCATAATCTTAGTTTTTCCAAAAATGAATTGTGCTGTTTAGGAGGCAGAGGAGCAATAATGTACAATAGCAGGAATGCAAGTGACTTCACCGTAGGTGGAAGTAACACAGCTCTAATGCCGCAAAAACACACACAAAAAAAAAAAACAGATATAAAATGTAAAAGATCTGCTGTGTGATTGTGTACAAATAGATTTAACAAGAAATCACAGCTCTCTTTATACAGACTGCTCAAAGATAAAGAAAAGAGAAGCAAATGAAGTACAAATGTTCATAAAGGTTTATTAAGAAAAGATGTATTTGTTATGAACTTTTTTTTTATTTTTAATAAAAGGAATATTTTAGTTAATAAGCTATTATATTTTACTCCAACCTTTACAAATGTGGGAAAATTAAACAAAAGAATTTTTGCTAGTTTTTTTTATTAACAAAATAAATATTTAAAATGATTAAGTAATAGGAAAATAAATGTTGCATTTTTTGTCATCAAATAGTCATCAATTATTATTTTATTATAATAATATCATAATGATAACTTTATCAAACACAAGGTCCACTCAACTGATGCTGGTTTCCATTGGATATGTGTATGCTAATATTATGCTAATAATCTATATCTACCCGTACATTATTAAATTTGTAAAATATATACTATAGCTATAATATAAGAGGTAATATACAATATAGTGATACAGACAAATTATGATTCATAATAAATAAAATTTGTATTCCATTTAGAAAAATGTATCTAAATACCAGAGAAGTGTTTCCAATAGTAAAGTTCAAAATTTCTTAGTCATGTAAGGGTTTTTAACATCGTCGGGCAGAGAATTATAGA
The DNA here is from genome assembly GCF_027579695.1 of Neoarius graeffei. Taxonomy (NCBI): domain Eukaryota; kingdom Metazoa; phylum Chordata; class Actinopteri; order Siluriformes; family Ariidae; genus Neoarius; species Neoarius graeffei. The sequence goes on from NC_083571.1 coordinate 5,433,472, forward strand.
ACACAGCAGCTGAAAATCTGATCTGTTATGTAGGACTAGGTGTTGTTATCCCAATAGATACTTAAGGCACCGACGAGACACTGTGGCCATCAAATGAGTGATGGCATCCTTTGGGTTCTCAAGTGGGCGCCCTCCTTCTTGGGTGTTTCGCTGATAGGGCCACGACACCTCCAGAGGGTTCAGCAGTGAATCCCAGCATCCCAGGTTCACTCCCATCAGCCATCACACACTTGGAGCCCCATGTCAGGTCTTTCCTCCTGGTCCACAGCCACTGGCTCCCCTTCTCAGCAGCCTTGGAGAGATCCTTGATTGCCTGCCTGTGGGCCTTCCCTCGCACCCCCATCTCCCTGAGTAGCCTATATGTTGAGGTGGCTATGAATCCCCTGCAGCCTACTTCCACCGGACGTACCTTCACATTACAGCCTTGTTGCTTGGCATCTGCTGCAAGATCGGCATATCTCAGCTTCTTCCGCTCATAGGCTTCCTCTACCGCCCCCTCCCATGGTACCGTGAGCTTAATGATGTACACGAGCTTGAGTGAGGAAGACCACAAAACAAGGTCTGGATGCAGGTTGGTGGATGCAATTTCTGGTGGAAAGCACAGCTTTTTGTCCAGGTCTGCCAGCATTTTCCAGTCCTGTGCTCTACCCAGCTGCCCAATGTCCACCCTACTGGTGATGGTGAAGCTGGCTTGACCCTGCCGGACAAAGAGTGTTGGCTGCCGGTGGGATGGCGGGGGAGGAAGCGCATTTGTGCTCACCCGCTGGCATTCCAGCACTGCAGCAAGACATCTTAGTACCTGGTTGTGTCGCCAGGTGTAGCGGCCTTGGGTGAGGCTAGTCTTGCAGCCCACTAAAATGTGCTTTAGTGTTGCTGGGCTTGGGCACAAGGAACATGTGGGGTCATCGCCATACCATTGGCTTAGGTTTGCAGGGGAAGGTAAGACATCGTATGCAGCCCTGATGGTAAAGCTTGCCCTGAATGCCTCCATCTCCCAAAGGTCTTTCCAGGAGAGCTTTCTCTTCTCTACTCCTTCCCACACAGTAAAAAATGGAGTGTCAGTATTGCAGTGTAAACCTATTTTCCTTTGGATAGAGTAGTTATAACACTATGCAGAGTAAAATCGTCTAAATGTTAGTGTCAAAAGTGAGAGTTAATTCCCACTTGCACACAACGACAAAATCTACTCTGCAGGGTGATGATTCCCCGCAAAAATACAATATAGAGTCAGATTAACTCTGAAAATCTTACACTATCTATAGTGTTAAATATTTTTTCACACCTCATTGTTAATTTTGACACAAAATAGAGTAAAATTAACTCTAAAAATCTTACACTGGCTATAGAGTAAATTTCCCACTGATTTTGAGTGGGGGGGCGGCACGGTGGTGTAGTGGTTAGTGCTGTCGCCTCACAGCAAGAAGGTCCTGGGTTCGAGCCCTGTGGCCGGCGAGGGCCTTTCTGTGTGGAGTTTGCATGTTCTCCCCGTGTCCGCATGGGTTTCCTCCGGGTGCTCCGGTTTCCCCCACAGTCCAAAGACATGCAGGTTAGGTTAACTGGTGACTCTAAATTGAGCGTAGGTGTGAATGTGAGTGTGAATGGTTGTCTGTGTCTATGTGTCAGCCCTGTGATGACCTGGCGACTTGTCCAGGGTATACCCCGCCTTTCACCCGTAGTCAGCTGGGATAGGCTCCAGCTTGCCTGCGACCCTGTAGAAGGATAAAGCGGCTAGAGATAATGAGATGAGATTTTGAGTGGGACCAAATGTTATCTGACAGGGTTAAATTCAACTCTTAAAGAGTAAAATTGACACAATGATTTTTACTGTGCATGCCATCCACTGCCCTTGCTTTGCCTGTGACACGGCTTGTGTGCGCCTTGCTGCTTCCTCTTCCAAACGTACCTCTTGAACCACCAGCTTGCGTCTCTGAGCTGGGTTGGCCTTGCTCCAAGTCGGTCTGCTAGTACCAAGGCCAAGACCACTCCTCCCCTCCTGAACATGTCCCACGATGTCAAGTAATAATCTATATCTACCCGTACATTATTAAATTTGTAAAATATATACTATAACTATAAGAGGTAATATACAATATAGTGATACAGACAAATTATTATGATTCATAATAAATAAAATTTGTATTCCATTTAGAAAAATGTATCTAAATACCAGAGAAGTGTTTCCAATAATAAAGTTCAAAATTTCTTAGTAGTGTAAGAGTTTTTAACATCGTCGGGCAGAGAATTATAGAACACAGCAGCTGAAAAAGCAAAAGTCCTGTATCCAGATTTTGAGTTTATTTTCAAGATATTAATATTGTTCTTTACTCTTGTTATAATTACAGTGGTATGCAAAAGTTTGGGCACCCCTGGTCAAAATTGCTGTTACTGTGAACAGTTAAGCAAGTTGAAGATGAAATGATCTCCAAAACGCATAAAGTTAAAGATGACTCATTCCCTTTATATTTTAAGCAAAAACTTTTTTTTTTATTTTCATCTTTTACATTTTCAAAATGACAAAAAAGGCAAAAGTTTGGGCACCCTGCATGGTTAGTACCTAGTAACACCCCCTTTGGCAAGTATCACAGCTTGTAAACACTTTTTGTAGCCAGCTAATAATCTTTCAGTTCTTACCTGGGGGATTTTCACACATTCGTCCTTGCAAAAGGCTTCCAGTTCTACAAGTTTCTTGGGCTGTCTTGCATGCACTGCTCTTTTGAGATCTATCCACAGATTTTCAATGATGTTTAGGTCAGGGGACTGTGAGGGCCAGGGCAGAACCTTCAGCTTGGGCCTCTTGAGGTATTCCATTGTAGATTTTGAGGTGTGTTTTGGATCATCATCTTATTGTACAACCCCAATTCCCAAAAAGTTGGGACAAAGTACAAATTGTAAATAAAAACAGAATGCAATAATTTACAAATCTCAAAAACTGATATTGTATTCACAATAGAACATAGACAACATATCAAATGTCGAAAGTGAGACATTTTGAAATTTCATGCCAAATATTGGCTCATTTGAAATTTCATGACAGCAACACATCTCAAAGTTGGGACGGGGCAATAAGAGGCTGGAAAAGTTAAAGGTACAAAAAAGGAACAGCTGGAGGACCAAACTGCAACTCATTAGGTCAATTGGCAATAGGTCATTAACATGACTGGGTATAAAAAGAGCATCTTGGAGTGGCAGCGGCTCTCAGAAGTAAAGATGGGAAGAGGATCACCAATCCCCCTAATTCTGCGCCGACAAATAGTGGAGCAATATCAGAAAGGACTTTGACAGTGTAAAATTGCAAAGATTTTGAACATATCATCTACAGTGCATAATATCAAAAGATTCAGAGAATCTGGAAGAATCTCTGTGCGTAAGGGTCAAGGCTGGAAAACCATACTGGGTGCCCGTGATCTTCGGGCCCTTAGACAGCACTGCATCACATACAGGCATGCTTCTGTATTGGAAATCACAAAATGGGCTCAGGAATATTTCCAGAGAACATTATCTGTGAACGCAATTCACTGTGCCATTCGCCGTTGCCAGCTAAAACTCTATAGTTCAAAGAAGAAGCCGTATCTAAACACGATCCAGAAGCGCAGACGTCTTCTCTGGGCCAAGGCTCATTTAAAATGGACTGTGGCAAAGTGGAAAACTGTTCTGTGGTCAGACGAATCAAAATTTGAAGTTCTTTATGGAAATCAGGGACGCCGTGTCATTCGGACTAAAGAGGAGAAGGACGACCCAAGTTATCAGTGCTCAGTTCAGAAGCCTGCATCTCTGATGGTATGGGGTTGCATTAGTGCGTGTGGCATGGGCAGCTTACACATCTGGAAAGACACCATCAATGCTGAAAGGTATATCCAGGTTCTAGAGCAACATATGCTCCCATCCAGACGACGTCTCTTTCAGGGAAGACCTTGCATTTTCCAACATGACAATGCCAAACCACATACTGCATCAATTACAGCATCATGGCTGCGTAGAAGAAGGGTCCGGGTACTGAACTGGCCAGCCTGCAGTCCAGATCTTTCACCCATAGAAAACATTTGGCGCATCATAAAACAGAAGATACGACAAAAAAGACCTAAGACAGTTGAGCAACTAGAATCCTACATTAGACAAGAATGGGTTAACATTCCTATCCCTAAACTTGAGCAACTTGTCTCCTCAGTCCCCAGACGTTTACAGACTGTTGTAAAGAGCAAAGGGGATGTCTCACAGTGGGAAACATGGCCTTGTCCCAACTTTTTTGAGATGTGTTGTTGACATGAAATTTAAAATCACCTATTTTTTCTCTTTAAATGATACATTTTCTCAGTTTAAACATTTGATATGTCATCTATGTTCTATTCTGAATAAAATATGGAATTTTGAAACTTCCACATCATTGCATTCTGTTTTTATTTACAATTTGTACTTTGTCCCAACTTTTTTGGAATCGGGGTTGTAGGACCCATCCTCTTTTTAACTTCAACTTTTTTACAGATGGTGTGATGTTTGCTTCCAGAATTTGCTGGTATTTATTTGAATCCATGCTTCCCTTGACCAATGAAATGTGCCCTGTGCCACTGGCTGCAACACAACCCCAAAGCATGATCGATCCACACCCATGCTTCAGAGTTGGAGAGGTGCTCTTTTCCTGGAATTTGGCACCCTTTTTTTTTCTCCAAACATACCTTTGCACATTGTGGCCAAAAAGTTCTATTTTGATTTCATCAGTCCACAGGACTTGTTTCCAAAATGCATCAGGCTTATTTAGATGTTCATTTGCAAACTTCAGACGCTGGATTTTGTGGCTCGGATGCAGGAACGGTTTTCTTCTGATGACCTCTCCCATGAAGGTCATATTTGTTCAGGTGTCGCTGCATAGTAGAACAGTGCACCACCACTCCAGGGTCTGCTAAATCTTTCTGAAGGTCTTTTGCAGTCAAACAGGGGTTTTTATTTGCCTTTCTAGCAATCCAATGAGCAGTTCTTTCAGAAAGTTTTCTTCATCTTCCAGACCTCACCTTGATCTCCACTGTTTCTGGTAACTGCCATTTCTTAATAACATTACAATCTGAGGAAACAGCGACCTGAAAACACTTTGCTACGTTCTTGTAGACTTCTCCTGCTTTGTGAGCATCAATTATTTTATTATTCAGAATGCGAGGGAGTTGCTTAGAGGAGCCCATGGCTGTTGATTTTAGGGACAAGTTTGAGGAGTCAGAGAATTTATACAGCTTTGAAATCTGCATCATCTGACCTTTCCTAACAAAGAATTTGAACAAGCCACAGCTCAATAAGCTAATTAAGGTCTGGAACCTTGGTAAAAGTTACCGGAGAACTCAAATGTATTGGGGTGCCCAAACTTTTGCATGGTGTTCCTTTTCTTTTTTCACACTCCAATTGTACAAAACAAAAATAATACACACATCTTGCAGAAAATGATGAAAAGAAATGTCTTGTCTTTACCTTTATGCCTTTTGATGATCAGTTCATCTTCTGCTCACTTAACTATTCACAGTAACAGACATTTTCAGCTAGGGTGCCCAAACTTTTGCATGCCATTGTATATATATTATTCAAAAATATCATGAGAAATTCAAATCATGAATCGAATTGAATCATAAACTGGATGAATCGTTATGTGCCTAAGTAACAGGAAACCACGTTATGAATGGATTATGTAATTATGACAAATTACAGACAAAATGCATATTAGTTTTAATACAATAAGTGTGTTATGAGTAAGATTTGACATGCATGCTGTTATGAACACTTCATAAACAGGAGCGGCTGTTGGAGGTGGATGTTCTCAGATCTCCATGGAGGAGGTGTGTTTAATTTTTTATTTTAGCTTTTAATAGAACGGCGTTGTGCTTTAATAATAATTTTAAAAAAAAAGATTCGAACTTGTGTGTGTGTGTGTGTGTGTGTGTGTGTGTGTGTGTCAGGCCGGTTTCCAATCCCTGGGAGACTCTGAGGCTGTTTCAGCATCCAGTGGCCTCATCACGGACACCATCACAGCTTACTGTCACTACCAGGCCAAGCTCTCTGACCAGGCCCTTTTTGACCTCTTGGTGCCAGTCCAAGATGACCATCGAGCTTTCTCATCATCCCAGCTCAAAAGGCTCCAGGTACAAGAGTGGCACTCATAAAGCTACATAACACCTCCATAATCAATCCATCCATCCATCCATTATCTGTAGCCGCTTATCCTGTACAAGGTCGCAAGCAAGCTGGAGCCTATCCCAACTGACTGAGTGAGAGGCGGGGTACACCCTGGACAAGTCGCCAGGTTATCGCAGGGTGACACATAGACACAGACAACCATTCACACTCACATTCACACCTACGGTCAATTTAGAGTCACCAGTTAACCTAACCTGCATGTCTTTGGACTGTGGGGGAAACCGGAGCACCCGGAGGAAACCCAGGCAGACAAGGGGAGAACATGCAAACAACACACAGAAAGGCCCTCATCGGCCGCTGGGCTTGAACCCAGGACCTTCTTGCCGTGAGGTGACAGTGCTAACCACTACACCACCATGCTGCCCCCTCCATAATCCCTTCATAATATAAACTACATCAACATTTATAAACACTTCTTCCAAAAGTGGTTAGCTATCATTGAAAACACTCTATGATTTTAATATCAAGTTGACTTAACACCTGAGTTACATTCCATTCCATTACATGGTATTTAGCAGACGCTTTTATCCAGAGCAACGTACGATGAGTGCAGAAGTCAGTTACACAAAGTGCTGAACTTCTAGACAAGAAAGTTCTCATGCCACCTGAACAAGTGACAGCAATACCTAGTGTAATATGCTGTTCAAATCCCAATACTCAGCAAACAGCCAAGGAAACAAACCAACCATATAAAGTATAACTAAATAGAGAACTCAAATGGCTAACCCCAGGCGAGACCGTACACAGCCTGGGTTGGTCAGGACCTAAACACAGTTACACAGCGGGCAGGGAACCAGGAGAGAGGTGCAGCCTGAAGAGGTGAGTCTTCAGTCTGCACTTGAAGGTGGTCAGGGAGTCGGCAGTTCTGACCTCAATGGGAAGGGAAGGTCATTCCACCAACGGGGAGCCAGGACAGACAGCAGTCTTGAGCAGAAAGGAGGAGGGGCCAGGCGACTAGTAGTGGAGCGTAAGGATCTGGCTGGCGTGTAGGATCGGATCAGACTCTGGAGGTATGTTGGACCTAACCCCTTGAGAGCCTGGTACGCTAGCACCGATGTCTTAAATTTGATATGAGCTGCAACAGGCAGCGAGTGCAGGGTGACATGGGAAGAACAAGGGAGGGATGTAGATCAGGCGAGCTGCAGCATTCTGGATGAGCTTCAGGGGTCTGATGGCAGAAGCTGGAAGGCCAGCAAGGAGAGAGATGCAGTACTCCAAGTGGGACAGGATCAGCGCTTGGACCAGGAGCTGAGTAGAGTAGGTGGTAAGAAAAGGGCAGATCCTTCAGATGTTGTAGAGGAGGAATCTACATGTCCGGGTCACTGCAGCAATTTCCACTGAGAAGGAGAGTTTGTCGTTGAACATGCCCCCGAGGTTCTTTGCACTGGGTGAAGGAGACCTATAGATGCCCCCCAGGGAGGTGATGATGTCCAGAAGTGGAGAGGATGGGGCAGGAAATTTTGGTCATGGTGTTGATTTTTGCTGACATAAGCCTGACATTGGAGAGTTATAACAGCTGATGTTGTAGCTTGATGAACAACTTTTATGTCGGAGTCATGAATGATGATGGGCATATCTCGATGATGATAATAATAATAAGAAGAAGAAGAAGACAGTTATGTGTATTTTCTCTCACCTTTGTGATAATTTGTTTCATTGATGTTCGACTTTAAATGTATCTATCAATGGACAAAAATGTATGATTTGTGGTTATATAATAAATAAAACATGTAATTGTGGGTAAATTGCTGTGGTATAAGAGGAATAAAGCCCACCAGAATATACTTGTAGCGAGAATCGCGTGTGGGTGGAGCACAGAGGACGGCAGGACAGAGTAAAATTCAATGACTTTTTTTATTTGCTCTTTTCAGACGCATACACCACTCTCTCAGCCACGCGCACACACACAAGTCGTCTGGCTGGGGAGAGAGCTCCCTTCCGCTCTCCCTCCTTAAGTAGAGGGCGGTTTACTGGGGAAAACATACACAAACACAGGTTAATTACCCTCAGGTGAAGTGATTCTGCCACTTACCTTCCCCGACTCCGCCCTCCTGTCACAGACCGGCGCTTGACCACGCCCCCGCTGCCACATACCCCCACCGCCTGACTCAGGCCGGGCGCCTGTCCGGCCCGCAGCCGACTCCCCCCCCCCCCCCTTGACGGGAGAGGAAGTCCGCCACGACCATCTGCGCCCCCGGCCTGTGGACCACCTTGAAGTTGAAGGGTTGGAGTGCCAGATACCAACGGGTGATCCGCGCGTTGGCATCCTTCATGCGGTGGAGCCACTGGAGGGCCGCTCTCCCTCGCCCTCCTTAAGTAGAGGGCGGTTTACTGGGGAAAACACACACAAACACAGGTTAATTACCCTCAGGTGAAGCGATTCTGCCACTTACCTTCCCCGACTCCGCCCTCCTGTCACAGACCGGCGCTTGACCACGCCCCCACTGCCACAATACTGTTATAGGAAATAAATCAACTCCAGGATGATAAGACTAACTCTATATGACATGGCGACATGGAGAGCAGTGTTGTATAAAGTACTGGGAAATCAAACTCAAGTAAAAGTATTGGTACCCTTCCAAAAAATGACTTTGGTAAAAGTCAGTCACTGACTGAAATGTTACTTGAGTTAAAGTCTTAAAGTATCTGACATTTCTTGCACTTAAGTATGACAAGTAATGCAAAAATAAATGTACTCAAGTAATGTAATTAAAAGTACACGTAAAAGTAAACAAGCAAAGGCAATCTGAATTTGTAATATTTGTAATATTTTGGTAAACTGAAGGTAATTTGTCACCAATGGTTCATGACAAGCAATTACACTGCTGAAAATAGAGGTGCACACACAACCATTATAAACAAGAAAAAAATAAATTGGGAGAAAAATGAAGCTGCCTATCTGGCATCTGAAGATGGAGACCACAGTTTTGACACTTTTTTTCTCTTTTTTTTCCTTTGTTTTTTAAACTAAGAGAAAGTACTGAAAATTAGGCATACATCACACCATTAAGAAAAAAAACATAAAAAAAAGCTGCTACTGTTATTGCACTTTATAAACTATGGAGGTGCATACACGACCGATTGCTGTCATAATAATCAAAAGAAAAAAGTAATTTGGAGAAAACTGAAGCTTATCTGGCATCTGAAGAGGGTGACCACAGTTTGAAACCTTTTTTTGAAAAATAAAATAGTACTGAAAATGAGGCGCACATCACACCATCAAGACAAAATATAAAACAAAAAAGAGCTGCTACCGTTATTGCACTTTATAAACTAAATCTTAACATTTAACATAACACCAACAGGGCGGCACGGTGGTGTAGTGGTTAGCGCTGTCGCCTCACAGCAAGAAGGTCCGGGTTCGAGCCCCGTGGCCGGCGAGGGCCTTTCTGTGCGGAGTTTGCATGTTCTCCCCGTGTCCGCGTGGGTTTCCTCCGGGTGCTCCGGTTTCCCCCACAGTCCAAAGACATGCAGGTTAGGTTAACTGGTGACTCTAAATTGAGCGTAGGTGTGAATGTGAGTGTGAATGGTTGTCTGTGTCTATGTGTCAGCCCTGTGATGACCTGGCGACTTGTCCAGGGTGTACCCCGCCTTTCACCCGTAGTCAGCTGGGATAGGCTCCAGCTCGCCTGCGACCCTGTAGGACAGGATAAAGCGGCTACAGATAATGAGATGAACTTGTATGCCAGTTTTCCCTGTTCGTCCTCCTCACACTTACAGCTATGCCTTTACTTGAGCTGAAAAGGCTCGCAGCTAGGTAGCCTGCTACAGCCAACAAATGCCAAAACCGCGCGGAACTGAAGAACAAAGTTCGTTTGTACAGGAATGCTCAAGGTTTCACAATTGTGTCTAGAATATTCATACTATGGTTGCTGAAATGGGAATATACTGTAACAATTTCATAAACCTAGAACTTACCTCGATGTGTTTCTTTAGATTGGACGGGGAGTTTCTATAAGATAGAATTTCCACGTTTTTTGGAAGGCATAAGAGGCACTTCATTCGATAGGACGAATCCTTCACATCAACGTAAGAGAACATTGTGTTCAAATACGGCCAGGGGTGCTCATCATCAGGTTCCTCTTCATTTGTAGCCGAAGTAGCTGCTGTCTCCGTCTCCTCTTCCATCAGAGCTGTTGATTGCGAAGCTAGCTTTCTGCTTACTGCGTGAAGCCAACAGGTGTAGCCTATTGGTTGTCGTCCACAAGTGGTGAACAATCCCAGGCACGTCCTGACTTCGTTGCAGTCAGTGGGGTTAAAACACGTTTTTTTTCCTTTCTTTTTTTGTAACGAGTAACTAAACATCTCTTTGAAAATGTATCGGAGTAAAAGTATGCAATTAAGTTAAAAAATATAGTGAAGTAAAAGTGAAAGTTCTCAAAAATTTGAAAACTCAAGTAAAATACAAAATCTCCCAAAATGTACTTAAGTACAGTAGTGAAGTATTTTTACTTCGTTACTATACAACACTGACAGAGAGAGAGTATTATTCCTGACTTAACACAAACAAACTTTTCCGTTTTTCTCAAAATCAGCCCAAGTCATTTATTCATTAACCTGCTCCCAGATGTCATTGTGTACCATAAATCATCTCTGTGCAGAGACTCGGTGTTGAGAAATCCAACCCCTCGTCCCTGACCCAGGATGAGATAAGACGCTTGGTCCGGTTGGACATTAATCCAGATGTCAGGATGGTATGTATCATTCCTGTTACAGTGCCATTTGCTCTCTAGATATTTTTAGTTACTGTGGTTATTTAACACTGGTAATGACGTGAATGTCGTGAATGGCTCTGTATTGCAGGACCGTGCATCTCTGGACAGTGAGATCATGGCTGTCGTGTCTCTGAGCAGGAGTGTAGAGGACCTGCAGGACAGAGTGGCTCGGATGGTGGTGGCTAGCAGCACATCTGGAGAGCTTATAACCACTGAAGACCTGGTGTGTGTGTGTGTGTGTGTGCGCGCGCGCGTTACAATCTCATGAACCTTGATTCAATATCGTCATTACTCCATACCAGTTAAAATGCAGTATTATACTATGTGCTGGATCAAGTGCTATTTTAACTGTATTGTTAAAGGTGTGTAACCTGATTCTGAATGCGAGGAACTTTCCCTGCGTAAAGATCGATGTAATTTTTAGGCTTGGGGTGTACTCACACTAGGATCAATTGCCTTGTACTGCTCGCAAGAGCAATTATCCCTCCTCCCTAATCCCCTGCGCTCACACCACACTTTATGTTTCGGTCCTGAGTGAACTTGCATCATAATGATGCAGCTTGACTCGCCAACTACAATTCAGTTCATCAGTAAGGTGAGAACCAGATCTCTTATTCACTCAAATGTTCTCCAATGAATTGAAAAGTGCATGCTATAGCATTCAAGTTCCATGGGGTTTGCGATCACAGTGTGCACATGCCCAACTGAACCACACCCGAGTGCACCTCTTCCAACCTTTACACCTGAACCGCACCCGCACTTGTCAAACGAACCGGACTTTGGGGGTCAAATGTACTCACCTGCAGTACGGACCACATAGTGTGAGTACACCCTTAATTCATCAACTTGGCATGAAGTATGTGTGTGTGTTACCCCTTTTTCACCAAGGCAGTTCCAGAACTGGTTCAGAGCCGGTACCTAATCTTGAACCAGTTCTTTGCATTTTCACAGCCAAAAAAGCTTGTTCCAGAGTAGCACCAACACTTTGCTGGTCTTGAACCAAGAACCTCTTGTGATCCTATTGTGAGAACCTCTTGTGCTACGGGTAGGATTATCAGGACTAACAAGGCCAGCTAAAACTTTGTGACCACCAAACTAAAGAAGAAGAAAAGGAGACGCTGTACAGCCCCAGTTACAAAAAAGTTGGGATGCTGTGTAAAACATAAATAAAAACAGAATGCAATGATTTGCAAATCCTTCTCAACCTGTATTCAATTAAAATACAATACAAATACAAGATATTTAATGTTCTAACTGATAAACATCATTGTTTTTTGTAAATACAGTGCTTAACAAATGTATTAGATCACCACCTGATTTAAGGTTTATGCCACAGCAACCATAAATATGCAGTAATGGTGATCACCAAAATAGTTTTTTTATGTTTCTGAAATGATTTTAAGTACTAGAGACAGTAGGAAGACCTCTGCTGATCTTCAGGCGGAGATGAATAGGTCTAGATCAGAGTCCGAAAAAGTCTCCAGAATGACCATAAGCAGACGGCTGCGGGAACAAGGCTTACAGGGAAGGATAGCTGCTAAGAAGCCGTTATTGAGGACTGCAAACATCCAGAAACATCTCAGATTTGCCAGGGAGCATAAACACTGGACTGCAAATGACTGGAAGAAGGTACTCTGGACGGATGAGTCCAAGTTTGAGCTCTTTGGTCAGCATTGTCGTGTTTATGTCCGTAGAAAAGCTGGAAAACGTTTTGATGCTAGATGTATTGCACCCACAGTGAAACACGGTGGAGGTTCTGTTATGGTATGGGGTTCAATTTCTGGAAACGGCATGGGCAAATTAGTGAAAATCGATGGTATCATGAACAAGAAGGTCTACCACAACATCTTGGTGCATCATGGAATCCCTTCTGGACTGAAACTGATTGGTCGTGGGTTCATATACCAAGAAGATAATGACCCTAAGCACACTGCAAAGCTGTGCAGAGACTATTTGGCCAAGAAAAGGGAATCTGGAGTACTGGAACTGATGGATTGGCCAAGTCAAAGTCCTGACTTGAATCCTGTTGAACAGATTTGGGATTTAGTGGATTCAAAAATAGATCGAACAAAAGTTTCATCCAACGCAAGTCTCTGGGAACAGTTACAAACTATTTGGAACACGATAGCAAAAGAGGCTGTTGAAAAGTACGTAAAAACAATGCCAGCAAGAACGCAAGCCGTTATCAAGGCCAAAGGAGGCCATACAAAATATGAAGTTTTTTGGTTATTATATATAAATAAAAACTATTTAGTTGTTTCATTTTGTTATTTTCCTAATAAATAACCATTAACTTTTTAGTTTTAAACAAATTTTTGAGAGATTTCTAAAATATTTGTGTTTTCTTGCTTTTATGACAGGTGGTCTAATAAATTTGTTAAGCACTGTATATACTCATTCTGAATTTGATTTCTGCAACACATTCCAAAACACTTGGGACAGGGGTGCATTTACCACTGTGTGACATCACCTTTTCTTTTAACAGTTAATTAGGACACTAACTGTTGATGTTTTGAAAGTGAAATTCTTTCCCATTCTTACCTGATATATGACTTCAGTTGCTCAACAGTCCGGGGTCTATGTTGTCATATGTTGCACTTCATAACATGCCACACATTTTCAATGGGAGGCAGGCTGGTCAGTTTAGCACCTGCACTCTTTTACTACAAAGCCACACTGTTTTAATACATGTGGAATGTAGTTTGGCATTATCTTTCTGGATTAAACAGGGACTTCGCTGAAAAAGATGCCATCTAGATGGCAGCATATGTTACTCCAAAACCAGTATGTACCTTCCAGCATTAATGGAGTCTTCACAAATGTGCAAGTTACCCCTGCCATGGGCACTAACACACCCCCAGACCATCACAGATGCTGGCTTTTCTCAGATGAGTTCAGGTCCTGAAAATTCAGCAGTGTTTCTGGATGTCGTTGATATTTGGCTTTCACTTCACCTGGTAGATGTAGCAAACTATGAACTGTGTTTACTGATCTCAGTTTTCCAAAGTGTTCCCGAGCCCATGTAGTAATATTCTTTATACAATCATGTGCCGCCTGAGGGATCCAAGGTCACGGGGGTTCAAGGTTGGTTTTTGGTCTTGCCCCTTACATGCAGAGCTTTCTCTGGATTCTCTGAATCTTTTGAAGATATGATGGATTGTCAATGGTGAAATCCCTAAATTCCTTGCAACTATACATTGAGAAAAGTTGTTCTTAAACTTTGGGACTATTTGCCCATGCAGTTTTTTCACAAAGTGGTGAACATCACCCCATCCTTACTTGTGAATGACTGAGAATGACCAATTACCAGTTAACTTCTTTACCTCTAGAATGCTCCAAACAGGTGTTTTTTTTTTTTTTTTAGTGTTCCATAACTTTCCCAGTCTTTTGTTGCCCCTGTCCCAACTTTTTTGGAACGTGTTGTAGGCATCAAATTCAGAATGAGTGTATACTGTGTTTAGAAAGGTCACAAGTTGAACCAATTCAGAACCAGCATTAGCACCAGTCTGACCGTGAGTTGGCCTAGTGGTTAGCATGTCCGCCTCTCAACCGGGAGATCACAAGTTCTACTCATGGTCAGGTCATACCAAAGACCATCATAAAAATGGTACCTACTACCATCTGGCAAGGCACGCTGTAATACAGATGCAAGTGAGGAAGTCAAACTCTTGCGGTTACCAGAGGACCTGCCCCCCACTGTAACCCTAGCTGTATAGGCGAGAGGCTGAGGGCTATTGAAACAGAGATTGGCGCCGCACCCATACGCCTTTGAGAATTGGTTAGTACTGGGACAGGAGACTGCCTGGGAAGACCAGATTCTGGCATGAGAGGGACTTGACTTGACTAGCACCTGTTTTGCATTGGTGGATTGGGCGTATGTGTGAGCGAGAAATAGAGACATGACTAACATCCTGATACTTTGTCATCTCAGGGTGTTAGCGGTGTTGTCAGTCAGCTGTTGAAGGAATCCCTGAAGCCATGTTTGATGCAGACATTGGAGGTATAATAATGATACATTTTGCTTCTGATAAAAAAAAAAATTATGACATGACATTTGGTTTATATTTTTCATGGTATCTAGAACAAAAAATTTTGAGAACTGCATGCTTGAAAAGAACCAGAAATATGAGGGTACTTCAAAAAGTTAGCCTCACCTGGAAACAAGGGACTTAACTCCCATTTTGGGGTGTAACTTTATACTATAAAGTCTTATATCACTGTCCACAAAAACTCAAATGAAAGAAGTGATCAAAGAAAAAAGGAGAGGAAAGAAATCTTCGAGCTGGCATCCTGTTGCTCCAGGACAATGCGCCCGTCCAGGAGCACAGCACGGGTGGCAGGGGAAGAAGCAGCCAAATGCGGCTTTGAACTGTTGCCCCCATGCACCTTACTCACCTCCTCACCTGACCTGACACCGCCTGATCTCCATCTGTTCCCCAAACTGAAATCCCACTTGCGTGGTCTCCATTTTCAGAGTGATGATGAAGTCATCCATGCTGTTGAGGAGAATCCAGAGGCTCAAGATGTGACCTTCTGCCGCAAAGGGATAGCGAAGCTTGAACGTTGGTGGACCAAGTGCATTGAAGTTAAAGGAGATTATGTTGAAAAATAATGCAAGAGCAATCTTTCTCCTGTGATGTTTTCTGGGTGAGGCTGAGAACTTTTTGAAATACCCTCGTATACAACTACAGTATGTGTATATATAATAAACTTCTAACATTATAAAAAAACACCCATTTATAAATGTTTATTATACTAAATTACATTACATATGTAATGCTTACTATGAACGCAATTAGCTGTATAGCTAAATGACCAATGTATGCATTCTTATCACATTATAATGCATTCATAAGGCATTGTTGTATGCATATATTAAAAAATGCATTATGAATTGTTGACATGATTCTTGCCTTATACGTCATTTTCATTTTGCGACCAAACTGATGCTTAGTTTTATTTCATCTATGTCCTCTCTCTCTCTCTTTCTCTCTCTTATAGGGAACTCCTGTCTTTCTTCACAGCAGTCCATTGGCTAATGTCCCTTGGGGCAGTCCATCTATCATGGCAGACAAAATGGCTCTAAAATTGGTCGGGCCTCAGGGTTTTGTGGGTGAGACCTACTCTGTCAGTCAAAGTCCTGTGCAGGAATTTTTATTTGAGCTGTTCTTCAGCTTCTGTGCACTTCATCTTCAAGCTACATTGCAAAATCCCCAGTGTTCAGTTATACACCTCCGCACTTTATTTGGACTGGAGTGATAAGAACAGTGTAGGTGTGAAATCAACACTGGGGATTTAGATTTTTTTTTTAATCATGATAAATATGAACTAAGAATGTTTCTAAATCTAGCTTGTAAATGAGACAGATTTAACAAGTCTTATTCTGACTCTGCAGAATGTTACAAGGGTGCCAATAATTTTGGAGCTGACTAAATTCCCTGTATGTTTCCACATTGTGCTTTACTTATATACAGTGGGGCAAAAAAGTATTTAGTCAGTCACCAATTGTGCAAGTTCTCCCACTTAAAAAGATGAGAGAGGCCTGTAATTTCCATCATAGGTACACTTCAACTATGAGAGACAAAATGAGAAAAAAAAAATCCAGAAAATCACATTGTCTGATTTTTAAAGAATTTATTTGCAAATTATGGTGGAAAATAAGTATTTGGTCAATAACAAAAGTTCATCTCAATACTTTGTTATATACCCTTTGTTGGCAATGACAGAGGTCAAACGTTTTCTGTAAGTCTTCACAAGGTTTTCACACACTGTTGCTGGTATTTTGGCCCATTCCTCCATGCAGATCTCCTCTAGAGCAGTGATGTTTTGGGGCTGTCGCTGGGCAACACGGACTTTCAGCTCCCTCCAAAGATTTTCTATGGGGTTGAGATCTGGAGACTGGCTAGGCCACTCCAGGACCTTGAAATGCTTCTTACGAAGCCACTCCATTGCCCAAGCGGTGTGTTTGGGATCATTGTCATGCTGAAAGACCCAGCCACATTTCATCTTCAATGCCCTTGCTGATGGAAGGAGGTTTTCACTCAAAATCTCACGATACATGGCCCCATTCATTCTTTCCTTTACACGGATCAGTCGTCCTGGTCCCTTTGCAGAAAAACAGCCCCAAAGCATGATGTTTCCACCCCCATGCTTCACAGTAGGTATGGTGTTCTTTGGATGCAACTCAGCATTCTTTCTCCTCCAAACACGACGAGTTGAGTTTTTACCAAAAAGTTCTATTTTGGTTTCATCTGACCACATGACATTCTCCCAATCCTCTTCTGGATCATCCAAATGCTCTCTAGCAAACTTCAGACGGGCCTGGACATGTACTGGCTTAAGCAGGGGGACACGTCTGGCACTGCAGGATTTGAGTCCCTGGCGGCGTAGTGTGTTACTGATGGTATCCTTTGTTACTTTGGTCCCAGCTCTCTGCAGGTCATTCACTAGGTCCCCCCGTGTGGTTCTGGGATTTTTGCTCACCGTTCTTGTGATCATTTTGACCCCACGGGGTGAGATCTTGCGTGGAGCCCCAGATCGAGGGAGATTATCAGTGGTCTTGTATGTCTTCCATTTCCTAATAATTGCTCCCACAGTTGATTTCTTCACACCAAGCTGCTTACCTATTGCAGATTCAGTCTTCCCAGCCTGGTGCAGGTCTACAATTTTGTTTCTGGTGTCTTTTGACAGCTCTTTGGTCTTGGCCATAGTGGAGTTTGGAGTGTGACTGTTTGAGGTTGTGGACAGGTGTCTTTTATACTGATAACGAGTTCAAACAGGTGCCATTAATACAGGTAACGAGTGGAGGACAGAGGAGCCTCTTAAAGAAGTAGTTACAGGTCTGTGAGAGCCAGAAATCTTGCTTGTTTGTAGGTGACCAAATACTTATTTTACCGAGGAATTTACCAATTAATTCATTAAAAATCCTACAATGTGATTTCCTGGATTCTTTCCCCCCATTCTGTCTCTCATAGTTGAAGTGTATCTATGATGAAAATTACAGGCCTCTCTCATCTTTTTAAGTGGGAGAACTTGCACAATTGGTGGCTGACTAAATACTTTTTTGCCCCACTGTATATTATTATTATTATTATTATTATTATTATTATTATTTAATGTCGGCTTATGATCAAAGAAGTACAAGAAAAGGAGTTCTGAAATGACACTTTCTTCTGCACTGACTATGTTTCTCTATTGTCAACCCTGAAAAGTATCGGCACCCTTCATTTGAAATAATGAATAACACGTACAATGAGTGACACATAGAGCTTAAAACAAATGTGAATGCTGCATGTTTGGCTTGTATTTTCTTAACTTGTGCTTTAAAAAAAAAAAAATTTGACGCCCTTATGATTATGATAAATCAGTGGTAAAGCCAAAGTGCAACGAGCAATGTTTTAATCGTAAATGTATAGGGACACTGAGGGGCATTGTACAGCTTTCTTCAATGTTCTTAAATGCATTTTTGTGGAAACTATGCTTTAAAAATGATCAACACCACCATAATTAATATATGACATCAATAAAACTAGCAAATTACCAAAAACCCTTCAAAGATATTTGTATATATTGGGTTGTTCCTTCATGCAGAACATTTTTAGGGTGCCAATAATTTTGGATCTGATTAGCATATTGTTGTGCTTACATTTGAAATGCAGAATAACTAGTTCAAAACTACTGGCTTGGAAATAGTCTGATTTTTTTTTTTGGTCAAAATCTGATTTCTATGGTTAACTCCAGAAGTATTGGCACCCCTCATGATGATGGTGATGATAATAATACACAGGATTGAATGTATTGTATAAACAGCACAATGAAGGAATGGTAGTTAAAGTGTAAACATGTGGACCTTGTAAATTTTTCTTAATTAGTACACTTTTTAATTAAAAAAACATTGGTTTTATAAATATTGGCACCTAAAATGTTTGTTAAATCAACAAATTCGGACTGCTTCTCCATGCAGAACATTTTAAGGGTGCTAATAGTTTCACAAATTACTGCATTTCATTATCATTAAAAAATCCATTTTCAAAAAGAGAAAAAAAACTCGTTTGGAAATAGAACTGATCTCAAAATAGCCTAATTTCTATAATCTACTGACACAGAAGATGTTTAGACAAGATTCAGGAGTGTATTGTCATCTGCACAGGAAAACAAGCAGTTACACAGAGCGTGACATTCTGTATTAAACTTTATTATACTCAACACAATACTGTATTACTTGTCTTTATGGCCTCATTTTGCTCTTTCGATGCATTTGAAACATGTCTTAGCATTACTAATCTCCACTTTCACCCCATTCAGTGTCTGAGACGCCTCACTGTGAGAACTTCTTCAGCATCACATGCCGCTCCTCAGGCCTGTGCCCACATGTGCTGGTGTTCGTGACCTCTGTGCATGCCCTGAAGATGTGTGGTGGAGGCTCACAGGTGAGTTTCGCAAGAATTAGGGTTGGGTTATATCTCTCAGTGATCATCATGCACAGACTTTGGCATATACCAGGTATGTTTGCTTTCATGCTTTCACTTAACGTGAATAACATGAACAAAGCACCAGTGTTTAAATCCAGCATGGAATGATAGATCATTGAGAGTTTGTTTTTAATTGAGTTGCTTTGGATTACAGTGTCTTGCAAAAGTATTCATCCCCCTTGGTGTTTGTCCTGTTTTGTCACATTACAAGCTGGAATTAAAATGGATTTTTGGAGGGTTAGCACCATTTGATTCACACAACATGCCTACAACTTTAAAGGTAAAAATTGTTGTTTTATTGTGACACAAACAATAATTAAGATTGAAAAAAGAGAAATCTGGAGTGTGCATAGGTATTCACCCTCCAAAGTCAATACATTGTAGAGCCACCTTTTGGTGCAATTACTGTACAGCTGCAAGTCTCTTGGCGTATGTCTCTATTAGCTTAGCACATCTAGCCACTGGGATTTTTGCCCATTCCTCAAGGCAAATCTGCTCTAGCTCCTTCAAGTTAGATGGGTTGTGTTGGTGTACAGCAATCTTCAAGTTATCTGTGAAGAAACTCAGTCGTCCAGGTACATAGTAATCTGTGGTTGGTTGAAGAGAGCAACTGGACTTGCTAGACAATTCCCGAAAACATTTCGCCTCTCATCCTAAAGGCATCCTCAGTTCTGTCTGACTACTAGGGAGTATCCAGTATTTATCCTCTCATGGATCATCATAGAATCCGAATCAGAATGCTGATGGCTGCATTGTAGGTGGCTGATAAAAGATGTCTTAGACACCCACCTCTGTTCAATGATGGTCGTTCCAGGTTGACAAAAATGAACGATCCTCTCTGGCTAAGATGTCTGCCAGTTTTCTGGAAGTCCTCTCATACTCCCGCACCAGTCGAAGGGATCTCATCCCAAAGTGCGTAGAAACCTATCTGTGAAGAAACTTAGTCGTCCAGGTACATAGTAATCTGTGGTTGGTTGAAGAGAGCAACTGGACTTGCTTGACGATTCCTGAAAACGTTTCGCCTCTCATCCTAAAGGCTTCCTCAGTTCTGTCTGACTACTAGGGAGTATCCAGTATTTATCCTCTCATGGATCATCATCTTTTATCAGCCACCTACAATGCAGCCATCAGAATTCTGATTCGGATTCTATGATGATCCATGAGAGGATAAATACTGGATACTCCCTAGTAGTCAGACAGAACTGAGGATCCCTTTAGGATGAGAGGCGAAATGTTTTCGGGAATCGTCAAGCAAGTCCAGTTGCTCTCTTCAACCAACCACAGATCAATCTTCAAGTTATGCCACAGATTCTCAGTTGGATTGAGGTCTGGGCTTTGACTAGGCCATTCCAAGACATTTAAATGTTTCCTTTTAAACCACTCCAGTGTAGCTTTAGCAGTATGTTTAGGGTCATTGTCCTGCTGGAACGTGAACCTTTGTCCTAGTCTGAAACCTCTGGCCAACTCAAACATGTTTTCCTCCAGAATTGCCCTGTATTTAGTGCCATCCATCTTTCCTTCAGTCCTGACCAGCTTTCCTATCCCTGCAGATGAAAAACATCCCCACAGCATGATGCTGCCACCACCATGCTTCACTGTAGGAATGGTGTTCTCAGGGTGTTGGGTTTGCGCCACACATGGCGTTTCCCATGATGGCCAAAAAGATCAATTTTAGTCTCATTTGACCAGAGAATCTTCTTCTATGTGTTTGGGGAGTCTGCCACATGCTGTTGGGTAAACTCCAAATGTGTTTTCTTAAGCAATTACATTTTTTCTGGCCACTCTTCCATAAAGCCCTGCCCACTCCGTGGAGTGTATGGTTTAAAGCAGTCCTATGGACAGATACTCCCATCTCCGCTGTGGATCTTTGCAGCTCCTTCAGTGACTACGTTTACATGCACATCCAAATTGAGCTGCTGTGGTAATTGAGCTGAAGGTCCCAGCAGGGTGCCAGAGAAATCCAATCCTACATGCACACAATGAAATCGGGCTATTGTGTGAGGTGCATTGTGCACCCGAGCCACAGGTGGCGCAACACGCCCCATCGTGTTGGTACACTTCCGGTTGTCGTCATGAAGAAGAGCTATTCAAGAGTGTAAACAAAGTTATCAGTTCCGTGTTCTCCATTGCGCGTTTTTCTCCCGTCCATGAATTTTAATATATTCAACTCCTTAATCTGAATGAGCATGAACTCTGTCTCCTCATTGCTCCAGAAGTGCACGTTTCTGCTTGCCTGTGGCAGTGGGGGCGTGGTCAAGCGCCGGTCTGTGACAGGAGGGCGGAGCCAGGGAAGGTGAGTGGCAGAATCACTTCACCTGACGGTAATTAACCTGTGTTTGTGTGTCTTCCCAGTAACCGCGCCCTATTTAAGGAGGCAGAGGGAGAGCAGAGGGGAGAGCTCATCCCGGGACTAGAACACAGCGCGTGCGCGTGTTTTTCTCTCAAGAATAAAAGTAGGCTGTTAAACTGAAAAGTCTGACAATAAAAAGCCAATTAGTACCAGAAGCTTTGTCCTGCCGTCCTCTGTGCTCCACCCACACTTCAGAGAGCTCTACATCGCCATTTTCTCTTCTTCGTTTGTTCCTCCTGACCTCTTCTGCTGCTCGCTACTACTGTTGTCATGCCGACCGAGGCTGTTGTGTTTCCCGCTTGTGGTCACTCGTCACTTCCGGAAGTAGCTCGACAACTAGCTCGATAGGGTATACATGCACAAAGTAGCTCGGCAGAAATCGCATAAACTAGGTCGTGTAGCTCGATTCCGAGAAATCAAGTTCGGTTCAATTTCAGCCGAATTAAGGTGTATACATGGCATTTTGAACTTCGATTTCAGTCGAGCAACGGCAGAAATTCGATTCTCTCTATGTGCATGTAAACGTAGTGAGTGTTATCTTTGGTGTCTTTGTTGCATCTCTGATTAATGCCCTCCTTGCCCTGTCTGTGAGTTTTGGTGGGCGGGGCCTTCTCTTGTCAGGTTTGTAGTGGTGCCATGTTCTTTCCATTTTGCTATAATGGATTTAATGGAGCTCTGTGGGATATTCAAAGTTTGGGATATTTTTATAACCCAACCCTGATCTATACTTCTCCACAACTTTGTCTCTGACCTGTTTGGAGGCTCCTTGGTTTTCATGTTGCTTGCTTAGTCGTGTTGCAGAGTCAGGGTCCTTCCAGAACAGGTTGATTTATACAGACATCATGTGACAGATCATGTGACACTTTGATTGAAAACAGGTGGATCTTAATCAACTAATTATGTGACTTATGAAGTGAATTGGGGGCGGCACGGTGGTGTAGTGGTTAGCGCTGTCGCCTCACAGCAAGAAGGTCCGGGTTCGAGCCCCATGGCCGGCGAGGGCCTTTCTGTGCGGAGTTTGCATGTTCTCCCCGTGTCCGCGTGGGTTTCCTCCGGGTGCTCCGGTTTCCCCCACAGTCCAAAGACATGCAGGTTAGGTTAACTGGTGACTCTAAATTGAGCGTAGGTGTGAATGTGAGTGTGAATGGTTGTCTGTGTCTATGTGTCAGCCCTGTGATGACCTGGCGACTTGTCCAGGGTGAACCCCGCCTTTCGCCCGTAGTCAGCTGGGATAGGATCCAGCTCGCCTGCGACCCTGTAGAACAGGATAAAGCGGCTAGAGATAATGAGATGAGATGAAGTGAATTGGTTGGACCAGCTCTTATTTACGGGTTCCATATGAAAAGGGGTGAATACTTATGCACACACTAGATTTCTGGTTATTTTTTTCCATCTTAATTATTGTTTGTGTCTCAATAAAACAACAATTTTCACCTTTAAAGTTGTCGGCATGTTGCGTAAAAAATAAAATGGTGTTAACCCTCCAAAAATCCATTTTAATTCCAGCTTGGTATGCGACAAAATGGGACAAACACCAAGGGGGAGTAAAGAATGTGACCTTGCAGGATTTTTAACTCGCTCTCTTTATATTCACACACACACACTTTACATTCACATATAAACACAATATCACAGCTGGAGTTTAGTGTAAATAAATCAACAATACAACAAAACAACAGCATCATATTCTCACCATGCACTGTACGTGAGTCAAACATGAAAAAACAATCCTGATCTACTCGTTTGTTCCTCTCTGATGTCAACGTTTTACCATCTTTCATTGGCCATCAGCCTGAGAAACTGACGTCAAGATCAAGTTGAAGTGTTTTTCATCAGTTTCTGTTGTTGTTTATTCGATCATCTAACAGGTGACACTTGAAGAAAGGGGTTGAGGAGCGAGAACATGTCTTGAAGACGAGTACTGGATGTGATCAGGGAGCATTTTACTGCTTAGACTTTGTTGATTGAAATGTTAGTTTTGCACATGAGATGTTCGATATTTGGAACAACATGACTCTAAAACCCATGGAAGAAAGGTCATGAGGTCAGCATTAGTCAGCTTCAGCAGAGGCATGAGGTGTGACATTATATCACCTCCACGCTTTGGAGAGGAATTTATACCGCTTGTCCATCCCACACACTCCACACACACACACACACACACATTGAAATCAAGCTTGAGTGCATTGATAATACAAATGGTAGTATTTCTTTCTCATTTTTTAGATCTCAGGAGGCTTTCCTGTACCTGAACAGTCTTCAAAGCAGGTAAAACTTGGTCTCGTACTCTATCTCAAGGAAAGTTCACGATATTTATTTTTTATTGATTAAGGGCGTATTCACACCTACGTTGTTTGGTCCGGACCAAACGAACCAAATTTCCCTTGGTCCGGACCTTTTGGGTTGGTCTGAATACAAACCACCGAACTCTGGTCCGGACCAAACAAGCGGACCGAGACCCAGCTGCAAGGTCGGACTCGGTCCGGACCAAAGGAACCCTGGTGCGGATCTTTTGGAGGTGTGAAAGCAGACCAGACCTAATCTGACAGTTTTGCTTTTTTGTACCTCGGGAGCTTCCGTCGTTTGTCGAGCATTATGGGAAACAGAGTCTTGACACTCCACCGCAAAGTGCAAACACTGTTTCGGTTGTCAAGGGAACCTTACAACAGTCATTCAGTCATTCAGACCAGTGGTAGGCTAGACTACAGAGTACAAAAAATGAGTAGGGGGCAAACGTGGGCCGAGTAAGAAACGCGCACCCTTGTGGATATATGGATAAATGGATAAGTGGATAAATGCCGACGTGTTTGCTGTATTCAGTGAGAAAATGAAGGAGAAGGGGTTCACACGCTCCCCAGAACAATGTCGGCTAAAAGTGAAGAAACTCCGTCAGACCTACATTAAAATCAGGGACATTCTTTCAAAAAGTGGCGGTACTAGCGACGCAAAAAAGAAATTCATCTATTACGATGGATAAGGCGAATATCCCGACACATACCTCCTCCGTCTTGCGTGAAGAGCCAGAACTGTCACAACATGATGTGCGCTCATCAGCGCTATCCTCCATAGCCGCCTTGCCCTTTGTCGTCGTCGTTGATAAATTATTTGTACAACAGCATAGTAATCGCACAATTGTGAAAACAGTAAAAACTGGAAAAAACATATATAGCTTTGATGACATTAAAAAGAATAACAGCACGGAAAGCCTCCAGGACTACTTTTGAACTTAACGCTTTGTGCGCGTGTCGTCTCTGACCAATAGCTGAACGACCTCAGGGCGCGTGGCTTTGTTGACAGATTTTGGTCCGCTTACTAAAATGTACAGTGTGAAAGCGAACCGCACCAAAATGAAAAAATAAAAAAAAAACATTTGGTTCGGACCAAAGCAAGTGAACTATCGAACTATCCTGGTCTGAATACACCCTAAGGCTTTTCGATATTGCACTGGAAAAGTGTGGATCACAGGCTTGGCTGGTGTAAAATACTGGTTCTTCTGTGTGCTCTAGAACCTGGAGCTCCTGGAGAAAGGCTGTTTTCATCTGAAGAGGCAGTTGGAGATGTCCAGGGTCTATGGGATACCAGTTGTGGTGGCTGTAAACACGTTCAGGTCAGAAATTGTTGATTAATTCTCTCGAACAGCAGCTCTGATGGTTGTGCACTGGGACTTGTACAGCAGACACTCGAGATAAACTGATCGAATAACGTTTAATCGTCAACATGGTGACGTTTTCTTGTCCGGAAATGCTTGTCGAACGTTTCTGGAAGGAGTCTGGAGAGAGTCCTCGTCCTCCTGAAGCAGTATTGATGAAGCTCTCGTGCTGTCCTGTGTGTAGTGGTGACGCAGAGGCTGAGGTGGAGATGGTGTGCAATCAGGCCAGGAGGTTCGGAGCGGTCGAGGCTGTGCAGTGCAGCAGTTGGTCTGAAGGGGGCGCTGGAGCACTGGAGCTGGCACGCAGTGTTCAGAGAGCAGCCGAGATCCAGAGCACGCTCCACTTCCCCTATGAGCTGCAGGTACAGGGAGGGGTCTCGACTCTTTAACCCACTGACTCCAGGCTAAAGGTTCATGTGTTTTGTCTTCCTGCCACCACATACACATCACCCACACACACACACCCACACACACACACACTTTTGCTTGTTTGTTTTTTATTTGAAATCATCCTGTAATTAAAGGATTATCGCTTCTTTGTTTGTCTTGTTTTTTTCGCTTTACTGTAAATAAGTTTATAATCCACTGAAGGTTCTGTAACTTCTTTTATTCTTGTTTTAAGATTCAGATTATCTCATCTCATCTCATCTCATTATCTCTAGCCGCTTCATCCTGTTCTACAGGGTCGCAGGCGAGCTGGATCCTATCCCAGCTGACTACGGGCGAAAGGCGGGGTTCACCCTGGACAAGTCGCCAGGTCATCACAGGGCTGACACATAGACACAGACAACCATTCACACTCACATTCACACCTACGCTCAATTTAGAGTCACCAGTTAACCTAACCTGCATGTCTTTGGACTGTGGGGGAAACCGGAGCACCCGGAGGAAACCCACGCGGACACGGGGAGAACATGCAAACTCCACACAGAAAGGCCCTCGCCGGCCACAGGGCTCGAACCCGGACCTTCCTGCTGTGAGGCGACAGCGCTAACCACTACACCACCGTGCCGCCCTGATTCAGATTATCTTTTTAGCAAATGTGTTTTATTATAATTGTTTTCCCATCAATTACAAACAAGCAGGTAAACAAAATCCTCTCTTGCACATCAACAAAAACAACATAAATGTCTTGGTCATCACCTGACATGCGTAGAAGATCGCTCCGAGACTAACCCAGAATAAAAATCACAATAACGATAATAATTATAGTGGAAGTAGTTGCAAATTTTTTAAATATGCAAATGAGTGCATATTTTAATAAGCTACTTCTTCCCTTATATGTTTACGATGTTTGTAAAAGAGAAACTGAGAAACAAATTTCATGCATTAATGTATTTTTTTATGAATGAGAAACTGAAGCTGATCTTAAAAACATCAAATAAAAAACACGCATATTTGTAATAAAAATACGAAAAAAAGTTTGATTTTTATTAATTAATTGATTGGTTAATTTATAGCTTTTTTTTTTTAATTTATGGCCAGGTTTCAAATCCTGAGATACATATACATTATTATTTTTTTTTTATTAATGTTGATAATTAATTCATTGATGCTCAGAAGGTGTGGGACCAGGAGTAGGATGGTTGTCCTAGTCTGGTCACTGGGTTTGGATCATTTTTAGTCTCTAACCTTGGACCAATCCATGCTTTTTTCAAGACCTGGTATCTAAAAACGAACACTGCAAAAACTGTGACAACTCTCTTCCATTTGAACAACCACCAAGCAAATCAAAACCTACAGGTGTTACTAAATAACGAATCACTTCCACCAGAGAAATACCCTAAATATCTAACATACAAAACAGCTGGAAGATTCAGTACAGAAACTGGCAAAGAGAAACTCACTCATCAGGGACAGCATGGGGAGCATCCGAGAGTGTGCTAAGAACGTCAGCATTAGCATTATGCAGCAGTGTAGCTGAATATTGTGTCCCAGTATGGGCACAAAGCACCCATGCAAAAAAAGATTGACATCAAACTGAACGAAAGAATGCGAATAATATCTGGTGCCATCAAATCAACACCAGTAGAATGGCTACCAACAATGAGCAATATTGCTCCACCACATCTTCGCAGAGAAGAGATCACTCAGAAACAACACACAAAGTGATCATTTTCTTGCATCCTAGCAACCCTTCCACTGGCCCCTAGAGCCAGCACAAACCTTGTTAACCCAGGCGACGTTTGAGCCGGTACGATACAAGTTCCTTTCAGCCATAGTCATGAAACTGCTTGCAAGGGTTTTAAAGCACTGCTGGCTTTTGCAAGTTACTAGAACAATGGTGTAGCCCAGTGGCAAGGACGGGCCAAGACAAACTGGCATCAGTGTCTCCTGCAGTGGCTGACTGGGAGACAGATTTGTTTAACCCCACTCTTAAGTGATACCATAGGTCACCTTGCATGATGGCCATTGGCTCCCAAGGAGCTTCTTTGACAGGTCTTGTTTTTAGTCCTGCTGGGTGACATGCCACCCTCCTCACCAGTATACACTGGTGGGGGAGCCGGTTTAGATGCCGACCACCCATCTATGCGGTAGGTTGTACTGGGTTACAATGTTACCAGTAGCAAGGTCCCTGACCCGAGTTCCATAATGTGCCAAACTCATCTCATCTCATTATCTCTAGCCGCTTTATCCTGTTCTACAGGGTCACAGGCAAGCTGGAGCCTATCCCAGCTGACTACGGGCAAAAGGTGGGGTACACCCTGGACAAGTCGCCAGGTCATCACAGGGCTGACACATAGACACAGACAACCATTCACACTCACATTCACACCTACGGTCAATTTAGAGTCACCAGTTAACCTAACCTGCATGTCTTTGGACTATGGGGGAAACTGGAGCACCCGGAAGAAACCCACTCAGACATGGGGAGAACATGCAAACTCCGCACAGAAAGGCCCTCGCTGGCCACGGGGCTCGAACCTGGACCTTCTTGCTGTGAGGCGGCAGCGCCAACCACTACACCACCGTGCCACCCTAATGTGCCAAACTGCTCAAACAAATAATAGAAGTAGCACCTACCACCTCAAGATTCAAATCAAGAAAACCCTTCTATAAGACCAAGAAGGAAAACTTCAACATCAAAACTTCCTGGAGAAAGGAATGGAACCAAAATGTTCCCAGAGGTGGGGAACTAATAGAGGATCCCATCAATCCACTACCTGGCATCCTCAACCAAACTAGAAGACAGTGGACTCAACCAAACAGGCTTAGATCAAGACTTGCCAGAACAGCCACCAGTTTGCATCGTTGGGACTACATTGAGTCCCAAATGTGCCCTAAATGTCAGGAATCCCCACATGACACTTGACCACATAGTGTTACATTGCCCAGTAATAGCAGTGCCAGGCGGCTACATCATTATACATCAAGGCGGCGACACCTTTAACAACTGGTTTAGAGATGCTCATCTGGAGGTGTGCCACCATATGAAACTACTACTACATTAATTAATGAACAATTTGCTGTGTTTTCGTCTCATTATGTAATTATGTAGTTATGAGTAATTGCGTAATGAGGCATTTATCAATTATTCCCCAAAGGCTCAGTGAATCTTGATGAATAATAACTGAAACGAAGTCGAGGTTGAAGTTGAGGTTATTATTCACTGAGCCTGAGGTGGATAATTGTTTTAGTCTAAATACACAGGTGATTATTTTAAAAGCAATTTTTAATAATTTATTTCAGACTCCAAAAGCAGCATGTAAATGTAATAACTTTGCGGCGCAGACTTGTGTCACTGATCTACGCTGAGTCACATCAAATCCTTACATTTGCCCATGGGGCCCGGCCGGGCTCAGCCTTTGTTTTGAAATCGATAAAATAAATTGCAACTCCGGGTGGCACGGTGGTGTAGTGGTTAGCGCTGTCGCCTCACAGCAAGAAGGTCCGGGTTCGAGCCCCGTGGCCGGCGAGGGCCTTTCTGTGCGGAGTTTGCATGTTCTCCCCGTGTCCGCATGGGTTTCCTCTGGGTGCTCCGGTTTCCCCCACAGTCCAAAGACATGCAGGTTAGGTTAACTGGTGACTCTAAATTGAGCGTAGGTGTGAATGTGAGTGTGAATGGTTGTCTGTGTCTATGTGTCAGCCCTGTGATGACCTGGCGACTTGTCCAGGGTGAACCCCGCCTTTCGCCCGTAGTCAGCTGGGATAGGCTCCAGCTCGCCTGCGACCCTGTAGAAGGATAAAGCGGCTAGAGATAATGAGATGAGATGAGAAATTGCAACTCCACATTGCCTTTGAATAGTTTTAGACCAAACTTCTTTGCTGCATCTTTAATGCTTTTATTTTAGAAACAGCATTTTCTTTCATCATTTGTAATCCTTCCTCACTTACGGTGACGAAGTGATCGGACGCCTTTTTGCCGAGTCGCTCAAGGTGATTATCAAGAAATTGCTGGGTTTCACGTGACGTCACATCTGCCTCATTAGTTATTCAAAACTTTAGCTGGTGGTCTACCAAAACTGAGTTGACAAAGCGTTTGTACGGAGAAGGTTCATTGCTCGCATGAAAAATGCCGTACGCTTGCGTTGTTTTAGGTTGTTTGTAGCGAATCGATCAAACCGTGAAACTGATAAGTTTCTTCAGGGTTCACCGTGAACTAATAAACCATAGGATTTCACAAAAAGACGTGGAGAAAGGCGGCTTTTCAGTGAACCTCTGACTGAAATCGAAGGGAGCCGAGTCGAAGCGTGCTGGAGTTGGTGAAAGGTTTGTACAGTATTTCCCTCTCAGCTCTGTCCTTAGTGTTTTCCAAGTACTTTTCTTGCTATGTATCATTATTTTACGGTACTTTTTTTAGTCGCGAAGCGCTAAAGTCTCCAGCTGTTTCTTTGTTTACGCCTCACAAAGTCCATATGCATGAAGGTTGCGACAAAATTCTTCCCCAGCCGTACAGTTACAATGCGCCGTGATCACTTCTTCTCCGTCTTGTTTAACTAAGATCCAGGTCTTTAAAGGGGTTTCTGATTATCTTTGTGAATGATTTAGCTGAGAGATAAGAGCCAAGACAAGTGAGAATCAAGCCAACTGTTGTTTGTTTGCGGGTCGTTGTAAAGACGTGAATGAAAAGCTTAAAAAAAAACATACTGACACGGGCAAAAACAATACAGGATTCATTCGGCAGCGACTTGATCCCGAGGTCCTTTACCCAGCCATGTACAAAAAAGTTGTAAGCCTCCGTACTCTTCCATCTGTTTTGCGGTGTAGAAGGACGTCTGCAACACCAGATAGTTGGAGATGTCGGGGAACTCGACTGAAGGGTAGTTTTCGAGATTGTATGACAAATCCTTCTTTCCCAGACTGTAGGGGTCGATTCCATTGCACACAGCAATCTTCTGAAGATATCCAAAGCCAGCAGTGGTTTCTAGATTAAGAGCGTACTCTGATAACTTATCGCTAGCTGTTTGCACTACGGCAGCTGTTTAGACCACCAGCTATTTCACTGCCGGTAAAACCTCATCTCATCATCTCTAGCCGCTTTATCCTTCTACAGGGTCGCAGGCAAGCTGGAGCCTATCCCAGCTGACTACGGGCGAAAGGTGGGGTACACCCTGGACAAGTCGCCAGGTCATCACAGGGCTGACACATAGACACAGACAACCATTCACACTCACATTCACACCTACGCTCAATTTAGAGTCACCAGTTAACCTAACCTGCATGTCTTTGGACTGTGGGGGAAACCGGAGCACCCGGAGGAAACCCACGCGGACACGGGGAGAACATGCAAACTCCACACAGAAAGGCCCTCGCCGGCCCCGGGGCTCGAACCCAGGACCTTCTTGCTGTGAGGCGACAGCGCTAACCACTACACCACCATGCCGCCCCCGGTAAAACTTTCTGCTAAGAAAAGTCACAAGACTGAAACCCAGCAATAGTCTGAATTTCTCGACCAATCAGAATCAGCGTGCATGATTTTCTATAATCGCCTGCGTATTTTTCAGACTAATAAAAGAGATGTAGAAAAGTTTTAAAGGTCGCATCAACATTAGGAAGCAAAGAGGAACCTCCACTTCAGTGAGATAGATAGATAGATAGATAGATAGATAGATAGATAGATAGATAGATAGATAGATAGATAGATGTGAAAGGGTTATGAAGTGGGCAGCAGTGTGTTCTCGGTTCTCATCATCAGCCTCTGAGAAAGAGAGCAAAGTCAATTCTCACCTCTGATGCGGAGCTGTTTAATTATCAGCACTTATTTATAATATTAAAGACATAATCCTTACAGACACAGAGGAGACGACTGAAACACGTGTGTGTGTGTGTGTGTGTGTGTGTGTGTGTGTGTGTGTGTGGTTTGGTTTCAGATGCCTGTGATTGATAAAGTGAGAAAAGCAGTGCAGCAGATGTTTGGTGCTGAAGATGTGGAGCTGTCGGCCAAAGCTACAGCGAAACTTCGACTTTATAATAAGGAGGTGGAGTTTATTCCAAATATGAACATTAATTAACAACATTAGCATACATTAGCACGTAGGCTTATGCATCAGTACTGTACTTTCAACGATTTAGTCAGAAATGTCTACATTTTTATCATTTTTGTGGGTTTTTTTTCTCTTCTGCGTCTCGCATGCTTCTGATCCTCACAGCGTTTTGAACATTACCCAGTGTGCATCAGCGCGAGTCCCACATGCCTGAGTAATGATGCTGACCTGAAGGTGGTGCCGATTTCAGATATCCAGGCCTACACGGGAGCAGGATTTCTCTGCTTTGTGCCAGACATGGTGAGATTTACACCTTTTACAGCCTCTACTGAACTCATCACACGCTCACACTCATCACATCTGTGTCTCCGTATTTATAATAAGGGGGTGTGGCCTATCAGCCAGTTCTGGTGAAGGTGGTGAAAGAGGCGTGGCATCTGTTCTATTTATCAGCCCAGTTGAAAAAAGTGAAAGGCCACTGTTACTGTGGAGGAGGTGTGTCCTTTCCATTGTGCCTGTCAATCCCAGTAAAGGAGGCGTGGCCTCTTTTCTGTTCTGTATGTTATTTGCTGTGCATGACCTTTGGAGAAGGTGAAAGGGTGTGGCCTTTGTGACTGTCAGTGCCAGTCAAAGTTATGAAGGAGGCGTGGTTTTGTGTCTGTCATTCCCAGTAAAAAAAAGAGGCGTGGCCTTTGTAATGTTGTCAGAAATATGAAATAGGTGTGGCTTCTGTGATTGTCAGTGACGATGAAAGAGGTAAAGAAGGCGTGGCTTCTTTAATTGTCAGTTCTCTTAAAGGTGATGAAGGGGAGTGGCCTCTGTCATGTTTCAGTCAGTCCTAATGATAGTTGAAGGAGGTGTGGCCTCTGTGACTGCCAGACCCTGTGAAGAAGGCGGGGTCTCTGTTTTTGGAATTCTTGGTAACATAAAAGAGGTGTGGCCTATGTGCCTGTGAGTCACAATGAACAAGGTGAAAAGAGGTGTGGCCTTTATAACAAGAAAGCGGGCACAGATTCTGTGATTATCAATCCTCTTAAAGAAGGTGAAGGGGGTGTGGCCTATATTCAGATTTTGCTAGTCCCATTGGAAGATGTGTCCTTTGTTTCTAACGGTCACAGGCGTGTCCTTTGTGTGTCAGTCACAGTGAAGGAGGCGTGTCTTTTGTGTTTGTTGGTCTCAGTGGAGGCGTGTCCTTTGTGTTTGTTGGTCTCAGTGAAGGAGGTGTGTCCTTTGTGTGTTAGTCAGTCAAGAAGGCGTGTCCTTTGTGTCTGCCAGTCATAATGAAGGAGGCGTGTCATTTGTGTATGTTCGTCAGTGAAGGAGGCATGTCCTTTATGTCTGGAAGTCTCAGTGAAGGAGGCGTGTCATTTGTGTCTGTCAGTCTCAGTGAAGGAGGCGTGTCATTTGTGTGTGTTAGTCAGTGAAGGAGGCGTGTCCTTTGTGTTTGTTGGTCTCAGTGAAGGAGGCGTGTCCTTTATGTGTGTTAGTCAGTGAAGGAGGCGTGTTCTTTGTGTCTGCCAGTTATAATGAAGGAGGCGTGTCCTTTGTGTCTGTCAATCATAATGAAGGAGGCGTATCCTTTGTGTCTGTCAGTCTCAGTGAAGGAGGTGTGTCCTTTGTGTGTGTTAGTCAGTGAAGGAGGCGTGTCCTTTGTGTCTGCCAGTCATAATGAAGGAGGCGTGTCATTTGTGTCTGTCAATCATAATGAAGAAGGCGTATCCTTTGTGTCTGTCAGTCTCAGTGAAGGAGGTGTGTCCTTTGTGTGTGTTAGTCAGTGAAGGAGGCGTGTCCTTTGTGTCTGCCAGTCATAATGAAGGAGGCGTGTCATTTGTGTATGTTCGTCAGTGAAGGAGGCATGTCCTTTATGTCTGTCAGTCTCAGTGAAGGAGGCGTGTCATTTGTGTGTGTTCATCAGTGAAGGAGGCGTGTCCTTGGTGTCTGTTAAGTCATAGTGAAGGAGGCGTGTCATTTGTGTTTGTCAGTCACAGTGAAGGAGGTGTGTCCTTTATGTGTGTTAGTCAGTGAAGGAGGCGTGTCCTTGGTGTCTGCCAGTTATAATGAAGGAGGCGTGTCCTTTGTGTCTGTCAGTCATCATGAAAGAGGCATATCCTTTGTGTCTGTCAGTCTCAGTGAAGGAGGTGTGTCCTTTGTGTGTGTTAATCAGTGAAGGAGGCGTGTCCTTTGTATCTGCCAGTCATAATGAAGGAGGCGTGTCATTTGTGTATGTTCGTCAGTGAAGGAGGCATGTCCTTTATGTCTGTCAGTCTCAGTGAAGGAGGTGTGTCATTTGTGTGTGTTCGTCAGTGAAGGAGGCGTGTCCTTGGTGTCTGTTAGTCACAGTGAAGGAGGCGTGTCATTTGTGTTTGTCAGTCACAGTGAAGGAGGCGCATCCTTTGTGTTTGTTGGTCACAGTGAAGGAGGCGTGTCCTTTGTGTCTGCCAGTCATAATGAAGGAGGCATGTCCTTTGTGTTTGTTGGTCATAGTGAAAAAGGCGTGTCTTTTCTGTTACTCAGTGAAGGAAGTATGGCTATGCTTGTCAGTGCCAGTGAAAAAAGTTGAAGAAGGCGTGGCCTGTGAGCCTGTGAGTCATCATGTAGGAGGTGAAAGTGGGTGTGGCCTTTGGGACTTTCAGGAAAGCTGGTATATCCCTATCACTCCCTATAAAGGAGATGAAGGACAAAGGAGGCGGGGCCTCTGTTCTTGTCAGCCGCAGAGGCAGAGGCGTGGCCTCTCTGCATGTCTATACCTTTTTGTTATAATCTTGTCATGAAAGTGGCTGAAATTTCGAGCCGTGTGTAGTTGTGTAATATCAGACTTGTTAATTTTCAGTGGACTTTTCTAGAAAACATTTCCGGGGACATGTTCATGAAAATAAAAGGTTTCTTGTCAGTAAAATCCTGAATGCACTAGTCCAACCCTCTGGAAGGCATCACTCACACTGTCGGTGGGGATGAGTCAACGCCGCTGATGAGTCTGAGAGAATGAGCCTCACACCGGTCACACATGGAGCGGATATTTTTATCCAGACGTGTTGCTAGGTTGCAAGTCTACGCAGAGCTTGAGAACCTCAACGAGTGCCAACACTGATCCAAGTGACCTGAGCACATTCGGAGGATTTATACATCAGGATTGGGTTTTTTTTTTTAGTTTTTTTTAGCAGTTTTACTGTGTTTTCATCTCCTCCTGCGTGGGTTAAATATAAACGTGTGGTAATGTCAAGATTAGAACAGATGGTGCTATTAATTTCACGTGGCAGATTTTTCTCACGCTAAAGACAGGAAGGATTTTTTAGGCTAATTATTTAAAGAACTTATTTGAATTTGCTACTGCAGGTAACACTGAGTTGAAAAAAGGATGGTGTTATAAAACCTATATGAGACTCTTCATAGCTGATAAGCCTAGATATCTGTTTATATTGTGGAAGTGTCCACTGGTTTTGCTTTTACATTTTTATTTTCAGTTCTATGTCAAGTCTATGTCAAGACATAACACCACCAAGTGACATAGATTTTAATGTCTATGTCATGTGACGTAGATTTTGTGGTATGATAGGACATTTCCTACATTGTTCATACTGTAATAAATTATTTACATATAGCTATGTGATAAGCTTGTGTCATGACAGTTATGTATTTCTATGTCATGTGACATAGATATTGTTGACGTTATGATTAACTCTTCCCAGAATGCTTAGATAACACTATAACAGCACAATTATATATATATGTTCTCTGACATCAAAAATACTCTATACGTTTCCTATTTCTGCTCATAAGCACTTTGTGAATACCTATGTCATTGATATGACACTCTATTGACACAGAATATTTTTCCTTGGGCCTTCAAATAAGTTTGGTTTGACAGCATGCTCTCATAATTGCAATTTGTGTTATGATTTAACTTAAGGGTCATGGTCATAGGGCTGCATAACACGTACATAAGCCCTTCGTGACAACTGATGTAACACTGATGTAATTTTGTTTTTCAATAGATTTTCTTTGAATTAGTTAGAGTTGGTTTTAATTTGATATTTAAAGCAACGTTATTACCATCATGTGACTCTGTAGAAAGAAAAAAAAGCTATGACGGATACAAGTGGCATCTAGGTGTTATAACAGCCTTATGTCAATTTGATTTAAAAAAAAAAGCTTTCATGACAGCTGACACGTTTATGAGTATTTATGTAGGTTGATATCAATTGTCATGAAAAGCTTATGGAGGCTTCATGTCGACCTTATGAACACTATAAGTCAACTCTGACCCGGGTTTTTTTGTTTGTTTGTTTGTTTGTTTTTTGTGAACTCTATTACAGAAAAACTGTTGTGAAGATCCAACATGGCCACGTTTGCTTGTCGACAGTCATCTCCAGAGTAACAGGAAGTAGATCCTGTGTTTTTGGTAAGTTTATTACTGTAAATGTTTATTTATTTATTTATTTTTGCTCTGGATTCTGTTGTACTTCTTAAAAAACAGGTTCTTCATCAGGCTCTTCATATACTTAAAGCTTCTTAGATTCATAAAGATTCCTAGTTTGGATCGTGTTCTTAAGAGCTCTCACAGAAGGACCAGTAAACCCTTCATGACTCTTCATGACCATTCATACACACCTTCATACATCCCCGATTCCAAAAAAGTTGGGACAAAGTACAAATTGTAAATAAAAACGGAATGCAATAATTTACAAATCTCAAAAACTGATATTGTATTCACAAAAGAACATAGACAACATATCAAATGTCGAAAGTGAGACATTTTGAAATTTCATGACAAATATTGGCTCATTTGAAATTTCATGACAGCAACACATCTCAAAAAAGTTGGGACAGGGGCAATAAGAGGCTGGAAAAGTTAAAGGTACAAAAAAGGAACAGCTGGAGGACCAAATTGCAACTCATTAGGTCAATTGGCAATAGGTCATTAACATGACTGGGTATAAAAAGAGCATCTTGGAGTGGCAGCGGCTCTCAGAAGTAAAGATGGGAAGAGGATCACCAATCCCCCTAATTCTGCGCCGACAAATAGTGGAGCAATATCAGAAAGGAGTTCGACAGTGTAAAATTGCAAAGAGTTTGAACATATCATCATCTACAATGCATAATATCATCAAAAGATTCAGAGAATCTGGAAGAATCTCTGTGCGTAAGGGTCAAGGCCGGAAAACCATACTGGGTGCCCGTGATCTTCGGGCCCTTAGACGGCACTGCATCACATGCAGGCATGCTTCTGTATTGGAAATCACAAAATGGGCTCAGGAATATTTCCAGAGAACATTATCTGTGAACACAATTCACCGTGCCAGCCGTACCATCATTGTGATCAACTGAATGCCCCTCCCTGACCCTTCCCTGACCCCACCCCTTCCAAGCATGTATTAGAAGGTACAGTGACGGTCAGATGTCTGTAGCGTACTTCTTCTAATACTTACATTCACTCTCTCTTGCTTTAAATAATATCTATGATCCTCCATTTTGTGAAATTTGGGTTTTCAAACTTGTTCACCAGCACCAACAAACACTGATTCCTCTTCTTCATCTTCCTTCTCGTGGTTCCTTCCAGATTCATGCTGCTGCTTGTAAAAGTGTGAAAGGATTTGTCTGGAGGTTTGTTCTTTCTGGGTTACTGTAGCGCCATGTCATGGCGGCTCTGTGGAAGCAGAGCCACGCCCTATGAAGATATACAGTAAAGGGCTCATTCGAAGCTTATGAGGACACAATGATTTATAGTTACAGCTGATTATACACTAACAAAGCCATGCTTATGAGTACTAAAGATTTAGCAAGAACATCATAAACCCTTCATTACAATTAATATAAAACCTCTGACACGTTCATACAGGCTTCCAGTTAAGTGCCAACTCTTCA
Organism: Neoarius graeffei; assembly: GCF_027579695.1. Classification (NCBI taxonomy): domain Eukaryota; kingdom Metazoa; phylum Chordata; class Actinopteri; order Siluriformes; family Ariidae; genus Neoarius; species Neoarius graeffei. Next base: position 5,471,112 of record NC_083571.1, read on the forward strand.
CTCGGAGTCAAAGGTTTAATTTGGAAAACTCTCTGCTGTAGGGTCTTTTAATGGATGACCAAATAACCTTCAGAGGTTCTAGATTTGACACTTTTTCTAAACATGGACACTTAGGATGGTAAATGATGGTTAAAAAATCAATACAGATAGAACTCATGATTATGGTGAACTGGAGAAGTTTTTTTTTTTTTAATCCATTACTGGATTTATTTTCCATTTCAGGTTGAAGTTCCATCCATCATTGTGGAAAAGGAGGTCATGTTAAGAGAAGCTTCAGAAAATTGCCTTTTGTCTTTTTGCTCCTACACGTTCTCCGACCTGTCCATCAGGAGAAGCAGCTGCAGCTTGAAGTGTCTGTGTGTGTGTGGATTATTAATATCGCTAAAGCACAGTGAGCACATCCTGCTGTGATTTATGCACCAAATACTACAGCTGATTTTACTATCACACCAACTGAGATGTATTTTATTTATTTATCAGTCAGGATTGGTCTATTTTCAGAAGTGATTAACGTCAGTCAAATTTTGTTAATTTGCCTTACATTATGTTCACAACAAACACAGCGAGAGCATCAAAATTCACTCTGGTTTCTCTAACAACGACATGGATGCTCTGTGATGGAAATGAAACAGGCGGCTACGGTTTGGTTCAGAACGCTTCGTCTCGCAAACTTTATTTAAAAGAGCCGCAATGCAAAACACATGTCAACTGGTGTCTTATATCTTCACCAATTATTTTTTAAATTAGTTTTATTAAGAAAACTATAATGCCTTGGTCTCACAGAGCCGGAATCATTTCACGGAAGACGCCAGTAGACGATTTTGAGCCTTCCGGGGATCAAGTGGGACACATTCTGGGCCCTTCCATTGGAACATGTGAGAGTCGGAGTGCTATCTTGACAACTGGTAGGGTGTGGCTTCCATCCCCAGAAAGTTTGGTCATGTTGGATGAATTCATCCGTTGCAACCGTGAAGGCATCTGTAAGCATCCTTGAGACGTCCAGTGGTTACCGTAGCCTTTGACAACCATTGAGCTCAAAATGTTCACAGAACAACATTCAGCAGAAAGTGAAAAGTTTGCCTAGCGGGCATGGCTTATTTCATCTTGCCGTGGCTAAGCTGTACTGCAGCCGTGAAAACCGTACATACTGCCGTCATTGCTGTAAGGCCATATGTCACTATACATCGCTATACATTATCTGTTGTTGCTGCTGGTGCTTCTGGCGTCTACGATGGCTTCATTTGCATATTTACTCCACCCAAATGTATGTGACAGATCACCCCTGAAATCTGCGGGAATGGCCATGGTAGCCCCAGCCACGGTTCTCATGAATCAACCGGCTATGTGTGGCCTTAACGTTAGGGAGACTTTTTGTTTTTACTTGTTTTTTTTTTCTCTTGTTGATAGATAGATAGATAGATAGATAGATAGATAGATAGATAGATAGATAGATAGATAGATAGATAGATAGGAAAAAGTGACTGCTTTCATTTTAACATATCCAATGTAGTGGAATTCTGAGTCCTAAAACTAGCCAAAAAAATACACTTACACATAAGAAGTTACCTTTAAAGCACTTTCATTGCACAAAATAATAACAATAATAATGCCGGCACTTGATTGTTTCCGGAAAGCACTAAAATTCTCAACAGATAGCACTGGTTTTAAACAATCTATACCCTAGGTCACAACCGGACGTACGATTTTTTGGCCGTGCGATTTTTGGCGTTTCCCAAATCACTGCATTTTTTTTGTTCGTGGAGAAAGACGCATGTTGGCCGTAAGTTTGTCTTGCAACCTCAAAAAAACGTAAGCGCCTGTAGAGTATGTTTGACATGACAAAGAGCCTCTGCGGCCGGTCTACGGCTTGAAAATCAGCACATGACACGCGCCCTCCGTGCGTTTCTTGCGTTTTTTGCACGTAGACCAGCCGTAGGAGCACGTACGGCCGGTTATGACCGAGGCTTATCCAGGTCCAAGGTCCCCCCACCCCCCTCCAGAACCGCCCCAAAAACAAAATGGCAGCCCCTTTTAAAATCAATGTAAAAGGACTTTTCTTTGTTTGAACACACATTTCTGAATGGTTTCCCAGTGCAGGCTTCCCGTTGGCTAAGGAACACATTCCACACTCTGCTACGTTTGACACAAAGCTCGTAACTTTCCACGAAATGTATGGGGTGCCAAGTGTCACCGGGCCCATTTCGTGGACGAAATGCATTTTGTCAATCACGGAATGCATTCCCTATATCACGAAATTCATGGTGTCAATCACGACATATATTTCGTCCACAGAATGCATTCTGTACATCACAACACGTATTTCGTCCACGGAATGCATTTCGTCCATCACAGAATGCATTTCGTCATCACAAAATGCATTTCGTCCCATGAAATGCAGTTCGTCCATCACAGAATGCAGTTCGTCAGACGAAATGCATTTTGTGATGGACGAAATGCATTCTGTGATTGACGAAATTCATTTCGTGATGCATCATATGCATTCCGTGGATGAAATACATGTTGTGATGTACAGAATGCATTCTGTGGACGAAATATATGTCGTGATTGACACCATGAATTTCGTGATATAGGGAATGCATTTCGTGATTTCACACACACGAAATGACATACTGTCTTCATCATTTCGTGGACACAATGAAAATTGATGTGTGCATTTCGTGGATGAAAGGCATCACGGTGTTTTATAATTTCGTCTTCATTTTCTCCATTTCGTCGGACGAAATGTAGTCTGGTTAACACCAGACCATATCACAAGTGAAATATGATCTGGAATCCGCCTATTGAATTTCTCGTAGGGGAGGTGTGGTTTACGATTGTCAACGGCCGTTTATTGGACGTTGTGAATGTCTATCATTTGGCGTATACGTAGCCCATGGCCAATCATGGCAGTTGTACCCGGTGACGTAGTTAGAGCGACGAAGAAGACGAGGCCAAGAAGAGAAGGAAAGAAAAAGAGAAGGCAAGACTGTAACGCCAAACGCTGTTCTTTTTTTAAAACAAACTTTCGCTCTAAACTATTCAGAACAGTGTCTAAAGCTTGATCGAAAGTTTAGTTCGTATCGCTCGCCGCCATGTTAAATGTGATCCGTAAACAGTCCCAAATAAACTACAAGCTTCCGTTTGTCGAGTAGTATGCGTCACCGTCTTTCCACCCCTCCCCACTCTCTGATTGGCTCCCTAACTCAGGCGAGCCTTTAGACCATAGTTTCCATGCTGTCTTTTCAGATCGGAACGATTGTGCAAAGCAGCATGGGATTTCCCAGGCTAGACGAAATGCATTTCGTCCACGAAATGGGCCCGGTCACACTTGGCACCCCATAGAAATGACACCTCCAGCTTTAGCTACACACCAGGAGTGTGTTTAGTGCTTCCACAATGATTACATTCGGTGGTAAAGGAAACATAATCGTCGTTATTACGCACAAGGACTCATAAATTGTTTCTAGGCTCAGTGAATGACCGAAAAACCCTTAAGTCGCGTATCATAAATTCAGGTTAAGGAATACAATATACGGTAATTTCTCAGCAACCTTAGTGATCTTCGTAGTTGGTTAATGAATCTTTGTGGCTAAGAAAAAGACATTCCGCAGTTTGACGTGTAAACCTGTAACCCCGGCTCAAAGACAACCAAGGCCTCAGATACACGAATCTAGATGCAGTTTGAAGCTCAATGGCAAACAAAACAGGAATCTCATAACACCTCATCGCGTTCATTCAAGTCACACAAATGTAAATATCCAACACTCTGTTGCATGCCCTGGTGCTTTTTCACAAAATATACGATTTATCAGTTTCTCCTCCATGGGAGGCGACTTAGGAACGGTTTGAACGAGACCAAAATCTACACGGCTGCGTTCTCTGAGAATCTTTAGCGCAGAGCACTTCTCAATTCTGATTGGTTGACGCCGAATCACCTCACAGCTCATTACCATAAAGTTGCCTGGACTTCAGCTTTATTCTGATGACCCAGAGCCCAAGACACTCCGCCAGCGATCTCACTGTGTTTGGTGTGAACGTAGGGTAAGATCTACTTTCCACCAAGTGAAGTGGTGAGAAAAAGATTTCCACCCAAATGTACTGTATACGTTTCATGATGACACACATTTCTCCACCCTAAGCCCTGTTCCTTCAGATTTGCAAAGAGTCAGACGCTTTAAAGATGATTTATTGATACAAGTCTAATTTCACTGATAAAAGAAATAAAAAAGCGACCTCGATTATAAAATTATATTTGTATTTCGAACACCATGTACTTTTGAACACAGCTGATTTACCGGTATAGCCTACGAAATATTTACATACGTCCCGTGTATTGTGTATATAGAGAGGATATTACACGGTGGTGAGATGATATGAAGTTTATCTTCGAGTGTTGAATGTATATATCATAAGTGAGAGAAGCGCCACTGTGTAATGTTTTTTATATTATATTATATGATATGGACCCATCCACAAAAATTAAAAAAATACGCAAGCTAGTGAAAAGAATTTTAATTTTGAACCGGTTCGCCGTTTTGACAATACAGCGGGAAAACACTGGACGTGACATCATTGGAGTGAAATATCACGAATTATTATCCATACAGGACACTTTTTCAATGGAATAAAAACATGTGTTCTGTTCCCTTCTAGCGGGTTTCATTCATTTGGTTCGATAGCATGCAATATTGTTAGCATATTGCTTATCCTATACAGTACGTCACTCTACCCAATGCAGAATGAGCGCTGAATATGGTTTACGATATTGTATGGTTGTCAAGACAACACAACATCATACATCGGAGATGTAAAACTTCCGCGCTAGCGAGTGAGCAACTGTGACAATTTGTAAACAAACATGGCAGCCAGGTTTGCTTTGTGACAAAATACAGAAGATTTTGAAAGAATTTTGAAAGAGAAAGATGCATTGAACACCTGAAAGGAATGTGTATGGATAATAATAATAATAATAATAATAATATTTGTTGTTTTTTTCGTGGTCTATCAGATATTTTCCATTCAGCTACTCGTCTTTGACTCGTTCAGTATCATGCTAGCTGAATGGAATATATCTGATATACCACTCAGCGCCAGCCAATATTATTTAAATATGTCACTCAGAGCCGCGATGTGTTTCATTTGAAAAATGCGAGTCAGTGTGTGATTTTCTTTCTATTATATCGACACGTTCACAAACAAAAAATACCCAAATTTATCAAAACAACTCACTCATTGATTTCCTTACGAGTGACATATCGAGATTTATGTCATGGTTTTGGTTCTCCATGTCCCGGATGGAGCTCGGATGAAAACATATATACGACGTCATGAAGCTTTTGAGTCCTCAATCCTGATTGGTCAGAAGGTGTTGATTCATTTTCAATCGCTGTAGGTTTATATGAATGTGTTTATTCTCGTTTCGATAGTAACAGCTCATTCACAGGGGCTTGTACTGTACACTCCACATGAACATCACGGACATGGAGAAGTTTTCTTAAAATCGGATGTTTATTTATCATCAATTGAAGGAGTCTCCAGTGTCAGCGCTTTCTAAACGACAACTGAGTTCGCGCATTTTGCGGTTTCTCAGTCACATGACAAGCTACTTTTTTTGTGTTTTTGTTTTTTTTTTTGTCTGAAAGGAAGTGAGGGGAAAAGAGAGGCTGGGGAGGAGACGCTGTTTATAGCTGCTATAATGTGAGTGAAAACCGAAATGACGTGTAACTTTAACTTAAAGGTAACTATAAATGGTTAAAAAGTATGACGTGTTCTTTAATCAATAAAATATGATTGTAGGAAGAAAATAAAACACTTTCAGAAACAGTGTCTGAAAATAGACACCTTTTTGGGCAAAATACTGCTTTAATTAATTTTCCTGGTTATACAGTATATATTATTAATGAATTAATATTGTATTGAGTTTCTGCATTCTGAGATCACTAATAAATTATTTTATACTGCAGTAATTACAGTGCAGTCCTGTGATTTATTTTAACACCGTCAATTTGGCTGTCTTGAACATTTTTTCCAGCACTGAGCAAAAGTTTCGACTGTTTGGGTTTTTTTTCCCCTCTGCATTGGAGCTTCTATACGTCTCTGGGTTTTCATGTCATTAGCAATTTGGACTCAGGCTTTGAGGCTAAAATTGTACCTGGTGCTTGTTTTAATCAATGCAGATGTCTCATTCATCTCATCTCATTATCTGTAGCCGCTTTATCCTGTTCTACAGGGTCGCAGGCGAGCTGGATCCTATCCCAGCTGACTACGGGCGAAAGGCGGGGTACACCCTGGACAAGTCGCCAGGTCATCACAGGGCTGACACATAGACACAGACAACCATTCACACTCACATTCACACCTACGGTCAATTTAGGGTCACCAGTTAACCTAACCTGCATGTCTTTGGACTGTGGGGGAAACCGGAGCACCCGGAGGAAACCCACGCGGACACGGGGAGAACATGCAAACTCCACACAGAAAGGCCCTCGCCGGCCACGGGGCTCGAACCCGGACCTTCTTGCTGTGAGGCGACAGCGCTAACCACTACACCACCAATTCATTGACATGATTCATTTATTTTCGAATGATTCTTAAACATGATTCATTAATTTACATATGATTTTTAAACTTGATTCCTTTTCACGTTATTCTTAGACATGATTCTTTTATCTACTCATGTGATTCTTAAACATGGTTCACTCATTTACACAAGTGATTCTTAAATATGATTCACTCATTTACACATCTGATTCTTAAATATGATTCACTCATTTACACGTGAGTCTTAAATATGATTCACTCATTTACGCATGTGAGTCTTAAACATGATTCACTCATTTACACGTGAGTCTTAAACATGATTCACTCATTTACACATGTGAGTCTTAAACATGATTCACTCATTTACACATGTGATTCTTAAACATGGTTCACTCATTTACACATCTGATTCTTAAACATGATTCACTCGTTTCCACATGTGATTCTTAAACATGATTCACTCATTTCCACATCTGATACTTAAACATGATTCACTCATTTCCACATCTGATTCTTAAACATTATGCACTCGTTTATACATGATTCTTAAACATGATTCACTCGTTTCCACGTGATTGCTAAGCATGATTAATTTATTTACACATGTCCTTCAACATGATTCACTCATTTACACATGTGATTTCTATCCATTCATTATCTGTAGCCGCTTTATCCTGTTCTACAGGGTCGCAGGCGAGCTGGAGCCTATCCCAGCTGACTACGGGCGAAAGGCGGGGTTCACCCTGGACAAGTCGCCAGGTCATCACAGGGCTGACACATAGACACAGACAACCATTCACACTCACATTCACACCTACGCTCAATTTAGAGTCACCAGTTAACCTAACCTGCATGTCTTTGGACTGTGGGGGAAACCGGAGCACCCGGAGGAAACCCACGCGGACACGGGGAGAACATGCAAACTCCGCACAGAAAGGCCCTCACCGTCCACTGGGCTCGAACCCAGAACCTTCTTGCTGTGAGGCGACAGTGCTAACCACTACACCACCGTGCCGCCCATGTGATTTGTAAGCATGATTAATTTATTTACACATGTCCTTCAACATGATTCATGTTTTACACCTGTGATTCTTAACATGGTGGCACGGTGGTGTAGTGGCTAGCACTGTTGCCTCACAGCAAGAAGGTTCTGGGTTCGAACCCAGTAGCTGCCAGGGGCCTTTTTGTGTGGGTTTGTATGTAAATACAGTCATTTTCTTTAAAGCCAAACTTAATATGTTTTGTTCTTGTTGATGTATTGACATTACGATTTAGTCGTGATGTCAGCAGCAGCGCTGCTATATAAGCCATTTGGATGATGTCATCAGGAACTGTCAGTCAGGCGGTTGTTATGGCAACTGATGAGCGCATGGTCCAAACAGAGCCCCTCTTTCTCTCTCTCTTTCTCTCTCTTTCTCTCACACACAGACACACATACATGCACATGCACTCACACATCGGGCTCCATCAGCACACACTCCAGTACGCAGGTAGGTGATGGTGATGCTCGTGGGGTTTAATGCTTTTTATTATATTCATAAAATACAGCCGGAGTTTTAACACGTTTCAGAAAATAAAACAGTAAAATCTGATACTCTGTGACATGCAAACTACAAATGTGCACAAAATACAGCCTGGAAAGTTTATTCTGCAGGATGGCTGTGTGTCCTGTGCACATTTTTTTCTTCATTAAAAAATAGTCATGTGAAGTAATGTGAAATAAAGTGCTCCAGGTGATGATGATGATGATGATTAAATTCGGGTCAGATTTGTAACACAGTAAAACATTTGCATTTTTTTGTTTCTTTAAAAAAAAACTTTCTTTGAACTTCTTATAAAACTGTTTTGGGGCTGGGGTTACTATGATGATAACTTTTCACAACGGGACCTGTGTACTCAGCTAGCTAGCTAATTTAATTGAAAATGCAGTTCCTCAAGGGTTCTTTGGATGTTAAATGGTTTTAGCTTTCGAATATGATCCTACTACATTTTCTAAGGGCTTGTCGAGACATATATGGATTTTTTTAAATAAATAAATTATTTATTTGATTTTTTTTCCTGCAATTTTTTCTCTCTCTTTTGGCCTCCAGCTCACATGAACACAGTTTTCCACTCACTGAAAATGAAGCTTTTCAAAAAGCAAGCGCTTTATTCGCAAACTCACGTTTTCGTGTTCATTTTTGAAAACACGTCACAGTATGAACGTGTGCATGCCCGTTGTATGCATTTTGCACGTGTTATGAACATGATATGGCCTCGTTTATCACTTGCTGCTGACCAGGTTTTGTGCTCTGTAACATGTCAGAGTTCTTTTAGGGTGTTTTCACACCTGGTCCCCTTTAAAGGAACCAGACTCAGTTCCCTTTAAGTGGACCAAAAAGTGAACCAACAGAAAAAGAACTCAGTTCTTTTTGTGTTCACACTGTGAATTTATTACAAAGAGGACTGGGTTCTCTTTCTGGTCCAGTTAAGCTTTGATGGGGCCTCAGTCCTCTTTCTGTTCACACCAGGTCCTCTAGAACCCTCAGACCCCCAGTGCATGGAATTCTGGGTAATTTTCTCTTGAATCAAAATGTCTGCTGCCATGCTTGCCCTGCTGTATTCTTTGATCAAAATAGTGCGGATTAAGGAAAATAAATTTATTCCAGCGGCTGTGGTAAGTTCCAAAAGGAAGTTGAGGTTCCCTGCTACAGTCACGTGACCAACTACGGCAAACGAAGAAGGTTAAACTACAGTGAAAAAGGCAAAGTGAACCCGGTGCGCTTTTTGTTCACAATGCGCAGATTAGGCGAACCGTACCGTTGATTTTTAGCGAACCGTACTGAGACCACCTCCTGAGGTGGTCTCAGTTCGGTTCGCTTTAAAGGGGTCTGGGTACGGTTGGAGTGTTCACATATGTGCAAAAAATGCTGAGTCATCGATCTGAGTTCGGTTAGATGGCTGAAAGGGACCAAGTGTGAAAACACCCTTAGAAAAATCGGCCATCTTGGAGCTCGCTGATTTACATATTCATATATTCTGGTATTTTAAATGAGGCTAAAGGTGTACAAATGGCTTCAACTATTTTTGGTTGATTCCTGAGCCTTGCAAATTAACTCTCAAAGTCAATCCATAAAGTCTATTGACTTTGTGGATTATTCTTCCATTTCATCACTTCCAGTAATCCCAGTGATGTATTAACTCAGCACATCCAGTTAATCCAACAAGATTTGGAATTTATTCTAAGAGTTTCGGGGGGGGTTGGGTTTTTTTTGTCATTTCAACCATATACAATTGGTACAGTACACAGTTAAAACGAAACGTTTCTCCAGGACCAATACGAGTGTGCATATTGAGGTAGCATATGAAAAGGAAATAAATAAATGCCAAAGGTGTGTGTGTGTGTGTGTGTGTGTGTGTGTGGTAAATTCTTGGGATATACATTTATGGCATGTGCAGTTCAGTAATACTTTGAATTTACACTCTGAATTATACCGGTAGGTGTGAATCTCACTTTCTCAGACTATTTGATACGGAATAGTTTACGATTCAGTTCAACACCAATACAACTCAATTTAACACTGAGATGATTCAGTTCAGTACCAATATAATTCAATATAGCACTGATATGATTCAGTTCAGCACTGATATGATTCAGTTCAGCACCGATATGATTCAGTTCAGCACTGCTATGATTCAGTTCAACACCAATATGATTCAGTTCAGCACCGATATGATTCAGTTCAGCACTGATATGATTTGGTTCAGCACCGATATGATTCGGATCAGCACCGATATGATTCAATTCAGCACTGATATGATTCAGTTCAGCACTGATATGATTCGGTTCAGCACTGATATGATTCAGTTCAGCACCGATATGATTTGGTTCAGCACCGATATGATTCAGTTCAGCACTGATATGATTCGGTTCAGCACTGATATGATTCGGTTCAGTGTTGATATGATTCAGTTCAGCATTGAAAAGATTCAGTTCAGCACTGATAAGATTCAGTTCAGCACAGATATGATTCAGTTCAGCACAGATATGATTCAGTTCAACACCGATATGATTCAGTTCAGTGTTGAAAAGATTCAGTTCAGCACTGATATGATTCAGTTCAGCACCGATATGATTCAGTTCAGCACTGATATGATTCAGTTCAACACCAATATGATTCAGTTCAGCACCGATATGATTCGGTTCAGTGTTGATATGATTCAGTTCAGCATTGAAAAGATTCAGTTCAGCACTGATAAGATTCAGTTCAGCACAGATATGATTCAGTTCAGCACAGATATGATTCAGTTCAACACCGATATGATTCAGTTCAGTGTTGAAAAGATTCAGTTCAGCACTGATATGATTCAGTTCAGCACCGATATGATTCAGTTCAGCACTGATATGATTCAGTTCAACACCAATATGATTCAGTTCAGCACCGATATGATTTGGTTCAGCACTGATATGATTTGGTTCAGCACTGATATGATTCAGTTCAGCACTGATATGATTCAGTTCAGCACCGATATGATTCAGTTCAGCATCGATATGATTCGGTTCAGCACTGATATGATTCGGTTCAGCACTGATATGATTCGGTTCAGCACTGATATGATTCGGTTCAGCACCGATATGATTCGGTTCAGCACCGATATGATTCGGTTCAGCACTGATATGATTCGGTTCAGCACTGATATGATTCAGTTCAACACCGATATGATTCAGTTCAACACCGATATGATTCAGTTCAGTGTTGATATGATTCAGGTCAGCATTGAAAAGATTCAGTTCAGCACTGATAAGATTCAGTTCAGCACAGATATGATTCAGTTCAGCATAGATATGACTCAGTTCAGCACTTAAATGATTTAGTTGAGCACCGATATGATTCAGTTCAGCATTGCAAAGATTCAGTTCAGGACTGATATCATTCAGTTCAACACCAATAAGGTTCAGTTAAGCACTGATAGGATTCCATATAGTGCTGATATAATTCAGTTCAGCATTGATACAATTCAATTCAGCACTGATATGATTTAGTTTAGCACCAATATGATTCAGTTCAGTGCTGATTTGATTCAGTTCAGCACTGAAAAGATTCAGTTCAGCACGGATATGATTCAGTTCAGTGTTGATATGATTCAGTTCAGCACTAATATGATTCAATATAGCGCTGATATGATTCAGTTCTGTGTTGATATGATTCAGTTCAGCATTGAAAAGATTCAGTTCAGCACTGATAAGATTCAGTTCAGCACAGATATGATTCAGTTCAGCACAGATATGATTCAGTTCAACACCAATATGATTCAGTTCAACACCAATATGATTCAGTTCAGTGTTGATATGATTCAGGTCAGCATTGAAAATATTCAGTTCAGCACTGATAAGATTCAGTTCAGCACAGATATGATTCAGTTCAGCATAGATATGACTCAGTTCAGCACTTAAATGATTTAGTTGAGCACCGATATGATTCAGTTCAGGACTGATATCATTCAGTTCAGCATTGCAAAGATTCAGTTCAGGACTGATATCATTCAGTTCAACACCAATAAGGTTCAGTTAAGCACTGATAGGATTCCATATAGTGCTGATATAATTCAGTTCAGCATTGATACAATTCAATTCAGCACTGATATGATTTAGTTTAGCACCAATATGATTCAGTTCAGTGCTGATTTGATTCAGTTCAGCACTGAAAAGATTCAGTTCAGCACGGATATGATTCAGTTCAGTGTTGATATGATTCAGTTCAGCACTAATATGATTCAATATAGCGCTGATATGATTCAGTTCTGTGTTGATATGATTCAGTTCAGCATTGAAAAGATTCAGTTCAGCACTGATAAGGTTCAGTTAAGCACTGATATGATTCAATATAGCGCTGATACGATTAAGTTCAGCACTGACATGATTCAGTTTAGCACCAATAAGATTCAGTTCGGCACCAATATGATTCAACATAGTGCTGATATGATTCAGTTCAGCACTGATATGATTCAATATAGCGCTGATATGATTCAGTTCAGCATTGATACAATTCAGTTCAGCACTGATATGATTTAGTTCAGCAATCATATAATTCAGTTCAGCATGGATATGATTCAATATAGTGCTGATATGATTCAGTTCAGCATCAATACGATTCAGTTCAGCACTGATATGATTCAGTTCAGCATTGATTTGATTTGATTCATTTGAGCACTGATACAGTTCAGTTCAGCACCAGTATGATTCAGCTCAGCATGAATACGATTTAGTTCAGCACTGATATGATTCAGTTCAGCACTGACATGATTCAATATAGTGCTGATATGATTCAGTTCACCACTGACATGATTCAATATAGTGCTAATATGATTCAGTTCAGCACCAATATGATACAGTTCAGTTGAGCACTGATACAGTTCAGTTGAGCACTGATATGATCCAGATGAGCATTCAAAAGATTCAGTTCAGCATCAATATAAATCTATTCAGCACTGATATGATTCAGTTCAATGCTAATATGATTCAGTCCTTTCTCTCCTGTCAATCACAGTGACACGACTGAATCCGAGGCATTTGTGAGCTCGTGTATGTGGAAGAGGGCAGATAGTGCTTTCATCCAGTGTTGCAGCTTTTGCGTATAGATGTGTTTTAGTGGAAACATCTTGCTGACTTCTTGTTTTACTTCTGCTGAATCCAAAGTATCTCCAAAATTCTGATATGAGATGTAAGTCTCTTTCTCTCTGTCACACACACACACACACACACACGAGTGAACCAAGTGTTCACTGATCGTCGTGTGCAGTGTTTTAAATAGTTCCTAACCATTTTTTATTCCAACAGGATCTAGACTTGTAGTTTGTTTGTTTCAGAAGGTTTTTCTTATACCGTACTTATACTCTTAAAGACAGTATTCTTTTTTTAAATAGTTTCCTGATCTCATCAAAATTTTATTTGAATTCTGAGCCGCGGTGATAAATTGTTTTCCCTGATCGTGGGAGGCTGAAATTGGATTCCTGATGAAAAGATTGAAAACATGCAGCGGCTTCATGCGTGTCAGAGAATTTTCAGCCTTCGCCCTCACAGATTAACAGAAAGGTGAACTCGCTGCTCGGTGAGAATTGCCAGGCAGAGATTGAATGGATAGTACGCTCATGGAAAATGTAGCGTTCTGTGTAGAACCTGGGTTTTGGTGCTAAGGAGCCTTAATTATTCAATAGCCCCTTAAAGATAGCTTCAGGAACACTTTCTAAGAAGACAGGACTGTATGTGGAATAAAGTCTTCAAAGATTATGGGTTGTACTCTTGTAATTGTACTCTGGAACAATGATTAACGGTTCTTTACAGAACCTTATAACCGTCTATAAAGAACCGTATATAAAGAGTTCCAAGTAGAACCATATTTTGGAAGCTAAGAAGCTTTAATTATCCAATCAGCATTTAATATGTAAAATGAGATTACTCTGAGGTAATGCTTAAAGGTTCTATGTAGAACCGTGCAACTCTGTTTTCCGATGAGTTAGGATTTGAAGGAGAAAAAAAATTAGAAGCTAAAATCTCTTACTTACCCAGTGACCACTTAAAGAATTGTTATTTTCCAACAAGCTAGAAATGTTAGACACTCCTTTGAAGGTTTAGAGTTCTTAAGGGTCTATGTAGAACCCTACAACAGTGTTTCTCAATCAGAAAGTGGTCCAAGTAGAACCATTTTAGTAGAGTAAGAATTCCTAAGAATCCAACAAAGGATGGCTTTCTATAAAGCTGGAAAGTTGGACCTGGATCTCCCATTTGGGTGAGAAGTCTTGAAGATGTCAAATGTTTGACAGAAAGTAGAAATTGTTCCAAGTAGAATCATTTTATGGGGCTTGGAAACCTTAATTATCCAATGCACCCTTAAAGAACCCTTAAAGAACCCTTGAAGAGCCATTGTACACAAAGAGTGTAATGGTGGAAGTGGAACGCTTAGAAAATGTAAAAAAAAAAAAACTCTCTGTGGTTGGCCTCTTTTTGGGAGAATCTGTGAAGTTGGCTTTGAAACCCACCAAAATAAATTTTCTACTCAGAAAAACTTTAACATAGAACATTTTTTAATCCTCAGAACCCATAATTATCCAACAAACCTTCTAAAAACCCTTGAAAGCCCTTTTAATTTTCTAAGAGTGCAGACTTAGTGATGGCTTACTGTAAATACATGACATCTTGGTATATGATCTCAACGTCAGGGGAAAAAAAGCTATTTCCTTTTATCATGATGAGATCATTAGTTTTCATCAAATTGGATCCAGTCTGAATTTGGAGCTTCATGTCCATTTTAATGGAACATCTACTCTATATAGTGTACACTGATTAAAATGATACTAAAATCTCATTTTGATATAATCCTGATTTTTCTTGTCGTTGCAGCAATTTCATTGATTTACTCCATTGATATCTGTAGAAGACGCCATCTTTACATAATCATTTCATGTTTCCTGGATACCGGTTCCTTACAGCTGCTGGAGGAACCTTACTGCTCCTTAACTGATGGCGACTGAAGAAAGCAACAGTGCAGAATTCCAGGAGAAAACTGGCTTGAAGAGAAAACTAACAGGACCACCACGACTTCTGTTGGGCAAATCCAGGTCTCCAGGTCAAGATGAGAAGAAATCAAGAAAGCATAGACGACACAACAATGACAACACAATTTTGGACAAGCCAAAAGATGAGCAAAGCTCTGAACTGGATGAGCTGAAAAATCCTGAAAGTCCTGAAACTGTCCTAAGTACGGAACTTGATGTAGGAACTTGCACGGATCTCCAAGAAGAGTGTTTGGAAACAACTTCAGATTTTGAGCAGAACATGAAAAAAAGGCAAAGAAGAAGCAAAGCTGGAGCGACCATTAGATGGATTTTCTCCTGTGTTAGGAAGAGAAAGGAATTAGGAATGAAAGTTGTGGAGGATGCTGAGGAAAACATGCACCACAGAGCACACAACCGGACCCATTCAGATGAGTCCTTGAAAATGAAGCATGAACAAGAACTGGGTAAGAAGATTAGTGCAAGAACGTTCAAGGTGAGAATGTGGCGCGTCTTCAAAAGACATTCATCCAAAGGAAAGCAGGAATGTGATGAACAACATGGAGCAGGACGATGTAATGATACTTTCACTGAAATATCTTCAACAAGTGTTGATCGTCATATATCTGGTCCTGTAGAACCACCAGCTCTGGATGAACATCAGAATGAATCAAGTGGGATTGACAAGGACGTGACTGGAATCCATTTGGAATCACAAGATCAAAAAGATCCCAAAGTTGAGGTTATGGAAGTGATTTCCTTGAATGTAGAGATGAATGTTGACTCGAATGCTGGATTGGTTTATGAAGATCACCAACATCCAATCGAATCCCACTTCCCATGTCTTGGAGATGAAGAGGAGCCCAAGATGCAGATTAGCGAGGTTCTGCTAACAGGGGTTGTCAGGGCTAACTCCGATCTGGAAGACGCCAGGATGTCTCCAGAAGAACTGGATAAGGATGATATGCTAGTCGATGTTCCAGTTGAACATGTTAATGTTTTTAAATGCAAACCCATCATCATGATAGAAGACGTTCACTCATTGGATGAAGAAGAAAACGATGACTTGTTTGAAAACACAGCTCCACAGTATGGCACGCTGTCGCCGTTCCGTTCGCTTAACGGATCCTGTTACACGTTAAAGACTTCAAATCGTCGGTTTTCCGACACCGTGCTCGCTCAGACGGCTTTGTCTTTGGTCCGTGCAGCTATCAGCGGTGCCATAGAACAGCTTTCAGCCGAGCCACAGGGCCGTCAGATGGATCAGGATCATGTCTAATGCTCTCTCACACAGAAAGAGACATGCTAATCCTCACACGTTGCAGCCAAGAATCATTTTCTGTCCTGTTTCTCTCCGCTGTGGCAGGAGAACTCAGATCTTTGGGGGGAAATCTGTGCGCTTTATTTCCTACTCGCTGTTCGATGAGTTAGCAAGGTATCATTTGTATGCATGGTTGTGCTGAGAGTCACAGATCTGTATCATGCATTGAGTTGTAAGTGTTTTCAGTGTTAGCGTAAGATAATAAAGAACATCGGAAAAGTCATCTATTTATCACAAATTAGCATTGGGAAAATTGGACGAAAATACTGCAATATTAAAAATAAATGAGTACTGTATGCAACTGGTTTTTATTTCATTACCCCTCCCACAGTTGTACGATATTTTTAACTCGAATGTGACATTATCTCTCATATCACTGCCTCGTTTCTATAGCAATGCACAACCCACGGTTTTGCAACATGCCTTGATTCCCAAAACCTTCAAGCCTGGTGGAAAAAAAAAAGTCTCGATTTGCTTCGTGTTACGATGGAAAGTCATCTTCAAAGTCTTTGCTTTAAATAAATGGAAATGTGTGGTGAGAGCAGGCAGGAAAAGAAGCCATTTATCTTCCTGTGGATTATGTTCATATGCAAATGTAAACCATGCAGGCAAATACGTTACGCACTGGAGCTCCTGCTCGAGGTCGGCCTCAACGTTCGCTCGAGACCACGTGAGATTTGGTTTCCATCACGTGGAATGAGTGAACTAAGAGAGCACTTGGAGCGATGGTGATCATTTGGGAATCTGAGCAGAAAAGTTTCCATTTTTCAAGCAAACACCTCCCTCTAGTGGTAAAGCAGGATGTCCAATGAGGTTTCATCATCATCATCATCATCATCATCAACAACAACAACAAAACCTCAAAAAACATCTTCATCTTTCTAATGAAGCCCCAGAAACCACAGTGCCTCCTTTTATTATATTTATTTTCCCTCAAATAAAACCCTGGGGAGAGAAACCCTCTCGATCTCACACAAATGACATGAAGATCATAAAATCCATAAATGACCATTAAACAGTGTTGTAGGCTGGCTGCAAACTGGACTTTAGTAACATTTCAATGGACAACTTCAGAAAAACCATCAAGTCAAAATGGTCAATAATAATAACAATAATAATAGAATCAAAGATGAGAAATTTGCCTTGGTGGAGAAGATGCCTCTTCATGGACAGTTCCACAGAGACACAAAAGATCTCAAGAGAGAAGATTCATCTAAATGGCTTATGAAGGGAGACCTCAAAAGGGAAACCAAGAGCCTTTTAATTGCAGCTCTAAACACTAACTCAATCAAGAAGACTAGATATAAACAAGAAACCTCTGACGAGCGCAGGCTCTGTGGCGATGGAGTTGAGAGTTGAGAATGTCACTCATATAGTAAGCTCTTGCAAAATGCTTGCACAAAAAGATTATAAGAGACGGCATGACGAGGTATGCTTAAATCTTTATTGGAATCTGTGTCAGGAATATGGTTTCCAAGTCAACACTTGGTGGGATCTCCATGAACCTGGAGAATGACCATGCAAAAATCCATTGGGACGTTACCGTACAGATCTTGGTGGACAAGAAGGCAGATCGATTCCTCCTTGTTGATGTTGCAGTGCTTAGAGATAGCAACATAACCCAGAAAGAATCTGAAAAAAAAAAAAACTAACTAACTATGCTGATCTCAAAGTGGAAATTAAAAGGATGTGGAACAGCAAAACAACAGTAATTCCAATAGTGATGGGAGCACTGGGGTCAATTCCTCACAAACTTCTGTATTTCTTGGACCAGTTGAAGATCAAGTACAGCGTAGGGGTCTTTCAGAAATCTGTATTGCTTGGAACTGCAAATATCTTGCGGAAGGTGCTGTGGATCTGAGGTCATGGGGACCTGATGGACATGCAGGAGTGTGAATAGACCAGTCACTTACACCAAGACTGTCAACTTATTAGTATCTCATCTCATCTCATTATCTCTAGCCGCTTTATCCTTCTACAGGGTCGCAGGCGAGCTGGAGCCTATCCCAGCTGACTATGGGCGAGAGGCGGGGTTCACCCTGGACAAGTCGCCAGGTCATCACAGGGCTGACACATAGACACAGACAACCATTCACACTCACATTCACACCTACGGTCAATTTAGAGTCACCAGTTAACCTAACCTGCATGTCTTTGGACTGTGGGGGAAACCGGAGCACCCGGAGGAAACCCATGCGGACACGGGGAGAACATGCAAACTCCACACAGAAAGGCCCTCGCCGGCCACGGGGCTCGAACCCGGACCTTCTTGCTGTGAGGCGACAGCGCTAACCACTACACCACCGTGCCGCCCCTTAGGTATTTTTCTTTTTATAAATAATGATGCGGCGGCACGGTGGTGTAGTGGTTAGCGCTGTCGCCTCACAGCAAGAAGGTCCGGGTTCGAGCCCCGTGGCCGGCGAGGGCCTTTCTGTGCGGAGTTTGCATGTTCTCCCCGTGTCCGCGTGGGTGTCCTCCGGGTGCTCCGGTTTCCCCCACAGTCCAAAGACATGCAGGTTAGGTTAACTGGTGACTCTAAATTGACCGTAGGTGTGAATGTGAGTGTGAATGGTTGTCTGTGTCTATGTGTCAGCCCTGTGATGACCTGGCGACTTGTCCAGGGTGAACCCCGCCTTTCACCCGTAGTCAGCTGGGATAGGCTCCAGCTTGCCTGCAACCCTGTAGAACAGGATAAAGCGGCTAGAGATAATGAGATGAGATGATACTTATTTCTAGTTTTATATCAGGAAATGAAACACCTTCAATTAAAAAGCACATTTATTTCATAAATAATAAAAGCAGCACACTTATTACACAGTTTTAACTCATGAAATCAAAACAGCCTAATATTCAGTTTTTCACAAGTTTCGTTTATTCATCACAGTACAACTGACCTTTAACCTCCGTTCAAGCGTTAACGAATACCAAAAAAAAAAAAACATGGGCCGTGCATTTTGTTTTCCACGTAAAAAGTACAACGTCAATATTTTTTGTTGTTCACTATTCGAGGCACAGAAAGGTCAGGCCTGATGACGGGTGACCTTTAACCCTAGCGTTATTTATTTCTTTGTCATTATACACAAACGCTTTGTGAACACGTACGTAAAAGTGACAAGCAAGACGTTTATGATCTTTCACTTCGGGTGTGAGTCCATGTCCCTGCTGAAAAGTTAAATAAAACCATAATATAAAATAAAGTAAAAATAATCAGTCTCACACAGTGTCCATTAGAACTCAACATGACCTGGATTCACGTGTACATTATCGTTCGAATAAAAGGAGATAATTCTTCAGGAACCATGAGGAACAATACATTTCAGTACAGACCACAGATTAAAATCCACTCCATGAGAAATCGCTGATCGTTCAGCAGGAATGACGGGTTTTTAATAAAGCACCAGTTTTCTACACATTCGATGAACAAACTCACATCACACTGACATCCCAAACAATAACACAGAGTGTGTAAAGATGGGTTCAAAAACCAGGTCATGAGTTCTGAAGCCCGGTTTATGTTCTGATTCATGACTAACTGCCTTGTTAGTGACATAACACTTGAAATGCTTTTCGTTTCAAAATTGCAAGGATGACTAAGGCACTGAATTCGATTGTATCGTAACCCCATGTCTGTTTTCTTTTTTTGTTAGTTACTACACAATAAGGTTTCGTTACTCTGACGAAACGCCGATTGTTCAGTATGTCCAAATCCACTCACTGCTACACATTTAATATCTAGAGGATATTACAGAGTGGCGTGAAGATATGAAGTTTATCTTCGACTGGTGAATGGATATATCACGAGTGAGCGAATCGAATGAGTGAAATATTTTTCAACACGAGAAGATAAACTTCATATCTTCGCATCAGCATGTAATGTTCTTTATATGATATGGACATATCCACAAAAAAAAAAAAAGCAAGTTAATCAAAATAATTTTGTGGAAATTGATGAATTGTTTTGATAAATTTGGGGACTTTTTGTTTGTGAATGTTTTGCTATAATAAAAAGAAAATCACATGTTGGATTGAAGATATGAAGTTTATCTTCTCGTGTTGAAAAACTCACATTTTTCATATGAGATCTGAATGACACCTGGCGACTTGTCCAGGGTGTACCCCGCCTTTCGCCCGTAGTCAGCTGGGATAGGCTCCAGCTTGCCTGCGACCCTGTAGAACAGGATAAAGCAGCTACAGATAATGAGATGAGATGAGATCTGAATGACATATTTAAATATTATTGGCTGGCGTTGAGTTTTATCATGGTCTATCAGATATATTCCATTCAGCCAGCATGATACTGAACGAGTCGAAGACGAGTCACTGAATGGAATATATCTGATATACCACGAAAAAAATGCCAGCCAATATTATCTCATCTCATCTCATTATCTCTAGCCGCTTTATCCTGTTCTACAGGGTCGCAGGCAAGCTGGATCCTATCCCAGCTGACTACGGGCGAAAGGCGGGGTACACCCTGGACAAGTCGGCAGGTCATCACAGGGCTGCCCATATTATTATTATTATTATTATACATACACACTCTCTTTTCCAGTTTTTCAATGTCTGTTGATATGTTTTTCTCTTGTAAACAGAGGGGAACCATCAGGGCCTTCTAGACCTTCAGAGACAGCCCAAAGATATCAGGATTTCAAATGTTATATTCATTCTTTCATAATTTCATTATAATTATTCTCTTCTAATTCTAATTCAGCCTTATTTTCTATCAGATTTGCTTCAGAAATGAAAGGGTTACTGTCCTGAAAACATTAAAATCGAGTTCTCCAATGAGATTGTTTTGTTTGTTGTCTCTAGGCTGAGAAGAGTTTAGAGCCGCTCAGGACTTCATTGCCGGAACAGAAGGCCATGACAGTGTGTGTTTATGTAGAAAGTGACAGATGACTGATTAACCAATCAGATTTTGATTTATAGTGACCAAAAATTTATCACCCTTGTCCTTCTTGAAGGCCAACATTAGCTTAACCGTGACTCGGCGCCGTCAGCACAGCAGTGAAGCCACCTTCCAGCCGGTGTAGCATTCATCAGTAGTGTTAGCGAATGTTAATAAAGCAGTCAAGCCAGGCTAATAGCTGCTTGTAAATATGCATGAAGAATATCTAATGAAGTTTTGGTCGCCTTTCAGGTGTTCAACACATCTTTCTCTTTCCTTGCGAACAAAGAAATGCTTGTGCACATGCACAGCAGAAAGCTTTCTCATTGGATATTCGCATCAGCTCCGACGTGTGATGTCATGTTGTCTTGACAATCATGCAATATCATAAACCGTATTCAACACTCATTCTCCATTTGGTAGAGTGACATAATGCACGTAGGATAAGTGATATGCTAACAATCGTGAAATACCGTGACCGAGGTCTTGAAAGTATTGAGCGAGGCCCTCTGGGATGAGGTCAGTATTCAAGGCCGAGGTCATGGTATTTCACCATACAGACCGACCTTAAGCTGGTAAATAATATATTTATTTTTTTCTTTACCAAATTCGAACAGAAAACGAGAGCGCCCGAAAGGGAAAACCAAGCCGAGCCGCCATTTTGAATCCTCATTCACAGCTGTAATGCAAATGGCTTCCTCCTCGGTATACAAGTGCACTTCCATGGCAGGAAAAAAACTACATTTTGTCGCCTATGTAGTCCCCTATTTATACAAATAGGAGTCATTCAGGATTCAGCCATGTTTTTGCTCGGCGTTAGCAACAGTTACAGGTTTTTAGCTTTCTCCTGAAATGTTTTCTTTTATTTCTTCTTCCTCAGGGTAGTAAAACTCGCTCTCGCTGTGAACACTGTCGTTATCGCTATCCATGCTGTAAAATTAATGCTATTCTCCTGAGAAATGCTGGCAAAAATTTATAAGATTTTTGATAATCTTATAAAAAAAAGATAAATGTTGACAAAAAATTCTACTATGTTTGTTGTTGTTGTGAACAAGCGAGTCGCCAGAGGTCCGTAACCGGAGTCCATAACTGGGGTCCGTATCATAGGATACGGACCCACTCGCCAGCCAATCAGGGCGCAGGATTTGATGGAAACCGGACCACGAAAAAAATAATTCCTGATATTTCACTCCGCTGATGTCACTCCCAGTGTTTTCCCGCTGACTAGACGCACGCTGTTAAAATGGCAAACCGGTTCAAAATTTAAATTCGTGTCATTAACTAGCGTTTTGTTGTTGTTGTAGATGTGTCCATATAATATAAAGAACGTTACATGGCGGCACGAAGATATGAAGTTTATCTTCTCACAACTGTGTAATATCCTCTATTTATTTCGTATTAAGGAACTGAAAACCTTCTGCATTTACTGTGACACAAAGCACGGCTACGGCGTCAGCACATCTTTCAAGCCTGGAAAATCGAGTCAAGCTCGAGAGCACCGACTGAAACGTTGATGATGAAGGAAAGTGGGCGGGGCTTCTGATGAGTTCAAAACATGTCAGTCATTCATGACATTTTCTAGAGATAAAGAACACTGCTCTGTTGGAGCGATGATTCATAGCAGGTTAAAATGTGGAACTCGAATGCAAAATGCGTAATGGCTGGCAGGACAGAGTCCAGTGCACATCAGTTTAATTTACAAACCACAATGTAAAATACACACCAACACGAAACCCATCAACACAAGAGAACAGAAACACACTGATGGAGCTTATAAAAGACAGGACAGGAAGTCTGAGGTCAAACAGTTTCCATCCTCCATGATGCATTACAGTAACATTTTAAACACACCCTGTTAACTTTTTTCCTGAAGACCCTTAACTGGAAAATTTCCTCATAAAGCTAGTATTTAATGTGGTATTCCGTGTCTTGTGTTGTATTCTGTGGCACATGTTCGAAGCAGGAACACTTTTATAACAACACTCATCAACGTTTTCTGAAATATTGTTTCAAGTTAGCTAATGTATGAGCATTAGCAGTCAAATATCCTCAGAGAAATGTTATCATATCAAGCCTAGGTCACAACCGGCCGTACGTGCTCCTACAGCCGGTCTACGTGCAAAAAACGCAAGAAACGCACGGAGGGCGCGCGTGTGACGTGCTGATTTTCGAGCCGTAGACTGGCCGCAGAGGTTCTTTGTCATGTCAAACAAACTCTATGGGCGCTTATGGTTTTTTCAGGTTGCAAGACAAACTTACGGCCAACGTGCGTCTTTCTCCACGAACAAAAAAACCGCAGCGATTTGGGAAACGCCAAAAATCGCACGGCCAAAAAATCGTACGTCCGGTTGTGACCTAGGCTTTAGCTCATGTCAACTTCCACTAGCATAGGAAATTATGAATATACAGTTGTGCTCATAAGTTTACATACCCTGGCAGAATCTATGATTCTTTGACCATTTTTCAGAGAAAATGAATGATAACACAAAAACATCTTTTCCACTCATGCTTAGTGGTTGGGTGAAACCATTTATTGTCAAACGACTGTGTTTTCTCTTTTTAAATCATAATGACAACAGAAACTACCCAAATGACCCTGATCAAAAGTTCACATACCCTGGTGATTTTGGCCTGATAACATGCACAGAACTTGACACAAATGGGTTTGAATGGCTACTAAAGGTACCGTAACGTCCTCACCTGTGATCTGTTTGCTTGTAATCAGTGTGTGTGCATAAAAGCTGAGTGAGTTTCTGGGATCCAGACAGACTCTCGCATCTTTCATCCAGCCACTGATGGTTTTGGATTCTGAGTCATTGGGAAAGCAAAAGAATTGTCAACGGATCTACGGGAAAAGTTAGTTGAACTGTATAAAACAGGAAAGGGATACAAAAAGATATCCACGGAATTGATAATGCCAGTCAGCAGTGTTCAAACTGTGATTAACAAATGGAAAATCAGGGGCTCTGTTAAAACCAAACCATGGTCAGGTAGACCAACAAAAATTTACGCCAAACAGCACAGAGACAAGCCTCAAAACTTCTGGAACAAGGTAATTTGGAGTGATGAGACCAAAATTGAACTTTTTGGCCACAACCATAAACGTTACATTTGGAGAGGTGTCAACAAGGCCAATGATGAAAGGAACACCATTCCTACTGTAAAGCGCGGAGGTGGATCACTGACGTTTTGGGGATGTGTGAGCTACAAAGGCACAGGAAACTTGGTCAAAGTTGAAGGAAAGATGAACGCAGCATGTGATCAACAAATACTGGAGGCAAATTTGCACTCATCAGCCCGGAAGTTGCGCATGGGACGTACTTGGACATTCCAACATGACAATGATCCAAAACACAAGGCCAAGTCGACCTGTCATTGGCTACAGCAGAACAAAGTGAAGGTTCTGGAGTGGCCATCTCAGCCTCCTGACCACAATATCATTGAGCCACTCTGGGGAGATCTCAAACGCGCAGTTCATGCAAGACAGCCCAGGAATTTACAGGAACTGGAGGCTTTTTGCCAAGAAGAATGGGCAGCTTTACCATCTGAGAAAATAAAGAGCCTCATCCACAACTACCACAAAAGACTTCAGGCTGTCATTGATGTTAGGGGGCAATACACGGTATTAAGAACTGGGGTATGTAAACTTTTGATCAGGGTCATTTGGATGTTTTTTGTTGTCATTATGATTTAAAAATAGAAAACACAGTTGTTTATCAATAAATGGCTTCACCCAACCACTAACCACGAGTGGTGAAAAAAGTTTTTGTGTTATCATTCATATTCTCTGAAAAAAGGCCAAGAAAGCAAAAATTCTGCCAGGGTATGTAAACTTATGAGCACAACTGTAACTTAAAAATCCTGTCTGAAACGTAGTCACTTTGTGAAGATCTTAGCGATAAAATATGATGCATATTACTTAAAAATTCTCTCAGGAATGCAGTCAGGTTAGCTCATTATAGCTAGCTTGCTAGCATTAGTAGTGCAGATTATAATTGCTTAGCCTGTGTTAGCGGTGAAGGTAATTGGAAATCCTGTCAAGTTAGCATGTTAGCTAGCTAGTGAACATTAATAGTAGAGATTATTCACATTTGTGAATGATTTTATGTTTTTTAATCCTGTCTGTAGTTTAGCTCAAACTAGCTTCCTCATTAGCCGTGGAAATGATAAACATTTCCCCATTGAGGAAAATTTCCTCATAAAGCTAGTATTTAATGTGGTATTCCGTGTCTTGTGTTGTATTCTGTGGCACATGTTCGAAACAGGAACACTTTTATAACAACACTCATCAACGTTTTCTGAAATATTGTTTCAAGTTAGCTAATGTATGAGCATTAGCAGTCAAATATCCTCAGAAAAATGTTATCATGTTAGCTCATGTCAGCTACCATTAGGATAGGAAATTATGAATATAACTTAAAAATCCTGTCAGAAATGCGGTCACTTTGCGAAGATTATTCAGGTTATGAGATGTTAATAAGGAAATATTATTCATATTATCTAAAAATTCTCTCAGGAATGCAGTCAGATTAGCTCATTATAACTAGTTTGCTAGCGTTAATAGTGAAAATTATGACTATTTAGCCTGTGTTAGCGGTGAAGGAAATTGTAAATCCTGTCAGGTGTTAGCTAGCTAGTGAACTTTAATAGTAGAGATTATTAGCATTCATGAATGATTTTTTTAATCCTGTTTGTAGTTTAGCTCAAATTAGCTGTCTCGTTAGCACTGTTAATGATAAACATTTATTCATATATTTTTTAAATGTTAGCTTCTTGCTACTGTGTTAGCAATAAAGATTATGAAAGCTCCTGTAAGAAATCCTGTCAGGTTAGCTCATCTTAGCTAGATGACTAGCATTAGCAGTAAAGATTATGAATATTATTTAGAAATCCTATCAGGTCACTACCTACAGTGGTGCTTGAAAGTTTGTGAACCCTTTAGAATTTCCTATATTTCTGCATAAATATGACCTAAAACATCATCAGATTTTCACACAAGTCCTAAAAGTAGATAAAGAGAACCCAGTTAAACAAATGAGACAAAAATATTATACTTGGTCACTTATTTATTGAGGAAAATGATCCAATATTACATATCTGTGAGTGGCAAAAGTATGTGAACCTCTAGGATTAGCAGTTAATTTGAAGGTGAAATTAGAGTCAGGTGTTTTCATTCAATGGGATGACAATCAGGTGTGAGTGGGCACCCTGTTTTATTTAAAGAACAGGGATCTATCAAAGTCTGATCTTCACAACACATGTTTGTGGAAGTGTATCATGACACGAACAAAGGAGATTTCTGAGGACCTCAGAAAAAGCGTTGTTGATGCTCATCAGGCTGGAAAAGGTTACAAAACCATCTCTAAAGAGTTTGGACTCCACCAATCCACAGTCAGACAGATTGTGTACAAATGGAGGATATTCAAGACCATTGTTACCCTCCCCAGGAGTGGTCGACCAACAAAGATCACTCCATGAGCAAGGTGTGTAATAGTCGGCGAGGTCACAAAGGACCCCAAGGTAACTTCTAAGCAACTGAAGACCTCTCTCACATTAACATTAGCCAATGTTCATGAGTCCACCATCAGGAGAACACTGAACAACAATGGTGTGCATGGCAGGGTTGCAAGGAGAAAGCCACTGCTCTCCAAAAAGAACATTCCTGCTCATCTGCAGTTTGCTAAAGATCACGTGGACAAGCCAGAAGGCTATTGGAAAATGTTTTGTGGACAAATGAGATCAAAATAGAACTTTTTGGTTTCAATGAGAAGCGTTATTTTTGGAGAAAGGAAAACACTGCATTCCAACATAAGAACCTTATCCCTTCTGTGAAACATGGTGGTGGTAGTATCATGGTTTGGGCCTGTTTTGCTGCATCTGGGCCAGGATGGTTTGCCATCATTGTTGGAACAAGGAATTCTGAATTATACCAGCAAATTCTAAAGGAAAATATCAGGACATCTGTCGATGAACTAAATCTCAAGAGAAGGTGGGTCATGCAGCAAGACAGCAACCCTAAGCATACAAGTCGTTCTACCAAAGAATGGTTAAAGAAGAATAAAGTTAATGTTTTGGAATGGCCAAGTCAAAGTCCTGACCTTAATCCAATGGAAATGTTGTGGAAGGACCTGAAGTGAGCAGTTCATGTGAAGAAACCCACCAACATCCCAGAGTTGAAGCTGTTCTGTACGGAGGAACGGGCTAAAATTCCTCCAAGCCGGTGTGCAGGACTGATCAACAGTTACCGCAAATGTTTAGTTGCAGTTATTGCTGCACAAGGGGGTCACACCAGATACTGAACGCAAAGGTTCACATACTTTTGCCACTCACAGATATGTAATATTGGATCATTTTCCTCAATAAATAAATGACCAAGTATAATATTTTTATCTCATTTGTTTAACTGGGTTCTCTTTATCTACTTTTAGGACTTGTGTGAAAATCCGATGATGCTTTAGGTTATATTTATGCAGAAATATAGAAAATTCTAAAGGGTTCACAAACTTTCAAGCACCACTGTAGCTAGCTAGCCAGCAGCAAAGTTCGAGGATATGACTTAAAAATTTCCTCCGCATGTTCACTATCATTCACAGTTGAAACTGTTTCACAGTTATAAATACACTTTTTAAAAAATTCAGTAAGAAATCCTGTCAGGTTCTCATTTTAACTTGCTGGTTAGAATTAGCAGTGTAGATTATGAATATTATTTTTTCAAATAAAAATCCTGTCAGAAACTTTGTCAGGTCACCTTGTATTAGCAAGCTGGTTATTACTTACAGTATAAACATTTATCAGTAAAAATATGATTTAAAATTCCTGTCGTGTGTGTGTTAGCTCACGAAAGATAGCAGTGAAGATTATGAGCAAGTTGAAGATGTTAATGAATATATGAGTAAATGGCATTAAAAAACACAATTTGAAAAATATTAAGTTGTACAAATCCATCTCAATCTACCTTCTAGTTAACAAGCTAGCTGGGTAATTAGCATGCTAGCAACCAAAGTCACTCCAGAGACAAGAAAAATTACTTGTGGAATGTAGTTGTTACTTGATTAAGTCAGGAGTGGAAATTTACAAGGGTGTGTTAAAAATGCACTGGACTGCAGGGAACACGTCCGCTACGTTAAGGAAGGTGTCATTCTACCGCTACGGCGTCTACGCTCTCACGAGAGACTTCTGAGTCTAGTGAATAGCATGAGCTGCCATTATCCTGGGCAACATCCTCGATTTCTGATGTTCCTTCGCTGGGATGGATCAGCGGTCCACCGAAGCGGCCGTAACGATGTTGGCGCAGTGGTTTGCCCACATGTGCGAACATATGCTCCTGCAGCTGGCTCTTCTGTGAAAAGTGCAAATTGCAGACCGCGCATGCCATCTTTCTTTTACGCGTAAAGCCTACGGGTGGACTTCCTGTGCCTGCCATACCTCGCTTTATCTCCGACGCCAGTTCATCTGCTTGCGCGTGGCACTGTCGCTCCTCCATTGGCCCTTTAATGTCCCCCCTGCTGTCATCAGAAGGTCCTTCCATGAGGGCACATGCTGCGTGGGTGAACAGATGTTCCTGTAGTCCCTCAGGAGAGAGGCATTGTTCTCCACATTGAGGACACAGCAGAGCCAGAGGGCCGTCCTTAAAGCCACCAGATTGACATGGGCTCCCTTGGGTTGAAGGTAGAGATGTAAGTGCTCGTGGTTCCTCTCCCTCATCCGGTTCCTCGTCTTCCTGTTTGATCCGTGCCAAGATATCACACTCGTCCCCTGAGGTGATGGCGCGCAGACTGAGGGACTGGCGCTCCGATGAGTGCCCTTTGATCCCTGCTAAAGCTGGCAGTGGATGGTCACGTGAGCCACACCGTCTGTCCTCAGGTTCACGTGCCCCGCTAGCCTTCATGCCCGGCGAATCTTTAGTGCCCAGCTGGGAAGAGATCTGGATACCGTACAGGTTGGATATACGGATGGGGTCTGAGGAGGCGTCGGTTCCGCCGTCGCTTGCTTTATGGCACAGCTGGTATGCATGGAGGAACTTGATCCCATCCTGTAATCGACCCTGATCCACGGGCTGCTTGGGTCCATTACCTGTGTACATGATGTGCAACAGATAGCTGAAGACGTCTGGCTGGATGTCGGTGGGCTGGATCTTAATACACTCACTAAACATAGGAAAAAGGAGAGGATACATTTAATGAGTCAGCTGGTCATGTCTGACTGTATAGTGTTCTACATTTCAGAATACATTGTTTAAAACTTATAATTGTACATTCACACGATTGACTCTCAAAAAATAAAGTACATTAAATGTACCTTTAGGGGTACAATGGCTTGTCACAGGGGCAGTACCATCTAAGGTACTTCTTTGGAACTTTTATATACTGTTTTGGAACATATATGTATATTTTTGACCTTAAAAAGGTGCACATAGTTACTTTGAGGTCCAATAAAGAGCCCGAGGGGGTACGTTAGTGTAGACTGGACCTTGGGGGACAGAAATGGACTCTGACCTTACCCCTATTTCTGACAGTGTTGAATCACCTTATTTTGACAACAACGGCTTCATTTCCAATAATTGCTTTCTAATAAATGTTATATCATGATACTTGAAAATATTTTCATGATGCACAATAAATATACAGTGTATATACAGTATACTGTATGTTATACAGACGTGAGTGTTTTACCGGGAGATACACCGCTTGTATTTTATTTTTCATACAAGCTCCATCCGGGACACGGAGAACCAAAACCGTGACATAAATCTCTATATGTCACTCGCGAGGAAATCGATGATAAATTTCGTTTTGAGAAATTTGGGGACTTTTTGTTTGTGAATGTGTCGATATAATAAAAAGAAAACCACACGTTGGCTTGAAGATATGAAGTTTATCTTCTTGTGTTGAAAAACTCGCATTTTTCATACATAATACGTACATCGCGGCTCTGAGTGACATATTTAAATAATATTGGCTGGCGTTGAGTGGTCTATCAGATATATTCCATTCAGCTAGCATGATACTGAATGAGTCAAAGACGAGTAGCTGAGTGGAATATATCTGACAGACCACGAAAAAAAGCCATCCAATATTATTATTATTATTATTATTATTATTATTATAATACATACACATTCCTTTCAGGTGTTCAACGCGTCTTTCTCTTTCAAAATTCCCTCAAAATCTTCCGTATTTAACAAAGCAAACTTGGTGGCCATGTTTGTTTATTTACAAATTGTCACAGTTGCTCACTCACTAGCACGGAAGTTTTATGTCTTTGACGTGTGACGTCATGTTGTCTTGACAACCATGCAATATCGTAAACCATATTCAACACTCATTCTCCATTGGGTAGAGTGACATAATACACGAAGGATAAGCGATATGCGAACAATATTGCATGCTATCAAACCAAATGAATGAAACCTGCTAGCAGGGATTAGAACACGTTTTTATTCCATCGAAAAAGTGTCCTGTATGTATAATATTTTCTAATATTTCACTCCAATGACGTCACTCCCAGTGTTTTCCCACTGACTGGACACGCATTGTCAAAATGGCGAACCGGTTCAAAATTTAAATTCTTTTGATTAATTTGCAATATTTTTTGTGGATGTGCCCAAATAATATAAAGAAAATTACACAGTGGTGCGAAGATATTAAGTTTATCTTCTCGTGTTGAAAAATATATACATTCACCACTTGAAGATAAACTTCATATCTTCACGCCACCGTGTAACATCCTCTATTTATTTTTTTGCGGCCCGGTTTCCATCAAATCCTGTGCTCTGATTGGCTGGCGAGCAGGTCCATATCCTATGATACGGACCCCAGTTACGGACCCCGGTTACAGAGCTCTGGCGACTCGCTCATTCACAACAACAACAAACATCGTAGCAATTTCTGTCAACATTTATTTTCGCATTTCTCAGGAGAACAGCATTAATTTTACAGCATGGATAGCGATAACGACAGTGTTCACAGCGAAAGCGAGTTTTACTACCCTGAGGAAGAAGAAATAAAAGAAAACATTTCAGGAGAAAGCTAAAAACCTCTAACTGTTGCTAACGCTGAGCAAAAACATGGCTGAATCCTGAATGACTCCTATTTGTATAAATAGGGGACTACATAGGTGGCAAAATGTAGTTTTTTTCCTGCCATGGAAGTGCACTTGTATACCGAGGAGGAAGCCATTTGCATTACAGCCGTGAATGAGGATTCAAAATGGCGGCATGGCTCAGTTTTCCCTTTCGGGCGCTCTCGTTTTCTGTTAGAATTTGGTAAAGAAAAAAATAAATATATTATTTACCAGCTTAAGGTCGGTCCTTATGGTGAAATACCGTGACCTCGGCCTTGAATACGGGCCTCGGCCCAGAGGGCCTCGCTCAGTACTTTCAAGACCTCGGTCACGGTATTTCACGATACGGACCTCCAGCTGGTAATTAACATATATATACTGTATGTTCTACATTCTAGGAAACAAAAAATAATAAATTAACAATGAGCAAGAGAAAAAAAATTGAGTTGGTCAGTATGTTGTGAAAAACGATACCTGCGATATCTCTGAAAAACAGTGTTCAGTCACTGTTAATCTCATCTCATCTCATTATCTCTAGCCGCTTTATCCTTCTACAGGGTCGCAGGCAAGCTGGAGCCTATCCCAGCTGACTACGGGCGAAAGGCGGGGTACACCCTGGACAAGTCGCCAGGTCATCACAGGGCTGACACATAGACACAGACAACCATTCACACTCACATTCACACCTACGGTCAATTTAGAGTCACCAGTTAACCTAACCTGCATGTCTTTGGACTGTGGGGGAAACCGGAGCACCCGGAGGAAACCCACGCGGACACGGGGAGAACATGCAAACTCCACACAGAAAGGCCCTCGCCGGCCCCGGGGCTCGAACCCAGGACCTTCTTGCTGTGAGGCGACAGCGCTAACCACTACACCACCGTGCCGCCCGTCACTGTTAATGTTAATGCTAATTAATATGTCAGTTGCACCTCTTATTAACTAACGTATCAGAAAGACTAGTGATACTGGGGTTTTTTTTGCACACTATGCAGAACGCCTCTCGCCGATTGCCATCTACTGCCTTTATCCAGTCTTTAAACTCAGGTTCCTCCAGCCAGAGGTCTGAAAATTTGCATTTACCCATTGTTTAATTCCCGTGCAAACAATCTCTGGTATAAATTTATACTGGATTCGAACTGTTGTTGGAATTCAATGCACATGCGCCACCAACTCCTCACTGCGGTCCTCCTCGATACATAAAAATAAATTCGCCCAAATGTAGTAATTTATGGATATTATGGCATGCAGGTTAATTAAACGAATTAGAAAACACATAAGCCCAGGTGGATGGGGGTCAAAAAAATTTACTACCACGTCAGATTACGTTTACTACCTTTTACTACTTTTTACTGGCCATAATTTAGCCTATTTTAATTAACTACCTTTTACTACCTTTTAAAACCCCGCGGGAACCCTGTGGTAAAATGCTGAGAAATACAACGTGACCACAAAGCGTAAACTCCTCTATGCTGAAAAGCTTAAATTTCCAGCTTCACCTCTGTCTGTTACAAAGCGCTGAGACTGGAGACTCCTTCCATAAATGTTACCTAAATAAACATCTCCTTACTGAAAATCGCACCATACTGATGTATCATGAAAGTTGGTTAACCTCGACTGATGAATGAAGATCATCTTGAAGTAGTTGGAGAAGGCAGCCAGCACTGCTCGATGGGCCTTGAAGTACACGTTGCCAATGGCAACCGTGCAGTCACACAGGAAACCAAACTCCCTTTGGACATTGAGCTGCTGCAGGAGGAAAAGGCTGTGGCCGGACACATCCATGATGCCCCCTCTTAACCTAACACACACACACACACACACACACACACACACACAGATAAGGATGGGTGAGGAAGCATTTCCATATATGGACAATGAAACTGAATTCAAGGCACCACATAAAGCTTTTGTGACCAATTTTCCCTTTCATTTTTACTGAAAGTGAAGATGATTAGTAGTGACTCGTCATAGACATATCGAATTCTTGTCTAACCATGTAATTAGTACTTCAAGTTTGCAAACTGGTTTTCTTTTACATGAAAAATCATGTTTAATTTATTTTTGCGAAAATACACACACCATTCTCGCTTACCTACTTGGTTAGTATGACGCAATACGGATTTGTTGGCAGAAATGGCAGTGAGCAACAACTAACAAAACGAAGTGTGCCAATACTTTTTAGCGAAAGAGAGAATTCTGAGTACAAAGTTTCATCAGAAGACATTAAAATGCAAAAGCAAAAAAAAAGCAAAGTGTCACTCCTGTTCTGTACAGTAGCTAGGCCATTAAATGTCGTGTAGTGACTCAAGATGTGACTGTTTTTGTGAACAGAATATCATTTGGGTCGCTTTATCCTGGTCAGGGTTGTGCTGAATCTGGAGTCTATTCCGGGAATACTGGCATGAAATGGGAATATACTCTAAATGACTGATTTAATTCTAATTCCCCAGTCTAGTGCAGCACACATTCACGGGTAGTGGTAATTCACTGTAACGAATACACATACTGGCATGTTTTTGGGAGTTCGGAGGAAACCAGAGAACCCTGAGGAAACTCAGATGGACATGGGGAGAACATGTGGAATGTTACGTCCTTACAAAGATCACAATCGTACCAGGAACTAGTGTTGGAGTCATGATCAAGTCATGACCGAGACCAGAGTGTATCGAGACCAAGACTTTGAGGGGTTGAGATCAAGTCAAGACCAAGACCAAGGCAGGGCGAGACCGAGTCAAGACCAGAACCAGACCAGTGTGTGTGAAGGGGAACGGGGCAGGGAGGGGTGACAGGTCTTAACAGGAAGAAATTTTTCAAATGAGCAATGAGTCGCGTTATTGGTCGCATTTGAAGCAGGACATTTTACATCCAATCACAGTAACGATGTGAACAAATAAATCAGACAATACACAGGCAGTTTACTGTAATCCCCCCTGCAGTTGTGGTCTTGATTGGTCTTGAAATAAAATCCCGAGTCCTTGATGTCCAAGACCGAGTAAAAATGCGGTTGTTTCCGAGATGAGACCGAGACCTTCAAAAAGTGGTCTTGAGAAGAAGACCGGTCTCAAGTACTACAACCAGGCTTGTAGTACTCGAGTCCAGGACTCGGACTCAAGTCTGACTTCTGCCCTAATTTTAAGGACTCGAGCACTGATGACTTGGACTTGGACTCGTGCATTCATTAACTGCATTCGGGCTTGTAAAATTGGAGATGAGGACGAGGATTTTTTCTTTATTTTTTGTAACATGCCATAATAATTTGGCATAAGATATTTATATTTATATCTACATTAATTTTTGTACTAATTTCGTGCAAGAGTGTCACACCTGCGCGCCTTGGCGCGTGCATCAGATAGACTCTCGGGCGCGCTCCGGACAGCGCGCACCATGCAGACTCTCGGGCGCATGCCGTAAATGACTCACACCTGCACAGGATTAAGGCACAATCAGCACGCTGATATAAAAACTGTGAAAACACACTCACTTGCAAAGTATTGAGTTGAGTTCCTGATACTTTACCGAGCCTTATTTCCTTGTCTGGTTTCCTGATTTCCTGTTTCTTGTCTTTAATTCTGCCAAGTCTATGATAGCCTGTTTGTGCCTCGCTTGACCTGCCATCTTCACTTGTATTAATAAACACACCTTCTGCACTTACATCTGTCTCCCAACTATCTCTGACAGAATACTTCACACTCCCTGATAAAGAGAAGCACATTCACCTGTTCATACAGCATAAACTAATGTTAATGGTGCTGAAACAGACACCGTCACATGGTCCGGGTGGAGTCTTGGACTTGGATCAATAGTGGACTCGGCTAGAAATTTTCTTTAATGACTCGGACTTGAACACTGGTGACTTGAGACTGGACTCAGACTCAAGGTTTAGTGACTCGACTACAACACTACCAGGAACCCTGGAGCCGTGAGTGTTCTCAGGAAAACTTCCCATGACCACGATGAAGCAGCGACTGAAGATGATGGAATGAATTATATTTGTTATTATTATTATGGGGATTTAAGTTGAAAGCACAGTAGGTGACCTCTGTTGGTGAATATTATATATATATATATATATATATATATATATATATATATATATATATAGTGCCGTTTGAAAGATTGTGAACCCTTTAGAATTTTCTATATTTCTGCATAAATATGACCTAAAACAACATCAGATTTTCACACAAGTCCTAAAAGTAGATAAAGAGAACCCAGTTAAACAAATGAGACAAAAATATTATACTTGCTCATTTATTTATTAAGGAAAATGATCCAATATTACATATCTGTGAGTGGCAAAAGTATGTGAACCTTTGCTTTCAGTATCTGGTGTGACCCCCTTGTGCTGCAATAACTGCAACTAAACGTTTGCGGTAACTGTTGATCAGTCCTGCACACCGGCTTGGAGGAATTTTAGCCCGTTCCTCCGTACAGAACAGCTTCAACTCTGGGATGTTGGTGGGTTTCCTCACATGAACTGCTCACTTCAGGTCCTTCCACAACATTTCCATTGGATTAAGGTCAGGACTTTGACTTGGCCATTCCAAAACATTCACTTTATTCTTCTTTAACCATTCTTTGGTAGAACGACTTGTGTGCTTAGGGTCATTGTCTTGCTGCATGACCCACCTTCTCTTGAGATTCAGTTCATGGACAGATGTCCTGACATTTTCCTTTAGAAGTCATTGTTCCATCAATGATGGCAAGCCGTCCTGGCCCAGATGCAGCAAAACAGGCCCAAACCATGATACTACCACCACCATGTTTCACAGATGGGATAAGGTTCTTATGCTGGAATGCAGTGTTTTCCTTTCTCCAAACATAACGCTTCTCATTTAAACCAAAAAGTTCTATTTTTGTCTCATCTGTCCACAAAACATTTTTCCCATAGCCTTCAGGCTTGTCCACATGATCTTTAGCAAACTGCAGATGAGCAGCAATGTTCTTTTTGGAGAGCAGTGGCTTTCTCCTTGCAACCCTGCAATGCACACCATTGTTGTTCAGTGTTCTCCTGATGGTGGGCTCATGAACATTAACATTAGCCAATGTGAGAGAGGCCTTCAGTTGCTTAGAAGTTACCCTGGGGTCCTTTGTGACCTCACCGACTATTACACGCCTTGCTTTTGGAGTGATCTGTGTTGGTCGACCTCTCCTGGGGAGGGTAACAATGGTCTTGAATTTCCTCCATTTGGACACAATCTGTCTGACTGTGGATTGGTGGAGTCCAAACTCTTTAGAGATGGTTTTGTAACCTTTTCCAGCCTGATGAGCATCAACAACGCTTTTTCTGAGGTCCTCAGAAATCTCCTTTGTTCGTGCCATGATACACTTCCACAAACATGTGTTGTGAAGATCAGACTTTGATAGATCCCTGTTCTTTAAATAAAACAGGGTGCCCACTCACACCTGATTGTCATCCCATTGATTGAAAACACCTGACTCTAATTTCACCTTCAAATTAACTGCTAACCCTAGAGGTTCACATACTTTTGCCACTCACAGATATGTAATATTGGATCATTTTCCTCAATAAATAAATGAGCAAGTATAATATTTTTGTCTCATTTGTTTAACTGAGTTCTCTTGATCTACTTTTAGAACTTGTGTGAAAATCTGATGATATTTTAGATTACATATATAATATAAAATTTTTCTGCACTTTTTTTTTTCTTTTTGGAAAACCTACATCCCAGATGTTTACATCTGGATGGGATTGTACCAACCGTCACGGTGCAAACAGTCAGCATCAAACATCAGTTCTGTCTCTTCACTCATGCACAAATAACAACAATAAAAAAGACAGCTTTTATTTCTCCTACATTCACAATTCACTCGGTTTAAAAGGCCAGAGTTTTGAAATCCTGCTCCAAACGCGTGTTTATTGTTTTAAATCCATCTGGAATAAATCTCATCACACTTCTGGAGACTGCTCGCACCGTGAAATGTGTGCACCATATAATAAAATAATGCATGAAGAGCCAGGCAGCAGTGCATGGATGTGTTGAAGGCAGCACTGCATTCATGTTCATTCATGGCTCTGTGTGCAGACATGGAGGACAAAATCCCGAGCTCCTTCTTCATGCATTTTCCCAAATAAAGCATGCACACGCGTGAAAACGCGGCTATGAGTAAAGAAAAGGCCTCTCTTACCGCCGCTCACACAGCAATCTGCTCGCTTTTGGTCTTATTTTCCTGCAAGGGGGCAAAAAATCCCCTGACGGTCCTTCCTGAGCGACTGACGTCTGGGTCACGTGACTGTAACGTGCTCATCCACAATGAGCAAAAATGAAACGCGTTTATTTCTGAAGGGTTCGAGTGAAGGATTTCTGAACATTTCACCATTTCAGGGACCGAAACGAGGCTTTGGGTGAATAAATCACTCAAATCTATAAATGCACAGGGACTGGTGGAAAATACCATGGAATTTAAAAATGCACTTTACAGAGACTGGAGGAAAGGAGAAAAAAATATTCAGAACAAGTTAAGCAAAAAGTGTGACGATTCAGGACAATCTCTGGGAAAGGTATAAATATGAGTTTGGGAAAAAATATGAATATTCATAACATGTTTAGGTAAAACTATAGCTGTTCAGTATAAGTTTCTAAATGGTGATAAGAAGAAACAGATCTCGTTATCACAAAACATTTTATTACAAGAAAACATTCCATTACAATATGTCATATCTCAGTGTGTCTCATTGTGTCTCAGGGTATATCAGTGTGTCTCAGTTAATATCAGTGTATCTGAGAGTGTCTCAGGGAATATCAGTGTGTCTCAGTTAATATCAGTGTATCTGAGAGTGTCTCATGGAATATCAGTGTGTCTCAGGGAATATCAGTGTGTCTGACAGTGTCTCAGGGAATATCAGTGTGTCTCAGGGAAAATCAGTGTGTCTGAGAGTGTCTCAGGGAATATCAGTGTGTCTCAGTTAATAACAGTGTATCTGAGAGTGTCTCAGGGAATATCAGTGTGTCTGAGAGTGTCTCAGGGAATATCAGTGTGTCTGAGAGTGTCTCAGGGAATATCAGTGTGTCTCAGGGAATATCAGTGTGTCTGACAGTGTCTCAGGG
Organism: Neoarius graeffei; assembly: GCF_027579695.1. NCBI lineage: Eukaryota > Metazoa > Chordata > Actinopteri > Siluriformes > Ariidae > Neoarius > Neoarius graeffei. Next base: position 5,509,525 of record NC_083571.1, read on the forward strand.
AATATCAGTGTGTCTCAGGGAATATCAGTGTGTCTGAGAATGTCTCAGGGAATATCAGTGTGTCTCAGTTAATAACAGTGTATCTGAGAGTGTCTCAGGGAATATCAGTGTGTCTGAGAGTGTCTCAGGGAATATCAGTGTGTCTGAGAGTGTCTCAGGGAATATCAGTGTGTCTCATGGAATATCAGTGTGTCTGAGAGTGTCTCAGGGAATATCAGTGTGTCTCAGTTAATATCAGTGTATCTGAGAGTGTCTCAGGGAATATCAGTGTGTATATCAGGGAATATCAGAGGGCACTCTCAGACACACTGATATTCCCTGAGACACACTGATATTCCCTGACACACTCTCAGACACACTGATATTCCCTGAGACACACTGATATTCCCTGAGACACTCTGATATTCGCTGAGACAGACTGATATTCCCTGAGATACGCTCAGACACACTGATATTCCCTGAGACACACTGATATTCCCTGACACACTCTCAGACACACTGAGATTCCCTGAGACACACTGATATTCCCTGAGACACTCTCAGACACACTGATATTCCCTGAGACACACTGATATTCCCTGAGACACTCTCAGACACACTGATATTCCCTGAGACAAACTGATATTCCCTGAGACACTCTCAGACACACTGATATTCCCTGAGACACACTGATATTCCCTGAGAGACTCAGATTTTCGCTGAGACAGACTGATATTCCCTGAGACACGCTCAGACACACTGATATTCCCTGAGACACAATGATATTCCCTGACACACTCTCAGACACACTGATATTCCCTGAAACACACTGATATTCCCTGAGACACTCTCAGACACACTGATATTCCCTGAGATACACTGATATTCCCTGAGACACTCTCAGACACACTGATATTCCCTGAGACACACTGATATTCCCTGAGACACTCTCAGACACACTGATATTCCCTGAGACAAACTGATATTCCCTGAGACACTCTAAGACACACTGATATTCCCTAAGACACACGGATATTCCCTGAGACACACTGCCCTGAGACACTCTCAGACACACTGATATTCCCTGAGACACACTGACATTCCCTGAGACACTCTCAGACACACTGATATTCCCTGAGACACACTGATATTCCCTGAGACACACTGATATTCCCTGAGACACTCTCAGACAGACTGATATTCCCTGAGACACACTGATATTCCGTGAGACACTCTCAGACACACTGATATTCCCTGAGACACACTGATATTCCCTGAGACACACTGATATTCCCTGAGACACTCTCAGACACACTGATATTCCCTGAGACACACTGATATTCCTTGAGACACTCTCAGACACACTGATATTCCCTGAGACACATTGATATTCCCTGAGACACTCTCAGACACACTGATATTCCCTGAGACACACTGATATTCCCTGAGAGACTCAGATTTTCGCTGAGACAGACTGATATTCCCTGAGACACGCTCAGACACACTGATATTCGCTGAGACACAATGATATTCCCTGACACACTCTCAGACACACTGATATTCCCTGAAACACACTGATATTCCCTGAGACACTCTCAGACACACTGATATTCCCTGAGATACACTGATATTCCCTGAGACACTCTCAGACACACTGATATTCCCTGAGACACACTGATATTCCCTGAGACACTCTCAGACACACTGATATTCCCTGAGACAAACTGATATTCCCTGAGACACTCTAAGACACACTGATATTCCCTAAGACACACGGATATTCCCTGAGACACACTGCCCTGAGACACTCTCAGACACACTGATATTCCCTGAGACACACTGACATTCCCTGAGACACTCTCAGACACACTGATATTCCCTGAGACACACTGATATTCCCTGAGACACACTGATATTCCCTGAGACACTCTCAGACAGACTGATATTCCCTGAGACACACTGATATTCCGTGAGACACTCTCAGACACACTGATATTCCCTGAGACACACTGATATTCCCTGAGACACTCTCAGACACACTGATATTCCCTGAGACACACTGATATTCCTTGAGACACTCTCAGACACACTGATATTCCCTGAGACACATTGATATTCCCTGAGACACTCTAAGACACACTGATATTCCCTGAGACACACTGATATTCCCTGAGACACTCTCAGACACACTGATATTCCCTGAGACAAACTGATATTCCGTGAGACACTCTCAGACACACTGATATTCCCTGAGACACCCTGATATTCCCTGAGACACTCTCAGACACACTGATATTCCCTGAGACACACTGATATTCCCTGAGACACTCTCAGACACACTGATATTCCCTGAGACACACTGATATTCCCTGAGACACTCTCAGACACACTGATATTCCCTGAGACACACTGATATTCCTTGAGACACTCTCAGACACACTGATATTCCCTGAGACACACTGATATTCCCTGAGACACTCTCAGACACACTGATATTCCCTGAGACACACTGATATTCCTTGAGACACTCTCAGACACACTGATATTCCCTGAGACACACTGATATGCCCTGAGACACTCTCAGACACACTGATCTTCCCTGAGACACACTGATATTCCTTGAGACACTTTCAGACACACTGATATTCCCTGAGACACACTGATATTCCCTGAGACACTCTCAGACACACTGATATTCCCTGAGACACACTGATATTCCTTGAGACACTCTCAGACACACTGATATTCCCTGAGACACACTTATATTCCCTGAGACACTCTCAGACACACTGATATTCCCTGAGACACTCTCAGACACACTGATATTCCCTGAGACACTCTCAGAAACACTGATATTCCCTGAGACACACTGATATTCCCTGAGACACTCTGATATTCCCTGAGACACACTGATATTCCCTGAGACACGCTCAGACACACTGATATTCCCTGAGACACACTGACATTCCCTGAGACACTCTGAGACACACTTATATTCCCTGAGACACACTGATATTCCCTGAGACACACTGATATTCCCTGAGACACTCTCAGACACACAGATATTCCCTGAGACACACCGATATTCCCTGAGACACTCTCAGACACACTGATATTCCATGAGACACACTGATATTCCCTGAGACACACTGATATTCCCTGAGACACTCTCAGACACACTGACATTCCCTGAGACACACTGATATTCCCTGAGACACTCTCAGACACACTGATATTCCCTGAGACACAATGATATTCCCTGAGACACTCTCAGACACACTGACATTCCCTGAGACACACTGATGTTCCTTGAGACACTCTCAGACACACTGAGATTCCCTGAAACACACTGATATTCCTTGAGACGCTCTCAGACACACTGATATTCCCTGAGACACACTGATATTCCCTGAGACACTCTCAGACACACTGATATTCCCTGAGACACACTGATATTCCCTGAGACACACTGATATTCCCTGAGACACTCTCAGACACACTGATATTCCCTGAGACACATTGATATTCCCTGAGACACTCTCAGACACACTGATATTCCCTGAGACACACTGATATTCCCTGAGACACTCTCAGACACAATGATATTCCCTGAGACACACTGATATTCCCTGAGGCACACTGATATTCCCTGAGACACTCTCAGACACACTGATTTTCCCTGAGACACACTGATATTCCTTGAGACACTCTCAGACACACTGATATTCCCTGAGACACACTGATATTCGTTGACGCACTCTCAGACACACTGATATTCCCTGAGACACACTGATATTCCCTGAGACACTCTCAGACACACTAATATTCCCTGAGACACACTGATATTCCTTGAGACACTCTCAGACACACTGATATTCCCTGAGACACACTGATATTTGTTGAGGCACTCTCAGACACACTGATATTCCCTGAGACACTCTGATATTCGCTGAGACAGACTGATATTCCCTGAGACACACTGATATTCCCTGACACACTCTCAGACACACTGAGATTCCCTGAGACACACTGATATTCCCTGAGACACTCTCAGACACACTGATCTTCCCTGAGACACAATGATATTCCCTGAGACACTCTCAGACACACTGATATTCCCTGAGACAAATTGATATTCCCTGAGACACTCTCAGACACACTGATATTCCCTGAGACACAGTGATATTCCCTGAGAGACTCAGATTTTCGCTGAGACAGACTGATATTCCCTGAGACACGCTCAGACACACTGATATTCCCTGAGACACACTGATATTCCCTGACACACTCTCAGACACACTGATATTCCCTGAAACACACTGATATTCCCTGAGACACTCTCAGACACACTGATATTCCCTGAGATACACTGATATTCCCTGAGACACTCTCAGACACACTGATATTCCCTGAGACACACTGATACTCCCTGAGACACTCTCAGACACACTGATATTCCCTGAGACAAACTGATATTCCCTGAGACACTGTCAGACACACTGATATTCCCTAAGACACACGGATATTCCCTGAGACACACTGCCCTGAGACACTCTCAGGCACACTGATATTCCCTGAGACACACTGACATTCCCTGAGACACTCTCAGACACACTGATATTCCCTGAGACACACTGATATTCCCTGAGACACACTGATATTCCCTGAGACACTCTCAGACAGACTGATATTCCCTGAGACACACTGATATTCCGTGAGACACTCTCAGACACACTGATATTCCCTGAGACACACTGATATTCCCTGAGACACACTGATATTCCCTGAGACACTCTCAGACACACTGATATTCCCTGAGACACATTGATATTCCCTGAGACACTCTCAGACACACTGATATTCCCTGAGACACACTGATATTCCCTGAGACACACTGATATTCCTTGAGACACTCTCAGACACACTGATATTCCCTGAGACACATTGATATTCCCTGAGACACTCTCAGACACACTGATATTCCCTGAGACACACTGATATTCCCTGAGACACTCTCAGACACACTGATATTCCCTGAGACAAACTGATATTCCAAGAGACACGCTCAGACACACTGATATTCCCTGAGACACACTGATATTCCCTGAGACACTCTCAGACACACTGATATTCCCTGAGACACACTGATATTCCCTGAGACACTCTCAGACACACTGATATTCCCTGAGACACACTGATATTCCCTGAGACACTCTCAGACACACTGATATTCCCTGAGACACACTGATATTCCCTGAGACACTCTCAGACACACTGATATTCCCTGAGACACACTGATATTCCCTGAGACACTCTCAGACACACTGATATTCCCTGAGACACACTGATATTCCCTGAGAAACTCTCAGACACACTGATATTCCCTGAGACACACTGATATTCCCTGAGACACTCTCAGACACACTGATATTCCCTGAGACACACTGATATTCCTTGAGACACTCTCAGACACACTGATATTCCCTGAGACACACTTATATTCCCTGAGACACTCTCAGACACACTGATATTCCCTGAGACACACTGATATTCCCTGAGACACTCTCAGACACACTGATATTCCCTGAGACACTCTCAGAAACACTGATATTCCCTGAGACACACTGATATTCCCTGAGACACTCTGATATTCCCTGAGACACACTGATATTCCCTGAGACACGCTCAGACACACTGATATTCCCTGAGACACACTGATATTCCCTGAGACACTCTCAGACACACTTATATTCCCTGAGACACACTGATATTCCCTGAGACACACTGATATTCCGTGAGACACTCTCAGACACTCTGATATTCCCTGAGACACACTGATATTCCCTGAGACACTCTCAGACACACTGATATTCCATGAGACACACTGATATTCCCTGAGACACACTGATATTCCCTGAGACACTCTCAGACACACTGAGATTCCCTGAAACACACTGATATTCCTTGAGACGCTCTCAGACACACTGATATTCCCTGAGACACACTGATATTCCCTGAGACACTCTCAGACACACTGATATTCCCTGAGACACACTGATATTCCCTGAGACACTCTCAAACACACTGATATTCCCTGAAACACACTGATATTCCTTGAGACACTCTCAGACACACTGATATTCCCTGAGACACACTGATATTCCCTGAGACACTCTCAGACACACTGAGATTCCCTGAAACACACTGATATTCCTTGAGATGCTCTCAGACACACTGATATTCCCTGAGACACACTGATATTCCCTGAGACACTCTCAGACACACTGATATTCCCTGAGACACACTGATATTCCCTGAGACACACTGATATTCCCTGAGACAATCTCAGACACACTGATATTCCCTGAGACACACTGATATTCCCTGAGACACACTGATATTCCTTAAGGCACTATCAGACACACTGATATTCCCTAAGACACTCTCAGACACACTGATATTCCCTGAGACACACTGATATTCCCTGAGACACACTGATATTCCCTGAGAGACTCTCAGACACACTGATATTCCCTGAGACACACTGATATTCTCTGAGACACTCTCAGAAACACTGATATTCCCTGAGACACACTGATATTCCCTGAGACACACTGATATTCCCTGAGACAATCTCAGACACACTGATATTCCCTGAGACACACTGATATTCCTTGAGACACTCTCAGACACACTGATATTCCCTGAGACAGACTGATATTCCTTAAGGCACTATCAGACACACTGATATTCCCTGAGACACACTGATATTCCCTGAGACACTCTCAGACACACTGATATTCCCTGAGACACACTGCTATTCCCTGAGACACTCTCAGACACACTGATATTCCCTGAGACAAACTGATATTCCCTGAGACACTCTCAGAAACACTGATATTCCATGAAACACACTGATATTCCCTGAGACACTCTGATATTCGCTGAGACACACTGATATTCCCTGAGACACTCTCAGACAGACTGATATTCCCTGAGACACACAGATATTCCCTGAGACACTGCTATTCCCTGAGACACTCTCAGACACACTGATATTCCCTGAGACACAATGATATTCCCTGACAAACTCTCAGACACACGGATATTCCCTGAGACACACTGATATTCCCTGAGACACACTGATATTCCCTGAGACACACTGATATTCCCTGAGACAATCTCAGACACACTGATATTCCCTGAGACACACTGATATTCCCTGAGACACTCTCAGACACACTGATATTCCCTGAGACACACTGATTATTCCCTGAGACACACTCTCAGACACACTGATATTCCCTAAGACACTCTCAGACACAATGATATTCCCTGAGACACACTGATTTTCCCTGAGACACTCTCAGACACACTGACATTCCCTGAGACACACTGATATTCCCTGAGACAAACTCTCAGACACACTGATATTCCCTGAGACACTCTCAGACACACTGATATTCCCTGAGACAAACTGATTTTCCCTGAGACACTCTCAGACACACTGACATTCCCTGAGACACACTGATATTCCCTGAGACACTCTCAGACACACGGATATTCCCTGAGACACAATGATATTCCCTGAGACACTCTCAGACACACTGACATTCCCTGAGACACACTGATGTTCCTTGAGACACTCTCAGACACACTGAGATTCCCTGAAACACACTGATATTCCTTGAGACGCTCTCAGACACACTGATATTCCCTGAGACACACTGATATTCCCTGAGGCACTCTCAGACACACTGATATTCCCTGAGACACACTGATATTCCCTGAGACACACTGATATTCCCTGAGACACTCTCAGACACACTGATATTCCCTGAGACACATTGATATTCCCTGAGACACTCTCAGACACACTGATATTCCCTGAGACACACTGATATTCCCTGAGACACTCTCAGACACACTGATATTCCCTGAGACACACTGATATTCCCTGAGACACACTGATATTCCCTGAGACACTCTCAGACACACTGATATTCCCTGAGACACACTGATATTCCTTGAGACACTCTCAGACACACTGATATTCCCTGAGACACACTGATATTCCTTGACGCACTCTCAGACACACTGATATTCCCTGAGACACACTGATATTCCCTGAGACACTCTCAGACACACTAATATTCCCTGAGACACACTGATATTCCTTGAGACACTCTCAGACACACTGATATTCCCTGAGACACACTGATATTCGTTGAGGCACTCTCAGACACACTGATATTCCCTGAGACACTCTGATATTCGCTGAGACAGACTGATATTCCCTGAGACACACTGATATTCCCTGACACACTCTCAGACACACTGAGATTCCCTGAGACACACTGATATTCCCTGAGACACTCTCAGACACACTGATCTTCCCTGTGACACAATGATATTCCCTGAGACACTCTCAGACACACTGATATTCCCTGAGACAAATTGATATTCCCTGAGACACTCTCAGACACACTGATATTCCCTGAGACACACTGATATTCCCTGAGAGACTCAGATTTTCGCTGAGACAGACTGATATTCCCTGAGACACGCTCAGACACACTGATATTCCCTGAGACACACTGATATTCCCTGACACACTCTCAGACACACTGATATTCCCTGAAACACACTGATATTCCCTGAGACACTCTCAGACACACTGATATTCCCTGAGATACACTGATATTCCCTGAGACACTCTCAGACACACTGATATTCCCTGAGACACACTGATACTCCCTGAGACACTCTCAGACACACTGATATTCCCTGAGACAAACTGATATTCCCTGAGACACTGTCAGACACACTGATATTCCCTAAGACACACGGATATTCCCTGAGACACACTGCCCTGAGACACTCTCAGGCACACTGATATTCCCTGAGACACACTGACATTCCCTGAGACACTCTCAGACACACTGATATTCCCTGAGACACACTGATATTCCCTGAGACACACTGATATTCCCTGAGACACTCTCAGACAGACTGATATTCCCTGAGACACACTGATATTCCGTGAGACACTCTCAGACACACTGATATTCCCTGAGACACACTGATATTCCCTGAGACACACTGATATTCCCTGAGACACTCTCAGACACACTGATATTCCCTGAGACACATTGATATTCCCTGAGACACTCTCAGACACACTGATATTCCCTGAGACACACTGATATTCCCTGAGACACACTGATATTCCTTGAGACACTCTCAGACACACTGATATTCCCTGAGACACATTGATATTCCCTGAGACACTCTCAGACACACTGATATTCCCTGAGACACACTGATATTCCCTGAGACACTCTCAGACACACTGATATTCCCTGAGACAAACTGATATTCCCTGAGACACGCTCAGACACACTGATATTCCCTGAGACACACTGATATTCCCTGAGACACTCTCAGACACACTGATATTCCCTGTGACACACTGATATTCCCTGAGACACTCTCAGACACACTGATATTCCCTGAGACACACTGATATTCCCTGAGACACTCTCAGACACACTGATATTCCCTGAGACACACTGATATTCCTTGAGACACTCTCAGACACACTGATATTCCCTGAGACACACTGATATTCCCTGAGACACTCTCAGACACACTGATATTCCCTGAGACACACTGATATTCCCTGAGAAACTCTCAGACACACTGATATTCCCTGAGACACACTGATATTCCCTGAGACACTCTCAGACACACTGATATTCCCTGAGACACACTGATATTCCTTGAGACACTCTCAGACACACTGATATTCCCTGAGACACACTTATATTCCCTGAGACACTCTCAGACACACTGATATTCCCTGAGACACACTGATATTCCCTGAGACACTCTCAGACACACTGATATTCCCTGAGACACTCTCAGAAACACTGATATTCCCTGAGACACACTGATATTCCCTGAGACACTCTGATATTCCCTGAGACACACTGATATTCCCTGAGACACGCTGAGACACACTGATATTCCCTGAGACACACTGATATTCCCTGAGACACTCTCAGACACACTTATATTCCCTGAGACACACTGATATTCCCTGAGACACTCTCAGACACACTGATATTCCCTGAGACACACTGATATTCCCTGAGACACTCTCAGACACACTGATATTCCATGAGACACATTGATATTCCCTGAGACACACTGATATTCCCTGAGACACTCTCAGACACACTGAGATTCCCTGAAACACACTGATATTCCTTGAGACGCTCTCAGACACACTGATATTCCCTGAGACACACTGATATTCCCTGAGCCACTCTCAGACACACTGATATTCCCTGAGACACACTGATATTCCCTGAGACACTCTCAGACACACTGATATTCCCTGAAACACACTGATATTCCTTGAGACGCTCTCAGACACACTGATATTCCCTGAGACACACTGATATTCCCTGAGACACTCTCAGACACACTGAGATTCCCTGAAACACACTGATATTCCTTGAGATGCTCTCAGACACACTGATATTCCCTGAGACACACTGATAATCCCTGAGACACTCTCAGACACACTGATATTCCCTGAGACACACTGATATTCCCTGAGACACACTGATATTCCCTGAGACACTCTCAGACACACTGAGATTCCCTGAAACACACTGATATTCCTTGAGATGCTCTCAGACACACTGATATTCCCTGAGACACACTGATATTCTCTGAGACACTCTCAGAAACACTGATATTCCCTGAGACACACTGATATTCCCTGAGACACACTGATATTCCCTGAGACAATCTCAGACACACTGATATTCCCTGAGACACACTGATATTCCTTGAGACACTCTCAGACACACTGATATTCCCTGAGACACACTGATATTCCTTAAGGCACTATCAGACACACTGATATTCCCTGAGACACACTGATATTCCCTGAGACACTCTCAGACACACTGATATTCCCTGAGACACACTGCTATTCCCTGAGACACTCTCAGACACACTGATATTCCCTGAGACAAACTGATATTCCCTGAGACACTCTCAGAAACACTGATATTCCATGAAACACACTGATATTCCCTGAGACACTCTGATATTCGCTGAGACACACTGATATTCCCTGAGACACTCTCAGACAGACTGATATTCCCTGAGACACACAGATATTCCCTGAGACACTGCTATTCCCTGAGACACTCTCAGACACACTGATATTCCCTGAGACACAATGATATTCCCTGAGACACTCTCAGACACACGGATATTCCCTGAGACACACTGATATTCCCTGAGACACACTGATATTCCCTGAGACAATCTCAGACACACTGATATTCCCTGAGACACACTGATATTCCCTGAGACACTCTCAGACACACTGATATTCCCTGAGACACACTGATTATTCCCTGAGACACACTCTCAGACACACTGATATTCCCTAAGACACTCTCAGACACAATGATATTCCCTGAGACACACTGATATTCCCTGAGACACTCTCAGACACACTGATATTCCCTGAGACAAACTGATTTTCCCTGAGACACTCTCAGACACACTGATATTCCCTGAGACACACTGATATTCCCTGAGACACTCAGATATTCGCTGAGACAGACTGATATTCCCTGAGACACGCTCAGACACACTGATATTCCCTGAGACACTCTGATATTCCCTGAGACACACTGATATTCCCTGAGACACGCTCAGACACACTGATATTCCCTGAGACACACTGATATTCCCTGAGACACTCTCAGACACACTTATATTCCCTGAGACACACTGATATTCCCTGAGACACACTGATATTCCGTGAGACACTCTCAGACACACTGATATTCCCTGAGACACACTGATATTCCCTGAGACACTCTCAGACACACTGATATTCCATGAGACACACTGATATTCCCTGAGACACACTGATATTCCCTGAGACACTCTCAGACACACTGAGATTCCCTGAAACACACTGATATTCCTTGAGACGCTCTCAGACACACTGATATTCCCTGAGACACACTGATATTCCCTGAGACACTCTCAGACACACTGATATTCCCTGAGACACACTGATATTCCCTGAGACACTCTCAAACACACTGATATTCCCTGAAACACACTGATAATCCTTGATACACTCTCAGACACACTGATATTCCCTGAGACACACTGATATTCCCTGAGACACTCTCAGACACACTGAGATTCCCTGAAACACACTGATATTCCTTGAGATGCTCTCAGACACACTGATATTCCCTGAGACACACTGATATTCCCTGAGACACTCTCAGACACACTGATATTCCCTGAGACACACTGATATTCCCTGAGACACACTGATATTCCCTGAGACAATCTCAGACACACTGATATTCCCTGAGACACACTGATATTCCCTGAGACACACTGATATTCCTTAAGGCACTATCAGACACACTGATATTCCCTAAGACACTCTCAGACACACTGATATTCCCTGAGACACACTGATATTCCCTGAGACACACTGATATTCCCTGAGAGACTCTCAGACACACTGAGATTCCTTGAAACACACTGATATTCCTTGAGATGCTCTCAGACACACTGATATTCCCTGAGACACACTGATATTCTCTGAGACACTCTCAGAAACACTGATATTCCCTGAGACACACTGATATTCCCTGAGACACACTGATATTCCCTGAGACAATCTCAGACACACTGATATTCCCTGAGACACACTGATATTCCTTGAGACACTCTCAGACACACTGATATTCCCTGAGACACACTGATATTCCTTAAGGCACTATCAGACACACTGATATTCCCTGAGACACACTGATATTCCCTGAGACACTCTCAGACACACTGATATTCCCTGAGACACACTGCTATTCCCTGAGACACTCTCAGACACACTGATATTCCCTGAGACAAACTGATATTCCCTGAGACACTCTCAGAAACACTGATATTCCATGAAACACACTGATATTCCCTGAGACACTCTGATATTCGCTGAGACACACTGATATTCCCTGAGACACTCTCAGACAGACTGATATTCCCTGAGACACACAGATATTCCCTGAGACACTGCTATTCCCTGAGACACTCTCAGACACACTGATATTCCCTGAGACACAATGATATTCCCTGAGAAACTCTCAGACACACGGATATTCCCTGAGACACACTGATATTCCCTGAGACACACTGATATTCCCTGAGACACACTGATATTCCCTGAGACAATCTCAGACACACTGATATTCCCTGAGACACACTGATATTCCCTGAGACACTCTCAGACACACTGATATTCCCTGAGACACACTGATTATTCCCTGAGACACACTCTCAGACACACTGATATTCCCTAAGACACTCTCAGACACAATGATATTCCCTGAGACACACTGATTTTCCCTGAGACACTCTCAGACACACTGACATTCCCTGAGACACACTGATATTCCCTGAGACACACTCTCAGACACACTGATATTCCCTGAGACACTCTCAGACACACTGATATTCCCTGAGACAAACTGATTTTCCCTGAGACACTCTCAGACACACTGACATTCCCTGAGACACACTGATATTCCCTGAGACACTCTCAGACACACGGATATTCCCTGAGACACAATGATATTCCCTGAGACACTCTCAGACACACTGACATTCCCTGAGACACACTGATGTTCCTTGAGACACTCTCAGACACACTGAGATTCCCTGAAACACACTGATATTCCTTGAGACGCTCTCAGACACACTGATATTCCCTGAGACACACTGATATTCCCTGAGGCACTCTCAGACACACTGATATTCCCTGAGACACACTGATATTCCCTGAGACACACTGATATTCCCTGAGACACTCTCAGACACACTGATATTCCCTGAGACACATTGATATTCCCTGAGACACTCTCAGACACACTGATATTCCCTGAGACACACTGATATTCCCTGAGACACTCTCAGACACACTGATATTCCCTGAGACACACTGATATTCCCTGAGACACACTGATATTCCCTGAGACACTCTCAGACACACTGATATTCCCTGAGACACACTGATATTCCTTGAGACACTCTCAGACACACTGATATTCCCTGAGACACACTGATATTCCTTGACGCACTCTCAGACACACTGATATTCCCTGAGACACACTGATATTCCCTGAGACACTCTCAGACACACTAATATTCCCTGAGACACACTGATATTCCTTGAGACACTCTCAGACACACTGATATTCCCTGAGACACACTGATATTCGTTGAGGCACTCTCAGACACACTGATATTCCCTGAGACACTCTGATATTCGCTGAGACAGACTGATATTCCCTGAGACACTGATATTCCCTGACACACTCTCAGACACACTGAGATTCCCTGAGACACACTGATATTCCCTGAGACACTCTCAGACACACTGATCTTCCCTGTGACACAATGATATTCCCTGAGACACTCTCAGACACACTGATATTCCCTGAGACAAATTGATATTCCCTGAGACACTCTCAGACACACTGATATTCCCTGAGACACACTGATATTCCCTGAGAGACTCAGATTTTCGCTGAGACAGACTGATATTCCCTGAGACACGCTCAGACACACTGATATTCCCTGAGACACACTGATATTCCCTGACACACTCTCAGACACACTGATATTCCCTGAAACACACTGATATTCCCTGAGACACTCTCAGACACACTGATATTCCCTGAGATACACTGATATTCCCTGAGACACTCTCAGACACACTGATATTCCCTGAGACACACTGATACTCCCTGAGACACTCTCAGACACACTGATATTCCCTGAGACAAACTGATATTCCCTAAAACACACGGATATTCCCTAAGACACACGGATATTCCCTGAGACACACTGCCCTGAGACACTCTCAGGCACACTGATATTCCCTGAGACACACTGACATTCCCTGAGACACTCTCAGACACACTGATATTCCCTGAGACACACTGATATTCCCTGAGACACACTGATATTCCCTGAGACACTCTCAGACAGACTGATATTCCCTGAGACACACTGATATTCCGTGAGACACTCTCAGACACACTGATATTCCCTGGAGACACACTGATATTCCCTGAGACACACTGATATTCCCTGAGACACTCTCAGACACACTGATATTCCCTGAGACACATTGATATTCCCTGAGACACTCTCAGACACACTGATATTCCCTGAGACACACTGATATTCCCTGAGACACACTGATATTCCTTGAGACACTCTCAGACACACTGATATTCCCTGAGACACATTGATATTCCCTGAGACACTCTCAGACACACTGATATTCCCTGAGACACACTGATATTCCCTGAGACACTCTCAGACACACTGATATTCCCTGAGACAAACTGATATTCCCTGAGACACGCTCAGACACACTGATATTCCCTGAGACACACTGATATTCCCTGAGACACTCTCAGACACACTGATATTCCCTGTGACACACTGATATTCCCTGAGACACTCTCAGACACACTGATATTCCCTGAGACACACTGATATTCCCTGAGACACTCTCAGACACACTGATATTCCCTGAGACACACTGATATTCCTTGAGACACTCTCAGACACACTGATATTCCCTGAGACACACTGATATTCCCTGAGACACTCTCAGACACACTGATATTCCCTGAGACACACTGATATTCCCTGAGAAACTCTCAGACACACTGATATTCCCTGAGACACACTGATATTCCCTGAGACACTCTCAGACACACTGATATTCCCTGAGACACACTGATATTCCTTGAGACACTCTCAGACACACTGATATTCCCTGAGACACACTTATATTCCCTGAGACACTCTCAGACACACTGATATTCCCTGAGACACACTGATATTCCCTGAGACACTCTCAGACACACTGATATTCCCTGAGACACTCTCAGAAACACTGATATTCCCTGAGACACACTGATATTCCCTGAGACACTCTGATATTCCCTGAGACACACTGATATTCCCTGAGACACGCTCAGACACACTGATATTCCCTGAGACACACTGATATTCCCTGAGACACTCTCAGACACACTTATATTCCCTGAGACACACTGATATTCCCTGAGACACTCTCAGACACACTGATATTCCCTGAGACACACTGATATTCCCTGAGACACTCTCAGACACACTGATATTCCATGAGACACACTGATATTCCCTGAGACACACTGATATTCCCTGAGACACTCTCAGACACACTGAGATTCCCTGAAACACACTGATATTCCTTGAGACGCTCTCAGACACACTGATATTCCCTGAGACACACTGATATTCCCTGAGCCACTCTCAGACACACTGATATTCCCTGAGACACACTGATATTCCCTGAGACACTCTCAGACACACTGATATTCCCTGAAACACACTGATATTCCTTGAGACGCTCTCAGACACACTGATATTCCCTGAGACACACTGATATTCCCTGAGACACTCTCAGACACACTGAGATTCCCTGAAACACACTGATATTCCTTGAGATGCTCTCAGACACACTGATATTCCCTGAGACACACTGATAATCCCTGAGACACTCTCAGACACACTGATATTCCCTGAGACACACTGATAATCCCTGAGACACACTGATATTCCCTGAGACACTCTCAGACACACTGAGATTCCCTGAAACACACTGATATTCCTTGAGATGCTCTCAGACACACTGATATTCCCTGAGACACACTGATATACTCTGAGACACTCTCAGAAACACTGATATTCCCTGAGACACACTGATATTCCCTGAGACACACTGATATTCCCTGAGACAATCTCAGACACACTGATATTCCCTGAGACACACTAATATTCCTTGAGACACTCTCAGACACACTGATATTCCCTGAGACACACTGATATTCCTTAAGGCACTATCAGACACACTGATATTCCCTGAGACACACTGATATTCCCTGAGACACTCTCAGACACACTGATATTCCCTGAGACACACTGCTATTCCCTGAGACACTCTCAGACACACTGATATTCCCTGAGACAAACTGATATTCCCTGAGACACTCTCAGAAACACTGATATTCCATGAAACACACTGATATTCCCTGAGACACTCTGATATTCGCTGAGACACACTGATATTCCCTGAGACACTCTCAGACAGACTGATATTCCCTGAGACACACAGATATTCCCTGAGACACTGCTATTCCCTGAGACACTCTCAGACACACTGATATTCCCTGAGACACAATGATATTCCCTGAGACACTCTCAGACACACGGATATTCCCTGAGACACACTGATATTCCCTGAGACACACTGATATTCCCTGAGACAATCTCAGACACACTGATATTCCCTGAGACACACTGATATTCCCTGAGACACTCTCAGACACACTGATATTCCCTGAGACACACTGATTATTCCCTGAGACACACTCTCAGACACACTGATATTCCCTAAGACACTCTCAGACACAATGATATTCCCTGAGACACACTGATATTCCCTGAGACACTCTCAGACACACTGATATTCCCTGAGACAAACTGATTTTCCCTGAGACACTCTCAGACACACTGATATTCCGTGAGACACACTGATATTCCCTGAGACACTCAGATATTCGCTGAGACAGACTGATATTCCCTGAGACACGCTCAGACACACTGATATTCCCTGAGACACACTGATATTCCCTGACACACTCTCAGACACACTGATATTCCCTGAAACACACTGATATTCCCTGAGACACTCTCAGACACACTGATATTCCCTGAGACACTCTCAGACCCACTGATATTCGCTGAGACACACTGATATTCCCTGAGACACTCTCAGACACACTGATATTCCGTGAGACACACGGATCTTCCCTGAGACAATCTCAGACACACTGATATTCCCTGTGACACACTGATATTCCCTGAAACACTCTCAGACACACTGATATTCCCTGAGACACACTCAGACACACTGATATTCCCTGAGACACACTGATATTCCCTGAGACACTCTCAGACACACTGATATTCCCTGAGACACACTGATATTCCTTGAGACACTCTCAGACACACTGATATTCCCTGAGACACTTTCAGACACACTGATATTCCCTGCAACACAATGATATTCCCTGAGACACTTTCAGACACACTGATATTCCCTGAGACACTCTCAGACACACTGATATTCCCTGAGACACTCTCAGACACACTGATATTCCCTGAGACACACTGATATTCCCTGAGACACTCTGCGACACACTGATATTCCCTGAGACACACTGATATTTCCTGAGACACACTCAGACACATTGATATTCCCTGAGACACACTGATATTCCCTGAGACACTCTGATATTCGCTGAGACACACTGATATTCCCTGAGACACTCTCAGACACACTGATATTCCCTGAGACACACTGATATTCCCTGAGACAATCTCAGACACACTGATATTCCCTGTGACACACTGATATTCCCTGAGACACATTGATATTCCCTGAGACACACTGATATTCCGTGAGACACTCTCAGACAAACTGATATTCACTGAGACACTGATATTCCCTGAGACACCCTCAGACACACTGCTATTCCCTGAGAAACATTGATATTCCCTGAGACACACTGACATTCCCTGAGACACTCTCAGACACACTGATATTCCCTGAGACACTGATATTCCCTGAGACACTCTCAGACACACTGATATTCCCTGAGACTCTCTCAGACACAGTGATATTCCCTGAGACACTCTTAGACACACTGATATTCCCTGAGACACTCTCAGAAACACTGATATTCCCTGAGACACACTGATATTCCCTGAGACACTCTGATATTCCCTGAGACACACTGATATTCCCTGAGACACGCTCAGACACACTGATATTCCCTGAGACACACTGATATTCCCTGAGACACTCTCAGACACACTTATATTCCCTGAGACACACTGATATTCCCTGAGACACTCTCAGACACACTGATATTCCCTGAGACACACTGATATTCCCTGAGACACTCTCAGACACACTGATATTCCATGAGACACATTGATATTCCCTGAGACACACTGATATTCCCTGAGACACTCTCAGACACACTGAGATTCCCTGAAACACACTGATATTCCTTGAGACGCTCTCAGACACACTGATATTCCCTGAGACACACTGATATTCCCTGAGCCACTCTCAGACACACTGATATTCCCTGAGACACACTGATATTCCCTGAGACACTCTCAGACACACTGATATTCCCTGAAACACACTGATATTCCTTGAGACGCTCTCAGACACACTGATATTCCCTGAGACACACTGATATTCCCTGAGACACTCTCAGACACACTGAGATTCCCTGAAACACACTGATATTCCTTGAGATGCTCTCAGACACACTGATATTCCCTGAGACACACTGATAATCCCTGAGACACTCTCAGACACACTGATATTCCCTGAGACACACTGATATTCCCTGAGACACACTGATATTCCCTGAGACACTCTCAGACACACTGAGATTCCCTGAAACACACTGATATTCCTTGAGATGCTCTCAGACACACTGATATTCCCTGAGACACACTGATATTCTCTGAGACACTCTCAGAAACACTGATATTCCCTGAGACACACTGATATTCCCTGAGACACACTGATATTCCCTGAGACAATCTCAGACACACTGATATTCCCTGAGACACACTGATATTCCTTGAGACACTCTCAGACACACTGATATTCCCTGAGACACACTGATATTCCTTAAGGCACTATCAGACACACTGATATTCCCTGAGACACACTGATATTCCCTGAGACACTCTCAGACACACTGATATTCCCTGAGACACACTGCTATTCCCTGAGACACTCTCAGACACACTGATATTCCCTGAGACAAACTGATATTCCCTGAGACACTCTCAGAAACACTGATATTCCATGAAACACACTGATATTCCCTGAGACACTCTGATATTCGCTGAGACACACTGATATTCCCTGAGACACTCTCAGACAGACTGATATTCCCTGAGACACACAGATATTCCCTGAGACACTGCTATTCCCTGAGACACTCTCAGACACACTGATATTCCCTGAGACACAATGATATTCCCTGAGACACTCTCAGACACACGGATATTCCCTGAGACACACTGATATTCCCTGAGACACACTGATATTCCCTGAGACAATCTCAGACACACTGATATTCCCTGAGACACACTGATATTCCCTGAGACACTCTCAGACACACTGATATTCCCTGAGACACACTGATTATTCCCTGAGACACACTCTCAGACACACTGATATTCCCTAAGACACTCTCAGACACAATGATATTCCCTGAGACACACTGATATTCCCTGAGACACTCTCAGACACACTGATATTCCCTGAGACAAACTGATTTTCCCTGAGACACTCTCAGACACACTGATATTCCCTGAGACACACTGATATTCCCTGAGACACTCAGATATTCGCTGAGACAGACTGATATTCCCTGAGACACGCTCAGACACACTGATATTCCCTGAGACACTCTGATATTCCCTGAGACACACTGATATTCCCTGAGACACGCTCAGACACACTGATATTCCCTGAGACACACTGATATTCCCTGAGACACTCTCAGACACACTTATATTCCCTGAGACACACTGATATTCCCTGAGACACACTGATATTCCGTGAGACACTCTCAGACACACTGATATTCCCTGAGACACACTGATATTCCCTGAGACACTCTCAGACACACTGATATTCCATGAGACACACTGATATTCCCTGAGACACACTGATATTCCCTGAGACACTCTCAGACACACTGAGATTCCCTGAAACACACTGATATTCCTTGAGACGCTCTCAGACACACTGATATTCCCTGAGACACACTGATATTCCCTGAGACACTCTCAGACACACTGATATTCCCTGAGACACAATGATATTCCCTGAGACACTCTCAAACACACTGATATTCCCTGAAACACACTGATAATCCTTGAGACACTCTCAGACACACTGATATTCCCTGAGACACACTGATATTCCCTGAGACACTCTCAGACACACTGAGATTCCCTGAAACACACTGATATTCCTTGAGATGCTCTCAGACACACTGATATTCCCTGAGACACACTGATATTCCCTGAGACACTCTCAGACACACTGATATTCCCTGAGACACACTGATATTCCCTGAGACACACTGATATTCCCTGAGACAATCTCAGACACACTGATATTCCCTGAGACACACTGATATTCCCTGAGACACACTGATATTCCTTAAGGCACTATCAGACACACTGATATTCCCTAAGACACTCTCAGACACACTGATATTCCCTGAGACACACTGATATTCCCTGAGACACACTGATATTCCCTGAGAGACTCTCAGACACACTGAGATTCCTTGAAACACACTGATATTCCTTGAGATGCTCTCAGACACACTGATATTCCCTGAGACACACTGATATTCTCTGAGACACTCTCAGAAACACTGATATTCCCTGAGACACACTGATATTCCCTGAGACACACTGATATTCCCTGAGACAATCTCAGACACACTGATATTCCCTGAGACACACTGATATTCCTTGAGACACTCTCAGACACACTGATATTCCCTGAGACACACTGATATTCCTTAAGGCACTATCAGACACACTGATATTCCCTGAGACACACTGATATTCCCTGAGACACTCTCAGACACACTGATATTCCCTGAGACACACTGCTATTCCCTGAGACACTCTCAGACACACTGATATTCCCTGAGACAAACTGATATTCCCTGAGACACTCTCAGAAACACTGATATTCCATGAAACACACTGATATTCCCTGAGACACTCTGATATTCGCTGAGACACACTGATATTCCCTGAGACACTCTCAGACAGACTGATATTCCCTGAGACACACAGATATTCCCTGAGACACTGCTATTCCCTGAGACACTCTCAGACACACTGATATTCCCTGAGACACAATGATATTCCCTGAGAAACTCTCAGACACACGGATATTCCCTGAGACACACTGATATTCCCTGAGACACACTGATATTCCCTGAGACACACTGATATTCCCTGAGACAATCTCAGACACACTGATATTCCCTGAGACACACTGATATTCCCTGAGACACTCTCAGACACACTGATATTCCCTGAGACACACTGATTATTCCCTGAGACACACTCTCAGACACACTGATATTCCCTAAGACACTCTCAGACACAATGATATTCCCTGAGACACACTGATTTTCCCTGAGACACTCTCAGACACACTGACATTCCCTGAGACACACTGATATTCCCTGAGACACACTCTCAGACACACTGATATTCCCTGAGACACTCTCAGACACACTGATATTCCCTGAGACAAACTGATTTTCCCTGAGACACTCTCAGACACACTGACATTCCCTGAGACACACTGATATTCCCTGAGACACTCTCAGACACACGGATATTCCCTGAGACACAATGATATTCCCTGAGACACTCTCAGACACACTGACATTCCCTGAGACACATTGATGTTCCTTGAGACACTCTCAGACACACTGAGATTCCCTGAAACACACTGATATTCCTTGAGACGCTCTCAGACACACTGATATTCCCTGAGACACACTGATATTCCCTGAGGCACTCTCAGACACACTGATATTCCCTGAGACACACTGATATTCCCTGAGACACACTGATATTCCCTGAGACACTCTCAGACACACTGATATTCCCTGAGACACATTGATATTCCCTGAGACACTCTCAGACACACTGATATTCCCTGAGACACACTGATATTCCCTGAGACACTCTCAGACACACTGATATTCCCTGAGACACACTGATATTCCCTGAGACACACTGATATTCCCTGAGACACTCTCAGACACACTGATATTCCCTGAGACACACTGATATTCCTTGAGACACTCTCAGACACACTGATATTCCCTGAGACACACTGATATTCCTTGACGCACTCTCAGACACACTGATATTCCCTGAGACACACTGATATTCCCTGAGACACTCTCAGACACACTAATATTCCCTGAGACACACTGATATTCCTTGAGACACTCTCAGACACACTGATATTCCCTGAGACACACTGATATTCGTTGAGGCACTCTCAGACACACTGATATTCCCTGAGACACTCTGATATTCGCTGAGACAGACTGATATTCCCTGAGACACACTGATATTCCCTGACACACTCTCAGACACACTGAGATTCCCTGAGACACACTGATATTCCCTGAGACACTCTCAGACACACTGATCTTCCCTGTGACACAATGATATTCCCTGAGACACTCTCAGACACACTGATATTCCCTGAGACAAATTGATATTCCCTGAGACACTCTCAGACACACTGATATTCCCTGAGACACACTGATATTCCCTGAGAGACTCAGATTTTCGCTGAGACAGACTGATATTCCCTGAGACACGCTCAGACACACTGATATTCCCTGAGACACACTGATATTCCCTGACACACTCTCAGACACACTGATATTCCCTGAAACACACTGATATTCCCTGAGACACTCTCAGACACACTGATATTCCATGAGATACACTGATATTCCCTGAGACACTCTCAGACACACTGATATTCCCTGAGACACACTGATACTCCCTGAGACACTCTCAGACACACTGATATTCCCTGAGACAAACTGATATTCCCTAAGACACACGGATATTCCCTAAGACAC
The DNA here is from genome assembly GCF_027579695.1 of Neoarius graeffei. Lineage (NCBI taxonomy): Eukaryota > Metazoa > Chordata > Actinopteri > Siluriformes > Ariidae > Neoarius > Neoarius graeffei. The sequence continues at coordinate 5,533,434 of NC_083571.1, forward strand.
ACGGATATTCCCTGAGACACACTGCCCTGAGACACTCTCAGGCACACTGATATTCCCTGAGACACACTGACATTCCCTGAGACACTCTCAGACACACTGATATTCCCTGAGACACACTGATATTCCCTGAGACACACTGATATTCCCTGAGACACTCTCAGACAGACTGATATTCCCTGAGACACACTGATATTCCGTGAGACACTCTCAGACACACTGATATTCCCTGGAGACACACTGATATTCCCTGAGACACACTGATATTCCCTGAGACACTCTCAGACACACTGATATTCCCTGAGACACATTGATATTCCCTGAGACACTCTCAGACACACTGATATTCCCTGAGACACACTGATATTCCCTGAGACACACTGATATTCCTTGAGACACTCTCAGACACACTGATATTCCCTGAGACACATTGATATTCCCTGAGACACTCTCAGACACACTGATATTCCCTGAGACACACTGATATTCCCTGAGACACTCTCAGACACACTGATATTCCCTGAGACAAACTGATATTCCCTGAGACACGCTCAGACACACTGATATTCCCTGAGACACACTGATATTCCCTGAGACACTCTCAGACACACTGATATTCCCTGTGACACACTGATATTCCCTGAGACACTCTCAGACACACTGATATTCCCTGAGACACACTGATATTCCCTGAGACACTCTCAGACACACTGATATTCCCTGAGACACACTGATATTCCTTGAGACACTCTCAGACACACTGATATTCCCTGAGACACACTGATATTCCCTGAGACACTCTCAGACACACTGATATTCCCTGAGACACACTGATATTCCCTGAGAAACTCTCAGACACACTGATATTCCCTGAGACACACTGATATTCCCTGAGACACTCTCAGACACACTGATATTCCCTGAGACACACTGATATTCCTTGAGACACTCTCAGACACACTGATATTCCCTGAGACACACTTATATTCCCTGAGACACTCTCAGACACACTGATATTCCCTGAGACACACTGATATTCCCTGAGACACTCTCAGACACACTGATATTCCCTGAGACACTCTCAGAAACACTGATATTCCCTGAGACACACTGATATTCCCTGAGACACTCTGATATTCCCTGAGACACACTGATATTCCCTGAGACACGCTCAGACACACTGATATTCCCTGAGACACACTGATATTCCCTGAGACACTCTCAGACACACTTATATTCCCTGAGACACACTGATATTCCCTGAGACACTCTCAGACACACTGATATTCCCTGAGACACACTGATATTCCCTGAGACACTCTCAGACACACTGATATTCCATGAGACACACTGATATTCCCTGAGACACACTGATATTCCCTGAGACACTCTCAGACACACTGAGATTCCCTGAAACACACTGATATTCCTTGAGACGCTCTCAGACACACTGATATTCCCTGAGACACACTGATATTCCCTGAGCCACTCTCAGACACACTGATATTCCCTGAGACACACTGATATTCCCTGAGACACTCTCAGACACACTGATATTCCCTGAAACACACTGATATTCCTTGAGACGCTCTCAGACACACTGATATTCCCTGAGACACACTGATATTCCCTGAGACACTCTCAGACACACTGAGATTCCCTGAAACACACTGATATTCCTTGAGATGCTCTCAGACACACTGATATTCCCTGAGACACACTGATAATCCCTGAGACACTCTCAGACACACTGATATTCCCTGAGACACACTGATAATCCCTGAGACACACTGATATTCCCTGAGACACTCTCAGACACACTGAGATTCCCTGAAACACACTGATATTCCTTGAGATGCTCTCAGACACACTGATATTCCCTGAGACACACTGATATACTCTGAGACACTCTCAGAAACACTGATATTCCCTGAGACACACTGATATTCCCTGAGACACACTGATATTCCCTGAGACAATCTCAGACACACTGATATTCCCTGAGACACACTAATATTCCTTGAGACACTCTCAGACACACTGATATTCCCTGAGACACACTGATATTCCTTAAGGCACTATCAGACACACTGATATTCCAAGAGACACACTGATATTCCCTGAGACACTCTCAGACACACTGATATTCCCTGAGACACACTGCTATTCCCTGAGACACTCTCAGACACACTGATATTCCCTGAGACAAACTGATATTCCCTGAGACACTCTCAGAAACACTGATATTCCATGAAACACACTGATATTCCCTGAGACACTCTGATATTCGCTGAGACACACTGATATTCCCTGAGACACTCTCAGACAGACTGATATTCCCTGAGACACACAGATATTCCCTGAGACACTGCTATTCCCTGAGACACTCTCAGACACACTGATATTCCCTGAGACACAATGATATTCCCTGAGACACTCTCAGACACACGGATATTCCCTGAGACACACTGATATTCCCTGAGACACACTGATATTCCCTGAGACAATCTCAGACACACTGATATTCCCTGAGACACACTGATATTCCCTGAGACACTCTCAGACACACTGATATTCCCTGAGACACACTGATTATTCCCTGAGACACACTCTCAGACACACTGATATTCCCTAAGACACTCTCAGACACAATGATATTCCCTGAGACACACTGATATTCCCTGAGACACTCTCAGACACACTGATATTCCCTGAGACAAACTGATTTTCCCTGAGACACTCTCAGACACACTGATATTCCGTGAGACACACTGATATTCCCTGAGACACTCAGATATTCGCTGAGACAGACTGATATTCCCTGAGACACGCTCAGACACACTGATATTCCCTGAGACACACTGATATTCCCTGACACACTCTCAGACACACTGAAATTCCCTGAAACACACTGATATTCCCTGAGACACTCTCAGACACACTGATATTCCCTGAGACACTCTCAGACCCACTGATATTCGCTGAGACACACTGATATTCCCTGAGACACTCTCAGACACACTGATATTCCGTGAGACACACGGATCTTCCCTGAGACAATCTCAGACACACTGATATTCCCTGTGACACACTGATATTCCCTGAAACACTCTCAGACACACTGATATTCCCTGAGACACACTCAGACACACTGATATTCCCTGAGACACACTGATATTCCCTGAGACACTCTCAGACACACTGATATTCCCTGAGACACACTGATATTCCTTGAGACACTCTCAGACACACTGATATTCCCTGAGACACTTTCAGACACACTGATATTCCCTGCAACACAATGATATTCCCTGAGACACTTTCAGACACACTGATATTCCCTGAGACACTCTCAGACACACTGATATTCCCTGAGACACTCTCAGACACACTGATATTCCCTGAGACACACTGATATTCCCTGAGACACTCTGCGACACACTGATATTCCCTGAGACACACTGATATTTCCTGAGACACACTCAGACACATTGATATTCCCTGAGACACACTGATATTCCCTGAGACACTCTGATATTCGCTGAGACACACTGATATTCCCTGAGACACTCTCAGACACACTGATATTCCCTGAGACACACTGATATTCCCTGAGACAATCTCAGACACACTGATATTCCCTGTGACACACTGATATTCCCTGAGACACATTGATATTCCCTGAGACACACTGATATTCCGTGAGACACTCTCAGACAAACTGATATTCACTGAGACACTGATATTCCCTGAGACACCCTCAGACACACTGCTATTCCCTGAGAAACATTGATATTCCCTGAGACACACTGACATTCCCTGAGACACTCTCAGACACACTGATATTCCCTGAGACACTGATATTCCCTGAGACACTCTCAGACACACTGATATTCCCTGAGACTCTCTCAGACACAGTGATATTCCCTGAGACACTCTTAGACACACTGATATTCCCTGAGACACTCTCAGACACACTGATATTCCCTGAGACACTCTCAGACACACTGATATTCCCTGAAACACACTGATATTCCCTGAGACACTCTGAGACACACTGATATTCCCTGAGACACTCTCAGACACACTGATATTCCCTGAGACACATTGATATTCCCCCAGACACTTTCAGACACACTGATATTCCCTCAGACACACTGATATTCCCTGAGACACACTTATATTCCTTGAGACACTTTCAGACACACTTATATTCCCTGAGACACTCTCAGACACACTGATATTCCCTGAGACACACTGATATTGCCTGAGACACACTGATATTCCCTGAGACATACTGATATTCCCTGAGACACTCTCAGACACACTGATATTCCCTGAGACACTCTCAGACAGACTGATATTCCCTGAGACACATTGATATTCCCTCAGACACTTTCAGACACACTGAAATTCCCTCAGACACACTGATATTCCCTGAGACACTATCAGACACACTGATATTCTCTGAACCACACTGATATTCCCTGAGACACTTTCAGACACACAGATATTCCCTGAGACACTCTCAGACACACTGATTTTCCCTGAGACACTTTCAGACACACTGATATTCCATGAGACACAGTGATATTCCCTGAGACACTCTCAGACACACTGATATTCCCTGAGACACGCTGATATTCCCTGAGACACTCTCAGACATTCTGATATTCCCTGAGAAACAAGGATATTCCCTGAGACACTCTCAAACACTCTGATATTCCCTGAGACACACTGTTATTCCCTGAGAGACTCTCAGACACACTGCTGTTCCCTGAGACACACTGATATTCCCTGAGACACTCTCAGACACACTGATATTCCCTGAGACACACAGATATTCCCTGAGACACACTGATATTCCCTGAGACACACTGATATTCCCTGAGACACGCTCAGAATTACTGATATTCCCTGAGACACTCTCAGACACACTGACATTCCCTGAGACACATTGATATTCCCTCAGACACTTTCAGACACACTGATATTCCCTCAGACACTCTGATATTCCCTGAGACACTTTCAGACACACTGATATTCCGTGAGACACTCTCAGACACACTGATATTCCCTGAGACACTCTCAGACACACTGATATTCCCTGAGACACACTAATATTCCCTGAGACACTCTGTGACACACTGATATTCCCTGAGACACACTGATATGCCCTGAGACACTCTCAGACACACTGATATTCCCTGAGACACACTGATATTCCCTGAGACACACTGATATTCCATGAGACACTCTCAGACACACTGATATTCCATGAGACACACTGATATTCCCTGAGACACTCTCAGACACACTGATATTCCCTGAGACACACTGATATTCCCTGAGACACTCTCAGACATCACTGATATTCCATGAGACACACTGATATTCCCTGAGACACACTGATATTCCCTGAGAGACTCTCAGACACACTGATATTCCATGAGACACACTAATATTCCCTGAGACACTCTCAGACACACTGATATTCCTTGAGACACACTGATATTCCATGAGACACACTGATATTCCCTGAGACACACTGATATTCCCTGAGACACTGATATACCCTGAGAGGCTCTCAGATACACTGATATTCCCTGAGACATACTGATATTCCCTGAGACACAGTCAGACACAATGATATTCCCTGAGACATAATATTCACTGAGACACTCTCAGGCACTGATGTTCCCTGAGAAACAAGGATATTCCCTGAGACACTCTCAAACACTCTGATATTCCCTGAGACACGCTGATATTCCCTGAGACAATCTCAGACACACTGATATTCCCTGAGACACACTGATATTCCCTGAGACACTCTCAGACACACTGATATTCCCTGAGACACACTGATATTCCCTGAGACACTCTCAGACACACTGATATTCCCTGAGACACTCTGATATTCGCTGAGACACACTGATATTCCCTGAGAGACTCTCAGACACACTGATATTCCCTGAGACACAGTGATATTCCCTGAGACACTCTCAGACACACTGATATTCCCTTAGACACATTGATATTCCGTGAGACAATCTCAGACACACTGATATTCCCTGTGACACACTGATATTCCCTGAGACACACTGATATTCCCTGAGACACACTGATATTCCCTGAGACACTATCAGACACACTGATATTCCCTGAGACACTCTGATATTCCCCGAGACACTCTGATATTCCCTGAGACACTCTCAGACACACTGATATTCCCTGAGACACTGATATTCCCTGTGACACTCTCAGACACACTGATATTCCCTGAGACTCTCTCAGACACACTGATATTCCCTGAGACACAATGATATTCCCTGAGACACTCTCAGACACACTGATATTCCCTGAGAAACAAGGATATTCCCTGAGACACTCTCAAACACTCTGATATTCCCTGAGACACACTGTTATTCCCTGAGAGACTCTCAGACACACTGCTGTTCCCTGAGACACACTGATATTCCCTGAGACACTCTCAGACACACTGATATTCCCTGAGACACTCTCAGACACACTGATATTCCCTGAGACACACTGATATTCCCTGAGACACTCTCAGACACACTGATATTCCCTGAGACACTCTGATATTCGCTGAGACACACTGATATTCCCTGAGAGACTCTCAGACACACTGATATTCCCTGAGACACAGTGATATTCCCTGAGACACTCTCAGACACACTGATATTCCCTTAGACACATTGATATTCCGTGAGACAATCTCAGACACACTGATATTCCCTGTGACACACTGATATTCCCTGAGACACACTGATATTCCCTGAGACACACTGATATTCCCTGAGACACTATCAGACACACTGATATTCCCTGAGACACTCTGATATTCCCCGAGACACTCTGATATTCCCTGAGACACTCTCAGACACACTGATATTCCCTGAGACACTGATATTCCCTGTGACACTCTCAGACACACTGATATTCCCTGAGACTCTCTCAGACACACTGATATTCCCTGAGACACAATGATATTCCCTGAGACACTCTCAGACACACTGATATTCCCTGAGAAACAAGGATATTCCCTGAGACACTCTCAAACACTCTGATATTCCCTGAGACACACTGTTATTCCCTGAGAGACTCTCAGACACACTGCTGTTCCCTGAGACACACTGATATTCCCTGAGACACTCTCAGACACACTGATATTCCCTGAGACACACAGATATTCCCTGAGACACACTGATATTCCCTGAGACACACTGATATTCCCTGAGACACGCTCAGAATTACTGATATTCCCTGAGACACGCTCAGAATTACTCATATTCCCTGAGACACTCTCAGACACACTGACATTCCCTGAGACACATTGATATTCCCTCAGACACTTTCAGACACACTGATATTCCCTCAGACACTCTGATATTCCCTGAGACACTTTCAGACACACTGATATTCCCTGAGATACACTGATATTCCCTGAGACACTCTCAGACACACTGATATTCCCTGAGACACACTGATACTCCCTGAGACACTCTCAGACACACTGATATTCCCTGAGACAAACTGAAATTCCCTGAGACACTGTCAGACACACTGATATTCCCTAAGACACACGGATATTCCCTGAGACACACTGCCCTGAGACACTCTCAGGCACACTGATATTCCCTGAGACACACTGACATTCCCTGAGACACACTGATACTCCCTGAGACACTCTCAGACACACTGATATTCCCTGAGACAAACTGAAATTCCCTGAGACACTGTCAGACACACTGATATTCCCTAAGACACACGGATATTCCCTGAGACACACTGCCCTGAGACACTCTCAGGCACACTGATATTCCCTGAGACACACTGACATTCCCTGAGACACTCTCAGACACACTGATATTCCCTGAGACACTCTGATATTCGCTGAGACACACTGATATTCCCTGAGAGACTCTCAGACACACTGATATTCCCTGAGACACACTGATATTCCCTGAGACACTCTCAGACACACTGATATTCCCTTAGACACATTGATATTCCGTGAGACAATCTCAGACACACTGATATTCCCTGTGACACACTGATATTCCCTGAGACACACTGATATTCCCTGAGACACACTGATATTCCCTGAGACACTATCAGACACACTGATATTCCCTGAGACACTCTGATATTCCCCGAGACACTCTGATATTACCTGAGACACTCTCAGACACACTGATATTCCCTGAGACACTGATATTCCCTGTGACACTCTCAGACACACTGATATTCCCTGAGACTCTCTCAGACACACTGATATTCCCTGAGACACAATGATATTCCCTGAGACACTCTCAGACACACTGATATTCCCTGAGAAACAAGGATATTCCCTGAGACACTCTCAAACACTCTGATATTCCCTGAGACACACTGTTATTCCCTGAGAGACTCTCAGACACACTGCTGTTCCCTGAGACACACTGATATTCCCTGAGACACTCTCAGACACACTGATATTCCCTGAGACACACAGATATTCCCTGAGACACACTGATATTCCCTGAGACACACTGATATTCCCTGAGACACGCTCAGAATTACTGATATTCCCTGAGACACTCTCAGACACACTGACATTCCCTGAGACACATTGATATTCCCTCAGACACTTTCAGACACACTGATATTCCCTCAGACACTCTGATATTCCCTGAGACACTTTCAGACACACTGATATTCCCTGAGACACTCTCAGACACACTGATATTCCCTGAGACACTCTCAGACACACTGATATTCCCTGAGACACACTGATATTCCCTGAGACACTCTGTGACACACTGATATTCCCTGAGACACACTGATATTCCCTGAGACACACTGATATTCCATGAGACACTCTCAGACACACTGATATTCCATGAGACACACTGATATTCCCTGAGACACTCTCAGACACACTGATATTCCCTGAGACACACTGATATTCCCTGAGACACTCTCAGACATCACTGATATTCCATGAGACACACTGATATTCCCTGAGACACACTGATATTCCCTGAGAGACTCTCAGACACACTGATATTCCATGAGACACACTAATATTCCCTGAGACACTCTCAGACACACTGATATTCCTTGAGACACACTGATATTCCATGAGACACACTGATATTCCCTGAGACACACTGATATTCCCTGAGACACTGATATACCCTGAGAGGCTCTCAGATACACTGATATTCCCTGAGACATACTGATTTTCCCTGAGACACAGTCAGACACAATGATATTCCCTGAGACATAATATTGACTGAGACACTCTCAGGCACTGATGTTCCCTGAGAAACAAGGATATTCCCTGAGACACTCTCAAACACTCTGATATTCCCTGAGACACGCTGATATTCCCTGAGACAATCTCAGACACACTGATATTCCCTGAGACACACTGATATTCCCTGAGACACTCTCAGACACACTGATATTCCCTGAGACACACTGATATTCCCTGAGACACTCTCAGACACACTGATATTCCCTGAGACACTCTGATATTCGCTGAGACACACTGATATTCCCTGAGAGACTCTCAGACACACTGATATTCCCTGAGACACACTGATATTCCCTGAGACACTCTCAGACACACTGATATTCCCTTAGACACATTGATATTCCGTGAGACAATCTCAGACACACTGATATTCCCTGTGACACACTGATATTCCCTGAGACACACTGATATTCCCTGAGACACACTGATATTCCCTGAGACACTATCAGACACACTGATATTCCCTGAGACACTCTGATATTCCCCGAGACACTCTGATATTCCCTGAGACACTCTCAGACACACTGATATTCCCTGAGACACTGATATTCCCTGTGACACTCTCAGACACACTGATATTCCCTGAGACTCTATCAGACACACTGATATTCCCTGAGACACAATGATATTCCCTGTGACACTCTCAGACACACTGATATTCCCTGAGAAACAAGGATATTCCCTGAGACACTCTCAAACACTCTGATATTCCCTGAGACAGACTGTTATTCCCTGAGAGACTCTCAGACACACTGCTGTTCCCTGAGACACACTGATATTCCCTGAGACACTCTCAGACACACTGATATTCCCTGAGACACACAGATATTCCCTGAGACACACTGATATTCCCTGAGACACACTGATATTCCCTGAGACACGCTCAGAATTACTGATATTCCCTGAGACACGCTCAGAATTACTCATATTCCCTGAGACACTCTCAGACACACTGACATTCCCTGAGACACATTGATATTCCCTCAGACACTTTCAGACACACTGATATTCCCTCAGACACTCTGATATTCCCTGAGACACTTTCAGACACACTGATATTCCCTGAGATACACTGATATTCCCTGAGACACTCTCAGACACACTGATATTCCCTGAGACACACTGATACTCCCTGAGACACTCTCAGACACACTGATATTCCCTGAGACAAACTGAAATTCCCTGAGACACTGTCAGACACACTGATATTCCCTAAGACACACGGATATTCCCTGAGACACACTGCCCTGAGACACTCTCAGGCACACTGATATTCCCTGAGACACACTGACATTCCCTGAGACACTCTCAGACACACTGATATTCCCTGAGACACACTGATATTCCCTGAGACACACTGATATTCCCTGAGACACTCTCAGACACACTGAGATTCCCTGAGACACACTGATATTCCGTGAGACACTCTCAGACACATTGATATTCCCTGAGACACACTGATATTCCCTGAGACACTCTGATATTCGCTGAGACACACTGATATTCCCTGAGACACTCTCAGACACACTGATATTCCCTGAGACACACTGATATTCCCTGAGACAATCTCAGACACACTGATATTCCCTGTGACACACTGATATTCCCTGAGACACATTGATATTCCCTGAGACACACTGATATTCCGTGAGACACTCTCAGACAAACTGATATTCACTGAGACACTGATATTCCCTGAGACACCCTCAGACACACTGCTATTCCCTGAGAAACATTGATATTCCCTGAGACACACTGACATTCCCTGAGACACTCTCAGACACACTGATATTCCCTGAGACACTGATATTCCCTGAGACACTCTCAGACACACTGATATTCCCTGAGACTCTCTCAGAAACAGTGATATTCCCTGAGACACTCTTAGACACACTGATATTCCCTGAGACACTCTCATACACACTGATATTCCCTGAGACACTCTCAGACACACTGATAATCCCTGAAACACACTGATATTCCCTGAGACACTCTGAGACACACTGATATTCCCTGAGACACTCTCAGACACACTGATATTCCCTGAGACACATTGATATTCCCCCAGACACTTTCAGACACACTGATATTCCCTCAGACACACTGATATTCCCTGAGACACACTTATATTCCTTGAGACACTTTCAGACACACTGATATTCCCTGAGACACTCTCAGACACACTGATATTCCCTGAGACACACTGATATTGCCTGAGACACACTGATATTCCCTGAGACATACTGATATTCCCTGAGACACTCTCAGACACACTGATATTCCCTGAGACACTCTCAGACAGACTGATATTCCCTGAGACACATTGATATTCCCTCAGACACTTTCAGACACACTGAAATTCCCTCAGACACACTGATATTCCCTGAGACACTATCAGACACACTGATATTCTCTGAACCACACTGATATTCCCTGAGACACTTTCAGACACACTGATATTCCCTGAGACACTCTCAGACACACTGATTTTCCCTGAGACACTTTCAGACACACTGATATTCCATGAGACACAGTGATATTCCCTGAGACACTCTCAGACACACTGATATTCCCTGAGACACGCTGATATTCCCTGAGACACTCTCAGACATTCTGATATTCCCTGAGACACTGATAAACCCTGAGAGGCTCTCAGATACACTGACATTCCTTGAGACATACTGATATTCCCTGAGACACAGTCAGACACAATGAGATTCCCTGAGCCATACTGATATTCCCTGAGACACTCTCAGACACTGATATTCCCTGAGAAACAAGGATATTCCCTGAGACACTCTCAAACACTCTGATATTCCCTGAGACACACTGTTATTCCCTGAGAGACTCTCAGACACACTGCTGTTCCCTGAGACACACTGATATTCCCTGAGACACTCTCAGACACACTGATATTCCCTGAGACACACAGATATTCCCTGAGACACACTGATATTCCCTGAGACACACTGATATTCCCTGAGACACGCTCAGAATTACTGATATTCCCTGAGACACTCTCAGACACACTGACATTCCCTGAGACACATTGATATTCCCTCAGACACTTTCAGACACACTAATATTCCCTCAGACACTCTGATATTCCCTGAGACACTTTCAGACACACTGATATTCCCTGAGACACTCTCAGACACACTGATATTCCCTGAGACACTCTCAGACACACTGATATTCGCTGAGACACACTGATATTCCCTGAGACACTCTGTGACACACTGATATTCCCTGAGACACACTGATATGCCCTGAGACACACTGATATTCCCTGAGACACTCTCAGACACACTGATATTCCATGAGACACACTGATATTCCCTGAGACACTCTCAGACACACTGATATTCCCTGAGACACACTGATATTCCCTGAGACACTCTCACACATCACGGATATTCCATGAGACACACTGATATTCCCTGAGACACACTGATATTCCCTGAGAGACTCTCAGACACACTGATATTCCATGAGACACACTAATATTCCCTGAGACACTCTCAGACACACTGATATTCCTTGAGACACACTGATATTCCATGAGACACACTGATATTCCCTGAGACACACTGATATTCCCTGAGACACTGATATACCCTGACAGGCTCTCAGATACACTGATATTCCCTGAGACATACTGATATTCCCTGAGACACAGTCAGACACAATGATATTCCCTGAGACATAATATTCACTGAGACACTCTCAGGCACTGATGTTCCCTGAGAAACAAGGATATTCCCTGAGACACTCTCAAACACTCTGATATTCCCTGAGACACGCTGATATTCCCTGAGACAATCTCAGACACACTGATATTCCCTGAGACACACTGATATTCCCTGAGACACTCTCAGACACACTGATATTCCCTGAGACACACTGATATTCCCTGAGACACTCTCAGACACACTGATATTCCCTGAGACACTCTGATATTCGCTGAGACACACTGATATTCCCTGAGAGACTCTCAGACACACTGATATTCCCTGAGACACACTGATATTCCCTGAGACACTCTCAGACACACTGATATTCCCTTAGACACATTGATATTCCGTGAGACAATCTCAGACACACTGATATTCCCTGTGACACACTGATATTCCCTGAGACACACTGATATTCCCTGAGACACACTGATATTCCCTGAGACACTATCAGACACACTGATATTCCCTGAGACACTCTGATATTCCCTGAGACACTCTGATATTCCCGGAGACACTCTCAGACACACTGATATTCCCTGAGACACTGATATTCCCTGTGACACTCTCAGACACACTGATATTCCCTGAGACTCTCTCAGACACACTGATATTCCCTGAGACACAATGATATTCCCTGAGACACTCTCAGACACACTGATATTCCCTGAGAAACAAGGATATTCCCTGAGACACTCTCAAACACTCTGATATTCCCTGAGACACACTGTTATTCCCTGAGAGACTCTCAGACACACTGCTGTTCCCTGAGACACACTGATATTCCCTGCGACACTCTCAGACACACTGATATTCCCTGAGACACACAGATATTCCCTGAGACACACTGATATTCCCTGAGACACGCTCAGAATTACTGATATTCCCTGAGACACTCTCAGACACACTGACATTCCCTGAGACACATTGATATTCCCTCAGACACTTTCAGACACACTGATATTCCCTCAGACACTCTGATATTCCCTGAGACACTTTCAGACACACTGATATTCCCTGAGACACTCTCAGACACACTGATATTCCCTGAGACACTCTCAGACACACTGATATTCCCTGAGACACACTGATATTCCCTGAGACACTCTGCGACACACTGATATTCCCTGAGACACACTGATATGCCCTGAGACACACTGATATTCCCTGAGACACTCTCAGACACACTGATATTCCATGAGACACACTGATATTCCCTGAGACACTCTCAGACACACTGATATTCCCTGAGACACACTGATATTCCCTGAGACACTCTCAGACATCACTGATATTCCATGAGACACACTGATATTCCCTGAGACACACTGATATTCCCTGAGAGACTCTCAGACACACTGATATTCCATGAGACACACTAATATTCCCTGAGACACTCTCAGACACACTGATATTCCTTGAGACACACTGATATTCCATGAGACACACTGATATTCCCTGAGACACACTGATATTCCCTGAGACACTGATATACCCTGAGAGGCTCTCAGATACACTGATATTCCCTGAGACATACTGATATTCCCTGAGACACAGTCAGACACAATGATATTCCCTGAGACATAATATTCACTGAGACACTCTCAGACACTGATGTTCCCTGAGAAACAAGGATATTCCCTGAGACACTCTCAAACACTCTGATATTCCCTGAGACACGCTGATATTCCCTGAGACAATCTCAGACACACTGATATTCCCTGAGACACACTGATATTCCCTGAGACACTCTCAGACACACTGATATTCCCTGAGACACACTGATATTCCCTGAGACACTCTCAGACACACTGATATTCCCTGAGACACTCTGATATTCGCTGAGACACACTGATATTCCCTGAGAGACTCTCAGACACACTGATATTCCCTGAGACACACTGATATTCCCTGAGACACTCTCAGACACAGTGATATTCCCTTAGACACATTGATATTCCGTGAGACAATCTCAGACACACTGATATTCCCTGTGACACACTGATATTCCCTGAGACACACTGATATTCCCTGAGACACACTGATATTCCCTGAGACACTATCAGACACACTGATATTCCCTGAGACACTCTGCTCTTCCCTGAGACACTCTGATATTCCCTGAGACACTCTCAGACACACTGATATTCCCTGAGACACTGATATTCCCTGTGACACTCTCAGACACACTGATATTCCCTGAGACTCTCTCAGACACAATGATATTCCCTGAGACACAATGATATTCCCTGAGACACTCTCAGACACACTGATATTCCCTGAGACACTCTCAGACACACTGATATTCCCTGAGACACATTGGTATTCCCTCAGACACTTTCAGACACACTGATATTCCCTCAGTCACACTGATATTCCCTGAGATACTATCAGACACACTGATGTTCCCTGAGACACTTTCAGACACACTGATATTCCTTGAGACACTCTTAGACACACTGATATTCCCTGAGACACTTTCAGACACACTGATATTCCATGAGACACACTGATATTCCCTGAGACACTCTCAGACACACTGATATTCCCTGAGACACACTGATATTCCCTGAGACACTCTCAGACACACTGATATTCCCTGAGACACTGATATACCCTGAGAGGCTCTCAGATACACTGACATTCCCTGAGACATACTGATATTCCCTGAGACACAGTCAGTCACAATGATATTCCCTGAGACATACTGATATTCCGAGACACTCTCAGACACTGATGTTCCCTGAGAAACAAGGATATTCCCTGAGACACTCTCAAACACTCTGATATTCCCTGAGACACACTAATATTACCTGAGACAATCTCAGGCACACTGATATTCCCTGAGACACACTGATATTCCTTGAGACACTCTCAGACACATTGATATTCCCTGAGACACACTGATATTCCCTGAGACACTCTCAGACACACTGATATTCCCTGAGACACACTGATATTCCCTGAGACACACTGATATTCCCTGAGACACACTGATATTCCCTGAGACACTATCAGACACACTGATATTCCCTGAGACACTCTGCTATTCCCTGAGACACTCTGATATTCCCTGAGACACTCTCAGACACACTGATATTCCCTGAGACACTGATATTCCCTGTGACACTCTCAGACACACTGATATTCCCTGAGACTCTCTCAGACACACTGATATTCCCTGATACACAATGATATTCCCTGAGACACTCTCAGACACACTGATATTCCCTGAGACACTCTCAGACACACTGATATTCCCTGAGACACATTGGTATTCCCTCAGACACTTTCAGACACACTGATATTCCCTCAGTCAGACTGCTATTCCCTGAGATACTATCAGACACACTGATGTTCCCTGAGACACTTTCAGACACACTCATATTCCTTGAGACACTCTTAGACACACTGATATTCCCTGAGACACTTTCAGACACACTGATATTCCATGAGACACACTGATATTCCCTGAGACACTCTCAGACACACTGATATTCCCTGAGACACACTGATATTCCCTGAGACACTCTCAGACACAATGATATTCCCTGAGACACTGATATACCCTGAGAGGCTCTCAGATACACTGACATTCCCTGAGACATACTGCTATTCCCTGAGACACAGTCAGTCACAATGATATTCCCTGAGACATACTGATATTCCGAGACACTCTCAGACACTGATGTTCCCTGAGAAACAAGGATATTCCCTGAGACACTCTCAAACACTCTGATATTCCCTGAGACACACTAATATTACCTGAGACACTCTCAGGCACACTGATATTCCCTGAGACACATTGATATTCCTTGAGACACTCTCAGACACATTGATATTCCCTGAGACACACTGATATTCCCTTAGACACTCTCAGACACACTGATATTCCCTGAGACACACTGATATTCCCTGAGACACACTGATATTCCCTGAGACACTCTCAGACACACTGATATTCCCTGAGACACACTGATATTCCCTGAGACACACTGATATTCCCTGAGACACTCTCAGACACACTGATATTCCCTGAGACACACTGATATTCCCTGAGACACTCTCAGACACATTGATATTCCCTGAGACACACTGATACTCCCTGAGACACTGTCAGACAAAATGACATTCCCTGAGACACACTGATAGTCCCTGAGACACTCTCAGACACACTGATATTCCCTGAGACACACTGACATTCCCTGAGACACTCTCAGACACACTGATATTCCATGAGACACACTGATATTCCCTGAGACACTCTCAGACACACTGATATTCCCTGAGACACACTGATATTCCCTGAGACACTCTCAGACATCACTGATATTCCATGAGACACAATGATATTCCCTGAGACACACTGATATTCCCTGAGACACTCTCAGACACACTGATATTCCATGAGACACATTAATATTCCCTTAGACACTCTCAGACACACTGATATTCCATGAGACACACTGATATTCCCTGAGACACACTGATATTCCCTGAGACACACTGATATTCCCTGAGACACTCTCAGTCACACTGATATTCCCTGAGACACACTGATATTCCCTGAGACACTGATATACCCTGAGAGGCTCTGAGATACACTGACATTCCCTGAGACATACTGATATTCCCTGAGACACAGTCAGACACACTGATATTCCCTGAGACATACTGATATTCCCTGAGACACTTTCAGACACTGATGTTCCCTGAGAAACAAGGATATTCCTTGAGACACTCTCAAACACTCTGATATTCCCTGAGACACACTGATATTCCCTGAGACACTCTCAGACACACTGATATTCCCTGAGACATTTTCAGACACACTGACATTCCCTGAGACACACGGATATTCCCTGACACACTCTCAGACACATTGATATTCCCTGAGACACACTGATATTCCCTGAGACACACTGATATTCCCTGAGACACTCTCATATTCCCTGAGACATTTTCAGACACACTGACATTCCCTGAGACACACGGATATTCCCTGACACACTCTCAGACACATTGATATTCCCTGAGACACACTGATATTCCCTGAGACACTATCAGACACACTGATATTCCCTGAGACACTCTGCTATTCCCTGAGACACTCTGATATTCCCTGAGACACATTGATATTCCCTGAGACACACTGATATTCCCTGAGACACTCTCAGACACACTGATATTCCCTGAGACACTGATATTCCCTGTGACACTCTCAGACACACTGATATTCCCTGAGACTCTCTCAGACACACTGATATTCCCTGAGACACAATGATATTCCCTGAGACACTCTCAGACACACTGATATTCCCTGAGACACTCTCAGACACACTGATATTCCCTGAGACACATTGGTATTCCCTCAGACACTTTCAGACACACTGATATTCCCTCAGTCACACTGATATTCCCTGAGATACTATCAGACACACTGATGTTCCCTGAGACACTTTCAGACACACTGATATTCCTTGAGACACTCTTAGACACACTGATATTCCCTGAGACACTTTCAGACACACTGATATTCCATGAGACACACTGATATTCCCTGAGACACTCTCAGACACACTGATATTCCCTGAGACACACTGATATTCCCTGAGACACTCTCAGACACACTGATATTCCCTGAGACACTGATATACCCTGAGTGGCTCTCAGATACACTGACATTCCCTGAGACATACTGATATTCCCTGAGACACAGTCAGTCACAATGATATTCCCTGAGACATACTGATATTCCCTGAGACAGTCTCAGACACTGATGTTCCCTGAGAAACAAGGATATTCCCTGAGACACTCTCAAACACTCTGATATTCCCTGAGACACACTAATATTACCTGAGACACTCTCAGGCACACTGATATTCCCTGAGACACACTGATATTCCTTGAGACACTCTCAGACACATTGATATTCCCTGAGACACACTGATATTCCCTGAGACACTCTCAGACACACTGATATTCCCTGAGACACACTGATATTCCCTGAGACACTCTCAGACAGACTGATATTTCATGAGACACATTAATATTCCCTTAGACACTCTCAGACACCCTGATATTCCTTGAGACACACTGATATTCCATGAGACACACTGATATTCCCTGAGACACACTGATATTCCCTGAGACACTCTCAGACACACTGATATTCCCTGAGACACACTGATATTCCCTGAGACACTCTCAGACACACTGATATTCCCTGAGACACTGATATACCCTGAGAGGCTCTCAGATACACTGACATTCCCTGAGACATACTGATATTCCCTGAGACACAGTCAGACACAATGATATTCCCTGAGACATACTGATATTCCCTGAGACACTTTCAGACACACTGATATTCCCTGAGAAACAAGGATATTCCCTGAGACACTCTCAAACACTCTGATATTCCCTGAGACACACTGATATTCCCTGAGACACTCTCAGACACACTGATATTCCCTGAGACACACTGATATTCCCTGAGACACACTGATATTCCCTGAGGCACTCTCAGACACACTGATATTCCCTGAGACACACTGATTTTCCCTGAGACACTCTCAGACACACTGATATTCCCTGAGACATTTGCAGACACACTGACATTCCCTGAGACACACTGATATTCCCTGAGACACTCTCAGACACATTGATATTCCCTGAGACACACTGATATTCCCTGAGACACTCTCAGACACACTGATATTCCCTGAGACACACTGATATTCCCTGAGACACACTGATATTCCCTGAGACACTCTCAGACACACTGATATTCCCTGAGACACATTGATATTCCCTGAGACACACTGATATTCCCTGAGACACTCTCAGACACACTGATATTCCCTGAGACACAATGATATTCCCTGAGACACTCTCAGACACACTGATATTCCCTGAGACACTCTCAGACACACTGATATTCCCTGAGACACATTGGTATTCCCTCAGACACTTTCAGACACACTGATATTCCCTCAGTCACACTGATATTCCCTGAGATACTATCAGACACACTGATGTTCCCTGAGACACTTTCAGACACACTGATATTCCCTGAGACACACTGATATTCCCTGAGACACTCTCAGACACACTGATATTCCCTGAGACACTGATATACCCTGAGAGGCTCTCAGATACACTGACATTCCCTGAGACATACTGATATTCCCTGAGAAACAGTCAGTCACAATGATATTCCCTGAGACATACTGATATTCCCTGAGACAGTCTCAGACACTGATGTTCCCTGAGAAACAAGGATATTCCCTGAGACACTCTCAAACACTCTGATATTCCCTGAGACACACTAATATTACCTGAGACACTCTCAGGCACACTGATATTCCCTGAGACACACTGATATTCCTTGAGACACTCTCAGACACATTGATATTCCCTGAGACACATTGATATTCCCTGAGACACTCTCAGACACACTGATATTCCCTGAGACACACTGATATTCCCTGAGACACACTGATATTCCCTGAGACACTCTCAGACACACTGATATTCCCTGAGACACACTGATATTCCCTGAGACACTCTCAGACACACTGATATTCCCTTAGACACATTGATATTCCGTGAGACAATCTCAGACACACTGATATTCCCTGTGACACACTGATATTCCCTGAGACACTCTCAGACACACTGATATTCCCTTAGACACATTGATATTCCGTGAGACAATCTCAGACACACTGATATTCCCTGTGACACACTGATATTCCCTGAGACACACTGATATTCCCTGAGACACACTGATATTCCCTGAGACACTATCAGACACACTGATATTCCCTGAGACACTCTGCTCTTCCCTGAGACACTCTGATATTCCCTGAGACACTCTCAGACACACTGATATTCCCTGAGACACTGATATTCCCTGTGACACTCTCAGACACACTGATATTCCCTGAGACTCTCTCAGACACAATGATATTCCCTGAGACACAATGATATTCCCTGAGACACTCTCAGACACACTGATATTCCCTGAGACACTCTCAGACACACTGATATTCCCTGAGACACATTGGTATTCCCTCAGACACTTTCAGACACACTGATATTCCCTCAGTCACACTGATATTCCCTGAGATACTATCAGACACACTGATGTTCCCTGAGACACTTTCAGACACACTGATATTCCTTGAGACACTCTTAGACACACTGATATTCCCTGAGACACTTTCAGACACACTGATATTCCATGAGACACACTGATATTCCCTGAGACACTCTCAGACACACTGATATTCCCTGAGACACACTGATATTCCCTGAGACACTCTCAGACACACTGATATTCCCTGAGACACTGATATACCCTGAGAGGCTCTCAGATACACTGACATTCCCTGAGACATACTGATATTCCCTGAGACACAGTCAGTCACAATGATATTCCCTGAGACATACTGATATTCCGAGACACTCTCAGACACTGATGTTCCCTGAGAAACAAGGATATTCCCTGAGACACTCTCAAACACTCTGATATTCCCTGAGACACACTAATATTACCTGAGACACTCTCAGGCACACTGATATTCCCTGAGACACACTGATATTCCTTGAGACACTCTCAGACACATTGATATTTCCTGAGACACACTGATATTCCCTGAGACACTCTCAGACACACTGATATTCCCTGAGACACACTGATATTCCCTGAGACACACTGATATTCCCTGAGACACACTGATATTCCCTGAGACACTATCAGACACACTGATATTCCCTGAGACACTCTGCTATTCCCTGAGACACTCTGATATTCCCTGAGACACTCTCAGACACACTGATATTCCCTGAGACACTGATATTCCCTGTGACACTCTCAGACACACTGATATTCCCTGAGACTCTCTCAGACACACTGATATTCCCTGAGACACAATGATATTCCCTGAGACACTCTCAGACACACTGATATTCCCTGAGACACTCTCAGACACACTGATATTCCCTGAGACACATTGGTATTCCCTCAGACACTTTCAGACACACTGATATTCCCTCAGTCAGACTGATATTCCCTGAGATACTATCAGACACACTGATGTTCCCTGAGACACTTTCAGACACACTGATATTCCTTGAGACACTCTTAGACACACTGATATTCCCTGAGACACTTTCAGACACACTGATATTCCATGAGACACACTGATATTCCCTGAGACACTCTCAGACACACTGATATTCCCTGAGACACACTGATATTCCCTGAGACACTCTCAGACACAATGATATTCCCTGAGACACTGATATACCCTGAGAGGCTCTCAGATACACTGACATTCCCTGAGACATACTGATATTCCCTGAGACACAGTCAGTCACAATGATATTCCCTGAGACATACTGATATTCCGAGACACTCTCAGACACTGATGTTCCCTGAGAAACAAGGATATTCCCTGAGACACTCTCAAACACTCTGATATTCCCTGAGACACACTAATATTACCTGAGACACTCTCAGGCACACTGATATTCCCTGAGACACATTGATATTCCTTGAGACACTCTCAGACACATTGATATTCCCTGAGACACACTGATATTCCCTTAGACACTCTCAGACACACTGATATTCCCTGAGACACACTGATATTCCCTGAGACACACTGATATTCCCTGAGACACTCTCAGACACACTGATATTCCCTGAGACACACTGATATTCCCTGAGACACACTGATATTCCCTGAGACACTCTCAGACACACTGATATTCCCTGAGACACACTGATATTCCCTGAGACACTCTCAGACACATTGATATTCCCTGAGACACACTGATACTCCCTGAGACACTGTCAGACAAAATGACATTCCCTGAGACACACTGATAGTCCCTGAGACACTCTCAGACACACTGATATTCCCTGAGACACACTGATATGCCCTGAGACACACTGACATTCCCTGAGACACTCTCAGACACACTGATATTCCATGAGACACACTGATATTCCCTGAGACACTCTCAGACACACTGATATTCCCTGAGACACACTGATATTCCCTGAGACACTCTCAGACATCACTGATATTCCATGAGACACAATGATATTCCCTGAGACACACTGATATTCCCTGAGACACTCTCAGACACACTGATATTCCATGAGACACATTAATATTCCCTTAGACACTCTCAGACACACTGATATTCCTTGAGACACACTGATATTCCCTGAGACACACTGATATTCCCTGAGACACACTGATATTCCCTGAGACACTCTCAGTCACACTGATATTCCCTGAGACACACTGATATTCCCTGAGACACTGATATACCCTGAGAGGCTCTCAGATACACTGACATTCCCTGAGACATACTGATATTCCCTGAGACACAGTCAGACACACTGATATTCCCTGAGACATACTGATATTCCCTGAGACACTTTCAGACACTGATGTTCCCTGAGAAACAAGGATATTCCCTGAGACACTCTCAAACACTCTGATATTCCCTGAGACACAATGATATTCCCTGAGACACTCTCAGACACACTGATATTCCCTGAGACATTTTCAGACACACTGACATTCCCTGAGACACACGGATATTCCCTGACACACTCTCAGACACATTGATATTCCCTGAGACACACTGATATTCCCTGAGACACACTGATATTCCCTGAGACACTCTGATATTCCCTGAGACATTTTCAGACACACTGACATTCCCTGAGACACACGGATATTCCCTGACACACTCTCAGACACATTGATATTCCCTGAGACACACTGATATTCCCTGAGACACTATCAGACACACTGATATTCCCTGAGACACTCTGCTATTCCCTGAGACACTCTGATATTCCCTGAGACACATTGATATTCCCTGAGACACACTGATATTCCCTGAGACACTCTCAGACACACTGATATTCCCTGAGACACTGATATTCCCTGTGACACTCTCAGACACACTGATATTCCCTGAGACTCTCTCAGACACACTGATATTCCCTGAGACACAATGATATTCCCTGAGACACTCTCAGACACACTGATATTCCCTGAGACACTCTCAGACACACTGA
This sequence comes from Neoarius graeffei, assembly GCF_027579695.1. Taxonomy (NCBI): domain Eukaryota; kingdom Metazoa; phylum Chordata; class Actinopteri; order Siluriformes; family Ariidae; genus Neoarius; species Neoarius graeffei. The sequence continues at coordinate 5,557,603 of NC_083571.1, forward strand.
TATTCCCTGAGACACATTGGTATTCCCTCAGACACTTTCAGACACACTGATATTCCCTCAGTCACACTGATATTCCCTGAGATACTATCAGACACACTGATGTTCCCTGAGACACTTTCAGACACACTGATATTCCTTGAGACACTCTTAGACACACTGATATTCCCTGAGACACTTTCAGACACACTGATATTCCATGAGACACACTGATATTCCCTGAGACACTCTCAGACACACTGATATTCCCTGAGACACACTGATATTCCCTGAGACACTCTCAGACACACTGATATTCCCTGAGACACTGATGTACCCTGAGTGGCTCTGAGATACACTGACATTCCCTGAGACATACTGATATTCCCTGAGACACAGTCAGTCACAATGATATTCCCTGAGACATACTGATATTCCCTGAGACAGTCTCAGACACTGATGTTCCCTGAGAAACAAGGATATTCCCTGAGACACTCTCAAACACTCTGATATTCCCTGAGACACACTAATATTACCTGAGACACTCTCAGGCACACTGATATTCCCTGAGACACACTGATATTCCTTGAGACACTCTCAAACACATTGATATTCCCTGAGACACACTGATATTCCCTGAGACACTCTCAGACACACTGATATTCCCTGAGACACACTGATATTCCCTGAGACACACTGATATTCCCTGAGACACTCTCAGACACACTGATATTCCCTGAGACACACTGATACTCCCTGAGACACTCTCAGACACATTGATATTCCCTGAGACTCTCTCAGACACACTGATATTCCCTGAGACACTGTCAGACAAAATGACATTCCCTGAGACACACTGATATTCCCTGAGACACTGTCAGACACATTGATATTCCCTGAGACACACTGATATTCCCTGAGACACTCTCAGACACATTGATATTCCCTGAGACACACTGATATTCCCTGAGACACTCTCAGACACACTGATATTCCCTGAGACACACTGATATTCCCTGAGACGCTCTCACTCACATTGATATTCCCTGAGACACACTGATATACCCTGATACGCTCTCAGACACATTGATATTTCCTGAGACACACTGATATTCCCTGAGACACACTGATATGCCCTGAGACACACTGACATTCCCTGAGACACTCTCAGACACACTGATATTCCATGAGACACACTGATATTCCCTGAGACACTCTCAGACACACTGATATTCCCTGAGACACACTGATATTCCCTGAGACACTCTCAGACATCACTGATATTCCATGAGACACAATGATATTCCCTGAGACACACTGATATTCCCTGAGACACTCTCAGACAGACTGATATTTCATGAGACACATTAATATTCCCTTAGACACTCTCAGACACCCTGATATTCCTTGAGACACACTGATATTCCATGAGACACACTGATGTTCCCTGAGACACACTGATATTCCCTGAGACACTCTCAGACACACTGATATTCCCTGAGACACACTGATATTCCCTGAGACACTCTCAGACACACTGATATTCCCTGAGACACTGATATACCCTGAGAGGCTCTCAGATACACTGACATTCCCTGAGACATACTGATATTCCCTGAGACACAGTCAGACACAATGATATTCCCTGAGACATACTGATATTCCCTGAGACACTTTCAGACACACTGATATTCCCTGAGAAACAAGGATATTCCCTGAGACACTCTCAAACACTCTGATATTCCCTGAGACACACTGATATTCCCTGAGACACTCTCAGACACACTGATATTCCCTGAGACACACTGATATTCCCTGAGACACACTGATATTCCCTGAGACACTCTCAGACACACTGATATTCCCTGAGACACACTGATTTTCCCTGAGACACTCTCAGACACACTGATATTCCCTGAGACATTTGCAGACACACTGCCATTCCCTGAGACACACTGATATTCCCTGAGACACTCTCAGACACATTGATATTCCCTGAGACACACTGATATTCCCTGAGACACTCTCAGACACACTGATATTCCCTGAGACACACTGATATTCCCTGAGACACACTGATATTCCCTGAGACACTCTCAGACACACTGATATTCCCTGAGACACATTGATATTCCCTGAGACACACTGATATTCCCTGAGACACTCTCAGACACACTGATATTCCCTGAGACACAATGATATTCCCTGAGACACTCTCAGACACACTGATATTCCCTGAGACACTCTCAGACACACTGATATTCCCTGAGACACATTGGTATTCCCTCAGACACTTTCAGACACACTGATATTCCCTCAGTCACACTGATATTCCCTGAGATACTATCAGACACACTGATGTTCCCTGAGACACTTTCAGACACACTGATATTCCCTGAGACACACTGATATTCCCTGAGACACTCTCAGACACACTGATATTCCCTGAGACACTGATATACCCTGAGAGGCTCTCAGATACACTGACATTCCCTGAGACATACTGATATTCCCTGAGAAACAGTCAGTCACAATGATATTCCCTGAGACATACTGATATTCCCTGAGACAGTCTCAGACACTGATGTTCCCTGAGAAACAAGGATATTCCCTGAGACACTCTCAAACACTCTGATATTCCCTGAGACACACTAATATTACCTGAGACACTCTCAGGCACACTGATATTCCCTGAGACACACTGATATTCCTTGAGACACTCTCAGACACATTGATATTCCCTGAGACACACTGATATTCCCTGAGACACTCTCAGACACACTGATATTCCCTGAGACACACTGATATTCCCTGAGACACACTGATATTCCCTGAGACACTCTCAGACACACTGATATTCCCTGAGACACACTGATACTCCCTGAGACACTCTCAGACACATTGATATTCCCTGAGACTCTCTCAGACACACTGATATTCCCTGAGACACTGTCAGACAAAATGACATTCCCTGAGACACACTGATATTCCCTGAGACACTCTCAGACACATTGATATTCCCTGAGACACACTGATATTCCCTGAGACACTCTCAGACACATTGATATTCCCTGAGACACACTGATATTCCCTGAGACACTCTCAGACACACTGATATTCCCTGAGACACACTGATATTCCCTGAGACGCTCTCAGTCACATTGATATTCCCTGAGACACACTGATATACCCTGATACGCTCTCAGACACATTGATATTTCCTGAGACACACTGATATTCCCTGAGACACACTGATATGCCCTGAGACACACTGACATTCCCTGAGACACTCTCAGACACACTGATATTCCATGAGACACACTGCTATTCCCTGAGACACTCTCAGACACACTGATATTCCCTGAGACACACTGATATTCCCTGAGACACTCTCAGACATCACTGATATTCCATGAGACACACTGATATTCCCTGAGACACACTGATATTCCCTGAGACACTCTCAGACACACTGATATTCCATGAGACACATTAATATTCCCTTAGACACTCTCAGACACCCTGATATTCCTTGAGACACACTGATATTCCATGAGACACACTGATATTCCCTGAGACACACTGATATTCCCTGAGACACTCTCAGACACACTGATATTCCCTGAGACACACTGATATTCCCTGAGACACTCTCACACACTGATATTCCCTGAGACACTGCTATACCCTGAGAGGCTCTCAGATACACTGACATTCCCTGAGACATACTGATATTCCCTGAGACACAGTCAGACACAATGATATTCCCTGAGACATACTGATATTCCCTGAGACACTTTCAGACACTGATGTTCCCTGAGAAACAAGGATATTCCCTGAGACACTCTCAAACACTCTGATATTCCCTGAGACACACTGATATTCCCTGAGACACTCTCAGACACTGATGTTCCCTGAGAAACAAGGATATTCCCTGAGACACTCTCAAACACTCTGATATTCCCTGAGACACGCTGATATTCCCTGAGACAATCTCAGACACACTGATATTCCCTGAGACACACTGATATTCCCTGAGACACTCTCAGACACACTGATATTCCCTGAGACACACTGATATTCCCTGAGACACACTGATATTCCCTGAGACACTCTGATATTCGCTGAGACACACTGATATTCCCTGAGAGACTCTCAGACACACTGATATTCCCTGAGACACACTGATATTCCCTGAGACACTCTCAGACACACTGATATTCCCTTAGACACATTGATATTCCGTGAGACAATCTCAGACACACTGATATTCCCTGAGACACACTGATATTCCCTGAGACACACTGATATTCCCTGAGACACTATCAGACACACTGATATTCCCTGAGACACTCTGCTATTCCCTGAGACACTCTGATATTCCCTGAGACACATTGATATTCCCTGAGACACACTGATATTCCCTGAGACACTCTCAGACACACTGATATTCCCTGAGACACTGATATTCCCTGTGACACTCTCAGACACACTGATATTCCCTGAGACACTGCTATACCCTGAGAGGCTCTCAGATACACTGACATTCCCTGAGACATACTGATATTCCCTGAGACACAGTCAGACACAATGATATTCCCTGAGACATACTGATATTCCCTGAGACACTTTCAGACACTGATGTTCCCTGAGAAACAAGGATATTCCCTGAGACACTCTCAAACACTCTGATATTCCCTGAGACACACTGATATTCCCTGAGACACTCTCAGACACACTGATATTCCCTGAGACACACTGATATTCCCTGAGACACACTGATATTCCCTGAGACACTCTCAGACACACTGATATTCCCTGAGACACACTGATTTTCCCTGAGACACTCTCAGACACATTGATATTCCCTGAGACACACTGATTTTCCCTGAGACACTGTCAAACAAAATGACATTCCCTGAGACACACTGATACTCCCTGAGACACTCTCAGACACATTGATATTCCCTGAGATACTCTCAGACACACTGATATTCCCTGAGACACTGTCAGACAAAATGACATTCCCTGAGACACACTGATATTCCCTGAGACACTCTTAGACACATTGATACTCCCTGAGACACACTGATATTCCCTGAGACACTCTCAGACACATTGATATTCCCTGAGACACACTGATATTCCCTGAGACACTCTCAGACACACTGATATTCCCTGAGACACACTGATATTCCCTGAGACGCTCTCAGACACATTGATATTTCCTGAGACACATTGATATTCCATGAGACACTCTCAGACACACTGATATTCCCTGAGACACACTGATATTCCATGAGACACTCTCAGACACACTGATATTCCCTGAGACACACTGATATTCCCTGAGACGCTCTCAGACACATTGATATTTCCTGAGACACATTGATATTCCCTGAGACACTCTCAGTCACATTGATATTCCCTGAGACACACTGATATACCCTGATACGCTCTCAGACACATTGATATTTCCTGAGACACATTGATATTCCATGAGACACTCTCAGACACACTGATATTCCCTGAGACACACTGATATTCCATGAGACACTCTCAGACACACTGACTTTCCCTGAGACACACTGATATTCCCTGAGACACTCTCCGACACACTGATATTTCCTGAGACACACTGATTATTCCCTGAGACACCCTGATATTCCCTGAGACACACTCTCAGACACACTGATATTCCCTGAGACACACTAAGGGTATATCAGTGTGTCTCAGGGAATATCATTGTGTCTGAGACTGTCTCAGGGAATTTCAGTGTGTCTGAGAGTGTTTCAGAGAATACCAGTGTCTCAGGGAATATCAGTGCGTCTGTGAGTGTGTCTCAGGGAATATCAGTGTGTCTGAGAGTATCAGTGGTCTGAGAGTGTTTCAGGGAATATCAGTGTGCCTGAGAGTGTTTCAGGGAATATCAGTGTGTCTGAGAGTGTTTCAGGGAATATCAGTGTGTCTCAGGGAATATCCGTGTGTCTTAGAGTGTCTCAGGGAATATCAGTGTCTATAAGAGTGTCTCAGGGAATATCAGTGTGTCTGAGAGTGTTTCAGGGAATATCAGTGTGTCTTAGCCTGTATCAGGGAATATCAGTGTGTCTCAGGGAATATCAGTGTGTCTGAGAGTGTCGCAGGGAATATCAGTGTGTCTCATGGAATATCAGTGTGTCTGAGAGTGCCTCAGGGAATATCAGTGTGTCTGAGAGTGTCTCAGGGAATATCAGTGTGTCTCAGGGAATATCAGTGTGTCTGAGAGTGTCTCAGGGAATTTCAGTGTGTCTGAGAGTGTTTCAGAGAATACCAGTGTCTCAGGGAATATCAGTGTGTCTGTGAGTGTGTCTCAGGGAATATCAGTGTGTCTGAGAGTATCAGTGGTCTGAGAGTGTTTCAGGGAATATCAGTGTGCCTGAGAGTGTTTCAGGGAATATCAGTGTGTCTGAGAGTGTTTCAGGGAATATCAGTGTGTCTCAGGGAATATCCGTGTGTCTTAGAGTGTCTCAGGGAATATCAGTGTGTATAAGAGTGTCTCAGGGAATATCAGTGTGTCTGAGAGTGTTTCCGGGAATATCAGTGTGTCTTAGCCTGTATCAGGGAATATCAGTGTGTCTCAGGGAATATCAGTGTGTCTGAGAGTGCCTCAGGGAATATCAGTGTGTCTGAGAGTGTCTCAGGGAATATCAGTGTGTCTCAGGGAATATCAGTGTGTCTGAGAGTGTCTCAGGGAATATCAGTGTGTCTGAGAGTGTCTCGGGGAATATCAGTGTGTCTCATGGAATATCAGTGTGTCTGAGAGTGTCTCAGGGAATATCAGTGTGTCTCATGGAATATCAGTGTGTCTGAGAGTGTCTCAGGGAATATCAGTGTGTCTGAGAGTGTCTCGGGGAATATCAGTGTGTCTCATGGAATATCAGTGTGTCTGAGAGTGTCTCAGGGAATATCAGTGTGTCTGAGAGTGTCTCAGGGAATATCAGTGTGTCTCATGGAATATCAGTGTGTCTGAGAGTGTCTCGGGGAATATCAGTGTGTCTGAGAGTGTCTCAGGGAATATCAGTGTGTCTCATGGAATATCAGTGTGTCTGAGAGTGTCTCAGGGAATATCAGTGTGTCTGAGAGTGTCTCGGGGAATATCAGTGTGTCTCATGGAATATCAGTGTGTCTGAGAGTGTCTCAGGGAATATCAGTGTGTCTCATGGAATATCAGTGTGTTTGACAGTGTCTCAGTCATGTATAATGTACACGGTTGTGTGTCAGTGTGTCCCTTCCCCTCCCCCAGTCGTGCCTGTATTTTCATGTATGGTTGCATGGTCACTGCAGTTGTTTGTGCATGCATGGCGGCGGGAGGGCGGGCTGCTGCAGCACATTTGCGTGAGCGGGGCCGGATTTAGATTTTAGGGCGGGTTGAATTTGCGTGAGCGAGGCCGGATCTCGCGCAGCACAGTCTCAGTGCGGTGATCCGACTCGCGAGCGCGGCTGTGCGGAAGTCTTTTCATCCCCCGCTGCGAACATCGCCGCCCTCAGCGGCTCCGACTCCCGGCCTCAGCGCACAAAGAGCACGTTTTCGATTCGGGCTTGACTTCCGGTTCGTGTCTGGAGAGTCCGTTCCCGTCGGTGAGTGTGTTTTCTGTGGGCTCGGTGTGGTTGTGTGTGTGTGTGTGTGTTGTTGTGTTAGCCGCTTTGCTAGCTCTGCTAATCAGCGGAGGATCTGTGTGTGCGCGCGCGCGGTGGCGGAGCTGATGAAGCTCGTGCGGGACGCAAACCTCGACGGGCTCGCGCTGCCCTTCCGCCTCGCCTTCCCTCGGTACCGGACCGCGCGCGCGCTGCTTTACACAATCTCGCCCTGTTCGGCTTTTACTTTTGCTGCGGTGTGATTGACAGCCGCGACGCCCGCACGAGCCTGTTCACAGCAAATCAGCCAATCGGAGCGCGGGCTGGGGGCGGGACATAACGCTCAGTGCTAGCAAAACAAAGGGAAAGTACGCGCGTGCAGCTCAGTGCAGTGTTCGCCACCGCTGGAGCCATGGCAACCACATGTCTGCCTTTATTCATATCTTTAGTTTTTAATATCAATATCTATCTATCTATCTGTCTATCTATACACCCACTGTATAATGCGACTTTAATAAGAAGTGCTTAAAATTTCATCCACCACAGCATGATCTCAGTCTCTGCGTCACACACGTGGTTTCAGACGCGACCACAAACACGTGCAAAGTGCTGAAACTGTCTTTAACCTCTTTCTTTCTTTCCTACACACATCAACACTGACTTTCAAGCTACACTCACCGGCCACTTTAATAGGCACATGCTGAGATGCTTTTCTGCTCACCACGCCTGTCAAAAGTGATTTCTACGAGTTACTACAGAATGTTGAACCGTGGGTGGTAGAAGAGAGCAACTGGACTTGCTTGAAGATTCTTGAAGACGTTTCACCTCTTCTTCGAAGCCTTTTGGATGAGAGGTGAAACGTCTTCAAGAATCTTCAAGCAAGTCCAGTTGCTCTCTTCTACCACCCACGGTTTACCATGACCTGGATGACTGAGAATCTTCACAGGCTACAGAATATTGGTTTACTCGGTTGTTTTCCGCACCATTCTGGATAAACCCTCGAGACTGCCGTGTGTGAAAACCCCAGACCATCAGCAATTTCTGAAATACTCAAACCAGCAGTCCATCTGGCTCAAACCGGTGAAAGAAAGTCGCACTTCGCTTTGAGATCACAATTTTCCCCATTCTGGTGTTTGAACATTAATTAGCTGAAGCTCTTGATTTGTATCTGCGTCAAGGGATCGGCTGATTTAGAGAACTGCAGAAAACAGTTGTACAGATGGATGGATAGATTTACTTTACTGATCCAAAGCTGGGAAATTCTGTTACAGTAGCAAGTTATCAGACATGCAAAAAGAAAAAGACACACTGTACAACATCTCAGAAACTGGGTACTGTTGGGTACCCCACTAAATATACTCGCACTCAATAAACTAAATCTATGATGTAAATACTCCTATTCAGAATTTGGCAAAAATTTGTGGAAAAATGGCGGCTTGATCTGGGACATGATAAACGGTCGACTACATCGCATTCCCTTACGAAAAGTCTACAGTTATCACTGATTTGTATTTTAAGTTGTAACTTTATCCACCTAAGGATTGATGCGCTCACAGAATAATCATAACCGTAATAAAACGTCACGCAAAATATTTCATCACCGTCGTAACGCCATTTTCCGCAAACCCAAAACCAATACGATCGTGTGTTTTGATCTAAACGGAAAGCCTCAGGGTCAAGGTCACGACCTCACCAAAAGCAGTAACTTAAAATCACTGCGCCGTATAAAAATTTAGTTATAAATCTGCGATTTTGTTTTTTAAACTGAAAGCTGAAAGTTAGGTATAGAATCTGTTTCTTACAGAATATGTTCGATGGTAGCTGGTCTTGTATGAATTTCTGAGCTATAAAATGAGTCGTGGTCTATTTTTTACCGTAGCGTGTTATTTGTGTGCGGGGAAGGACACGCATTAACAATTTGCATGTGTAGAATGGAATTTTCCACTCCAACAGTTAGAAGTTGATCGTGCTTCCATTTGCGGTCTCTCTGTTACGCTGGTGATCTGTTCGGACGTTATCGCTGAAAAGGTGAGTTTTGACGGTTTTATTTTGTTTTAGTCTTGCAGTATAAGGCAATAGAATGTTTCTTTTTCATCTTACTTTCATATTTCGTAGTGTTTGCGTATTTTTGGCCAATATTTTGCAACCATGGTCAATTTAGATCGAACTTTTGATAGAATCTACGGCCAGTCATTTTGCCCCGCCCCCGCCTCGCGCTCCGTCCGGTGCGGTAGTGATGTCCCGTTGCTCGCGCGCCGCAGCAGAGACCCGCGCGACCTTCAGCCGGTACAGTCGCTGTTCTTTTACCACCGCCGTTATTCTCATCTTTCCGGTGTGTTCTTGATTTTTCCATTGTGTCCTATTTCACCGTATCAAATACCCAAACTGTATCATATTATTCATATTTAAGTGAATAATCAATTCAGTCATCATAACTTGGCATTTTTAACCCAAGCAATCAAAAAGAGGAAATTTATTCAATATTTTCACTCATCTGTGAAGGAGGGGCTTTAAAGTGCTGATGACACGAACATGACTCTATGCAATTTCTTAAATAAACTATACAACATGGCAAACATGTTAGATTTCTGTTATAATTACGTGAAAAGAAGCTGTTGTTACGCAAATATCCAACTTTTAATTGCACAGCGCAAGAAAACTGGGTCCGTGGCTCGCGGCCATGGGAGAACACGCTGCGGTTCACTGGCTGTTCTACTCTGGTTCTACTCAATGGAAATGGCGCATGAAAACGCCGGTGAACTCTCTAGTGCTAGCTCTTCCTCTTCTGGGAGTCTAGAATTGTGTTGATCTCTTCCGAATAGAATCTATGATAGCCTACCCTCTTTACCCTTTGCCTCTCGTTGCTAGGCGGCAGTTACATGAAAGCCGCAAGCTTTCACAAGCAAATACATGACTGATATCACGCCGACTTTATGATTACATTTATTATTATCATGTAGAATCTATAGCTCTACGGAGCTTTATCTTATGTCGTTTCACAACACATGTTCTGACAGGAGGACTGTCTTTGGATCCGGCATAGCTACTAGTAGACCCCCTCCGGAATACTGCCAGTGTTGCCAGATTGGGAGGAATCCCGCCCAGTTGGGCGGTTTCAAGTGCATTTTGGTGGGTTTTGAACATATTTTGGGCTGGAAAATGTCAGCAGTAGATACTGCTGACGTTTTCCAGCCCAAAATATGTTCAAAACCCACCAAAATGCACTTAAAACTGCTCAACTGGGCAGGAAACCTCCCAGTCTGGCAACACTGTGTAGGCACTGCTGATGGTAGTAACACACGTTTGTGCTGAACTGAACACCCAAGAGATTCTTTTAAGCTGGGAAGGGTGTCAAAACAATCCAAATCGAAGTGTTCAGAGCACAGGACGGATGTTGGTGAGGGCTCCCACTTGTCACGAGTGCGCCTGACTTGCTTCACCCACTTCGCATGCAGCTCGGGATCTCTGGGAAACTTGAATAAACTTACCCCATCCTTGTGGGTTTTGGAGCAAAAGCCGGCAACACAACGCGAAGGCATAATAACTTTTATATATATATAAAAAATGTATAATAATAATACTAATAATGATAAACTGAACACCTGTCACATCAACAAACTGGTAAGTTAGGAGGAAGATTCTTTCGCTGACGTCATATAGCTCCTCCTCTTTCGTCTCCTGGGCGCTGCAGCCCCGTCAAATTTGCCCAAATAGCCGCGTTTTTTATCATAACTTGTAAAATAGGCGCCTTCGTGAATTAATATATGGATCATTGGGAATTACTTTTTATGTTATAAAACATCGCCAAAGATGTCAAAACGTGTCATCAGCACTTTAATTCTTCATGATGGAGTTATTTTATATGGAAATCAATTTTACAAAAGCATTTGAATTGTAATCAAAAAACTTTTCCACAGTGGAGGCCAGATAAAGCAAGACGCTATATTTATTCTTATTAAACATGACAAAAGAAACATTGAATGTTGGGTAAATGCAAAAAACCCAGTAAAATTAGAAAATTTATTTTTTGACCATAATGTCCCAAATGAGAGAGCAGTTTCTGAGATGGACCCAAATATAGAATAAAAAAAAAGGTCCCAAGAACAAGCTGACTGTACAATACACATAAAAATGTAATCATTAAAAAAAATCTATGTATCTATACTTTGTGCATTAATAGTGCTAAAAACAAGAATTGTGATAAATGAATTTTAAAACTGTGCACAAGTGGCAGGAAGATAAATAAAAACGAATGAACTCTAACTGTCCAAAGTGACCGCAGGGTTCCCACTGGTGCTCGTCATTGACTGACGTACTGTCCATCGGTGACGAAGAAAAAAAATTACTCGCAGTCGTCACAGTGACGAATGTATTTTTGTTCTCGTTATCATAAGTATTGATGAGTAGCGTGCTATAGATGCACAATGGTGTAACATAGGGGAAAAATAAAAAATTCAGGTTTTGATTTTATGTACTGAAATAACAGGCACAATTTTTACAATATCTATATAAATTAGTTGTTTTTACCCATTTTAACCTTGAAATCAGCATTTTAATGATTACCCATAATGCATTGTTTATCGCGCTAAAACAAGCAAAAATGTCATACGACAGTGGAAATACTACCTTTACTACCTTCACGTGGCGTCTTTCTCGATCGCACGTGCCTAGAAGCGTACCTTCTAGAACATTCCTGGGTGGTCACGGACTGTCACGTAGCCTAGTTCGGTTGTGAAACTCGCTAGGATGGAGTATTGTCGCGAGTTTAGCGGTAAACTTTTGCACCGCAATTTCTCTATTCTTGAAATTTGTAACCTGAAACCCTACAAGAAATGTTTCATAATGTTTGGGATTTAGAAAAATGCTTCTAGCGAGTTTATTTCGCTGTATTTTTCCGTGAAACTTGGCATAAATCATCCTTAAGTGATGAGCGTGACATTGTTATTTTGGTCTGGGTCACGGAGTTAGTTGGAAGCGGGAGGAATGAGAGTTTCTCAACTACAGCAGCACTTCTCACCATAGATGGCTGGCGTGTTTCACAGCGTTTGGGATTTACTAAATCGACTAAATCTCTAGATCTACTGAAGCTACGAGGATATACATCACCAGGATTCTAATTTACTGGGTGAGAAGTATTCTATATTTTTTTGAAAGGTTTATTCGCGCTACAAGTCCATGAAAGTTGGAATAGTTCGTGAAGGGGTTAGTTAGATTTTAGTAGCGTGACGCACACAACAAGCAAAAGAAAACACAAATTTTCTTCCGAATTTCCTTGCTTTATCAAAATTATTTTTTGATACATTAAAAGACTGTGTTTATAATATTTAAGCAATTTATTACAGAGAATATTTGATCAAAGCTTTCAAAACAGCATTCAAAGTGATTTTTCACGGGTGTAAATGTTACGCGTGACGTCCATAATTACGTTAAATTTTAAGAACTAAAATTCTGTTAAAAACTCTAGATTTGTGCTATCATTCTGGGGTTTTGCTGAATAATACTTTAGGGAGTCCTCTTACAATGCTGAAAATTCAATGAGTTTTGATGAAATTCTAGAAAAGTTATTTACATTTTAACGCGCCTGATAGCGATTGTGCTCACACAGCGTGCTACTCATAAATCTTTTCTAGAAATCCCTCCGTTTGCCGAAATCCAACCCCAGTGAAAAGACGGCGGGAAGCCGGAGTGTAAACAATAAGCGCATGCTTACAATCAATAAAAATCAACTACACATCATTGGTCAAAAGCTTGGCGCTCATTTGGTAATCGCAGTGCGTCGTAATCGGCCTGGTGTGGTGGAGTAATCATCTCTGCGTGAACCGGACAATGGCGCAGTCTAAGCTAGTGAAGTTTTTTTTTTTTTTGAGTGAGCTTCTTCAAGCACTGAAGATGATTTAAGGGCTGAAACGGGCACAAGGGAGGCACACTCCGAGCCCCAAGCACATTGGATGGTGTCAGTGATCCAGGGGTCGGTTTAAATAAAAAATAAAAACCACCAAAGTGAAAGTGCTGTCAGCCGGCAAGCGACTGAAGGGAGCTCTGTTCCAGGCAGCATGGTGCACTGATTTACAAGTAATTGAGTGGCTATTTGTTTATTTCAGTGTGGTCTGTGTGATGCAGACTATATTGGCTACACCTGCAGGCATCTGTACCAACGAATTGAAGAACATCGCCACTCAACTATTGGTAAACACTTTAAGACTGAGCACGGCCTCCTAGACGTCCCTGACTTGAGCAGTCGATTTATTACCTCCGCCAAGGAGGTTATGTTTTCGGTAGCGTTGGTTTGTTTGTTTGTTTGTTGGTTTGTCTGTTAGCAACATCAGGCTTTCGTCTAAACCGGGGAACAGGGGTGCTGCGCCCTCTTACTCTCAGCGTGCGCCCCCTTACCGAAATGCCGATTGAACCCCAAGTCGCACTTAGGCTATGCACTTGTATGCTCCTGCACAACATGCACTCTTTCTCAAAACGATCTTTTCTCCGTGAAAACATCCCAGCAACACCACGTGACAATGTGTCTGATCATCAAATACGTTATAATTACTCCAAAAATATTCCAATCATAGTAGATACACCGCCAGCCGGTGCAAAAACAATCCGAATTGGCGGTTTCCAGACTGACGCGCCATGTTGTTTACTTGTCGCGGCTGCTCTCGCGAGATTTGACATGGGTTGCATACAAGGTCAGCTGACTTGTAGAGCGAGATTTCTCGAGACTGAATGACCTTTCACCCACCGGCGCGGGAGCTTTTGGCAGAAGTAGTTCGCGAGTTGTTTTTGTTGACACTTGGGCATTTAAAGATGTCATCCCGCGGCACGAAACGGAAGAAAGCCAAAGACTGTCCAGGGCAGAAGAAGATTACTTCTTTCTTTTTCAGTGTTGACAGACAATTTGTTTTAATTTCCCTCTCAGATAGCCTCAGAATGTCCCATTGTAGCCTCAATTTTTCAAAGGCTTCTCACGGCGGAGGGGGGACGGACACTTCGCTCCCTCGCCATGGTGAGCGCCCTCGTATTAAATTTTTCTAGAAAACCCCCTGAACATTACGGAAAAAGTTATGAACGGATTGCTCTGAAATTTTTTCCAGAGGTGTGACTGGGCACAAGTAACAATCCATTAACTTTTGGTGGTGATCCGGATCACCTTCTGGATCCCGGATTTTTTTAAAGGATTCTTGGCGGAGGTCTGCGCTCTCCGAGTGCTTTTCTAGTTAGTCTATGAAAATGCACTGGGAAGCAGCTGGACTGTCTGATTTGCGAGATGTCGCTCATCCAAGCAATAAAGCCAAAATTAAACCTCGAATCTGATTCCATACGTGCCAAGGTTTTTATTTGATTCACTCTCTTGATAAAAACTTGAACTGACTCGTAATCATTTACTTGAACATGGTTTGTTTTACTCTGACACTGACGTCAAAACGTTTAAAAAAATTTTTTCGGAAACATTAACTCATCCATATTGTCCTCTAAAAGGCAGGTCTGCTGGCCATTACAGTACCTCCAGCTGTAGAAAATCCCCTCTCGCTTGGGACAGAGGTTCTATTCACTTCCGCATGACCGATGAAGTTTGACATGTTGCCAGAAGCGTACCGGATTACTCCTGAACAATGTCGGCACACCACTTTCATTTTCTCCACTTGTCTTTGTCCGTTGTTGTATTTCACCGGGAAACTGAAGTGTTCCCAAACAGGAGGCCTTAATGAAAAGGGCAGGTCTTCAAGCTCTGGCTTCTTGTTTGCTAGCTTGGCTGTGCGCTCAAAGTGCGATGCAGAGACTTAAACGTACGGTAGAGGTCTGCGTGGGTCAGATTTTTCAGTCCCGCTCGCACCCGCATTGTGCAGTCCCACTCCTGCCCGCGCCCGCAAAGAATTATGATTTTCAGTCCCGCTCCCGCCCGCGCCCACAAAAAAATTATGATTTTCAGTCCCGCTCCCACCCGCGCCTGCCATATTTTGTCCCGCTCGCAAATCCCGCATGATGCAGACGTTCGTGTTATTTCTCAAGAAAGTTCTTGTCTTGACACAGCGTGATGGTGCCCCGCCCCCTACTTTGAGTGGATTTGAGCATAAATATCTACAGCTCATGTTCATTATTATTTACCTTCTTTCTGAATTCAGCATGTAGTGTCTCTAATAATAATTAGTGCTGTCAAGCAATTAAAATATCTAATCGCGAATCGCACATTTTTATCACATGAGAAACCATTGTAATTCTCTGATCAGCATAAAAAAGTGAATGGGCTTGCTTTGTACCAATGGTGTTTCTTCTTTTTTTTTTTTATTACAAAGCAGAGCTAGTAAGAGAAGTGAATTGATTTACTTGTTGCGTTAGTCTACAACTTTAATCAGTGAGACAGGTTACACAGTGACGGTAGGCTTGACTCAATGCTATCCCAGAAATCCTTCCTGTAATATGCAAATTTGGTCACCTCTGATTGGACAGCCAAATTTGCATATTACAGGAAGGATTTCTGGGATAGCATTGAGTCAAGCCTACCGTCACTGTGTAACCTGTCTCTCTGATTAAAGTTGTAGACTAACTCAAGCAGTAAATCAATTCACTTCTCTTACTAGCTCTGCTTTGCAATAAAAAAAACAAACAAACAACAACAAACCACCATTGGTACAAAGCAAGCCCATTCACTTTTTTATGCTGATCAGAGAATTACAATGGTTTCTCATGTGATAAAAATTTGCGATTAAATATTTTAATCGCTTGACAGCACTAATTATTATTAGACACACTACATAACTCAATACGTAACTCAAGCAGTAAATCACTTCATTCGTGGTTCTCTTGCTAGCTGGGTGTGAACTGCGAGTCATTAGAGTGATCAAAGGATTTCCCGTTAGGGTGATCAGTGGCAAATTTAAGATGCCATTCCTCACTCAATCTGGCAATCTGACTCTCTCTGTAAATTTAGGCATCTTAAAATGTTTTTATTAATGCCAAATAAAATATCCAGCACAAATTATATATGATAGACACAAATTAATAATTTATAAATTTTAGTTAGCGGGACTGCAGCTTATCACCGCTCCTGCCCGCGCCGCATATGTGCACTCCCGCTCCCGCCCGCGCGCGCATATGTGCACTTCCTGTCCCGCCCGCGCCCGCAATGAGCTTTCAAAATTTGTCCCGCGCCGCACTGCTTTGCGGCGGGTCCCGCGGGACTCCCGTGGGAGTGCAGGGCTCTAACGTACGGTCCGGCACTTAACATGTTTGCGTGGGAACTTGGATTTGAAGTATGTTCCGTACGCAAAGAAAACCTACTGTTAAAGATTGCATTCGGTCCACATCTGAACCGTACACCCCTAGTATATAGTTAACGACAATGCGCAATATTTATTCCAACCAGAGAATGGTGAAGGCCTTCATGTGGTTCTTCTGAGACGTGTGAAACCGAGACGGCGTAACACACTAAGGCTACGTTCACACTGCAGGCTGAAGTGACTCAAATCCGATCTTTTCGCCCATATGTGACCTGTATCCAATCTTTTATTGACAATATGAATGACACAGATCCGATTTTTTCAAATCCGACCCAGGCCGTTTGGATATGTGGTCCTAATTCCGATCCCTATCCGCTCTTTTCATATGCGACTTCAGTCTGAACCGCCAGGTCGCATTCATCCGACTTACACGTCATCAACAAGCCACAAACGTCACTATTCTGCGCTGAAGTAGGCGGCGGGTCTCTCAAAAAAAGTTACAACAACATGGCGCATAATCACGGGCGCAGATAGAGGGGGGGGACGGGTGGGATTCGTCCCACCCAGATTTAAATTCACCTCGTTCGGTCTCCCCCACTTATAGGGAGGAAAAAACGTCTATGCTGTCTTTCTTTGTATAAGGCAAACCTCACGGAAAAATCAAAAGACTAATTACCATTCGGTTTATTGAGGTGCACAGCAGTGTATACATAGTTGCAACAACTCACATAAAACAAAACAAAGACTGATATTCGGTTGGTTGAGCTGCGCAGACTGCACAGGTTGCGAGCTCGAGCTTGGTTGCTATGGTTACTAACAACAAGTTTGACAGGCATATTGGGGTTGGTTTGCTGGCAGCTCCCCCCCCCCCAGTTTTTTGTCCCTCCCAGTTCAAAAAACGTATCTGCGCCCCTGCGCATGACATCAATGCGAGGGACGCTTCGGGCTGTGAAGGTTCTGAATCTTCTCAATGGAAGGACGCAGAGGTTAGGGAGCTGATTTCCATTTGGGGGGATGCAGCTATTCAAGCTAGATTGGATGGGTCATACCGCAACCGGGCGGTTTTACTTCCGTAAACACTGGCCATGCTCACTGCGTGTGACGTCGTCGTATCCTGCAATGCGCATGCGGAACACTTTTTAGGTCGCTTTTCGTTCATACTGAGGATCACATACAAGTCGCATATATTTGTTAATGTGAACGACCTCACAAAAAAATCGGATTTCACAAAAAAATCGGAATTGAGCATTAAGCCTTGCAGTGTGAACGTAGCGTAAGCGCTATCTACCCTCTTCTACATACTCAAACTCACAGATGCTCGAGATCGGCGAGTGTTGCCGTGATTAAAGGTGAAACGAGAGTAAGCCCCACCCTACTCCACCCAGTTTTGCTGAAGTAACAGTCCATTATTGCAGCTGCTGACCCGTATTTCCCATCTGCACAGCTGGTTGTACCGGTAGTATTCTACCCTTCCCTATTCTCATAAACCTGAAATGGCAGAAATGCTCATTTTTCTTTCTTTTGGAAAACTAACTTTTGTTCTGTATGATTTAATAGTTTATTTATTATGATGTTTTTAAAAGGTAAAATACAAGCAATACTACAAGGTTTTTTTTTTTGGTCCTGTCACTCAGGAGCCTGCACAGTTTTGCCCAAACACAGTGTTTAACTCCAATATGAACCGTTCCAGGTCCTGCTTAGTCAAGAAGAACTTGCTCACAATAAACATCAAACTCTCCTGAGTCTCTTTGAAGACCGTTATTTGGCACAGGAGCAAATTGAGAGACCTCAGAGATCCATAGCAACTGAGAACTTTCATGACTAAATACTTCTTCTAAGTAGTTTTGCTTCCTGTTTACTGCTGGAAATCTCCCCGAAGCAAGCTGAGATCCGTTCTCATGCTGAATAAGCTTTTGAATTCTACTGAAGCTCTTGTCTGTCTGTCTTTCTTTCCCAGTCCTTTACAGGGTGATGGCAAGACCAAGCCACAGTGAGCATGTCCTCCAGCAGCTCAACAACCAACGCGAATGGGGCTTCCTGTGCGATTGCTGCATCGCCATCGGTGACATTTACTTCAGGGCCCACAAGGCCGTCCTGGCAGCCTGCAGCTCCTACTTCAGGATGATGTTCATCCGAGACCAGCAGGGCACGGCGCGCCTTGATCTCAGCAACATGCAGATCAGCGCCGAGTGCTTCGACCTCATCCTGCAGCTCATGTACCTCGGGCGCATCGTCGTGGGACATTACGAGTTCGAAGAACTGAAGTCGTCTATGGCTTACCTGCAGATGTACTACATCCCCGACTCGCTGGAGGATCTCCGAGACATCCGTGCGTCTAATCTTACTCCTTCTTCCTCCTCTTCTTCGTCATCATCCAGTTCCTCGTCTTCGTCCGGTGTGGTAGGAGGGAAGATGATGTTCGGCGTTCGCATGTTTGAGCAGCAGAGGCCGAGTCCTGCTAAAAGTGACCATGTGCCGAAGATTTCAAACCCGGCGACTCAGCAAAACGTTAATATATCTACTGTAAGGCCCGTCGAGGACGTGGTTCTTCCGCTTCCTCCAGTGCACTCTGAGAATCTTGTCGAGCAACCGTGCGATCTGAGAAAGAGAACCTCGGGCCGAAGCGCCACCTTGAAAGAGCGTCCCCGGTTTGGTCGCACGTACACGTGCGACGACTGCGGGTTCGTTTTCAGCTGTGAGAAGCTTCTCATCGAACACATCCTCACATGCACCAACCGCAAGGCGTTCCAAACCCCGAGAGCCGGCAAAGCGGCAGACAGCGACTCCAGCAAAGGCGAGAGCTCGGCGTCCGAAGGAAACGGAGACCAGAGAGCAGTCTGTAAAGGGGAAGAAGACTGGCCTGACCACAAGTCTGACACCGAAACGGTCATCAGATCCATCGCCACTGGGATGGACAACGAATCGGCGTCCAACATCAAGATCAAAGTGGAGCAGGAAGAAGACTCGGATACTGAGATGGAAAACATAAAAGTTGTCCAAGTCAGCAACCACAGCGTGGGGAGCTGCAAAATACGCCGAAGAACATTCAGAACCAATGTCGGAGATAACGTCCGATTCGACAGCGAAGAAGAAGGAGCAGGAGTTTCTGTCGTAGACGATGGTGCTCTGGAGGGCCACAGTAAGGGTCCGGAAGCGAACGTTTGCCAGATTAAAGAGGAAAAGCAGGATGGAGAGTGCACTCCATGTGAGCTGTGTGGCGCTTTGCTAACCGAGGAGGATCAATCTGCTCATTACATCTCCAACCACATGGGACACATATGTGCCTGTGGAAGGTGTGGTCAGGTTCTGATTAAAGGCAGGCAGCTCCAGGAGCATGCCGAGCGCTGCGGTGAACCCCATTGCGCCGAAACGGATTCCCCAGGTGAAGAGAGCCCTTTACCGGAAGACACCCAGGCCATGGAGGAAGGCTTGATCGAAGGTGCAGACTTGGGCTTCCGTTGTCCTCTTTGTGGCTTGATCTTCGAGACGGAAAGCCTGGCGGTGGAGCACACTCTGGCCTGTCCTGAGCAGGACTCCTTCCGTCCTGCCACCATGGAAGACGAACCGGACCACCGGCGCAAGCACTTCTGCGCCATTTGCGGCAAAGGGTTCTACCAGCGGTGCCACTTGCGTGAGCACTACACCGTGCACACCAAGGAGAAACAGTTCACCTGCCAGACCTGCGGGAAGCGGTTTCTACGCGAGCGCCAGCTTCGGCTGCACACCGACATGCACAAGGGGATGGCGCGCTACGTGTGCCCCGTGTGCGAACAAGGCACCTTCCTGAAGCACGACCACGTGCGCCACATGATCTCCCACCTGTCAGCCGGAGAGACCATCTGCCAGGTGTGCTTCCAGATCTTTCCCAGTACCGAGCACTTGGAGAAGCACATGGACGTTCACCTGTACATCTGCGGCGTGTGCGGCGAGAAGTTTCGCCTTCGCAAAGACATGCGAAGCCACTACAACCTAAAGCACACCAAGAGGCAGTAAACGGGGATCATATGATTTTGTTGGGTTTTTTTTTCCCTTTTTAAATAAGCCATTTTTTGCGATAAATGTGAGAAATCTATGCACTTAGACACCAAATAATCTATGAAACTGCACTTTTAATTGTATGCATAATCCAGGTGTTGTTGGATTCAGTGCCTCGAGCGTTAGGCACACTTTTTTTTTTTGATAAATCTCATTTCATTTTACTCTACGTGTAAAGTTTAAGTGTAACACCAGTTTCAAACAGAAATGTCCTTCTATTTTAGTCCAGATTAACTGGTCCATTATTATTATTATTTTTTTTTTTATTATGATTTTTTTTAAATCAATTCTCCTGCTTATCTTACAGAAGTTAAGCATGAAGCTGGATTTACACTGTACGATTTTTGGCCAGATTTTTAGCTGTTGCATACATTGTTTTAAAAAATTTGAGGATAATTGAGGATTTCATGCTATTTATAACCAAACCAGGGCTCGACGTTAAAGCTCGACGGCCTTTCGATTTCATAAAATCGGTGAAATTTAGTTCGCTCTGAAATGTGGTCAGTGTGATTATTTCTGTAACGTCTCGCAAAATATCAGGCCGTTCTGTTCTGTGGCTGGGAAGTTATTTAATTTGATGGGATTAAAGCAAATTGTGCATGAAATCACTCGCTTTGCGCAGTTGAGCAGACAGAGAAAGTCCGTGTGTGTGCGCATGCACAGGTTTCCCTTTGAGCGTGCACTGACAGTTCCATCATTCTGTCGCTAAACGAACAGCTGATCACACCGAGGTGCTCGCTGAGCGCCCATATTTATTAGTTTGGTTCTGAGTTTCCTTTCCTTTGTA
Organism: Neoarius graeffei; assembly: GCF_027579695.1. NCBI lineage: Eukaryota > Metazoa > Chordata > Actinopteri > Siluriformes > Ariidae > Neoarius > Neoarius graeffei. The sequence goes on from NC_083571.1 coordinate 5,579,227, forward strand.
TAGAACATAACGTCTTTTTTCTTCTTGCTTTCTTTGTTACTGTAGTCGGTCTTTCACGTTTCATTCGCATCTTCCATTTTTCTCTTCTGTTTCAAATTTGTATCCCACAATGCCTTGCGCGAACAGGGAAAGCCCATCATGTAATGCATGACGTAGTATCTTGTACTGGGTCATGGTGAAGCAGGAAAAAATAGTGGAGAATTTAGGGCCACGTGGAGATAAATTCATTAATTGTTCTATTTTTAAAATAACTAATAAAATTGGAAGTCTGTGATTCGAATTCAGTAGCTTTCGGTCACTAAACAATATAATTGGGTGTCGGGAAAATTCTTTTTATGACCTTTAGGACTTGAAAAATCTGAAAGGCAGTCTACCTTTTAATGGTAGTCCGACTGTCCGGGACAACAAAATGTTTGGTCAAATCTGCATCCGACGGGACAAGTTGAATATTTGGTGGAAATCATAATTTTTGTAGTAAGAGTTACCAGGGCTGGACATTAACGCTTGTCAAGTAGTGGTTTGATCCAGACAAGTCAAATCTTCATCTGCTTGTCTGACGGGACAAGGTGAATTATTCCCAACTCTCTTTTGGCTAATCAGACACAAGGTATGGCGCCACACTTGCTGGAGCTGTTGGGGGTTGGGCACCTTGCTCAAGAGCACTTCAGCCAGTCCTGCTGGTCCAGGGACTTGAACTAGTGACCTTTTGGTCCCAAAGCTGTTTCTCTAACCATTAGGCCATGGCTTCCCCCAATATGGCGCTCTGACGCCCGCAAATTAGATACAATATCCCGGAATCTAGAGCGCGCGCGAAAGAGAGAGCATCCTGATCGTGCTGTATTGTTAAGTAGACCGATCAGTGTTGTGTGGGCGGGTTTTACATCTTCTCTCCCGGACCGAGAGTCCATCAGTTCAGTGTATCCAGGAGCGTCATGGCCGAGTGCCATGCCAGTGCACGCTGTCCTGTTTGTAACCGTGACTTTAGCGTTGTCCATGGCGCGGTAAACGATTGTATGACATGTTGAGGCGAGTTTCACAGGGTCATGTGTTCATGCGCAGGTTATTTATACTCGCTGGCTCACCGCTAAGGCTACAGGATAAGGACAAACTCCGTGAAGATTTGCTTGAAGTTGCAATAATACAGGTATAGACCCCTTTCACATGACGTCACCACACCGTGAGATTTTGTTAGGCGCCATATTGGAAGACCAAGTACATGCACTCACAATATAAAACAAACTACGAGTGAGAGTAAAGTGACACGATGGATGATAATTCTGGTTATGTGAGTACATTACCAGCTGCAGAAAGGGCACGGTATGTGGAGAAACTGGCTGTGATTGATGGGTTTGACCCATATGATAAGACTCGGGGCAAGGGAGAATGGAAACATAAGTAGGACCGGACACCAATTCTGCCATCTGTTTGCTACCCAGACATTGTAAACTATTTGTTGTTTACACCCAGTGCCTACACTCAGTGTTCGAACTATGCCGATATTTTCGGGGGGGAGTGCTTGCGCTTGTCTCGGAGCGCGGATCTCCAAACACATGAGAAGCCTATCTTGCGCACATATCACGCGGACTCCACACACGCATCGCGTCTGAAGTCATAACTCATCAGGGGAAATCGTGTCCGCATTGGCGTGTTCAAAAAACAACCTCGCGTCAACAATGATACCACACGCAAGAAAAAAAAAAGTCAGGCTACTCAACAACCAACCTGGCAGCAGCGAGCAAGCCCCAAACCATCCTAAATTATTATTATTATTAAATTGTAGAAGTCTGGGAGGCTTGCTCCTCATACAGTTATCAACTTGGGGCCACTTTAGCATGTTTTAAATCTGAATTTCTTGCGTTTGTTTACCTCAAAGTGTCCGCAGATCATGCACAGACTTATCCATTATATCCACAGTTTTTTGCCAAGTCTCACACAGGTTTCTTTCAAGTCTACTGTTGGGCCAATAAATCATAAATAAAACAGCTCAGATTTGTTTGTTTAAGTCGTTTGCCACTCCACTTTATTCTCGTGGGTTCACATACCGCTGCCGTTATTATCCCTTTATCACGAGTTTGTTGGTCTTCCAAAATGGCGCAGGGTCTGTTTACTTCCGGTTTCGGGTGACGTCAGTGAAAGGGGTCTATAGGAGTTAAATAATAGTAAGCAGTTTACATGAACAGTTATAAGTCGTCTACGTATTGTACTGTGACGTTTTCTGCATGTAGGCCGACCTCGTGGTTTACAGACGAGAGCAAATTACTCAGAGTATTCCATATAACCGCCCCAGACAATCTATAGCGATCACTCCATCTGTCTGTCTGGAAACGTTTTAGTTTTCTTCACAAAACCTGACAGTTACTGTATGTTAAGTGACTAGAGCAGTTGTGCCTTTTGACGTTTTTGGATTTCTGTGATATATATATTTTTTATTTTTTTATACCCCCCCCCCGTATTTCCATGGCAACCAATTCAACTTAGGGAAAATTTTGGAGTGGGGGCCCGGGGGATACACCATCTCCTGATGACTCTTGTTGTTCTAGTAATTATTCAAGAGTTACATCAATAAAGTTCCAACACAACTTGTTCACTGATCCGCCGTGTTGTTGTTTACGAAATTCTGGAGAACCCGAGTACAGTGTGTGTGTGTGTGCGCAAAAATAACCACGTCATAATATCTAATTATAGATTATTACAGTAGACGTCATCGAAATCAGAGAAACTGCAATCAAACACCTCAATAAAATAAATATCTGTACGTGGTGAACATATTTCATTTCATTCAGACTTTTTACTGTATTTTTTCTTTTGCGTGGTTCATATTAAAACTTAACCATCGTAAAATATTCCGCGGGAACTTTACGACAGTGCCGAGCTTGCGGTTCATTTTCGTTCCCAACGAGATTTCTTTTAATGAAATTAATTTATACTTCAGGTTTTACTGGATTAATCAGGATTTAACTTTATCATAACTATATCTGCTTTTTTTGATCAACTTGATTTAATCATTTTTCCTTTCATCGAGCGAGTAAATACACAGGAATAGAAAGATTACTACTGTCAGGACGAGTGGATTAAAGAGTTAACGTCGAGCCCTGTGTAAGGACGACCAACAACGTTCTGCGAGGTTGTGTTTTTTTTTTTTTTTTTATAAATTAAAATCTCGATCGCTGCTTTGACATTCATCTAAAATCCACCGATCAGAGGACGGTGTAGGGCGACGCCCATGTAGACGGATACCCTCACCTTTGTTCATACTTCACACAGCTCACTTATTCATGTTGGTGCAAGTCTGTTTCCTGCACGAGTGACTCTCCGAATCATGCTGGCTGACTGACTTGAGGAAAACGTGACGATGTTCTTTAATGGTGTGTCGAGAACACACTTGGTCTCTTAAACAATTCGGAGAAGGGATCTCGTACATCAGGACCCTTTTTTTCTGATCTTATTCCGCTCCTGAAATCGTACAGAATCAAACCAGCTTCAGCAGGAACCTTTTTTTTTTTTTTTTGGGGTGCTCTTTAATTTTTAATTATTATTAAGATTGTTCTTCTGATTTAATATTTTGACTGATTGGAGATCTGGCGACTTTTTTTTTTTTTTTCCAGATGTCCCTTTTTCTCGGCCGTGTTCTCTCAGCCGTGACTCGGAGGCTGTTCAGCATTAACTGTACAAATGTGTTTTTTTTTTGTTTGTTTTTTTTTTTTTTTTTAAACATCAACACTAAAATATTGCATTTAATACAGTCTTGAAACTGAAAACACTCTTGAACTGACTCATTTCGCTAGTTTGGTTTAGTTTTCACTCGTCTCATTTGTCCTACAATTAATCTGGGATTTAATGTATAAACTATGCAACTCAAGCTTATGATAAATGAATTTCTTTGAACAAATATATCGTGTGTGTCGTGTCAAGTCATTTAACGTCACTCTTGTGGTTTTATTTATTTAAAATGACCCTCAGTGAAATTCAGAGCAAGTTTGCATCAGTGTTCAGAAAGAGCTTTTATAAATGCTTTTAAAAACATCATGCAGAAATATTCATTTTATTCTGTAAAAATTCTGCATAAATTATTAAAGTAAAAATTTTAAATTTTTAAACATTGCAAAAGGAAAAAAAAACCTGTCAATTAACAGGTAGTAAAATTCATTACCAAAAAAAAAGTTGTGCAAGGTGAGCAAATCTGGACCGAATTTAAATAATAAAATTATATTAAGTAAATGTGGTAATAAATTTCAATGTTAAACATTCAAATGTACATTTTAAAACCATTTTCTTTAAAAAAAAATCAATTCTTGATAGAAGCTTGGCTTTGAGTATGAGGGAGTTTTGTGTGGGGTTGTGGGTTTTGTTTTTTAAATCCTACAGCAATATTAAATTTGTTCTGAATAAATTAAATGTATTTAATTTAAATTTTTAAACATTCAAAAGAAGAAAACTCAACAGGTTGTAAAATTCTTTACAAAAAAAGGAGAAAAAATTGAGAGGTGAGCAAATCTGGATTGAATTTAAATTTAAAAAAATAAAATTATTAAATAAGTTAATAAATTTCAAATGTTAGATATTCAATTTGTGCATTGTCAAACTAATTTTATTTTCTTAAAAAAAAAAACACAAAAAAGCCAAATCAAATCTTTCCATGAGCTCGGCTTTGAGTATGAGGGCTTTTTTTTTTTCTTTTAAACGACCCTCAGTGCAATTCAGAGTAAGTTTGCGTCTGTGTTCAGAAACAGCTTTTATAAATGTTTAAAAAAAACCCAGCAGTATTAATTTTATTCTGTGAAAATTCTGAATAAATAAAATGTATTAAATTTAAAATTCTTAAATTTTTAAACATTCAAAAGAAAAAAAAATTGTTAAAATTAACAGGCACTAAAATTCATTACAAAGGAAAAAAAAAAAGTTGAGAAAGGTGAGCAAATCTGGACTAAATTAATTATTCATCTCATCTCATTATCTGTAGCCGCTTTATCCTGTTCTACAGGGTCGCAGGCGAGCTGGATCCTATCCCAGCTGACTACGGGCGAAAGGCGGGGTTCACCCTGGACAAGTCGCCAGGTCATCACAGGGCTGACACATAGACACAGACAACCATTCACACTCACATTCACACCTACGCTCAATTTAGAGTCACCAGTTAACCTAACCTGCATGTCTTTGGACTGTGGGGGAAACTGGAGCACCCGGAGGAAACCCACGCGGACACGGGGAGAACATGCAAACTCCACACAGAAAGGCCCTCGCCGACCACGGGGCTCGAACCCGGACCTTCTTGCTGGGAGGCGACAGCGCTAACCACTACACCACCGTGCCGCCCTGAATTAATTAAATAAAAGTAAATGTGTTAATAAATTTCAATGTTACACATACAATCGTGCCTTTTAAAACTTTTGGGGGGTTATTTATTAATTTTTCTTTAAGATACAGTACTGTTTTCTCTTAAACTCTTGTGCGGTCGAGTCGAGATTAATGAGGGAGCGACTGTGGTGGAAGAGGAATAAAGCACTCGAGGATGCACAGAAACTCCACCCTGCGTGCACACAGTGCGAAAGGTTTCGGTTCTGTTGGATAAAATATTCAAGAATTAGAATAATTTTTTTATTCAAATAATTAATAGAATTAATTAGCACTAATCATACAAATAAATCATGAAGAGAGTCTAAAAATGGGTGTGTGGGGCGACTGGGTGTTTTTTTTTTTTGTTTTATTTTGGGACCCACCCTAAATGAAGACAGACCCGGTGGATACGGAAGGAAGGAAGGAAGGAAGGATGTTTATCTTCCACATTGTTTTGCTCGCTCTCCTCTGAGCTGTCTCCTGATCATCCACCTGATGGCGCAGTTGTTCCTAAATGTCCCAAAAGATTTATTTCTGTGAAAAGCCTGAAGCTCCTCTATGCTCATGTTGTGATCTGAAGCCCTATTTGGACAGGATTCATTTTCACAGGATGCTGTTTGGACTGTTCTGACAGTTCTCCGAGCTCCACCCAGATCAGCTGGGTCGGAGCTTCTCTCCTCCTGCTCTCCTGACAAAATGACTGTTTTGTGACGGAGTCCGCGGTCGTCTGATGGTTTTCGTCCCTTCTGTGTCGTGCTGTGAAGCCTCAGGTGTCCTGCAGTGAGACAGTCAGTGTGTTAGACACACGCCGGGATCCTCAGCAGGACACAGCGCTCTGTTCAGGAGATGAAAAATCTTATAAACACAGGTGAGGAAATATTTGTGTGTGAATAAATACCTCAGGATGCCTGTTTACTCAGTTACGGTAAAGGTGGTGGGTGTTTTTTTTTTTTTTTTCCTCCTTAGAAACAAATATCTAAGGGTTGTACAATTCTGTAAAAGCATGTCCAATTAGAATCTTTTAACCTTCATAATAATAATAAACAGTAATCATATCAAGAACAACCACCGCCATCAACAATAATAGTCACAAACAGTAATAATAACTACCAATAACAAAAATAAACAACCACCACCAGCATTAATAATAATAGCAAAAACAATAATAATAATAATAATAATAACAGCAGCCACCACCACCAACTAGGTAAACGTACCAATTAAAGTGCCATTCCACCATTGGATGTATTCTTTGGCATAAAATACAATATATTTTATGACAACATGACTAGACAGAGAAATCTTTTAGCTTCAAAATGATATATCAAACATAATTTTTTGACAACGACAAGTATATTAATTTTGCGACCAAAGTCACCTACCCTTTTAATTTCCGCGCGGTAGTGAAACGTGATGTCATCGGCAGGTTCCCCTTCTTGTGTACCACGTCACAGATTATCAGCAATGGCGGATAGAACACGATTTCCACTTGTCGATTGCTGTGCCGATATTCACCATCGACCGTCTCCTTTGGGCATCACTTGCTATTTTCCTTCGCTTCTTTTCCGAAGCTGACAATCGCGTTCTATCCGCCATTGCTGATAATCTGTGCCACGTCACACGTGACGTGGTACACAAGAAGGGGAACCTGCCGATGACATCACGTTTCACTACCGCGCGGAAATTAAAAGGGTAGGTGACTTTGGTCGCAAAATTAATATACAACCCCGATTCCAAAAAAGTTGGGAGGAAGTACAAATTGTAAATAAAAACGGAATGCAATGATGTGGAAGTTTCAAAATTTCATATTTTATTCAGAATAGAACATAGATGACATATCAAATGTTTAAACTGAGAAAATGTATCATTTAAAGAGAAAAATTAGGTGATTTTAAATTTCATGACAACAACACATCTCAAAAAAGTTGGGACAAGGCCATGTTTCCCACTGTGAGACATCCCCTTTTCTCTTTACAACAGTCTGTAAACGTCTGGGGACTGAGGAGACAAGTTGCTCAAGTTTAGGGATAGGAATGTTAACCCATTCTTGTCTAATGTAGGATTCTAGTTGCTCAACTGTCTTAGGTCTTTTTTGTCGTATCTTCCGTTTCATGATGCGCCAAATGTTTTCTATGGGTGAAAGATCTGGACTGCAGGCTGGCCAGTTCAGTACCCGGACCCTTCTTCTACGCAGCCATGATGCTGTAATTGATGCAGTATGTGGTTTGGCATTGTCATGTCGGAAAATGCAAGGTCTTCCCTGAAAGAGACGTCGTCTGGATGGGAGCATATGTTGCTCTAGAACCTGGATATACCTTTCAGCATTGATGGTGTCTTTCCAGATGTGTAAGCTGCCCATGCCACATGCACTAATGCAACCCCATACCATCAGAGATGCAGGCTTCTGAACTGAGCGCTGATAACAACTTGGGTCGTCCTTCTCCTCTTTAGTCCGAATGACACGGCGTCCCTGATTTCCATAAAGAACTTCAAATTTTGATTTGTCTGACCACAGAACAGTTTTCCACTTTGCCACAGTCCATTTTAAATGAGCCTTGGCCCAGAGAAGATGTCTGCGCTTCTGGATCATGTTTAGATACGGCTTCTTTGAACTATAGAGTTTTAGCTGGCAACAGCGGATGGCACGGTGAATTGTGTTCACAGATAACGTTCTCTGGAAATATTCCTGAGCCCATTTTGTGATTTCCAATACAGAAGCATGCCTGTATGTGATGCAGTGCCGTCTAAGGGCCCGAAGATCACGGGCGCGCAGTATGGTTTTCCGGCCTTGACCCTTACGCACAGAGATTCTTCCAGACTCTCTGAATCTTTTGATGATATTATGCACTGTAGATGATGATATGTTCAAACTCTTTGCAATTTTACACTGTCGAACTCCTTTCTGATATTGCTCCACTATTTGTCGGCGCAGAATTAGGGGGATTGGTGATCCTCTTCCCATCTTTACTTCTGAGAGCCGCTGCCACTCCAAGATGCTCTTTTTTTTTATACCCAGTCATGTTAATGACCTATTGCCAATTGACCTAATGAGTTGCAATTTGGTCCTCCAGCTGTTCCTTTTTTGTACCTTTAACTTTTCCAGCCTCTTATTGCCCCTGTCCCAACTTTTTTGAGATGTGTTGCTGTCATGAAATTTCAAATGAGCCAATATTTGGCATGAAATTTCAAAATGTCTCACTTTCGACATTTGATATGTTGTCTATGTTCTATTGTGAATACAATATCAGTTTTTGAGATTTGTAAATTATTGCATTCCGTTTTTATTTACAATTTGTACTTTGTCCCAACTTTTTTGGAATCGGGGTTGTACTTGTCATTGTCAAAAAATTATGTTTGATATATCATTTTGAAGCTAAAATATTTCTCTGTCTAGTCATGTTGTCATAAAATATATTGTATTTTATGCCAAAGAATACATCCAATGGTGGAATGGCACTTTAAGCTCACTGCCAACTTTAAACTCAAATAACTAATAAAATGCACATGAAATAGTCTGGCTTTACAAATGAACCAATAGATACAGTTGTTATTAAACATTTCCTGTATTGTGCAACCAATCATTCAGCTGCATATTTTGATATGACCACAATTCTGCTGACTCATCCTGGCGGTCATTTTGAAAGCTGTCCATAAACTTTGCTCTGAAGAGACCCCGCATTCAACAATGTTTTATGAAATTCCAGCCCTCATCTTGGATAAGTGTCTCTATTCAATACAAATTTAAGAGATTAATGTTCATGAATATATCTTGTTTGTTTACGATTGTGGATATAGAAGTAAATTACAGTCTAATCAAAAGACATTTTCAGGCATGCTGCAAGCGCTAATGTGGGTAGTTAGCATATTAGCCATATTAAGTTATT